>NC_132998.1:59064483-59689483 GCF_048564905.1 Vicugna pacos
TAGATGATCTTGTGGTTCCCAGAGCTCCTCCTGAATAGCACATGCACAGATGATTTGTATGACTGTTAGACGGTAAGCTCCGCAGGCGCAGGATCATCTGTTTTGTAAACCATTGTACGCCCAGCATCTAGCACTGTTCATGGCACACCAAGCCTCAATAAATATTTGTTTAGTGAATGAACAAGTGAAACCTGCCTCATCTCACCTGTCATTCATTCCGTAATCCAAATGTCCCAGGCCTTACAGACCCACACGTACACACAAGGTGATATTAACATTGATGCCCTTTATGCTGTACACCAGGAATCAAAACATTGTAACTGACTATACTTCAATTAAAAAAAATTACAAATGCCCAAATTACAGTAGCTCTTAGCCACCCGCCCTCAACATCTCCAGTTACTTCTCCGTCCACAAGGTGGAGGGGGCTTATCACTCATGAGTTTAAGTGCCAGTCTGCTGGTATCTTCTCTGGCCACATTTGGTCCCCAAGAACACCCTCTGCTGACAACGTCTTCCCTGATGCTGCAGAGCCACCATGTACTGGATCTGTCTATTGGTGAAACAGCCCGATCCTTTAGGAAAGCAAATCTGCCCTGCAGTCCATGAGGCCTGGGGGTTGGGGAAGGGGGTCAGGTGGAGAATGGCCTGCACTGAGCTCTGAGCAGCCCTTGTCCCTGGGTCCCAGAGAGGCACTGCTTGGGTCCAGGGTCCCCCACGGCTTGTTCCCTTTTCACTGGAGTCCTCCCTCCATCAGACAGGACAGGGGAGGCCACCTTCCCCTCCATCTCTCTTCCTATTGCCCTTTTCTCCTTCAGCTGAAAAAAAAAAAGCCCTGGACCTCTTCATTTGTGCAATAACTACCATCCAGAGTCCCAGGGGATGTGCACCCAAGTTGTACAATCTGGGCTTGGCTATCACTCATTCAGTAAATCAGCAGATACTTACAAAGCACCTCATTGGAGCCAGATACAGTCAGCCATCGGATCTTCACATCCCTTCACTCTGCCCTCTCTCTGCTTCTATCTACGTGGCGTCATTGCCTCATCTCAGACGTCCCTCACTTCTCTCCCAGGTGACTGCAGTCGTCTCAGAACTGGTCTCCCTGCTTCCTGGTTGGGCCTCTCTAATCCAGCCTCCATCATATACCAGAGAGATCTTACTAACTTGCAAAGCTGACGGCATCAGGCTCCTGTTAAAGCCGTCAGGGGATCCCCGTAGCTTTCAGGCTGAAGTTTAAACTCCTTAGCCTTGCACTAAAGACATTGTGTGATCGGACTGCTGCCTGTTTGCTCAGCAGATATTCCTGTCTCTTCCCAGAGTGAGTCACGTTGTCTCAGGCCTCTGAGTCTTCCCACTCTGTTCCTTCTGCCTGGAACGCCCTTCTCCCACGTTTTTTGTCCAGACTGGTGCTGTCCAATAGGACTTTCTGCAGTAGTGATGGAAAGGTTCTCTATTTGCTCTGACCAATGCAGTGGCCTCTGGCCATGTGTGCAGTGTGTCTAGTGAGTGAGTTAAATAGCCAGAAGTGACTACCTTACTGGGCGGAATGGATCTGGACAACGGCTACTCAGTTTAAAGAGCTTAGCTCAGAGCTCAAGTTCTGCACTGGGAAGCCATCCCAACTTCATGGCTGATGTAGATACCCCTCCTTCATGTCCCATAGCATCCGTGCTTCTATGCCAGTTCTCAGAACTCCGTACTATAGCCAGCGGTGCAGCACCCTGCCTCCCCCAGTGGGACTGAAAATGTTTGAGGATAAGGGCAAAAAAATTCACCCAATAAATCAATGATGCGTGAATGCATTAGTGTGCTGCTAAAGGTGTTTAACTACTGCCTCTCGGGGGAAAGGCCCTGATGTGTCGTGTTCATCAATTCTGTGATGTAAATATTCCTACCATGTGTCCAGAGAATGAGAAGACAAGCCACAGAATGGGAGAACATCTTTGCCAAAGTCACATCTGATAGGTATGTTTTCTAAGACTACTATCCAAAATATGCAAAGAATTCTTAAAACCCAGCAACAAGAAATGACCAACCTGATTCAAAAATGAGCAAAAGGCTTGAACAGACACCTCACTGGAGAAGATATAAGATCACAAGTAAGATGCTCATGAAAAGATGCTCAACATTATCTGTCATTAGGGAAATGCAGATTGAAACAATGAGATACCACTACACACCTCTTAGAAAATCCAAGATCCAAAACACTGACAACACCAAATACTGGCGAGGACTTAGAGCAACAGGAACTCTCATTCACCGCTGGGGCAAATGAATTGAAATCAAAATGGTACAGCCACTTTGAAAGATAGTTTGGCAGTTTCTTCCAAATTAAACATATAACATACGATCCAGCAATCATGGTCCTTGGCATTTACCCAAAGGGGCTGAAAACATGTCCACACAAAAACCGGCAGATGAATGTTTATAGCAGCTTTATTCGTAATTGCCAGCACTTGAAGGCAACCAAGATGTCCTTCAGTAAGTTAATGTATAAATAAACTGCAGGACATTCAGACAAAGGAATACTATATCAGTGCTAAAAATAAATGACCTATTAAGCCATGAAAAGACACGAAGGAAACGTAAATGCATATTATTAAGTGAAAGAAACCAATCTGGAGAGGCTGCATGCTGTATGATTCCAACTGTATGACATTTCGGAAAAGGCAAAACCATAGAGACAGTAAAAAAATCAAAGTTTTCCAAGGGCCACGGGGGAGAAGAATAGGTGGAACAGAGGAGTTTTAGGGTTTCATAGTGAACTATCCTTTATGATACTCTAATGGCGGCAACGTGTCATTATACACTTGCCAAAACCCACACCAAGAGTGAACCCTGATGTAAGCTACATGATGTGTCATTGTAGGTTCATCAGCTGTAACACATGTACCACCCTGCTGGGGGATGTTGATTAACAGGGGAGGCTCTGCATGTGTGGGGATAGGAAGGATAAGAAAAATCTGCTCCTAAAACTGCTCTAAAAATTAAATCCATTTAGAAAAAAAAACCTCCCACCATGCCTGATTTCAAGCTATCACCATGCCATTACTGAACTCACAGTGGGGAAGAGATGTGCACAATTGGCTTTCACGAGCAGGTAGGGACCAGCCCGAATACACCACTGCATGAATGAATGAATGAATGAATGAAGTGTGCGGGATGCTAGGAATATGAGAGAGCCTTCAGGCTCTTTAAGAAAAGCATATTCAGACCTGTAAGAGGCTGGGCGTGCAGCTGCAGGTCCGATTTTAGTTCCAAGCCAGCAAATGAAGAATCAAGGTGTCATAGCTTTGACTTGTTCCGAGAGACATTTGCTTTCTTTGGATACTTTACCTTTAATACCAAGCTTTGTCCAGGCATCTACTGAGCACCCCACTCAGACTAGTGGAAAGTGAGTGACTCTGAGGCCAAGAAGCAAGAGTGTCAGTTAGGAGGACTTTGCCTGCAGAAATATGGAACCCTGACCGGAAGTATCCTAAACCACGAGGGGTTTATGGTGTATCATACGAGACGTCCAGAGGAAGAGCAGTTCTTGGCTTGCTGGATTCAATGGCTCAACAATGCCATCCTTGGAGCATCAACGGTGTCTCTAGTCAGTGGCCGTTGCAGTTTCAGGCATCAGATGCAGACTGACAATATCCAATGAAGAAGAAACACATTCCTTCCCAATTTTGATTAGTGAGAAAGACCTTTCCCAGAGTCCTTTAGCAGCCATTCCCTCAGGTCCCTCTGGCAATGACCAGATCACTTGCCACCCTGAAACCAACCGCTTCCAAGGGATGAGACCACCGAGGTTGGCTTAGATCAACTGGTGGGACCCCACAGGAGGCAGAATCCGGGAAGCCAGGCACAGATCTGCCCAGGGAAGAAGCAGGCAGGGTTGGGTGGCAGTGGGTGATGGCTGTCAAGACCCAACTCACAGGGAATATAAGAAAAAGATTCACTTATTTTATGGCCAGGTCATTCCGTAAACATTTCTTGAGATAATTAAGGAACAAGAAGGCAGCTGTGAGGGAACACAGCATCCCAGCTTTCCCCCTCCAGATTGAAATGCCTACAGGGACACACACACACACACATACAAACCCTGCCATCAGCCCTCCTCTACAGATTCCCACATGCAGATTAAGCCAGCATGTCTATGGGGACAGGTTCCATGCTATTCAAAGAAACCAGAAGGGTACACAGTGAGGCCCTGTGTCTGCCGTGGGGATGGGGGCCCCAGCCAGCCAGGGTCTGTGCCACAGTCCCAGCAACTCTCTGGCCTTCATGGGAGACTCCCCCACTCAGGTGCTTCCAGGTATGGCTCTATCCAGGGTCACCTGTGGCCACGATCTGACGTGGGTGATCCCTTTTCGACGGGTCTGAATTCCCCAGGGTGAGCAGCCTGGTGCCTCGCTCCCCCTGCTCTGACCTGGTTATGGGGAGTTGCTAGGTAACTGCTCCGCAGCCTGTGCTGCCCACGCCGGAGCAGGCCTGGTTACCATGGCAAGTCCAGATGAGCTGAGGCTTGCAGAGGAGAGGGAGCCCTGGCCGGGGGTCCGCAGCCTGGGCGCTGCCCTCACTCTCTCTGGGCCAGTGGTCCTCAGGGAAGTCTCTCCACCCCTCTGGGTCTCAGTTTCCTTATCAGTAAAATGAGGGAGGGGCCATGTCTCTTCTTGCTCTAAACCACTGATGCACGCAGGCAGCATAAACGAAATAAACACTGATCATCAGACTCCCCTTAGGTAAGAATGACTCAAGATGAGTGCAGAAAAGGAATGGATTGAGTTGTCTGCCTTCAAAATAAAATAGAGAAACTAGCAAGCCTGTGTCTCCATTAGGACACAAAGAAATTACAGAGGTTCTCCCTTCTGTTGGTAGAAACTTAGCCTCGGGAATCAATGTTCATAAGTCTGTGGGCTCCCCAGCTTCTTTCCCGAACCCAGTCTTCCTAAAGATGTTCTCTTAGGGTCCCCAGCTTGCTAACGCCTGCTGTCCTATCAGACAGGGCCTGCCCACTCCTGGGTCCTACTGGCCCTTCTGCACCTGCTGGAGCCACGTCTCAGGCCCGCCCTGCCCAGGTCCAGGTGCTGGGACCTCTGCTGTAGCCAGCGCCTCCCCTGTCTTGTTCATGCCGATCCCCGCCCCAGAATCCAGATTCACGCTGCTGAAGTTTCCTAACACCACTGCCATCCTGCCTGTCTGTCCGCCTGAATCTCCAAATACCTGCTGCTCCTTTCCCCACGCTCGCTTCACCCCCTCACCCCCGTGACTTTGTGCTGGAGACCCAGGTGCCGCTGGCTACATAGCACCACCACCAACACCCAATGTCCACTGTCACGGTGGCCCCTGTGACCCCAGAGGACAGGCTGGACCCCATCCAGCAGCTGGTTTGTCCAGTTCTGAGTCTTGGCCACTTCTGATCTTTCCCTCCTGCCATATACACGTGGTGAAAAGGATTATGTCTGAATGTGGCCCAGGATGCTGGAGTCAGATCAGGGAACATTCTCCACCCCCACTTGACAGCCGACAGCCGAGTTTCCGCCTGGCTGGGGGCGGGTGGGAGGAGGAATTCATACCTCGTACAGAAGGAATGAGAACCACTGGGGTGATCGGGGACTTTCAGCTGCCAGACGCACTCTGGGGCACTCTAGATTCTCCCAGCCTTGCAGAGAAGCCCCGTCTCTGAGCCCTGCACCCTAGTCCCCCCTTCTTTCTAACTCCCCCTGCGGGCAATGTGGAAAAGTCAAGAAGGCACAAGCTTGAAACCAGTCAGACCTGGGCCCCAGTCCAGACTCTGCACCTGACAAGTCTGAGCCTTGACCTCTCCGAGCTATTCTAGAGAACTGGCGACAGCAGCACTGAGCTGTCACGAGAAGTCAACAAAATTGTAGGAACTACTTGGTGAGAGCCCAGCACAGTGTGGGCAGCCCCACTGCACGCTCCGTCCTGGCAGAGGCAGCCTTCCCCATCCCACCCACCCGACCCACCCCGGACGAGTTGCTGCGAAAACCTACTCTCCTTTGAAACTAGCCTGTGTACTCAGCCCCTTTGGGGTAAGTCTCTCGGCACTTGGCCGACTGATAACTTGCTGATACAGTAAACTATCTCGGGGAGAGCTCCCCGCCGGGGCCTCACCCACCCTCTTCCAGGTGACTACTGCTCTGCAGTGGTGGCCCACAGGGACAAAGTATCAAGGGTGCTGGCCAAATAGAGGCGTGATTCGCGGAGGGAGAATGCTGGGCGGGCAAGGCAGAGGCAGCATTTTGCAGCCACCATTACTTCCTCTGGTTGGTTGGCCTGCCTCCAAGCTCCCTGCTACCTCATCCAACCCAGATCAGGCACCTTCTCCACCAGAAAACTTCCCCCAGCCATGCTTGGTTCCAGGGTCAAGAGATTCCCCCGAAATGAGGGGTGAGGTGGAGGCAGAAACTCTGGGCTACCCTCTGCCCTAAACCTTGCCCTGCATTTTCTGCTTTGGTGACTGTCCTCTTGCAGATCCCCCACCTGGAGTTCCCCTCCCTTTCTATTTCCCTCTGTCCACATTCTAGCCAGCCTGCAAGGCCAGGGAAAATGCCACCTCCTTCATAAAGTCTTCCTTGATTCCACCCTCAGCCTAGAGTAACTCTCCCTGTGTGGAACCTTCTCCTGACATGTGGCTGTTCTGGCCTTACCCTGGAGGGGGATGTGTGCACGCGCGGGGTCTGTGCCTTGTGACTTTGGAGCCCAGTCCCCAAAGACAGGGATGAGCAGACACTAGTAAATAAATAATCTCAGCTCAGGTCCCTTGGTTGGGGTTAGAGCTGTTTTAAAATTTGTCTAAAAATATTTCAGGCACACCCCAGTTCCCAGGACTGCCAGCAACTGGGAAGGAGAGGTGTTTAGTCCCCAGGACTCTGCCCAGCAGGGGCGAAGACAGCTCAGGAGGGCGTGTGCTGCTCGGAACTCCCCACGTCTGTGCTGCTGCCAGGAGGAAGTGAGAAGAGGCTCCGTCTCTCTGGCGGCTGCCCTCCTGAAGCCTCCCAGCCTCAGATCCAACTGGGCAGAGCTCTCTCCCTCCACCAAATGTGGTCAGAGCCCAGCACTGGCTCTCTCTGCCTCTGCCAGTCGCATCCATCTCAAGCACAGTTTGCATCCTGCCATTTCCTAGCTCCCGCACCATCCATGGCTCCTGTGGCCAACAGAGTCAAGTTCAAACTCACCGTGGAATTCAAGGATTCATGAATTTTCACGAGGTCTGTATCTCTGGCCTATCCCTCTCCCGGTCCTTGCCCCATATATAGATATGTACATATTCACATACATGCACATGTACACACATACACACAGACACATACATACAGGTGCATATATACACACAAATACACGCTCTATACACACACAAAAATGCACATATATATATATACATACACACTTACACCATGATCCAAACTAATTTGTTGTTTAACTTGTATTTGCCCTGAGCATTACATTCACTCACTCAGTCATTCATTCATTCATCCATTCAACTTCCCCTCAGTGCCAGGTCCATATTAGACCTGGGATGCAAAAGTGAAAAGCACAATTTTCCTGCTTTTCCTAGAAGTTGTTACTACCTAGAATGGCAGCTTTCTGAGTGCTTTTATTTAATTTTGACTCATTTAAATTTAAATAGCAGCAACCATATTGGACAGTGCAGTTCTATTGTAAAGCCCATCTGGCCCTCAGGTCCCACAAACTTGGTGGCAAATGGATGTGGCTTTGAATTCTTAGCTGTGTGACTCTGCTTGGGTTACTAAAACTCTCTGAGCCTCAGCTTTATTAGTTATATCATCATCCATCAGGTTGTAATACACAATGTAAAGATGGAATGAGCAAATGTATGCCTGATGCCTGGGGAATGCTTAGAAAATATGTTGAATCTGAATTTTTCTCTCTAGAAATTAAATAATTATTTGTAGACAGTGATCCCTAACCTGCTGTTAACCTGAAATCGCTATTTTTAAAGACTTGAATGTATTCAGTTGACCTAAATAATATGGAATTTCTGCCTCCTTCACAGCTTCAAGGACAGCAGGGGAGACAGTTTTGGAAATCCTTTTGTTTTCTGAGCTCCTTTCGAGCCGTGAGTGGGTCTGTGGTTTTTTTTTCAAATCCTCTTTAACAAAGTGTTCCATGTACGCTGCTAATAAAATCAGTATATTCACTGATAACAATACTCAGAATTCAGTTTAGTTTTTTTAAATATTTAGCGCGTGCACTCTGGCTAGATAATGTGGGGAAAAAAGGCAAACCCGTTCAGTAGTTTCTACCCTTGGAAACTTAATCTAACAGTGGATGCAACATATTTGCTAGTAATCGTGCTGCCCTCTGACTCTGGGCGTGAAGCCCTTGGGATGCTGCTGTCTGGTCAGGTGAATTGCCTCTGCCCGGGCAGTGAGAGACGAGGGATGTGAAAGCCTGGTTTGGGACCTAAGGTTGCCTTGGTCCCACTACTTCATGGTCAGGAGTCTTCTGATACTAAACCAGCAGAAACACCCTGAGCATGGGACACTGAAGACCAGAGGGCAGAACCCAAGCTAATCTGCCACAGCCATCTCTCCAGTGACCACCACTTGCTCTAGGTCACAGCATCCAAGACACGCAGTGAGCTGACTCTGACGAGGCGCTGCAGCAGCCGGGCCCCGGGGGAAGGGCCAGCGGAAGAGTCTCCAGGGTGAGGGAAAGCATGAACCCCTGGGCTTCTTGCTGGGCAGGACTTCGGCTGAACTCTGCCTTCTGTTCCCTTCCCTTCTCAATCCTGCCCCCAACCCCACCTGCCCTTTCATCTGCACCTCCCAGAAGGATGCCAAAATCCTACTTCATCTTTAAAGACGATCGAAAATGTCCACCGTGTAATGTATCCTTCTGTACATAGTCAGTCTCTCTCTCCCTCCCTCTCTCTCTCTCTCACACACACACAAATACACACACACACACACACAGAGTCAACTGTGTAACTGAATGGCTGAAAGGACTCAAGTTCAACCAGGTTGCTTTTTGCAGGTTATTATTTTTATGTTCTTAATCTATCCCAGGGAAGAGAGAAAATCTTACCCAGTTTTAAGAAGGAATTGCTGGTCAGTTTAAAGTAAACTGATGATGGAAAAGGGGAAAAGTGGTCCAGTGTGTAGGGTGGAATGCCTAAGAATACCATGGGAACCTACCACCGCTGGGGAGACAGGCCACTTCACACAGAGCTCGAGTGCTAGACAGGGGCTGGGTGTTAAGTGAGGATGCCTGACCCAGACCCGCAGGGCCAGGAAAGATGCCGGGGGGTGGGGGGGAGGTGACCAAGCTGAAGACAAAGAAGTCAGAAGAGCAACTCATGGACTGAACAGAAAAGCTTTCCAGCCGCAGGAACTCCCTGAGCAGAGCCATGAGAGATTCAGGAAGAGGGAGAGGAGTCGGAAGAAACCCGACAGATTTGGATCATAAGTGGCCACAAGAGGCTTATGATCCAAGCAAAAGCACCTTGCTTATGGGGAACTTTGTAAGAGTTTTATGCAGGGAAATGACACCATACATTTGCACTTCAGAAAGGACTTGAGGGGACAAGATTGAGCTGGGAGGGAGTTAGGGGGCTCTTGTAACAATGCAGGGCGGGGGGGGGGGGGTAACGGAGGGGCATTAGCAGCAGGGATGGAGCCAGGAGGGCTGATAGGAGACATCACAGAAGAAGCCTCGTCTGGCCTAGTGGCCATGAGGGGGTAAATTCCAAGTGCATCCATGTTCCCCACACGGGCAGCCAGGCAGACGGTGGCGTCACTCTGGAGGAGGGAGACCCAGAAGGAACAGTAGTGTGAGCAGGTAGAGAAGACACGGACGAGGGGTTCCTTTGAGACACGTTGCCTTGGAAGGTGCCTATGGGACGTCTGAGCAGAGATGACCAGCAGGCAGTCTGATCAACTGGTATGGAGCAGAGGAGAAAGTTCTGGAGTTGAGAGAGGAGTGTGAGAGTCATTTGAGCCATAGGGAGGTGGGAGTGCTCACAGAGCACGTGAGGGCTAAAGGCCAAGCCCCGAGGGACACCAGTGTTGAAGGGATGGACCAAGGAGGCTGGGAAGTAGCGGCAGGGAGGTGCAGAGAAGCCGGGCACCTGGGGTGTTGGGAAGCGGGGGCAGCTGCAGCATGGTTGGGAGAAGAGCCTATGTGCTCCCAAGGTTGCGGATACAACCAACTCCTGGAAGTCTGGAAGGTCGGGGAGGACAGGCACTTGCCTAGTTCCTAATTGGTGCTCAATAAATCACTCTGAACGAGCGGATGGAATCCTGAGATTTGCCCTGAACTTTCGGGGAAAGGCCTCGGTGTGTTCATTTCTCCAGGCCAGTAGAGCCGGTCACAGGTGAAACTGTGCAGTCCCAGGGGCTACACCCTTCCTCCCCACGGCACCAGCTATATCACCACCACCTCTTTCTTTCTGATCCTCTCCGGGAACAGACAGCAAGCACGAATTTCACAGAGGCGTGAGAAAGCCCCCGAAGTTTTACAACAGGTGCTCATGACACAAATTGCCACGGAGGAAAAAAAAAAAGTCAGCCTTAGGAAGCTTATCTCAGAATATATCATGAGGTGGGCTATTCTGGGACTTGAATTACACAGGAGGGCCTGGGAAAATAGACGCAAGCATGGATGAAGCCAGCCACAATTAACGTTAACTGTGAGGTGTCAGATTTTGGTGGCACACACGCCGGCAGTGTGCACTGGGCGAGGGGGAGTGAATGAGAACCAAGTATCCAGGTGGGAGGGGGAGGCTCTGCCAGAGGAGGAGGCCGGAGGGGAATTGGTGGAGGAGGTGCAATTTCTCTGGAAGACGCAGTCACCTTGGGCAAGGTGGCTTCCAAAATTGGAAATGTAACCATGATGAACCCCACCTAGGTCAGGGGAACACCAGACCCAGGACTGGAGGGATCGGTAGAGGACCGGGGCTTTCCTAGGGTGTGTCACACCTGGGGTGTCCACAGACACAAGGTTGATTGGGCCTATGCCTAAAAGAAATCAGTTTCCTGCCTGGTAAGGTGTTTAAAAAAAAAATCTCATTAATACTGCACAGAGTGTTTAGCTGTGTGTAGGGTGGAAGGCCTGGGGGTCAGGCCTGATGGATGTGTGTCCCAGCATTTCCATTTGCTGGCTGATAACCTTGGGCAGGCCATCTTGCCTCCCACAGCCTCAGTTTACTCATCTGCAACACCTCACAGTAATCCCTTTCACAATCTACTTTAAAAGACTTGTGGAACCAGGGGGAGTGGGCATAGCTCAAGCGGTAGAGTGCATGCTAAGTTCAGGGTTCAATCCCCAGTACCTCCTCTAAGAATAAAATAAATAAACCCAATTACCTCCCCCCACTAAAATAGATACTTTTTTTAAAAGCTGGGGGGACCAAATTAGACGACTACATATTACAGCCTCCACAGCCCATAACCTCTCAGCCATTGTGTCACTTGTCACCCTGCCTTGTAAAGACGGCTGTGGGTATCTGACTCCTTGCTAAACCACGGGAGCCCCCAGGGCAGCTAGCTGTCATGTCTGATTCCTCTTTTTTATTCCCGGTGGCAAGCATGTCATCTAGCACACATTAACTTCTCAAAAATGTGGCTGAATAAACAAGTCGTTGGAAGGTAAAGGGAAATACCACAAAAAGACCATTGTGTGTTTCACAGCAGTTCAATATAGGAAAGCCCTCTTCTAACAGGAACTGTTGCTAAAAGATTCTACTCTGATTCTAACCTTCTATCCAGTCCCAACCTGTGTCATGTAACAGTTGTGTTCCTTGAGAGCAGAAACCACATCTCGGTCACTCCACTTCCATGTAAGCTCCACGTGGGCAAGGACTTGGTTTTGCTCAGAGCTGCACCGCCAGCACCTGGAACATAGCCTTATTAAGGCTCAATAAGGATTTGGTAAATGAATGAGTGGTTTCTGACCCCCAGCACAATGCTTGGCATTCAGCCAAAGTTTGTTGAATGAATAAATCATTAACAAGAGGAACGGTGCCTCTTTCTAATGTAGCTTTCTAGCATTCTCAGCTGAGACAGTAAAGCAAGGTAGGTAGGTAGGCAAGCCCTGGAGTCAGATGGTCTGGGTTTGAATCTCAGCTCTTCTGCTTAACCAGCTGGGTGACCCAGAGTGAGCTACTGAACCTCTCTGTGCTTCAGTTTTCTCAGCTGTAAAATGAGGATAATAATAATAATTTTTCTAACAGAATTATATGCATTTATTTGGGGACCCTCTCTTTCCAGTCCCATCTTCTCACACTTGAACACCAACTACCCTCTACTGGCTGCTACGCTGTGCCGGACACTTCACTAAGTGGTGTCTCTCCATTAAATTGTTTCCCTTTCCACACAGCCGTATTAGGTAGGACTTACTATTGCCCATATGTCACTGATGGGGTGACCAAGGCTCAGAAAGGAGAAGCAACCTCCCCAGGGACACACAGCTTATATCAGGAAAACGGAGTTCTGTTCCAGGACTCTCTGACATGAAAGTTCACGCTCTTATTCACTGACTTCCGAAATCCTTGCTATGCCAAGTGTGGTCTATGGACCACACTACCAGCAATACCTGAGAGCTTGCTAGAAATGCAGAATCTCGGGCCTCACCTCAGACCTACTGAATCAGAATCTTCATTGTAGCAAGATCCCCCCAGGTGATTACTGTGCGCAGTAAAGTTTTAAAAGCACTGCGGTAAACTATCTACCAGTCAGACACAAGTGCCAATTAAGTCAAATATGTTCAATATCCTTCCAACATTCTGGGAGGTCATAGGAGGTAAGCATTTATCCCATTTTGCAGATGAGGACACTTAGCTCTGAGGGTTAATTATCTTGAACGGAACCTGCATATGCCTTAGGCCAGCATGATTCTCTGACCATAACCAATCTCAACTCCCTTGGCTTGAAATGTCTTCATTCCTCTTCCTCTTAACTTCTCATCTTTTTAGTCTCCACTCAAAATCCCTTCTTGCTGGCTGAAGGCATTTTTATTTACATTCCATTGGGCAGATTAATTTCTTCTGCCTTCAAAGTCCCCATAGCTCCCTGTACATACCTTTCTTTTGGCCCTAATAAATTCTTTTTAAAAGGAATCTGTACTGAGCACATACTGCGGGCCAGGCACCTAGTAGGTATTGAGTAAATATTTGCTCCCAATGCATTGCTGATTGAGTTTATTTAAAAGCACTTTTATCGCACCTGTGTTATCTTCCTGTGTATTTTTGTTGTTGTTGTTCCTCCCACTGCTCTGAGATCCTCTGTAACCTCAGGGTACAGAGTTTAACATCTTATAGGGGCTCAAGTCATTAGAAAACAAACTAAATACTCTCCCATCTAAAGATGAAATTTGTCTGTACTTACGAGTGCAGTGTTACTAGGAGTGAGGTCTTTCAGTTCCCAGGAGTAGCAGAGGACACAGGTGCGATGATGGACACCTCTCTCGCTAGACACAGGATGCCAGAATTGACTACTGTCACAAAATTTTCAGATGTTTAAAATCTAACCCTCATTCTTCCATGCCATCAAAGGCAGATCCAGAAATATTAGGCAACCTCTTCAAAGTCTCCAGGGTTAAAACCATGTCCCCAATAACCTTCTGCCATTTCACAAGAGAAGTAGAAAGGGCAAAGATGGCCATGATGTAGGGTAAAGATCTCCAAGACACAGAAACCCTAATAGTCCCCACGTGCTTCCTTTCCTTTACAGGGAGACCTGGGCAAACCACATGTTTCTAGGCCTCAATTTTCTCATCTGTAAAATGAGGGGGTAGAACTAGTTTCTAAAGCTCCTTCCAGCTCTAAGGTGCTGTGCTATAAAATGAGAGACATGTGAACCTTTGGTTGCTATGATCTGAAAATATTTTGAATGTGGAGAATCAAATTGTACAGCAGTGCATGAACAAAATAATATGTTAATGACTAGGAAGATTGTACTTAATCCAATGGGAAACGGCAGAGCTGCTGCTGCTGGTGGCGATATGTGTGCGTGTGTCTTCATTTCCTGAACTCAAACATATATTTTAAATCACTAATATAGTAATCAGGCCTCTGGCAGCGTATCTCGCCCAAACACCCCCCTCCCCCCCCACACACACACTGCTGCAAGTTAAAATGGGGGGAAATTCCACCGCTGCTGCTTACATCCTTGCTGTATTTGGGTGGCTTTTTTTTTTTTCTTAAGAAATTTTATCGTGGTTAAAGTGTTCGATTGACAGTCCCAGAGGCCTCAGATCTCAGAACTGGGACACGTGGGCCTGAAGCGGGAGCTGGGGGTTTTATTAGCATTTCGCTTTTGCACACCAACTGCCCCTCCTTGGCCGTCACAATCCGGCCTAGCAGCAGGGCCCCCCCGGCCCTCAACCCGGGAGCGGTCAGTTCAGTCATCCCAGAAGCGCCCTGGCCAGACCACATGCTCAGGGCCCTACCGGCTGGGGAAATGAACGTGCACCTGCGACACGTCTGGCCGCCCGGCGGCCCAGCGGCAGGAAGAACTAGGTCCCCAACCTTTCTTCCACCGAAGGGTCGGAGTCAGGAGGAGGAAGCGGGCCAGAGGCCGCACGTGGGTCTAACTACGGCCCGGCTCCAAGTTCCTGCCCGCCCCGGAGCTCCCGCCCCGGGCTGGGCCCCGCATGCCTAGGCCTCGCCGCGTCCCCGGCAGAGCCCCGGCGGGCGCAAAGGCGGAGGCGCGGCCGCCCCTCCCCGCCCGACGGCCGCGCCCGCGCCCGGGCCCGCGCCGATTGGCCGCCCTCGCGGCCAGGTGAGGCGCCCCGCCCCTCGGCGGCTCCAGGTGCGGCGGTGGGACCGGGGCCGCGGCCGGGCCGGGGCCGGGGCGCCATGGCCGAGTCCCAGCTGAGCTGCCTGGACGAGGCGCACGTGAACGAGAGGGTGACCGAGGCGCAGGCCGCCTTCTACTACTGCGAGCGGCGGCGGGCCGCGCTGGAGGCGCTGCTGGGCGGCGGCGAGCAGGCCTACCGCGAGCGGGTCAAGAAGGAGCGGCTGCGGGACTTCCTCTCCAGCCAGGAGCGCCAGGCCCTCCGCGCCGCCTGGATTCCCTACGAGGACGTCGCCGCCGCCGCCGCCGCCGCCGCCCGGGGCAAGAGCAAGGCCAAAGCCAAGGCCCCGGCGCAGGCCCCGGCCGAGCCCGGAGAGTCCCTGGCCTACTGGCCCGACCGCTCCGACACCGAGGTGCCCCCCCTGGACTTGGGCTGGACCGACGCGGGATACTACCGCGGCGTGAGCCGCGTCACCCTCTTCACTCACCCCCCCAAGGAGGAGAACGCGCCGCACCTCAAGCAGGTGGTCAGGCAGATGATCCAACAGGCCCAGAAGGTAGGACCCCCACCCCGCACACGGGTAGGACTCCCCTCGCCCGGCCCCTTGGACCAGGCCCCGCTCTGGAGGCAAGGCCTGGGGCAGGCTGCCCTGACCACCCTCTGGAAAGTGGGCCCAGAACCCTCCCTTCCGTCGTGGGAGGCCGGGCCTCTAGAGAGCATGCATGTGATCGTATTTGGCAAATTACAAGATGCTGGACACTTGCTTGTCATCATTATTACAGTGTCCTTAGGCGCTGGCTTTCCTCTGCTCTGTGATTCTACTTCCCTGTCCAGTTTCTCTTCCCAGGGAAGAGTCAGGGCTGTGGAGCCCTGTGGTAAAATGGGCCACTCAGAGGTCTTGATAATAACCTATGTGCTCAGGGAGTTACAAAACATCCCTGGCCTTTTCCTCCTTTGATCTTCAGTCAGCCCCAGGAAGTGCGGTGTGACACCTCACCCCTACCCCAGCCATGCTGCTCTTAGGAAGCCCCCCAGAGTCACCACTGGCGCGAGGCCCCCAGCATTCACACCCACTCTGGGCCCAGTGCTAGAGCTCAAGCAGCCTGGAATGAATGAAGGAATGTATTTTGAGCACCAACTATGGGCCTGGCTCTGTGCAGGCACTTTGACAAGGCTGGTCCCTGACTCAGCAGGTCAGGAAAAAGCTCCTACCTCTCAAGTCTACTCTGCCAGGGACTGAAAGGAGGGGATGTTTCCAGAGTGGCTGGTTAGAAAACTGGTGGGGCCGGTAGTTTGTAGGGGAGGAAGAAGATTTTAATCTTCTGGGTAGGGCTTCCAGATAAAGTATAGGATGCCCTGTTAAATTTGAATTTCAGATAAACAACGACAAATATTTTAGTATTAAGCAATATAACTCAAATACTGCATGGGACATACTGATGCTAAAAAGTTATTGTTTATTTGAAATTCAGATTTAATGGGGGCATTCTGTATTTTTATTTGCTAAGTCTGACTCCCCTATACTGAGATTTGTTAAGGAACATCGGCAGCCTTTGGTGCAGGCATGGTGCAGGTGGTTGGTGAGACTGATTGCCAGAAGGAAGGGTTAACTTCCCTGTCCATGTTTCCACTCTCCCTCTCTAAGGAATCCCAGCTTGTCTGCCTGAGCTTTCTTTGTATATTGCCTTCTGCAAAAGAGAAAGGCACGTTTGAGCAGAGGAGGAGGAAGGACGTGGGTGACAATACCATGCAGCAGGCTGCAGCTGGGGTCAGGGGTCAAGCCTCATGATGTAATACTAACAAGCCTTGATTTAGTACTACTTAATATGTGCCAGCCCCTATGCTAATGATTTACCTGCCTCCCCCCCCCCCCCCCGCTTTTCACAACAACTGAGATGAGTCCTTTCCTTATTTGGGGATTAAGAACAGTTAAGTTACTTGCTGAGCCAGGATTCAAATACCAGAGTCCTTCCTCTTCACCGTTGTGCTATCTGATGGTGCAGCAGATTGAACCAAGGAGCTTGGGTGGAACTAGCCGGGTCGCAAGCTGGGGTGCAGGCTGTGCACTCCTGTTACAAGAAGGGAGAGATGGGGCCCCACCCCCTGGGGCTTCTGGTCCCATGCAGGATGTCAGGAGTCTCCCATGGAGTGCAGTGTTCTTCACTGTTTAAATATTTAACAACAGAAACTTTAACATTTGTGAACCGATCCAATACATACATATTAAACCAGTGACTATTTCCTGAATGCCTCCCGTGTACCAGGCACTAGTCATAGGAGGATAAAAGCTGTGGTCTTTGTCCTCCAAGAGTTAACTCAAATGTTGGGGGGTGTGCTGGAAGGATAACAGCTTTTGAGGCTGGATGTGCCTAATCTGGGAGGGCTTCCCAGGGGAGGTAAATTGCAGAGTTGAAAAGGGAGAGTGAAGGAAACTAGAATGGGCAGTTTCTCCATGAGAGACTCAGGAGAGAGAGATTTTTGCTTCAAAACAGCAAGCAGCTCTGATTGCCAGGAGGAAAGAGCTGTTGTAGTGGCAGCTGAGTACGGGGTGGGACCTGGTGAGGGGGTCCTAAAACAGTTCCCCAGGAAGAAGCAGCTTCTGGCCCTGTCTGTGCCCAAAACCCCCAGGCCCTCTGGACCCCGAGCCTTAATCACCGCCACTCACATTTGTGTGGCACCTTCCTCCCAAAGATCCTGTGAAGTCGGCAGGACAAGAAGTTGACCCTGTTTCACAGGTAGGGAAACTGAGGCACAAAGAAGGAAAGGGGCTTGCCCAGAGGTCACGTGATTGGTTATAGCCAGACCCAGAAACCTAGCTTCTCTTCTAAAGGCTACACAGTCTGACCACTGCCTCCCCCCACCCTCCCCCCGCTTGTCCAGCTGGCTGTGACTATTACTCCAGATCCTTCCCCTTCCCTTTTCACCCTGAGGGAGAGCGTTTCCGTTGTCTCCAGGGAGTGTCTGGCTGCTATGAGACAGACCGCTCTGGTTTATGTGCAGAAACGCCCTCCTGTCCTGGCTGCGCTGGGGAGCCAGCGTTCCAACATTCGGCCCTGTTTACTTCTGGAGTGGGGATTTTCCTGCTGTTTCATCTGCTTTAGGTGATCTGCTTATTTAAGTGTCACTGAATGATACTCTTTGCTTAAACTACAGGCAGAAAGGGTGCCTTCAGGGACCCAGAATTGAGGCTGTGACCTGTCCCACACCGGCCAAAAGGATGAGGGGAGGTTACTGTTGCTTGAGCTGCTGTGATTCATGTAACTGCCCAGGGGATGGGGGGCTTCGGGGGGTGTGGACTTCGGAGCAAAACTGTCTGTGTGTGGACTGGGAAATAGTTGGTTCTTATTTACAAGGGCAGAATGAGAGGCTCAAACAACTGCAACTTGGAAGGATCATGCATCTGGTCATTGGACAAATATTTTGAGGTTTACTGCGTGCTAAGCACTTCAGTAGAACACAGACACGTAACACACACCTCTGCTCTTAAATAGCCTAATCTCCTACTGAACCATCATAACACAGGATGACGAGTGCTTGACAGAGGGCGTGACAGGAGGGGAACTAACGCAACCCCTGAGCTGGGCTAGGAGAGGACCTTTGATGCGAGGGCCTGCTGCAGACATGTCTGAACGCAGCAGGAAGGGCGAGGTTGCACCAAGCATCCACCTATCTCTGCACCTGGGCTCCCTCCTGACCGGCAGCATTCAGTTTTGAGGCTGCTTGGTGGGTTTAGAGTGTTGTGTGGGCTTCAGGAACAGAGGAAAAGTTACTGGCCACCTACCTCAAAGACTGACCCTTGGCCCTGCACTCCTGGGCCCCACACTCACAGGCACCAGCTCCCAGCTCTTCATTGCTTCCCACCCCCCACCATTTCCTTTGAGCCTCAATAACCATGTAAGGCAGAGTATTATCTTCTTTTCACAGGGGAGGCCTCTGAGGTCCAAGAGGGTGAATGACTTGTCTTCAGATCAAGGAGATTAAACAGCTTCCCTGGGTCCCTGGTCAGAACTACCAATGACCCCGTGTAGATTATAAACCAACCCATGGAGGGTGGCTGCTGGACCAGGCAGCTTTGAGGACGCAGGAGCAGCTCCTCTTTATTCCCCTTGCAGCGGGAAGAGCAAGCCCACCGGGCTGACGGCATCGGGGGAGGGTAGCAGGCCTGGCCCTACCCCACCTCTGCCTGTCCATCGTTGGTCCCTTTCCTTCAGGGCCTGGCTCAGATGCCACCTCTTCCTTAGCACTTTATCAAATTTTCAATCCAAAAGTGATTGATGTGGCTCCTTGTTTTTGGCACCTGTGGGCCCGGCACACAGCTCAGTTTTGGAGAGCCCGTTTTGTCCTCAGGGACTAGCAGCTTTGGAAGAGCTGAGACTCCCTCTTTTACCTCTCCATCGTCTTTGTAGGGCCCCAGTGGTCACAGGTGATCAATGACTTGTTTAAACAATTGGAAACTGTCTCCTCTTGGCCACCCACCCCTCTCCATCGGCCTAGGGGAGCAAGTGTCTGGAGAAGTCCCTAGCTGAACTGCACATTACTCCTTTAATCCCCAATGGAACAAGCTGTCTGGCAGCAGAAACAAGAAGGCTCTAAGTTGGGAGTTGTGGGGGATGGGCAAAGGGCTTTGGGGAAAGACTCCAGAGCAGGAGGCATGGTTGGCCAGGTTAGCAGCCTTAGTTAGAGGTTGAGGCACCCGATGAGGGTGAACAGCTGGGTACATGTGATCAGGGAGTGTGACCCTGGAACCAGTGAAGTCTTGGAGATGCTGGCTCACTTCACAGCTTGGTGCTCAGCTTGGCAGGTGGCAGCCTTTGCCACTGAGTAGAGCTCACTGTCTTCCCTGTTAGCCTCAAATACATCCAGAAAACAGTACCCAGTACCTCCTTTGTACCAGGCACCATGCTGGGCACTGAGATATGGACATGAAGCAGATACAAAAAAAAGAGAGAGTAAGAGAGAGAGAAGAAACAAAAGACAGTTTACATAGCATGATTTTTTTTTTAATGTTACTGGTTTGTGAAATCTGAGTCTGGTGATACGTTCACTAGTCACCTCGCTGCCTTGTCTGAGAGCTGGTCCCAACTCTCGCCTTGCTCCTAACACCTTTCCCCGTTCTCCCTTCCTGTGTCAGAGGCTTTATCTAGAGCTTTGGAGCTGCCTTCTAAAAGCCTGGCTCCGATGTGCAGAGGAAGAGGAGGCCTCTCAGGGCAGCCAGTGACCTGTGGGTCTGACACACTGTCCTCCGTCTAACCCTTCTTCCCTCAACAAGGGACCATTCCTCACGGGCTTTATTCCCAAGGTACAGGGCAGTTCCAGAGTCCTTGTCCCCTTGGGGCTGGCAGATAATGATGCAGCCGCTGTTCCAGGAACTGAGCACTTCCCAACCCTTCCAGGATCTTGCCTGGGCCCATCCCGGCACCCCTGCCAAGCCCTGGATGCTTTGCTTTTTGGGTTCTGAGTCTCTCTCCTTTATGCTCAATCACTGATCAGCAGCTGGGATTTCTGAGCAATGGAGACCCACCTTCATGCCAAGGACAGGGAACGGGCTCTAGAGTTGAGGGTCTTGGTTTCTCTCCTGATCTGGCCACTTACTGGTTGTGTTCCCTTGAGTAAATCCCTTCCTTTTCTGGGACTCCCAACCTGCAGAATTGGAAGATGAGACCTAGATTTCCCGATGGTTTTGAAAAACAAGGAAGAAACTGTGTGTGAAAGCTAAGGATACTGAGAAAGTATTGTACGAATATCAACTGTCCTGGAAAAGAACTGCTGGCTTCCCTGTCTTCTCTCGGGGCAGGGAGGGAGGGTGTGGCTGAATTTCTCCCAGGACACGGGGGTGCTGCACCAGGAGAGCAGAGCTAGGACGGTTAGGGTTGCTTCTCATCGTTCAGGTTGGAGGCCCGTGCAGGTGTGTTTCCTGTTTCCTCCTTTGAGTGAGAGAGGAGCAGCGCCAACTGCCCTCCCCTCCCTCCCACCCCACCCCCCACCCCACCCCCCATTTATCTGCTGGCCTTGATTTGATAGAGGCTGTTTGTCAGGGTGCCTCTCTGTTCTCCCGCTGTCTGCCGGGCTGTGGCAACCAAATCCTTAGCCAAGGATCTGGCATGGGCAGAGGCAGGAAGGAAAACACAGAGGCTCCCCAGTTCTTAAACCGGGGATCCCCGAGGGTGTTCCCCTCGCATAGTTGTCAGAAGGGCCTCGCTGGCTGTGCAGGGCCAGCTCAAAGAGCCCGAGGACAGTCAGGAAAGAGTCCTCAGGAACTAAAGCTTGTGCAGGTGGGCGGTGGGGCACCGGGGCTGGGGGCAGGGATGGGGGGCAGGCTGTGCTTCTGTCTTTAGAGGAGGTTGAGGCTTGGTTCCTCTGAAATCTGATACTTTAGGCCCCTGAAACTCTGAGGATGGGTGTTTCCCAGGGAGTTCAAAAGTAGAAGATGGGGCCTCAGTAAAGGGATGTCTTCTTCATGACACCCTCTTGGTTTCACGGTAGCATAGCCAGGTTTGTTGGCCAGTGGTCTCAGGAGGCCAGGCTACGGCCCCATCCCTCCAGGTTCGCCTCCCTCAGAATGCTGCCTCACTGCTTCACCGAGGCTGGTGGCCAGCTCCGTCCCCCTTCTCAGAGTGTACAAGGCAGAGCCTATGCTGGGGCAGGCTTCCAAGCTTCCAAGCGGGCAGAGGGAAGCAGGGCAGCAGGGCAGAGGACCAACGAGCAGGGGTGGGTCCTGGCTGACCGCCTGCCTCTGGTCCTGGCACTGTCTTGACCACCCCTGCCCCAGGCTGAGTCACCCTAATGAGCCGTGCTCCTCCCTCTCCCACCCCAGCGCCAAGACCAGTCAGAAGATGTGCTGCTGCCTCCCCCAGTTTTCCTTTTCCTTTTCTGAAATTCTTGGAGTCTGTGGACTTGCTAATGATCCCAGGATCTGAGCCCTGAAAAAGAGCCTATGACTCTTCTAGTTAGTGCTCTCCCTGGCCTGAGCATCTGACAATCTGTGAAGGCGTCACAGCACACCTTGCATGGTGGTCATTTTGTCAGCCCCTAGGTAACGGTGGGGCATGTGGGAGGCTCCAGATAAATGCCCTTACTGTTCTGTTTTTTCACAGTGAGTCAGCAGACGGTGGGGTGGGGGCGGGACCAGGGCTCTTCACCTTTCTGTGGGTCTGTGAGGACCTGAATGTCCCTGAAGGCTCCCTGTCCCAGGAGGATTCCCAGACGGCTTGGAGCTTCCCCACATTTGCTCATTCACTCAGCATGTTTCACTGAGGACCTCCTATGTGCCAGGTTTCAGAAACAGACAGATGAGTAAAATGTGGACCCTGAACCTTAAATCCCAATAGGGGAGATGAAAAGAAAATTTACTGCAGTACAGGTGGGGGGAGGGGTGATAGCCATTCCTTGTTGAGCACTTAAATACCAGACCATGCTCGCGCTTTTTAAATATATTATTTCATTTAATTTTCACAACAGTCCAGGAACTTTCCATTTTAAGATGCTAAGGTCACACGGCTGATACCTAGTGGAGATGGGTGGAAATTGGGGTTGAGTCTGATTCCCACTGAGCTCCAGGGTACAGAGGCCTCCTGGGAGTTGACAGCAGAAGCCAGTATGGAAGGGAGGGCGGGCAGAGGGTGGGGAGGGGGCAGGAGAGGACGCAGATGTGCAGGGCCAGAGGCCTGGGAGTGCACAGATTCACACTAGTCCCATCACCCCAGTGCCCTCCTCACTGCCTTCACCAACTGCATCGCTCCCCGCACCCTTCCTCCACTTGCCTTTCTGGGGAAGCCCTCCCAGGTAGCATCACCTGGCAGTGGCCACCAGGTTGTCCTTGCAGCTTCTCAGAACCTTCTGGGCAAACTGCCAACTCCAGTTGTCTTGCCATGATGGATCAATCAAGAAATACCTCGAAGGTACTTCTTGAGTCCTGCCTTACTCTGACCACATATCGTATGGTGCTCCCAGCTCCGGGCCAGTAACCCAAACCAGCAGCTGGTCCTAAAAATCATCTCTGTATTGTCATTGGGTGGTAGTTTTTTTTTTTTAAGCAGCTGATTTATCTTCCTAATTATGTTTAGCTTTAAGCTAATGTTAAAATGAACTTACATTGGATAATTTTCACTAATTAACACCAACTTAGTGCAGGGGGCGTCATCCCAGAAGCATGCCGTGGGGCAGGGAAAAGCTGGCCCAGGATCTTAGACAGAATTGCTCTGCTTACTCCCTGGCAGATCACATATGGTTCTTCACAGCGGAATTCGTTGACCTTGCTCACATGGGTTCTCCTTCTCGGGAGAGCCAGCCTGAGTCTGCCTTTGTATCATCCCCTTCACAAGCCTTGTTTGGGGTATGGGTGTCATCAGGGTTAGATGGACAGGGAGTCAGCCCCGGGGTGCACAGCAGGGAGACACGACCCGCAAGCTCGGGGACAGAGCTGGCGCAGAGGCTGAGGAGTTTGGAAGAGGAAGTGGCCTGGCTGGTGGAATGGGGCGCCAGTGGCTGCCAGTGCATCTGATGAGGGAGCCTGGTGTTTAATGATGTCTAATTAGTGAGCCTGGAACAATGTAACATGGCCACAGACAGCTGGGAAGCCTCAGCCACAAAGAGCAGAGGCCCAGCTGGTGGGCTAGGGCAGCTTGGCTTCCAGGCTGAGAATAAGACCCTGTGGTCTTGGCGCTGGCCCAGACTGCTTCCTCAGCCCCCCAAGGGAAGCCCCCTACTGCAGAGGAGCTCTGTTTACACGTTGACTGCGTGTCAGGCCCTGTGCAGGAAGGCTCGTCAGGTTCCTGTTCCCGCCACCATGTGCTCAGACAGACACAGGCCTGAAGAGACACGCCTCCTGAGAAGGGCACACACTGCCCCGGGGGCTGGGGACCGAGAATGGGCCTGGGACAGCCTGGGGAGAGTGAAACCAGGACCTCAACAAGGAAAGGGTGTTCCCACCGCAACAGGGAGAAGGTGATGACAGTGTGAGTTATGGCACCAGGGCAGGAGCCTGCCAGGTGTGTTTGGAGAACAGAGTAACCTGTTGCAGTGAGAGTTTATCTTCTGGGAGGGAGTGGGTGGAAGCACACAGAGGGTCTTCAGCTAAGCTGAAGTTGAGGACTGAGTGAGTGAGCAGAGGAACAGCATGGTTAGGGTCCGGTTATTGGCTCCATTTGCTGACAAGGCACACGACCAGGACTGAGTAAGCTTGTCTCCCCCGAAGCTGACACTGGGCGCCAACTGTGTGCCGGGCACGGTCAGGGAAGAAGCGCACTCCTGAGCCGTTGGAGGCGGGCCCCGCATTGGGTGCTCTCCAGGCATCACTGCGTCTCTCTGCATCCTCACAAGAACCATGAGGTGGCCTCACCATATATGTAGAGTTCCTGGGGGTCAAGGAACACCCACAGTGTCACTGCCTCTTGGGATTTCTGACGCCAAGTCTGCTTCCTTCCTATGGTATACTCTCGGACTGTGAGGATTTGGCAAAATGAATCTGGAGCCCAGAGGTAGTTGGGGACAGGCCCAGGCCTTGTTCGTGGGTGTTCCCCAGGGGGCCCTGAAGACCTCCGCTCCTTGGCTCTCCTCTCTTTCTACCCTAGGGGGCATAAATGGAAAGCTTAAGTCAGGCTTTCTTGTTCAGTTGTTCACATCCCACCGGTGCAGACACTGGATGGGGCCTGTTGCAGCCTTGATGACAAAAGAAAGTCTGTGGTGTATCTGGAGCACGGGGCACGCCCGTCCTCCAGCAGCAGCTTTCTGTGCTTGGTGGTGGCTGTGCTAGTTGGGTCCCGAGCCCACCCGGAGGTGCTCTCTCCTCGGGAGCAGTTATCTTAGTGGTGCATTCCCGCCAGCATCGCTCAAGGGACGGTGCATTGTACAGACTTCCTTACTGTTCCCTTAATTGAGCTGCCTTTCCCCTCAATTAGGTCAGGTTTTGAACTTGGAAGTGTAGTGTTGCCTGGGCTTTAATCATCACCCAGGGCCATGCCTGCTGGGCATGGCATCAAGCAAAGGAAAACATATCCACCTTGACATCTGTCTGCAGCCATGGGCAGCTCTGCGCTACTGGCTCCCAGGGGGCATGGTGCCCCTGCGCTGGCCTGGCTGGCTCATCCCTCTCGCCTCTGCCTCTGAGTGAGGCCCCTGTGTTCTGGCTTCTGTCTCTGAGAAGAGAAGAGGGCGCTGGCCACAGCTCACAGCAAGCCCGCACCATGTTCCTGCATGGCCTGCACTATCTCATTTACAACCCAGGACAACCCTATGAGGAGAGAGCCTGCCCATTTTCAAATGAGGAAACTGAGGCTTAGGTTCAGTGACTCACTCAAGGCCACACAACCAGTGACATTTTCTGCTTCCAGACAGCGTATTCTCTTCTAAACGCTGGCCATTACCCAAAGTGTGATCCATCCACCACCAGCGTTCAGATCATCTGAGGGGTAGGGTGTTGTTCATATGCGTTTTCACAGACCTGCTGAATCAGCATCTTGGAGGCTGGGGCCCTGGAATCTGCACATTCAAGAAGCAAAGCCCACCCCAGACCGCTCCAGCCTAGCCCACGTGGTTCTCTATATGCTCAAGTTGGGCAAACACTGCCCTGTAGGCTTTGCTCGCTCTCTCTGGGGAGATCAGAGAAGGTGATACCACCGTCGGGGATGTCTATGCCGGACGCTGGCTGGCCCACCCAGCACTGCCCTCCTTGAGAAAAGAATGGACTTCTCTCTCATCCCCTGGGCTGCCAGACAGATGGCCCTTCTGGGAGGCAGCCACTGACCAATCTGCCCCGCTGCTGCCCTCCCTACCCCTCCCACCCCGAGGGCCCTCAGGGCTGTAGGCATGGGCGATTGGCCCCGTTCACCTTGCAGCCAGAGAGTTTAATGGCCCATCATAACCACACAGCTTTCTCATGGGATTTCATGGGCCTGATCTCATCTGAACCTCCCAACAGCCCTGGGAGGCAGGCAGAGCAGGCGGCGGAGGTGAAAGTCGGGCCCCGGGCTCACATGGGCATCAGTGGGAAAGTGGGGACTGGAACTGCCCTTGTGCCCCGGTGGGCTCCCTTCCCTCCATCCCCAGGGAAAAGTGACCGTCACCAGCACACCCCTGCAAGGAGCATGCTTGGCCTGTGGCCTCTTGTTTCCCACCACAGAGCTGAGCGAGCTGGGGGCTACAGCAGCCACGCCCACCCCAGTGCCGAGGCTCCAGTCCACAGAGCTGGGGACGCCAGGGAGGGAGAGGGTGGTACTGTCCAGCTCTACTAACGCATCCTGGCTTTGTGTGACCGGAGATGCCCTGGGTCCTAGCCAGAGCAGGTATCCCTAGAGGCTGCAATTACCACACCTTCTGGGGGTGACAGCTGTAGACTGGCGGCAGAAGCCCAGGCTTTACTCCCCCCTATGCTCAGACCCACCTGGGTAACTTCACCTCAGGGCTGGGCTCTAGCTGTTACATTTCCTCTCAGCCCTCAGGTTCTGCACATCTGGAATGTCCTTCAGGGCAGGGGCGGAGTACAGAGAGGCAGCCTGTACCCTGCCCATGGGCCGGCCGAGGGCCTTTGTGGGGCTGACCTGCAGCCCATGCTCCGCTTACTGGCTTGCGTCCCATCACAGCGAAGACGGGCACCCTTCTGTCATCTGCACAGTGCTGGCCGAACCTGCTAGTGGCAGCCCTGCCTCCTGGCCTGGTGTCCTTGGTGGAGACTTCTACCCCTTGGTTAAATACTGTCCTCACTTGTGTTGGCTGCTCCTTCAAAACCCTGGGTGGGTGGAGCGGAGGCAGGCCAGATTTTGGCTCCGGCACTCAGGCAACAGTCCTGAAAGGTGCCACTTCTTTTCCCTTCTCCATGCCCTTGAGGAAGAACTTCAGCTCTGCCTTCCAGCAAGATGATCTAACCCAGAATCTTGCTCAGCAATTTTTTCCCCTTCTCTACCACAGTGTCTTGTCACTAATGAAATAAAAGAGATAACTACACAGCTACGTCTGCACCCCACATATAAGACAGTAGACACGAAATAACCTCCCTTGAGTCATTCACTCCACAAACATGGAGAAGTGACTTCTTTCGAGTGGAGATGTCCCCTGAAGGTGGAGATTCTGAGAGAAATCAGGTGGCCTGTGCCATCCAGGAGCCCCCAGCCTAGTAAGGGACAGCCATCCAGCAGATGTTACGATAAAATGTCAAGAAGCTCTGCTATTTGCCCGGAACACAATGTGGGCAGGAAGCAGGGAGTGGTGAACATTATTGGGTGGGGAGAAGTTCAGGAAATTCTTGGCTGAGTCTTGAAAGATGCACTGATATTTCCCCGGGGATGGAAGGGGTTGGAACAGAAGAAACTGCCTAAGTGTAGTGGTTCTCAAAGGGGTTGGGTGGGGGTGCAATACAGTTTTGCCCCCAGGAGACATTTATCAATGTCTACAGACATTTTTGATCATCACCACTTGGGGTGATGCTACAGGCGTGCTGCTGAACATCCTGCAGTGTACAGGACAGCCCCCTGCAACAAGAAAGACTGTCCCCAGTAGGTCAGTGGTGCCAGAATAGAGAAACCCTGTATTAGTGAAACTGCAGGTCACCCTGTGTGGCTGAAAACAAGGGTCAGATGTGAGGTGGCCCAAGATGAAGCTAGAGATGAGGAAAGGATCCAGTATAAGGCCCTTCAATGCCAAGTTTAAGAGTCTGGCTGTGGCACCCACTGGATCACCAGTCTGTTGTTTTGGGGGTAAATCACAGATAAAGAATTGGAGCACAGAGATGGAGGAGAGAGACACTAGTTAGGAAGCTATTCCAGAGGTTCAGTAAGAAATGAGGGGGGCCTGAGTGAGGGCAGCAGTGCAGTGGGAACAGAAAGGAGTTGACCCAGAGAAGGTGCATGGAGGAGGTAAAACCTGCTGGACTCGTGGTTGATGGGATGTGCTCAGCGGGGAGGAGGAGGCCAGTAGACTCTGGCTTCTGGCCAGAGTCACCCAGAGGATGTTGGTTTTGGAAGTGCCTGCGGGGCAGGCTGGTGAGCATGGCTGTGGGACATGGGGACCCAGCAGTGCAGTGGCCGCCTAGTCAGGGCCATCCAGACACACAAGTGCCAGCCTCCGGCTGTCGTGAGCAGAGCCACCACAGAGTGCCTGGGGAAGGTAGAGTCCTTTTCGTTATATTTTGTTAACCTAATGGTAACGAAGGAGTCCAGGAAGAGAATCTGAAAATCTGGCAGTTTAATTAAAGGTAAATGGCAGATGGAGGGGAATTCTGAGGCTCCCTAACCCATCATGCTCCCCCGCCCCACCACTGAGGCTGGATATCAAAGGAGGAGACACCAAGCTAACCAGAAACCTGATGAGAAGTATTACAGCATCAGAGCCACTTTGCCAGCGCCTGCGACAGCTTCTAAAAACTCCTGCCACCTTGAATTAACCTCTCTCCCCAGGTGTGCACTTCAGTGGGTGACCAGGTAAAGGACTCTGGGAGCCTGCCAGGAGGAGCGGGTGCTTTTCTCCTGACGAAATCCGGCTCCCTGGGCTCTGTGCCTGTGACGTCCCTCTTTGAAAACCCGATTTTCCATTTATGCCTTGAAGTTAGGTTTGGCTTGGAGGATCATGTGTCACATTAAACACTGGAGCAGAGGGAGTGGGGCTGATTTTCCTGGGCCGGATGCCGTGGATCCGAATGTCAAGCAGGGCCTCAGAGACCAAAGCGGAGGGTAATTATCACCTCTCCTCCACAAGATTGCAGGAGTCAGCGAGCAATTGATTTTTTTCCTACTACAGATATTTCACCGCTTAATTGGTAGTGACACAGATGGCTGGCTCTCACCAGGGTGCCGCAGACCAAACCTCCCAAAAGCAGGGCCCGCGGGGACATCTCTCCCTCTAGTCTGATCTCTCAGAGCACATCCTCCGTCACGTGGGGGTGAAGGCAGGCTGACTCCTTGCTCATCTTTTCAATTACAAAACAAAAGCGAGAGTGTATCCAGAAACACTTTCCTGAGCCAGTTCAAGCCCTCCCCAGCGATGGATTGTGAGTCAGCTTTGAGCTGGACACTGCAGAGAGTCTGGGAATGAGTAAACAGTGACTCTGGCCTCAAGCAGCACTTAGAGATAAGATATCAGGAGCCCTACAAGTTGGCGGAAGCTGTATTCTGCTGGAATGAAGCCTGCAGTGTCTTGTTAAAACCCTCCATGATCCAGCCCCACCCCATGGTACTTACCTGACACCTACCCTGACCTGTTCAGGCCAGCTGTTGTCTGTTGTTTGTTTTGGACCTCAAGTGCCGAGCTGACTGTGAGCCTCATGTCGTGGTCCACTGTCATCGGTCCAGGGAAGGCCCCTCTTACTTTACTCTCTCCTTCCCTCCCATTCCTTTCTCCTTCCTTTCTCCTTCCTTAATACATGTATTCAGTGTATGTCCTTGAACATGTCTGTATCCTTGAAAAGCATGCAGAGTTATTGTACTTAGTGTGTTTTTATTTACATAAATAGTATTGGGCTGTAGACCTCATTCTCTAACATTTTAAGTCGAACTATCCATTTTGAAAAGAACTCTCCAAGTTCCGCCCATGGAACTAGTTCATTGCTTCTGTCTACTGCAAAGTCCTCTGTCATGTACACCCCTCGCATTTTTCTCACTCATTCTTCTAGAGATGGACATCTAAGTTGTTGCCAACTCCTTGTTATCCCAAGGAAAGCTACAGTGATTGTCTTTGTTCCTGCCCCTTGTAGACCTGTGCAAAGATCCAAAGGTTCCCTGGTTGTAGGTGTACAGAACCTGAAATCCATGAAGCCCTATCCTTTGCTCTGAGAAGTAGCTGCACCAGCGTTGCCTCCCACCGGCAGTGAATGAGGGTTCCCCTTTCCTCACATGCAGCATTTAGGATTGTCCAACTTTCTAGTTTTTAGTTAATGTTATAGTTATAAAGTGGTATCTCTCTTTTATCTCTTTGCTCTAATTTGAATTTTTCTGACTACTAATGAGGCCTGCTTCTCTTTATATACTTATTAGCCCTTCAGGTGTCTCCACTAGAAATTGCCTATCCATATCCTTTGTCCATTTTTCTAATTAGTTTCCTATTTTCTTGCTGATTTGCAGGGATCCATTGTATATTATTAATTTCTTTTGGTTGTAGACATTGCAAATATTGTCTCCCTATCACCTGTCAGTTACCTTTGTCTATTGACATCTTTCTTTAAACGGGAAATCCCTAATTTGTCAAACGCATCTTTTAAAGTTTTATTTACCTTATGATTCATGCTTTTGGAATCTTAAGAAATCCTTTCTTACTTATGTTATGAAGATATTTTCTTACATTTCATGAATTCCTTCATTGTGTCTTCTACATTTAGGCATATAGCCTACCTGAAATTCACCTTTATATATGGTGTGAGGTAGGGATCCATTTTATTTTTCTCTGTTTAGTATGCCAATTTTCCTAACAGCATCTACCAAACAGTATCCTTTCTCTACTAAGTTGTAATTCTATCTCTATTAGACTTAAGTTTTATGAGTGTGTGTAGGCGCCTGTATATTTCTTGTCTCTCCTTTCTGTTGCATGGTCTATTTGTCAGTTCCTACCTCACGGTTCTTATTAATTTGGCTCTGCAGTATGTCTTACTGTCTAGTAGTTAAGTGTCCCCTTTTAGCTTTTCTTTTTCAAAACTGACTTAGCTATTCTGGATCTTCGTTCTTCCTCACATCTTAGAAATATTTGAGCTCCTCAAAAACTTCTACTGAACTTTCATTGGAATTGCATTGGATTTTATTAATATGAGGAGAATTGGATTTTTAAAACATGAAATCATTTAATCCATGAACATGATTTATCTCTTCATTTATTCACATATTTTAACTGTCCTTTAATAGAATTTTCTAAATTTCTTCATAAAGGTATTAGTTCCTAAATATTACATGTTTAAGTTGTAATTTTGAATGGATTTTATTTTTTTTCTTAATTGATTACTGTTGTAGTAAAAGAATGCTATTCGTTTTTGTAAATTTTGCTTGTATTTGGCAATCTTGCCAAATTCTATTAATCACACCATTTCCTCTGCATCATGGGCACAGTGCTTGGGCCCAACAAGAAAATCTTGCCACTGGAGCAGGAGGTTTGTGTAGGAAAACAGAGGAAGCTAAGGTCAAAAAAGCAGCTCTGTGTCAGGCTGTAGAAGACCTTGCCTTCTAGGATGGATAATCAGGACTGGCTTTTGGAAATTAAGGGTCCTGGGACTTTGATTTGAGAATAGAGTGGGATGGCCTGGACACCTGGAGGCCGGGGGAGCCTGAGCTGCCTGGAACTCTGCCCCGATCTGTGCTCCCGGAAGCACGGGGCTTTGCACAGCTGCAGGGAGATCAAAGTACAGAAAAAGTGGTATCTGAGCAGATCTGCAGCTTGTGGAAATCAGTCTGTTCCATGCATCTCAGGGATTGTGTCTTCTTGATGCAAAGGCAGCAGGAACAACCTTCCTCAGCCTCCTAGATCTCCCCTGATACAGCTTCTGGTGAGCTGCTGGAAAATCCCCAGGGTGGGTGATGGGGCTTTGTCAAGGATGAAGTGCAAGCAGCATGGCCTGCGTCCTCTGCACCACCTTCATTCACCAGAGCAGAGAGCCCATCTCCTGGGCTCAGATGTGCTCAGAGGTGGGTGGGGATATGCAAAACCCAGGAGTGGTGCAGACGGCATTTTTGACTCTTGGCCACCACTTACCCAGCCCAGCTGGTCCTCTGTGGGCCATGGCATGATTCTGTAGGTGTGTGGTCACCACATGCCTCACTGGTGCCCTTCTCTGTTCAGGTCATAGCTGTGGTCATGGACCTCTTCACTGATGGCGAGATCTTCCAAGACATTGTGGATGCTGCCTCTAAGCGCCGAGTCCCAGTGTACATCATCCTGGACGAGGCAGGCGTGAAGTACTTCCTGGAGATGTGTCAGGACCTGGAGCTCGCTGACTTCCGTATTCGGGCAAGTTGTACCAGTCCGGGGCGGGGAGAGGGGCGGGGTGACGGAAATGGGACAGGACTGCCTCTGCCTCCTCCCCCCGTACTGGGGCCCAGGTGAACGGCACTCTCAACCCCTTTCCTTCTGTCTAAAATCTCGCCTCGTGAGCTGATAACCCCCAATTACATGCCCAGCTTACCTTTTATCCCAAGGCTGCCAAGGCTAAGGAGGCAGGTCTAGCCCAGCTCTGAATGCTCACCCTGCGGAGTCACTGTCAGGGTTAAAGGTAGGCTGTGTTTCTCTTCTGAGGAGCTTTGGGAGCAGACAGGGGCCACCCTGGGCCTGTCTCTGCCCAAAGAAAGATCTGCTGACTCCTCAGGCCGTAGGAAGCAGAGTCAAGTACAAACAGGAGCCAGTAGGCAGGGTCCTCTGGACAAGAGGGCTCCTCCTCTGCCCAAGCAGAGGCTCGGCTCAGAGCTGCTAGGCCCCCAGCCTTAGTGACAGTGCCTTCTCCTCTCCTCAACAGAACATCCGTGTCCGCTCTGTGACAGGTGTTGGCTTCTACATGCCCATGGGGAAGATCAAGGGGACCCTGTCATCCAAGTTCCTAATGGTGGATGGTGAAAAAGTAGCCACTGGATCCTACAGGTGAGTTGAGACAGGTCAGAGAAGGACCCGGGAGGCCTTTGTGCATGGTCATCAGTAAATGAATCATGCTCAGAAAACTGCTGGACTAGAGCCTCCAGTCATGAGTTTAAGTTCTAACAGCAAAGAGGAGCCTCCTGGCCGATCCCTTCCCTCAAACTCTCTGGCTAATGGATTATTCGAGAAAGAGGGTCAACTCTTGCTGGGCATTAAGCACCGCCTGCCTTTCAGGGTCTGCAGCAACGGGTTGCATTTTGAGGCTGGTTGCTAGGTGGGGCAAGCAGGAAGCAGAATGGACCAGATCTGGGAAAGAGTGTGAGGGTGTGGCATGGAGGGAACGTCTCCTGAATTCTGATTCAGACGTAAATTACCAGGAACATGAGAGATGATATCTGTGCAGTCTCTGCCCTGTAAGTAACTTAAAATCTGGGTGAGGAAAGGAGACCCGGGCACATGAAACAAGCAGTAAATGGCGTAAGTCCTCCTCCATGATTAAAGTATAGGATTTTGCAGATACTGAGTTTTCTAAAATTTCAGACAAGAACCAATAAGGGATAGAAGGCTATTAACAATCGTTGCAGCTGCAGAAGCTACTTATTAAATGTATGTTGTGCCAGGTACTGAGCAAAACGTCTTACTCACATTATTTGACTTGAGCCTCACAGCATCTCTGTGACTGCACACCTTACGAGCCTCATTTTACAAGGCACACAGGGCAGAAACCAGGTTTGCTTCCAGGTCTGACTTCTCTTGCCCTTGCTCTGCACTCACTGCCTGCTTTCTGCATTCGAGGCCAGGACCTGGACAAAAAGGTGGATTCAGATATGTGGGAGGATTGCACCCCAGCATGCAGGCAGCAAGGCATCTGGCCCCAGTGAGGAAACCGGTGGGCAGGGCACTGGGGCATTGAGGTGGGCTTGCTAAGGGGCTGCTGGCAGGGCGAGGCCGCAGGCCCAGGCACATATGTCTTGCTCTTCTGTCCCCACGTTCCCAGGTTCACCTGGAGTTCCTCTCATGTGGACAGGAACCTTCTCCTCCTCCTCACGGGGCAGAACGTGGAGCCCTTTGACTTGGAGTTCCGGGAGCTGTACGCCATCTCCGAGGAGGTGGACTTGTACCAGCAGCTGGGCCTGGCGGGAGGCGCTGGCAGGCTCGGCCTCAACTACTCCTCCACCGTGGCCCGCAAGCTCATCAACCCCAAGTACGCCCTGGTGGCAGGCAGCCGCCACCCGCCCGGGGAGATGATGCGCTGGGCCGCCCGGCAGCAGCGGGAAGCCGGCGGCTACCCGGAGGGGCAGGAGGAGGCCAGCAGGAATGGCGAGTCCGCCCGGCGCCTGGAGAGCTTCCTGCATGACCTGGTCACGCTGGAGCAGGTGCTGCCCCCTGTGGAGCCCATTCCCACGGGAGAGCTGACTCGGAAGGATGGCAGGGTGGTCTCCAACCTGGACCTGAAGCCCAAACCCCGAGAGACACTCGCCCAACACGGCAAGGGAGAAGCCAATGGGGAGGCCACCCCTGCCAAGGAGGGCAGGCGGTTCAGCAGCAGGTTCTTCAGCCGACGAATCAAGAGGCCTGCAGCGCCCAACGGCACAGCCAGCGCCCTCCCCCCCGAGACGTTGGCCGAGGTGGAATTTATGAGGGGGAAGAGGCCCAACGAGGGCTCCAGTGCTGACGTCTCAGGTGAGCCCTCCCACCGAGCCCAGGGCTCCCAGGCCTCTGGCCCTGATCCAGGAGCATTTGCAGGGTCTGCAGGAAAGCACTTGCTGGCAGGCAGAGCGGGAGCTCGGAGTCAGGCAGACCTCAGGTCCTGGTCTGCTCTGGCCTGTGTCTGTGAGTGGCTGGGGGCAGCCACTGCAGGTCGGAGTTTGTTTCCTCTTTTCTAAAAGCGGAGAGTGATGCCTGCGTTGCCCACTGTTCTGAGGATGTGTGCTGGGCACGGAGTAGCCTGAGAGCATTGTTGCCACTACTGGAAGCTGGGAAAGTTTCTCCCCCGTGAATGAAGAAGCAGGGGCCCAGCACAGCTGAGAGGCAGGAACAAGGCTCCGCCCCGGCCTGAATCTAGGGCTTGTTCTAGCAAACCTTGTTCCTGGCCGGATCACTGGTCATCGGGATCTGGCCTGGTCAGACACACCCCACCAACGCCCTGACCCACTTTCCTAGCTTCTGTTGTAAAGAGCTTGAGGTGGCTCCTCCCTGTGTTTATTTGATACAGGGCTGTATCAAATGGTGGTGTTTGCCATGCTGCTTACTCCTGCGAGAGTGTTCCTGGTGGCGGTACCTTTCTGGCTGTCTCTCTGGGATCCCTAGAAGTCCTGGCCTTTACCTCTTTCTCTGGAAAAGTCTCCAGAGTGGCCTTTCCTGGCTGGTGTTGACAGCCAGGGCCATTGCTCATGCCTTTCTCATGTCAGCACCTCTGAGTTGAAGGGGTTTCCGTGTTGGGATTTCTCCCTTCATTGTGGTGACGCTTTGCAGCTTTGAGATTGAGCCCCTTGGCTGGCCTGGTAGGTGACGGCAGGGCCTTGCCTTGGGCAGCCTGAATGCTTCTAGAATTCCTGTGTCCCCCAAGCCCCATCTTTGACCTGGCAGTGGCTGGAGTGCAAGTTTCACAGCTGTCTTACCCTCCACTGATTGCCTAGCCCTACTACAGAGCCCAACATATGCTGTCTGTGCCTCTTAAAGTTAGGACAGGCCTGGAGTCTCTGAGAATTTGGGCACAGCGGGAGTGCCAGTGCTATAGCTGCATTTGGCCAGGAAGCATTTACTGATGCCGCCATGTGCCAGGTCCTTCACTAGGTGCTCTGTCTCACCTGGCCCCCACAGCAATCACGGAGGTGGCAGATGGAAGCTCAGAGAGGTGAATTAAATGGTTCCAGGACCCAGTAAGTGGTAGTGGGGCCAGGATGCAAATCCAGGCCAGTGCCCATGTCCTGTCAGGAGGGGTACTGACCCCCATCCCATCCCCCCTGGGCTCCCGGGCTCCCCTAACACCAAATGCTGCCGCTGCCCTGCACCTCTTGTTTGGAGGAAGGGTTACCATGGTGAACACCTGGCAGGGAAGGGAGGGGGAGTGGCAAGCCCAGCCACAGAAGGGGCCATTTCCCAGGTCCTGACTGGAGGTGAAGTGGGAGCTTTCTCTTTCTCAGCCCCTCACCCGGAGGTGCTGTTTCCATAGAAACAAAAGGCTGTTGTCTTATCCCTTCCTGCTTCCTTGGGCGAGTCTCGGCATCAGGTTCCCCTGCTGGATGATGTGATCGGTCACTGCTGCTGCTGCTTCTCTCTGAGTGTTTGCACAGGGTGCCCAGGAGCCAGGCAAGCAGTCAGGGACAGTGCCCTGTGTGAGCTCCTCTCCTGAGTGCCTGGCATCCAGACAGACAGAGGCAGAGGCAGAGGGAGAAGGGCAAGCTCAAGGGTGCACAGGCACGCACGAGGGATGCTCGGCAAGACCACCCCGTTCCTTCTCCGTCCTTTAGAAGGAACACAGAGAAGCCTCATCCAGCACAACCTCTGTGCTCCTGGATGGGCGGCCAGTACCTGAGGGCCTGGAATTCAAGTCCCTAATGAGACCTTTCCTCTCCCTGCTGCTTTCTTTCCTCAAAGGCAGGGCAAGAAGCAGGGACTCCTCTCCCCAAAGGCCCTTTCTATGGCCTCCAGCCTCCCGAACGTTTGACTGCAGTTTAGTGCCTCCTCTCAGGCAGCAGAAGCTAATTAGCAGGATTCTATGTGCTAGAAGGTCGGGTTCCTGACAGCACGGGGTCCCCAAGGCTGGAACTAGTAGTCCTAGTGCACCTGGAACCTAGTACACAGATTTGGGAGGAAATCACTTTGGCTGCTATCTTAAGGCCCCCTTCCAGGGAAGGGATCCCTTTCCTACAGTGAACATTCAGAGCATCATCAGAACAGCCATCGGGTGGATCTCAGCTTCCAAAGCCTGGACACATCCTTTCACCTCCCTGGGGCTGCTTCCTGGCTGAGAAGAGGAGGGGTTGAGCCTGGGAGGGTTCCAAAGCCCCTCTGAGCTCTGATTCTGACTCTGTCCTTTCTGTCTGCTGCCCTCTTGTCAAGGGAGACCCCGGGCCAGTGGCAGGGTGGGTGAAAGAAAAATAGAAAAGCCAAGAGCTGACAGCCTGTAAAGTTGCTTGATAAGAAGTATATAGTTGTCAAACATTGCAAATTTTTGCGTACCCAGCTGTGGCCCTTGGGAGAACCTGCAGAATTGCTTCCTCTAGATGTGGCAACCCAATGAGGGCGGCCCAGTGGATTGAAGGCTCATAGCCCCCTCTACTGGCGGAAGCCAAGCTTTTCCTCTCGGCTGAGACCTCACTCCTGTGCGCAGCATGCTGCCCAGCACCTTTCCTGAACCGGCCACCTGTGCCCATCCAGGAGCTGGGGACTCTGGGCAGAGACCCCAACCTCAGGGAACAGCAGTCGCCAGAGAGCCTTGTCGAAAGACAGTGAGGACCCTGTCCTGCTGAGCGGGGCTCAGGAATCTGCATTTTAAATAAGTGCCCTGAATATTTTCCCAGGTAGGGGTCCCCAGAGCCACAGATTTGGTGACACTCGGACAAGGTTCTGTAGGGGGCTGCCAGGCTTGGAGAGGCGGTTCCAGGTGATGTCCTGAAGCCCCTCCCAATCCCCCTAGGGAGATCCCTGGGACGTGGCCAACACTCTCGGGCACAGTTAAGAGGAGGAAGAAAGGCAGACTTTTACTGAGCACCTGGCATGTGCGGGGTGGACACGGTGCTAAATGCTTTCATACACTGTTTGCATATTCTTTTCTATTAACCTGAGTGGGTCTGCTTGGCTTCAGTGTCTGCTGGGCGCACATGGGCTGCTGGTCAGTGTCCCTGGAGGAAGGATGGAGCATGAGGCCCTGTTCCTCAGCCTGGCCTCCTGTCAGAGGCATGGAGATGTATTCCGAGTGGGAAGCACCTCTCCAAGCTCTTCTCCAGCCTCGTAAAATGAGTGGGAGAGTGAGGAGCCCGCCCCGGCCCACGGCTCTGCTCCTGCCTCTCAGGAAGTTGCTGCCCTGGCTCCCTTCTCCCCGCAGCCACATTCCTCCCTGCTGCAGAATCCAAGATTGATTTCCTTACCTACCCACCCCCCCCCCCCGGGAGGAACTCGGCATCTGCTCAGAAGGCCAAGCAAATAAAAGGAGCCGCTAAGGAGTGGAAGTGGGGCCGGTCGTCCACTGCAGCAGTGTGAGAAGGGCGGGACGCAGCGGGCATGACTTCAGCAGGGCCACACCAGAGGCAGCCTCCACGCCTGGAAGGTGACCCAAGCCCCTGGAGCCTTGGTGCCCTGGGGGCACAGCCGTCCAGCTCCCCACCCAGCTACTGGAAGTTCTAAGTGCTGTCAGCGCGGCCTCCGAGGAGGCTCAGCTGGACTTGCAGCAGGTCCCAAGGACCGAGTCCAGTCCGGCCTGGATGAGGTGGTGGTTAATGGGGCAGGGCAGGACCAGGGCTCTGTTCAGGCCTGTTCAGTGTCCCTCTTGCTAATGGCCCAGGAGAGGAGGCAGACACCACCCTAGTTAAATTCACAGCCAAGGTGATACAGGAAGGTGGTGTGAGCACTAGGGAGAGGACCTTGGCGGATGGAGAGAAACCAGCAGGAAATGTCAGCAGCGTCCAGCGCTCCAGGAGGCTGTGGTCACCACCCAACACCTCACAGCAGAGCGGGACACTTTGTATCTGCCTCTGCCTCACGGCTTCCCCCTCCCTCCCACTGTGGTCTGAGAGCTGGAATCCAGCCAGTCTCCACTAAGGATTGTAAAGGAAGTGGAAACAGATGGAGGGGGCCAGGGAAGAGGAGAACTGTGCTTCCCTGGCTTGGAGAAGAACAGCTTTCTCCTCCTTCTTTCCTCTCAGTGAAGTGTGTTCCCTCCTCCACTTCCACCTTCCCCACGAAGCCACGTGATCTGTGCCTCGGTGCTGGCCCGCCTGGCCCTCAGGTAGCCTAGTGAGCCCTTCCCAAGGCACAGGCTTTTCCTCTTCAACCTGGTGCCTGAGTGCTGGGAGGAGGGGAGATGGGGCTTGGCAGACCGAGCGCTGGGGCTGGCCGGCCCTTGGAGCCGGTGGCCGGCTGTCCCTGCTGTAAGATAGGGTTGAGGTGCCTCCTCGTGGCATGGCCACCCAAGGATTACCAACAGTGACTATGGTTGCACTTTGTAAGCTGTGAAGCTGCCTGTGGTGTTAGCTACTGGTGAGCTGCCTCTTGGCAAGATGTGTAGATATTGATTTGGGGGTCTGGATCCTCCCCCTCCCCTGCAGAGGTCAGGAGATGGCAGATCCCTCGATGTGCCAGCCAGTGGTGGTCTTGCTAAGGCTGTTGGGGCAGGGAGAATCTTTCCTTTTGCTTTCCTGGGGACCCTACTGACCTGGTTTCCAGGTTAGCAGCTTAGGAGGGAGATAGTGACCCCAGAACTCAAATTTGAGGTGTGGGTGGTGCACAGAAAAGGGGCTGGGGGCCAGTCCATTGAGCACTTCACTTACATCCTCCCTTGCCCGTGTCCCTGTCTCCGCAGGTAAAACAAGTCCCAGCCCTACCAAGGCCAGCAATTGCGTGATTTCCTGAGCCAAGGGCTAGCTGTCGGCAGGACCTGTGGGTGCCCCTGTTCCATCCTGTGGAGAACACAGGTCAAAGCCCGCACCAGTTTGCACATCGGACCCCTACTGGCCTTCTGCCCCAGCAGCCTCCATTCTGGCCTCAGGGACCTTGAATCCCAGATGTGAGGGTCTGCAGCATCCCAAGATTGTCACATGCCTCCACAAGACTGTCGTGGCTGGGCAGGGGTCACCCCTTGTTTACATGAAGTGGAAGCTTGACCAGTGTCCTCTCTCCTTTATGCCCAGCACCACCCCCTGCTGCAGGCCCCCAGACCGGGAGAGCCCATGTCTTCATACCTTAATGTGAAATGTGATGGGTCTCCAGGGCAGCCCCCACCCCTGACTTCCCCTTCCCTGGGCTTCCTGGTGCTGCTGGTCCCCCAAGAGGTTTGGTGGAACAGAAGGAAGAGGACAGGGCTCTGAGCCAGGGTTCCAGTCTCGCTCTGTCCTCTGAACTCAAGGCAGAAGATGCAGTGAGGACAGCCAGGGGACTGGCTGCTGTGGCCTTCCTGGCCTGTCCCTGCAGGCTTCTGCACTAGACTCTGGATGGAGTGAGGGGAAGGCCTCGCCGCAGCCAGCGGCAGAATTTGACCCGGCCGTGGTGAGAGCCCAGTACTGAGGTCTCCTTTCCCTCTCCCAGCACCGTCCTGGCAGGCTCTGCCCCGAGTGAACCAGGCCTTCTTGGCTGCTGCCTGCTGCAAGCCAGTGATCTGGAGGTTCTTCTAGTGCCTTTACCTGACGTGGCTCCCTACCTCTAGTGCCTTGATTTGCAGCCCAAAGCAGGGAGAGAGCGCCTGGCTGATGTCCCATGGTGTGGGAGGCTGGGCCCTGTCGCCAGAACCGTTTGCCCTTCCCCCACCCCAGAGATGGCCCTCTGTCCCCTTTGCCAGCCAAGACTCATGTGCCTTCTCTAGTTACATTTCAGTCGAAGACCAGCTGTGACCTCCTACCAAAGTCAGACTGTATTGAGGAGCCTCAGTTTCCTGAAAGGGCCTGGCCTAACTGACACAAAGACAGCCTAACCGTGCACACTGTTCCTTCCCTTGTGTGACAGGAACGGGGGATGGATCTGCAGAGAGACTTCTCAAGTGGACAACAGAGAAACCGCCAAACTGCAGGCTCTGTGGCCAGCCCTGCCTCAGGCCAGGTGCTGGCGGATCAGAGCCGCTGGGGAGCCCAGGGCTGGAGTGCCTGGGGGAGCACCCGGCTCAGCCTCTCTCAGCCTCCTACTCCAGAACCAAACTCTTGGTCCTCCTGTCTTTCCTTCTGCAAAACCCCGGGGCACCAGCAGCACCTTGAGGAGGGGCCCAGGTGTCTGCTGGCACCTGATATGGGAGGAGCAAAGGGAGTACTGAGCATCCTCTGAGATGAGCCCGGCCTCCCTGGTGGGGGAGAGGGGCAGGGAAAGGAAGGGTGCACCTGTCCTGGGGGGCGAGGGGCCCTGACCCACCTCCCTGAGCTTCTGTGAGGATTTAACACTTCCTGGGAAGTGCTTCCTTGTGCACCAAGGCCTGGCGATGTGGCCCTGCTTGTTCTGGTGGGGAGGAGTGGAAAACGAAGTTGGGGGTTACACCTCAGCTCAGTGCTGGGGGAGAGAGGTCACCCTTGGTGAGGAGAGTGGACCTGTGGGGACAAGGGAGGAGGCAGAGGAGGGGACCAGCTCCTCAGCAATTCTGCCAAGGGCTGCTGATGCCTCCCCTGTGAGAGAAGCAGGCTACTGAGGCCCTTTTGCGCCTCCTGATCCAAAGCAGGCCCTGCTCCCCCATCCCCTGCCCTGATGGCCGGAGGATCCAGACTGGAGATTCCAAGTCACTGCAGCCTTGAGCCAGGCCGTCTTTCCAGCCCCAGGTTCTCCCTGAGCCAATGTGGGGTTATTCGCACTCTCTTCATAGAAACAAAGCAGGTGGGAGATCCTATGAAGAGGAGGCTACACAGTGTCGTGGGACAACTGCCGGCCTGGGAGGCAGGGCACCTCCCCCCTCCACCAGGGGCTCTGCTCATCTGCTCATACCAGGTGACCTCTGACCCCCTCCAGCTCTAAGATGCTTAGGAAGAGACAATAATCCAATAATCTTGGACTGAAGATCTTGAAGTCCTAAAATGCAGCTCCTAATGTTTGCTTGTCTGCCCAAGCTCCAGCCCACTCCGTTCTGCCTCCTGACTTCTCAGTTTTTGGTCCGTGTGCCCTCTGTTCCAGCACTTGCTTGTACTTTGTGAAATATTCTCTCTCATCAAATCTCAAGGGGACATCTGGCCTTCCCAGCTGGATGGCAAGTTCAAGGGTGGATCATGCCCTTGGTCCCTCTGCAGCTGCTCCCACCGGGCTGGTAATGTCAGAAGGGCTCCGGGAGGAACAGGAATGAAATAGTGCTCCAGGTGTGAGGCCTGGCTTCGCTTCCCACACCTCACCTGCACCGCCAAGCTGCCCACTTTCCGAGTCCGGCCCTTGTAGGTTGAAGGCCAACAACTGGCATAGCTCCTTAGGAGGGTGACCTTGGATGAGCAGAGGCACTTGAGGGCTGAGACCCTGGGGCTGCTGTCCCCCAGACCCTGCCCCACAAGAGCAGGAAGCACCAGACTCCGCGCAGAGCTGGGAGGCTTTCCCTTTAGATTTGGCAAAAATGTCCCAGCCTCCTTCATTAGAGGTCCCTGGGGTGTGGTTAGCCCTAGGCCTGATCCTTGAGACAGCCTCTGCTAACAGCACCACCCTGTGCCCGTATGGAGCTGAGCAGAAAGGCTAGATGGAAAAGGAAGCCTTCAGATGTGGAAGAAATTGGCTAGGGGCGGGGGGGGGGGGCTTGCTGTGATGCTTTTCTCTTTCTAACCTACTGAGCGCCTACTGTATGCCAGTCACCGTGCTGGATGCTTCAGTCATCTGCAGGTTTCAAACTAAAAAGCTCAGGAAAAAGCCCTTTATTTACAGAGTTAACCAAAAGTTTTCCTGTATATCTGGAGATTGAGCCTCACAAAGTCATGTGATGAGCAGCTCAGGTCTTACTGCCCCATTTTTCAGACGAGGGAGTACATTGTTCTCCCCAAATCCCACAGCACGTAAAATGCAGATCTGAGCCCGCTCCCCCAGCTCAGGGCTTCCTGTCTTCAGCGCCAGTGACACTTTGGACACAAAATTCCCTGTTGGGGGACAGGCTGTCCTACACGTGGTAGGATGTTTAGCGGCACCCCGGCCTCTATCCACTAACTGCCAGCAGCACCCCTTCCGCTGAGACAACCAAAAATGTCCCCAAAGTTGCCAAATGTCTCTGGAGGTTAGAATCTCCCTGGCTGAGAAAGACAGCTCTCTGCTTTAAGCCCTGAAGGCCTACAGGCTGCTTCTCCGAGGTGCTTTCATGTGCAGACCTCCTGTAAAACAGACCTTTGATGGAACACTTTGACCCAGAGAGGCTGGCTGGCTCAGCCAAGATTTTGCTTCCTGTGACGGACACAACAGCGTCTTCCATCTCAGTTCTAGTTCCCTTGTTGAGCTCCTCCCCGCCTTGCAGTCCCCAGAACAGGTGTGTGCACCTGCACACAGCTGTCTTACCCTACTCGGTGCCCTGCCACCTTTGCTCCCAATCTGTTCCCCTTCCTTCATTCTCAGTGACATCCTGCACAGAGAGCAGCATGGGACAAACCTGTGCCAGCCCAGCAGTGTCCTCACCTTAAAAGGCAGCCAGGCTGACAGCAGAGAGACTTCCACACTCCACAGTGCAGGTCAGGTGGGGACTGCTACCTAGAGTGTCACAACCATGTTCTGAGTGAAGCCCCTAAGCAGCTAATTCGCCCTGCCCTGCACTCTGGATGTAGCCGATCACCTGGCCATGTGCCAGTCATTCCTCCCTGCCTGGAGGCCCCAGCGGCTGTCACTGGCATCGTCTGCACGGCTGTTTCAGCAGCTGGAGGTTTGGTGCAGAACAGGCACCCTGGGCCCAGCAAGCTGAGCCAGACCAGGGTTAAGAGGATGTGCACCCTAGGAAAGGTTGAGAAGCAGCAGGTGCAGATGTTCTCAGGGAGAGCCATCACTGAATCAGCCAGAAGGCTTTGAAAGGTTAGGCAGGTCTGATCTCACTCCTCCCCTGCGAAGCTTCTGCCCTCCCAGCTACGAGCCAAGGGAGGCCCTGCTGCCCACTACCCGCTCCGGCAGCACCTGCAGCTGCCCTGCACCAGAGGTACCCATTCTGCGTCTGGGGAACAGACACTGTCTTTCTGCCTCACTGTCGTATCCACAGTATCTGCTCCATAATGATTTGTTAAATGATTGGACACTTGACAGCCATTTGATACAGCGAATCAGACAGGTTAATCGATGTAGGTCATGTCAGATGCTCTGGAATTGATCGTGACCCTTTCAGTCTTGTTCCTGGCTTCTGAGATGTGCAAAGGCAGGACAGGATTCTACTCTCTTCTATTTAATGTTTTAAGGACTGCGTTTATCAAAAGTCCTTCCTAATCAAATCCTTTCTTCTGAGAGGGCTTCTTTCACATGTATCCTTAGTGGACTGTCTCATTTCCCATTTGCCCCAGGCTGGGCAGGCCCAGGTCTCCAGGCCTCTCTGGCTTCTCAGGGATGACCCTGTCTACATGCTTCTTTTAAAGCCTAACACAAAAGCAGGGGGCAGGAGATGGGCCTTGAGGTGAGGAAATGTATCCAAAGTCATCCAACAAGGCATAGGAAGGGCTAGAACCTGGTTATCCGGACCCTCCTAGAACACTCATGGCATCAGGTAGTCTCTCCAAGTGACAGCCATATGGAGACAAGTTTTCATCAGAAAAGTGGCTAGAAGTTAGGCATTGTCTGCAGCCACTAAAAAGCAGCTCCAGGAACAGATGTCCACATCGCAGGAGACTAGCTAGGACCTGGTACGGAAGCCAGCAAGTGTGCAGGGAGCCTGGAGGAGGAAGGGAGGAAAGCAAGAACAGGCAGCGTGCCCGCAGAATCCACGGTCCTCAGGGCTCCAGCAAGGAAAAGGCTCACCCACCCTGTGCTAAGAACCAAGAACCGTGCCTGGTGGGTCTCACTTCCTGAGTGCAGCTTGGACTCCCAGGTTAGTCTCCTGGAGGGTCTTGGAAGGTGGGAGATGGAACAGAGAAAGGCACTTCACTGCAGTACTTGGAAGGCTTTATTGATTTGTTTATTCAATCAATATTTACTGTGCTGTAGGCATAGTAATGAACAGTGAGCGAGGAAGGCCCTCACGGATTTAGGGCAGCGTCGGGGCATCCTGCTTGCTGCAGTCCGAGCTGAGGCTTAGGGGAGAGAGAGGACAGTCTGCAGAACGAGCAGGCTCATGATGAATTCCCCACTCCGCCTCATATTAACTGAGTGACCCAGCAAACTGCTCCACATCCAGCAAAGTAAAATGGGGGTAATCTTGGTACTGCTCTCCAGAAGCCGAAGGGAGTGAGGCCTTCAGCACAGTGGCTGACATGGAGGAGGGGCCCTGTAACCCGCAGGGCCTCTGGCAGCGTTACACTGGGGTTCATCACTTCCCTCCTGGGACATTCTCTCCTGGATTCTGTCCCCTGCGCCCTCCCTGAATAATTACCCCTATCACATTGAGTAGCTGGCACTCAGAGCTAAATGCTCAGCCACCTAGAAGAAGTTTCAAGGCACAGGTTTTGAGGAAAGAGAAAACAATAACAGGCGGGGAAAAGTTCCATATGCTGCTTGGGAGCAGCTCTGCTCAGCAGGGCCCGAGTCCCCTGGTGCGTGCCCACATCCACCCTCACTCCCGCTCCACCTCAGCTCTGTGGGTTTGCTCCTTGTGACCACAGACGAGGGCCACTGTCTTACCTACTTGTGCAGAAGTCCCACAACTTTTCTTGATTGATAGTTCTGGGTAAAACAATTTTCCTTTGTCTGGAGATTCCTTCATATATAACACAAATTAAACCCAAATCAATGAAACAGCATGTCAGAAAAGCCTGCCGACCTGTGCCAAGCCACCGGTCTTCCGGAGCCAGTCCTGAACCCTCCGTGTGGCTCCAGACCCTGCCCGGCTTTCTTCCAGCCTTTCACGCTCACTCGCGGGCCGGGACTTGGGCCGGCGTCTTCCCGGCAGCCCCGGAGGGGCGGTGAGTCCTCCAGCAGCGCGCGGGGCTGAGAGCACGGCGGGGAGAGGCTGCCACCTTGCGGCCGCTCGCAGCGCCTCTCTTTCCTCCTCAGGGTAAGCGTGAGAAGGCAGAGGCCAGGGGTCGGCAAACTTTCACAAATGGCCAGATCATAAGTATTCTAGGCTTTGGGGACATGCGGTGTCTGTCGCGACCGCTGCTGCTGCAGCACTACAGCAATCTACAGGCAGTATGTGAGCGAGTGGGCGTGGCTGTTCCAATGAAACTTTATGGACACTGAAATTTGAATTTCATATCATTTTCCTATGTCACAAAATGTTACCTTTTAATTTTCCCACCTATTAAAAAGTGTAAAAATTATTTTTAGCTCATGGGCCGTGCAGAAACACAGTGGCTGGATTGGCCTGCAAGCCTTTGTCGACCCTTAGCCCGGGACATTTTCTTCCAGGCTCCTAGCACTGACTTCCAACTGTCACACCTGTGATCCTTCCTTACTTTGCCATTGCCATTATTAATCACCTCTGTCCTTGAGAAAGTCTTGGAATGAATAGAGAATTTATTCTCCTGCAATATTTTATTGTATAGAGGCACACTGTCATCAACAAAAGAAGCCAAAAGATTGTATATAAATGTCTGATACTGTGTACCAACCCCGGTTATTCTTCTAAAGCGAAGTATTCATGTACTTAAACCATATTCTATTTAATTGTGTTTGATTTAAAAAATATATATGAATCATATATCTAATATATATATGTATATAATATATAAAAAACAGATTGCTGCCACTGAGCCCTCTTCCTAATGGAAATTCTGAAGTTGTTGGTTTTCACTCATTTAAGTTTACATAAGTGTCCTTAAGTTTATATAAGGTGCCCAGCCCTGTGCTGAGGGCCATAAAAGAGCCTAGAGTTTTAACCAGCATGTGTTTAATATTTACTTTTATTCATTTTTTAGTTCAAGCAAACTTGCTGAGAACTTACTGTACCCCAGGCACTGTAATAGACAGACCTGGTTTCTGCCCTCAAGGTGTTTATAACCTGGTTGAGAAGATGGACACAGGGAGGCAAGCATGATGATGGAGAAGCACGGAGGGGCGAGGCGCGGAAGCCCAAAGGAGGCACTTAGCTCAGCCTGGGGGTGGAGGTCAGGGAAGGCTTCCTGGAGGAGGACATGATCTCTGAGCTGACACCTGAAGAGTGAATGGGGGAGGGGAGAAGGAGACAAGGCATTCCAGGAAAAGGCCCAGGGCCTGGAAAGAACTCTTTTGAGAGAATTATAAGTATCAATGACAGTATCTGCCCTCAAGGCCTCCCAGTCTGGTGGGTGAGACAGGCTATCACAAGCTGTTGTAAGGCTGGGGAGAGAGATTAAAATTTTCTCTGTAGCCTCATGGTAAGCAGTGGCAGGTGAGGGCTCTGAAGGCTGTAGGCACCTCCCACAGCTGGGGAGGCTGGGTCCGACTCTACACAGGTCCTGAGAGATCTCCGGGGAGAGAGACGTGGGCCTGGCTTCTCTGCCCCCGAAGCCCCTGAGGGGAAAAAGGGCTTGAACTGAGCTTCAGGGAAGTGTAGACCTCGGGACAGGGGAGGGAGGAGGGGCATCCTAGGCAGCAGGGACTGCTCTGCAAACTCACTGAGGAAGGAATGGGCATGGCCCAGCTGCGAGGCCACCAGGAAGTCCTCCTGAGGGTCCCCGGGAGGGACCCATCCTTCCCTATGTCATTCGCACAACTCCAACCAACAGGTGTCATTTTTCTCAACACTTCCAATTAAGAACTGTGATCTTTAATGGTTACTTAACCTCTCTGCCTTAGGTTCCTCATCTGTATCGACCTCATAAGGTTGTTCTGAGGATTGAATAAGATAATACCTATACAATCAGAACAGTGCCTGGCACCAAGACCAGCTTCATGGCATGAAGGCACCTAGAAGGCGAAGCATTGAACTTTTGCTTTAATGTTCCGCTGTTGCTGTCCTAAAATTCTTAATAATTTTGGAACGAGGAGCCCCCATGCTTTCATTTTGCATGGCCAGTCCTGCCTGGCATAGTATGTACTTAACACACTTTCGGTTTTATTATTATCTTAGAGTCTAGAATAACTAATCTGATTCAATATACTTATTTTAGAAATGAGGAAACTGAAGCTCAGATAGTTTACGTGACTCGCACAAGATCACACAGCAAATGATATGAAGGCTGGAGGGCTGAGAGCTGTGGTGAAGGCAGGACGGCGACCCAGCTCTGCACCCCCATGCCCACCCCACGTCTCCCAGAAGGCAACAGAAGGAGAGAAGAGAGACAGATTCCTTAGAAGGAGCTTAGAGAAAGAGGGGGAGATGAAAAAGAGCATGAACAGTTGTAGAAGTAGGAGGGGAGCTAGCTATTTTGAGGAACCAAGAGAAGCTTCTCAGCGTAAAACATAGTGGTGGAGCCATGGAAACCAGGACTGAGAAAGTTTCTTGGATCTAGGCCACGAAGAGGTCATAGATGAGCTTAGAGAAATGAGTTTCAGTAGAGAGTTAGGGTTAGAAGCCAGGTTTAAGGAACACGAGAGCAGGTGGCAGAGATGGCCACAGGGCATTATTTAAGAAGCTGAGAAAAGGAAATAGAGGGGGGAAGGGAAGGAAGGAAGGAAGGAAGGAAGGAAGGAAGGAGGGAAGAAAGTAATTTTAAAAGGGGTGGGAGAGGAGCCACATCCCAACTGGGATGCAGAGGAAGGACCATCAGAGGCAGTACTTTAGCCAGGAAGAGGGGCACCTCTTTCCCAGAGTCTGCAGGGGATGAGCTGATAAAGGCTATGAGGGTGACTGCTCATTTAGGGGCTGGCCGTCACCTCAGCAGCACTGTGGCACTTCCAAGGTAGACATCTCAGGGCAACACAGCAGCCTGGAAGGAGCTGACTCACTGGAGTCAGAGGGCCTGGGTCCAGCTGCACAGTCATTGACTGTGGTGAACTGGGGTAAGTTAGTCAGCCCTTCAGTCCCTCAGTTTCTCTACCTGGAAAATGGGCATAACCATGGTCATTGTGAAGATTAACTGCTATGATTCACGTAAAGCCCTCAGTACCATGTCTGACACACAGCAAATGTTCACAAAAAGGGCAGCTGTTACTAACAGCACACCTGGTTCTCCAGGGACGCCCCGGGGCTCTAGCATGGGCCAGCACATGGGAGGGGCTGGCAGTTCCTAGTGCTTCCCCAGGAACTTTTCAGGAAGTGTGGTCATAAGAAATGAGAGGTGATTTCGAGGTGGCACAGCGTCTGTCACAAGGGCTTTGTTGCACAATAAATGCTACCAGACATGTAATAAATGCTGATGATCCTGCGCTCTGTAATCAACACCCTCTAGAAAGTACCCCTCCCCCTCAGCTCTTGGCCTTGGCTGTGGCCATACCTACTGCCCAAGTGAGCCATATCCACTGTCAGCGATCCCCTTGCCTTTTGGATTCGGTTTTTTTTATAGGGATCTTCCCATGATTACAAGTTTGAGAACTGGAGAATGCTTTACAAACACTTCCAAATGCCTCACAGCAATTCGAGGCCAGTGCAAAGGGTAGAGGGAGTTCTCCTGTGTCACAGAAATCAGAGCTGGAGCCAGTCCAGCTGGCTATGTCACCCTAGCCTCGTGGGTCACTGCAGAATTGTTCGCAGAAGTTCCCATTGCATTGGATTTTGGCCAGGCCAACGCAATGTTTTCAGGGATCACAGAACAATCTCTCAGGGGAAAAAAGAGGAAGGTCTGTTGCTTGGAATGGCTTAGAGCACTTTTGGTAGCCATCCAAGGCAGCTGAAACTCTTTCAATCTGCCTTCCCCTCCAGCGAAAAGCCAACTGTATAGAACACCACATATAGAGCTCTAAGAATAGTATAACGCTCCAAGAACACACTGCACTTGGCCTGCGTGCAAGTGTGCGGGGCTTGGCGAGTCTTTTTACTCTCAAAGCTGGGTGGGCTGGAACAAACACAAAATATTTTCCCCAAGTAGCATGCAGAGGAGAAATGAGAAAGAGAGCCTAGGAGAGCACCCTAACATCTTATCCTCTGACCCGGGCTGCCTTTTCAGGGTATTGACTCTAAAGCCTGTGAGCTGTAAGGCAGTGAGCACAGCAGAGCACCTCCTCCCCCCATTCATTGACTCCACACTAGGCTGAGTGTCCTGTAACAGGTGGTAATCTGTCATTTGTTGCGACAGGAATTTGAAACCATCATCCTCCACAATAAATATTTGGTTGATTTACTGGTTTCCTTCCCATAAGTATAGAAAGTGAGGACGGGTTCCATCTAAAGGTGCAGCTCTGAGCTATGAGAGCTCTTCAAGTACAGACAAGACCCTAAACCACACCCCACTGTAGGAAGAAATCCACGTGAGCGTCTATTCCTAAAAGAGTCTGCGAAGATACTCTCCCTAATGGCGATTGGCTCTAGTAAGTGGGATTTGGGAGATACTTTCTACTTTAAAACTTTCTGTATTGTTTGAAATGTTCACTCATGTTACTTGAATGATCGGAAGAACAGCAATCTTATTTGCAAATTATTTTCCTGTTCTCAAGTGGGCAAACACTACAGGGTTCCTGGCTTCCTGCTTTCTCCTGGGGAGGGAAAGTACAACAGAGTGGAGGAGACAGACCCCTGAAGGCCCCCAAAGATTATAAGAACAGGCTTTGGCCACTCCCAGATATGCCTATCATGCTCTCTGGCCACAGAGAGCAGGCACTGCAGGTCACCACACATCTCCAGTCTCCTGCAGCTAATCACAGTTCATCCTTTAGTTCTCCTTGTAGATGTCACTTCTTCAGGTAAGCCATCTCTGTCCCGCCAAGACTGAGTCCCATGTCCCTCCTATGTTCTTCCAAGCTGTCTGTGCCGTGATTACCTGTTTACTTGTTGGCCACCCACACTAAACCGTGGTCGCTGAAGGCAGAGGTGTTTTAGTCATCTATGCAGCCCTTGTACCTTAGGAAAGTGCTGACAAGCTCAATAAACATTTACTGAATAGTTGTTTATTGGAGGACCTTTTATAATCAGAGCAATTTAAGAGATACAAAGAAGCAAAAGAAACCATTTGTTTTCAAGGAACTTAAAACTGAGTTGGGGAGACAGATGTGTCCAGCAATTAACTAAAACCAAGCACTAGTTTAAGGGTTAAAATAGAGTTACAAACAACCAACTATGAAGATAAGGAAGGTTTTGGACCCTTGAGATTTCTCATTCGTTTTGTTTCCTAGTTCAGAATCCCCATATTGGAATGCTGCTATGGGGTATGTGCACCTGGTTACAAGGATTCAGCTTCTTAGGATCTTTCACAGAATTTGATTCATGACTTTTCTTTTGTCTTTCTGCTGGCAGTTGCCCTAGGAGTACCTGCCATTTAGTCTTAATTGGTGTCTGTGAAATACTTGTCCTCCTCTGCTGAAAGGCTATAAGTGTTGAGCATTATTACTGTTACAGTGGTTGCTTTATTATTAAAGCATTGCCAGTGAGGTTACACAACAGCTTGGATCAAGAGGCGAAACAAGGGTGGTGATCCCACTGAAGGTACAGGGGATGGGGATTTGGGATGGTAAAATGTTAATTATCTGAGATGAAATGCGGGCTAGAGTCCAGCACTGTGCTCCTAGAGATCATTTCAGTCCCAGAGGTTGGAGCTGGCTCTCTAGCAGTGGGCCCTAAACACCCTGTCCTCCCCTGGCTGGAATGTTGGATTCACTTCGCTGAAAGCTGCCACAGAGAAAGAATCCAATGGCCACAAGCCAGGAACACACGTTCTGCACAGCATCAGGGGCTACTCTGGAAGCTTTCCAAGTGCTGAAGGGCTGTTCTATTTGCATGCAGTAAATTATTTATTTCTAAAGCGATTTTTTTTTTCTTTATCTCTCTTAAGACTTTTTCTCGTTTCCGGACCTTTGAGGGCTCTCTTCAAAAAGTGAGCTGGGGATGGATGGAGGAGGGTGATGGGGAGGCAGGCTTCAAACAGAAAGCTGGTAAAAGTGTCCATTTACTTATAAGGCTGAGAAAATGAACATAGAGGTAGATGGGCTTCTGGTCAGGAAACATGACTGTTTACTTTAGAGTGGGTAGTTATGGGTGCTGGAGAGGAGGATGCGGTGGAGGCAGTGACAACCTATCCATAGCTTTAGTCCCCAACAATGTCACCTCCAAAACCGATGGAGGAACTAGGTTCTGAATGAAACGTTTTTGAGGTGTTGGGTTGGCTGATGGGTACAATTCTAGGCTAAGGGAGAGGCACTAAAGTACAGCAAGAAGAGCGAAGGCTGGAGTCAGACAGACCTGGGACCAAATGCCCGTCTATCAACTACTTTCTATTTAGGTGACCTTGGGCAAATTTCCTAACCTCTCTGGGACCTTAATTCCCTATCTGTAAAATCCAGAGAATGTAAAACTCACGGGTTTAACCAGATAGTCCCTGTAAAGAGCTCTGCACAGGAGCTGGCACAAAGGAGGCTTGCAATGAAAGGTAGCCGTTACTACCGTCAACTACAGGCCGAAAGACCAGATCCGACCCAAACTCCCTAGCAAACAATTAACCCTAGCACAGCGAATCCAGATCTAACTGACGCGTCTATTTGCCCAATAAGGTACCAGGAAAGAACTCAGTGGAGACAAACCAATGGCATTAGCCCTTATTGTTGGACGAGCTTTCTTGCCGTTCCTCCAATAGTTTGAAGATTTGACTAGGGAGTGACATCCTGACAGCCCAATGACGCACAACCAGCCCACACTCAGCACTTCGGAGGGGATAAATCAAGGAGCTGGGACGTATAGATTCCGTTATTAGGCAGTACTGGATGGAGAGAGGAGCTTAGGGGAAACAGCGCGAGAGCGAGGCACTAATGAGCTAAAAAAAGAAAAAAGATGATGGTTGCGCCAAACGAGCTCGGCCGCCATCATGCTCTAGTTTCCCCTTCGCCTCTCCCGGTCCGCGACCGAGGAAGCGGCCTCTGGGACGCTGAGGGGGTGTGTCCCCGAATGATTGGCGCAGGCAGCTCAGCCAATGCTAGTTCGTCAAACGGGACGCACTTAACCAATGAGGGGCGACGGCAGCGGCGAGGAATTGGAGGGGCGGAACAGCAGCTTGACGGCCACAAAAGCCAGCCAGTGAGAGCCGGCAGCATCCTCCCCGCGGCCAATGGAGTGGGGCCCTGGGCGGGCCCCCGAGTGTTTGTGTTGTGGTTTTGGGGGAGGGAGGCGGAGGGGAAAGTTTGTTTATTTTGTTTTTAGTTTCTGGGGTCCCCGTGTTTCTCTGAGGTGAAGCGGGAGGGAGTGACCCCCCGGCGCCCCTCAGTCTCTCTACTACGTCGCCTCCATAGCCTGCGGAGAAGCGGGGACCGCGCGCATCGCAGCGCATCGCCTCTCAGCGGAACGCCGCGCACTCGGAGCCGGCACGGCTCGGCGGTGAGTGAGGACCGACGGCCACTGCCGCCCTTCCCCTCCCCCGCTCACCGCCCTGTGGGAGCTGGGCGGCGGGGTGGGCGAGGACGCCCGCGGGAGCGCGCGACGCGGGCCGGCCTGTCAAGCTGAGGCGCAGCGTGTGCGTGTCCTCGCGAGTGAGCGCGCGCGGCGGGGAGAGGGCCGGGAGGGGCGTGAGCGCGCGCGGGGCTGGCGGGGGCGGCGGCTTCGGGCGCGCGCTCCGTGGGGTTGGCGTCTGGTGGGTTTGACCCTGGGGCGAGGAGGGACGCGGGCGACGTCCGCGCGCGGGGAAGGGGGCGCCCCGACTGGCAGGGCCAAGGCGGGCCGGGCGGGCGCGCGCGGCTCCGGGCGTCACGCGCCGGCAGGTGTGAGCTGGGGGAGGGCTTCCGGGTGGGCTGGTCGAGTTCGCTTCCCGTCGCCGGGGGACCTCGGGGCAGGGAGGGGTCCTGTCGCGGCAGGGAGCCGAGGCCCGCGGAGGCGCGTCGGGGCCCCTGCCCGGCGGTGGCAGAGGGAGGCTCAGGCCTCGGAGCCTCCTGGTCCCCACCTGTGTGCAGGACCTGCCTGACGGAGTGAATGCGTTCCCCTGCTCAACCCAGGCCGGGAGCTCCCCACCCCACGCCTCACCCCAGAGCCCTGCGTGTGTCGCCACCTTTTGAGATTCACTTTCCACGAGGAAAGGAGGGGCAAGGGGAATATCAGCGGACGACTAGCCCAAAGTGTCTTCTGCCGTCCCCTGGACCTGCGCCCTTTGGTTTCAAACTAGCTGGTTTGCCACAGTGGGCTTAAATACACTGTAGTGGCTAAAGACACCCTATAAATCTCGCCTCTTGTCGGGCGCCTTAAGGACCATCAGTTCTTTGAGGATAGAGTCTTTTACAGGCTCCTTGCTTTCCGATGTATCTATTTGGCTGTTTTATTACTTTTTAGCGTCTATGCTAGAGATTGAGCGAAGGATAAGGTGAATTTCAGTTTTGTTTTGTTTTTTTGTGAAACACTATAAGCAAAATTATACAACTAAATTGGCCAGAGATGTTTCTTCACAGTGAATAAAACGTCATTAATTGCTGCCATCCCCTCCCACCCCCTGGCAGCAGTTAGGCAAACAGAAATGAGATGTATAGGAATCTTACATCTTACCATTTTGTCGAAGTGTAACAATAGAGACTTTCCTTCCTAGTTGTGGGGGATTTCAGTAGGATGATAGTTTACTGTTGCTTTGGAGGAGCATCTTGGCTTTGAAACTGTTTATTCTTTTGGTAGTGTTATGTAAATACCTCTTAAAAAGCAGAACTTTTAGCATGTTGGCACCTCTGCAGTGTGCAGTATCACTGTAGCTAGATAGTGGGGGAGATGTGAATGTCGTAGGTCCGTATAGTAAGGCAAGTATCCAGAACACAAACTGGCTTGTTCCACTTGGGACGCTTGGGTGGTAATAACGATACCTTTATAGTTTTTTAGTTCTTGACGATTTTTAAGTGCTTGTCGTAAACATCATTATTTGAGCAGAATAATTTCTGATAGGACTTAAGGAGAAGAAATTCCCTAGCTGATTTTATACGTAGCACATAAATATCATGCCCTTGGTATGGGAAGTAATTTTTTTCTCATTCAAATGGAAGCACTTAAAAATGTTTTAAATCAGAACAATACCATTTGTTCGAATGGTGGTAATAATGTTAGCTGACCTTTTTTATGTGCTTGGCATATGCCAACCTATTTATATTTTTTACCTAATCCTTACCTCGGGCCTGTGGGGTAGGTATCATTATTATTTTATGAATTAGAAAAAGAGCCTCCAAGAGCCCCACAGCTAGGAAGTTCGAGGGTACAGGTTTAAAGTTTCTGGTTTCAAAGCCTGTGCTTGTTCCATTTTGTCCCCTAAATTATCCAGAGGAAGAAATACAGAAAAGTAGAGAGGAATGGAAAAGGGAAATGCCACTGATGATTAGGTTGCCCATACCTAACTGAAGAATTTAATTAAACTCATTCTTAGTTTCTAGAAATTAAAAACATTTTTACCATTGTTACATCTAAGCTTTGTTTTAATTTCCTCTCTATTTAATTTTCATGAAGATAAATCAAAATGCATTTAACCCAGAGGTCAAGGCTTTCAGAGCCCTTTGTGTGGATCTCCACTGCGGTACTTTGCTACTGTGATTAATCCAGGGACCAGGCGTTACTCACTTTTGTATCCAGCAGCGTGTTTGGCATATAGTAGGAGCACAGTAAATATCAGTTGACTAAGGAGCAGAATTAAAAATGTAATGACTTTGGGTTCGTTTTAGCAGTTTTAACGGGACAAAAAGAAAATGAATAGCTCATGTGCAAAAGGCATGATCTCAAGACTACTTAAATGGAGTAATTTATAGTCTTGGAAGTTTGGCTCTGCTAGTTAGCTAAATCTCCCAATTCTCCTTATTTGTTTGAGCTCCTGTGTGGTTCTGTTCTTCATTCACCTCCAAAGTTCTAACAGAGGAGGCTATACTGACTGTTTCCCTTCACTACGTAGTTACTCTTTGAACCTTTGCAGCCTGTCTTCCAACCTCACCAACACACACTGAGGCTTTTTCCAAGGTTGCCAATTACCTAATGGTTAATTTCCCAGATATACTTTCAGGCTTTATCCTGTTCTGTTTGGTCTCCCTGTAGCTGTCAGCTCTTTTGACCACTCCCATCCCTTAAAATTTCTATAATTTTTAAAATGACATATAGTAATATTGACTTACAGTGTGTGTAGTTTTCTGTGAATGTTAACCCATGTGACCACCACCACAATCAGAGTACAGAACAGTTCCATCACCCTCAAAAGTTTCCCCCATACTTTATCCCTTTTGATAGCCCTTTTTCCTGACTTCTGTCCCAGAGAGAAACAAACACTAAGGATCAGACTCAGGCTCCTTTTGTTGCCCCCCCCTCCTTGAAAATGTTATCTACTTTTGGGACTTTATCTATCTTCTAACCTGAGTGTCCATGGCTGATCTCTCTTCTGTTCTCTAAATCAACATCCATATTTACCCACTGGAATTCTTCCCTGGTCCTTCATGCTCAGTATGTTTAAAGTTGTGCCTCACTTTGCCTCTCAGCTAATGCCTCCCAAGCCAGCTCTCCATCCAATTTTTCTGTATTTTTCGGTGGTGCCATCCTTCTTCCAACCTTGCAACCCTGGAACACTTGGAGGGCCTTATATTACACTCTGTTATCCCAGATCTGGTATCCTGCTACTCAGCTCCAAATACTGGCTCCTGCCTCTTGGCTGCCAAGCCGGCTTCTATTCAGTAGGCTGAGTGGAGCACAGGTAGTTGGACCACTTCCCTGGTCAAAACCCCTCATGGCTTCCCACTGCACTTAGACCCGTTTGGGATTTTATTTTTCATTCTGTGAGGCTTTGCAAGATTTAACCTCTGCCTGCCTCTCCAGCCTTCTCTCACCTTTTTATGGCTCACCCCCCCACCCCTTCCCGACGTTCATACTGCACAGTCTTCCTTTCAGTTCTGTGAACTACCCAAGCCTTTTCCAGCCTTAAGGTTTTTGACCATACCACTCTCCTGGTGTGGGCTGTTCTTCCCCCGTAGTCTTCACTCACCTGACTTTAGGGTTCCAATTAAATTGTCACTTCTTCAGAGGGGCTTTCCTTTATGACCTCGTCCACTACTTCCATCCACCCTCAGTTAGGCCTCTCAGAGCTCCTGTTCTTTTTTCAGAGCTTTCACCACAATTTGTGATTCAGAACCGTGTCTTTTTTGCTTCCCAAATGTCCAAAGCCGAGCCAAGTAAGAGGCATACAGTAAACTCTGGGTGAGTATTTGTTGGCTGTTTGTGAGTCTAGGCTTTTGCTTTTATAATTTATTGCTATTTTGTAGTTTCTGGTGGCCTTGCTTTCTACCTTCTACCTTCTCTGGGACTTGATTCCACTGGTGGAGGTCTTTCCACATGGAGATCGATCTGAAATTGCTAAGGAGGACACGGATCCGGTCTTGATCCTCTGCCTGGAGCCCTTACCAGCGAGCCAGGTCTAACCTGGACCTAAACCGTGGCTGGCCTTGCCAGTCCGCTGAGCAGTGCACCTTAGTTATCTGGGCTCACGTCAGTGCTTGCAGCTGTTACTCTTCCCTCACCTCACCCTGGCTCTTGATTTCCTCCTCCTCTCTCCACCCAGCCTGGGACTTCCAAAGACCTTGTATACTTTCCAGCTGAGCCTGCTCACCCTTTGACATTTGCCAGCCTTTTGACATTGACTAGTGCCTCTGGTATCTTGACCCTACAGATTGCCCCCACACTGGTCTTCCTGAAACAGTGCTTTGTTTATGTTTCCTGCCCCCTCCCCAAATGTACCACAAGCGCTTAAGTTTGAAAACCTTCAGTTGTGTTTCATTGCCTCGAGGGATTAAACTCTAGCTTGTTATTTAAAGCTCTCTGGACTAGCACTGTGCAGCAGAAAGAGAATGCAAGCCACAGATGTGAGCCACATATGTAATTTAAAATTTTCTAGTAACCACATTAAAAAGGTAGAAAGGGTGAAATTGATTTTCATAACACTTTAATTACTTCAGTATATCCAAAATATTATGTAAACATGTAATCGGTAAAAAAAAAAATTGACACGCTTGACATTTTTTTCATGTGAAACTCTGAAACCTAGAATGTATTTTTTACTTAATACGTGTCAATTCAGACTAAGCACATTTCCAGTGCTCAGTAGCTCCATGTGGCTAGTGGCTACCACGTGGGGCAGCACAGCTCTAAAACCGTGTCCTCAGTATTGTTGGAGTGTTATACCTGGGTAATTAACCACCACTGGCCTTTTGGTAACTCTGTTCCCCTTCCCTAGTACCAGCTCCTTATCCAAATATGCTAACCTACCTTGCTGAGACACCTAAGACCATCCCTAAACTTCAGTTCTTACTATCTCCTCTGAGTCACTTTAACATTAATTTTTGTATGTCATTGTTTTTCCATATAGCAATTACTTATAATATTTATCAGTTTGTATTATAATTAGCGGTAATGTTAAAGTATTTAACAACTGATCAGGCATGGGAATAGGTGCCTGATGAATTAGAACCGATGACAACTGAACCTGTGTTCTCATCTCTGTGTGTGCTGAATTACAACTCTGATTGTCCTGGGTTGTGTATTGTTGGCTTCCTCTGTAAGACTGAGTTCCCTGAAGGCAGGCTTTTGTCTTACTCATGTTTGCATCCCTAATATAGCTCCTTACCTGGCCTGTAGTAGACAATCTGAAAATACTTTAAATCAATGAACAAATGCTACCTTGTATTTTGTTTTATTTTTTATGTGCTATGTTTTATCTTTTCAACTGGATACTAAAATATAAGTCCTTTGAGGACAGAGGTCATGAATTATGAAGGAATAGATGGCAGTTTCTTGTTTCTTGGTTGTCTTCATAGGAGAATTTCTTCTGAATGAAGATTTGCTTTTAAAAAATAACTATGTTTAAATATTGTTATGTGTTTTCAGACTGAGTCAAAAATGAGGTTTGACTTTAATGAAACTTATTTTCTTTTGTGGTTTGTAAGGTGGCTCTGAAAGCAGCTTCAAAAGAAGAGCCCCTTGGAATTAATGCATACTTTTCCAGAGTTAGGGGCATGTTTGGTTACTGGAAGGGCAGTGAGCTAGAAGTTGAAAATCCTGTGTTCGTTTGTATTGCAGGCCTATGCTTGAGTATGATGTACTATGTTCCAAGCACAGGAATGATTAAGAATTCAAAACCTAGTAGTATAAAAAAAATGAAGTTTTAACACGGAGATGAAATTATGAATTCTTCCTTGGAAAACTTAATTCCTGTCTGCACCCTTGTACTTTACTCACTTCTATCATGGACACTACACTGTAGAGTGTTTCTAGATCTGTCTCTCCCACCAGATAGTGAGTTTCTTAAGAGCAAGGTTGTGGCATTCATCTCTGCATCCCCAAGCACACACTGCACTGCGCCTACCTTATTGTAGGCACTCAAATGTTTGTTGAATGAATATCCTCAAAAAAATTACTTAGTTTTGCAGAACCTCAGTTTTTTTCTTTTGTAAGTGAGGAATCCTCTTCCTCAGAGAATTGTTGAAACTGCAGCAGGAATAATCATTTAAAACTATAATTCTGTTCTGTATGTATGTTATACCTCAAATATAAAACATTTACCTAAAACACAAGTGTAATTCTAATTACATTTCTCCCCTACTTAAAACTGGTAATGAGTCCCCCAGACCCTGTAATCCACTCTCTAGAATACAAAATCATGAGAATAAGTCCCTTATCTGTCTTGTTCACTGAATGCCCAGTGAAGACCCTGCCTCATTCCCTGCCGCTCTCCCCTTTGCTGCCTAAACTCTTGCCACACGGACCCACTTCTGGTTCCTGAAATGCATATTCCTCCCCACTCAAGGTTTTTCTTCCCTGCATTTGCTGTTCTCGTGGTCTGGAAGCCTCCACCCCAACCCTAGTTGATGCCTCTTTAATCCTCAGAGTCCATTTTATGTGTCACTTTTTTAGTGATTTACTAATCCCCTCACTCCAGATTAGGAGATGTGTTCCCTTTAACACTCAGTTGTAATTAAATAATCGTTTCATCCATATATTGTTACCCTGCTAGAACATAGCTACATGAATGAAAATACCTTGTCTGTTTTGTTCACATTTGTATCAGCAGCATCTAGTGCTGTAAATTGCACAAAGTCCCCAATGAATATTTTTCAAATAAAGTCAGGAAACAGAAGTAAAAATAGAATTTTTAAAAAAGTCATTCTAATGTTTTAAATAAAGTAAATATATGGAGGCAGGGAGGGGCTTTCCGTTTTAAATTGTCTCCAGGTTCTACTTTTTTCTTAATTTTTACTTGTAATAGGTAAACATTTTAATATTACAGAAAGAATATTATAATTAAATTTTTTAATTTTTCTGAAAATTTTATCTGGTCATTGTAGAGTTTAATGAGTATCTTTTAATCCTTATTAGTAGAAATGATCAGAATGGTTATTCTTTTAAACACTTTTTTATGTGGTAGGAACTCACATAACTGCAATTTCACTGAACGTTTGAGTGCATCCCATGTGCTGAATGCTATGTTACCAGATAGGACTACAAAGATGGGATGAGAAGAGATCTTTGCTCCCAAGGAGTGCACAGCTAGGTAGGCGAGGCAGACACGAACACAGATGAGTGCCATTTGGTGCAGTAAGTGCTACAGTAGACACACACGGGAGGGGGCAGGGGTGAAAAGGAAAGTCATCAACACAACTGGAGGTCAGGAAAGCCTTTCCAGGGAAGGTGACACGCCCACTGAGTCACAGAGGAAGAGGGCATTTCAGGCAGAGGGAACAGCCTGTGTCCGCAGAGGCACGAAGGGGCGTATTTAGTATGTGGAGAAGATGACTAGCACAGTGGCATGCTTATAAAGCTGGTGTTGGGGTACAGGGCCAGCAGCTGACTTACTGGCTAACTGCGATGTGTCAAGACTCAGACTCTTAGATTACACTGCATTTTAAACCTGGAAATAACCTTAGAAATAATCTGATTCCTTATATTTGAATTCATAAAGGCATTTCAGGTACCATTCAGAGAAGATAGTCATAAATCAGCATGGTGCTTGTCATTTCTAATTAATATACTTGCTTGAGTATAGTGCCTAAAACCATGCAGATGATTTCAGGTGGAGTTAGAAAGTGGTGACTCATTTAAGCTTATCTAGGAGCAGAGAGTAAAGGAAATGACCTCCAGATTGCCTGAGGCTGATCCACCTCATAGGGCCAGATACTGAACCAGTGAAAGGGGTGAAATCAGAAAGGATTACCCAGAAGGACCTCCAGGTACTTGTACTGGGAAAGATGATTTCTACAGCTTGAAATTTTAGTTTTACTTACCTCTAAATCTCCAAAGGGTTCACAGTACTAGCATTAGCTTAATTTGATTCTCAGCTAAAAGTGAAGAAAGATTTATTGAATGGAAATTTAGCCTGTTGTCTTTCATTTTGACCCCTCTTTAGTTTAACAGCTCTTTGATTTCATGTCTCTTTCCATCCCTTTTTCTCAGCCCTGTTATTCTTAAGTAGTGCCTCCTTTTCCCCTGTTCACCCCAACTCTTGCCATCTTTCATTCTGTTGTTGTTTTCAAGTACAGTTGTGGAATGTCTGCACTTTATTGACTAACCAGTTTCTCAGCTTTTCATATTCAGAGCTTGATATTTTTGAGAATGAGAAGTGATTAAGCTCTGGCAGTGCTGATCACACTCAGAAGATGATAATTGACCTATTGGAATGTCAATTGCTACAAATTCCTGTGTGTTTCTATTGACCTACATTACAAGGGGCTAAGGAGATAATGGATGGTAGGGAGAATGACAGCAGTGAGTATAGTTTATTTCAAGATGTTTGGAAAAGAAAGGAAGGAGAAAATATAAGAGGGCAAGGTTGAGAAGTCACCAGCATCTTAAAGTAAGATAGAAAATCTATTTAAAGGTGTATAAAGGACCCAGGAGGGAAAGAAAAATTGAAGCTGCTTAAATGGAGAATGTAGCTGGTAATTGATGGGGCCGGGCCACCAGATTCTTCCCAAGGGAATAGGTGGAGTGATAATTGTTAGAAGTTCCTTGTAGTTCCTCTGCTAAAGAAGAGGAATTCAGGAGTTCTCTCTTGGATACCTGGAGCCCAAAGCAGGTTTATACTACTTTGTTTTTTTTCTACATCACTCAGCAAAGTGGTTTAGGTATAAACAGTCTAAGAGATCAATCCTCAGTATTGAAAGAAGATACTGATTATAACTTTAAACTTGGTCCACTTACCAGGTCATACTATCTGTGATTTATGACAAATGAACATGTTTATTAATCCTGTATCTTGTGAATAGTACAGTTACATTGTATTCTTTCCCTAAAAGTGTGAATTTATTACATGTATACATTTAAAATGTACTGCAGTTTTTATAATGCCTTCTTGGCATGTTTTTACCTTAAAAACATTACTAAGAACCTCAAAAAGTGGAAAGGCCCAGGTCACTATATCAAGAGAAATGTCTTGAGCATCTCCTGAGTTCTGATGTGGTGGAAGGAGATACAAAATAAAAGATGAAACCAAGGTCCTCCTAGGAGCTAGATGTTTTTCCTGCTGTGAAAATTTTGCTGACGGTGCATCAAGCTTAGTAATATCCTTTTCATGAGGAGATATTTTACCCAGATGTATATCTCTTTGGGACTTCTAAATATAGAACTCTCCACTTAGATGTATCATGGACAACAGATTTTAAAATAAATCTTTCACCAACTACTTTTTTTTTTGTCAACCATCTTTTCTCTATAAAAGTTTCATATTTTTATACCAAAGTGTTTTAGATTTATCATTTTTTGTTTTGCAGTTGGCTCTATCCCCTTAAACAAAAGGGCACACTAATTATTGATTCTCACTTAAACCACGCAGGTGGGTCTGTGGATTGGCATAAAGAGAGGAGGTTTGTTTCTGCCCCCACATTCCCAATATGTGGCTGAGACACAGGCCTGTGGGTGGGGGAGTTGGAGGGGGGTGGAGGATGTTACTTTTAAAGCACCAAGAGAATTAGTGAAAAGGCTCTTTGTGGAAATAACAAAAACAAAACAAAAGAATGAAAATGCAGAAGACATCACATTTCAAGCCAGTAAGGGCTGGTTTGAAAACTTTAAAAAGGGGACCCTGTGCTCCACACACAGCTTGTGAGGTGGCCTCAGCACATTGTGACACCACCCCACGCTTCCCGAACCTGCCAGAGCCAGGGCTCCACACTGATGCAGCGTGTTTGCTTTTGAAACAAATGCTCCCTAGACTTGTATTTACTGCACTTAAAAATGGGTATTTAATGTCATATTCTCTTGCTTTCCTTTAATCTCCTATTTTTCAGACCTTGGGTTTATTATCATGCGGGGCACCTTTCAATAAGGTAACTCTGGAAGCTGAAGACAAGGCCTCTGCTTCACCTCCCTTAATGATTTGTTCATTCTGTTGGGTCCCATCATTGGGAACCATCCTCCCAATACCTGAATCTTGAAATCCTGAAACACTGAATCTTGAAACGTTGTCATGTCTTTTAACTCTTTTGTATGTGGCTTTGGACTTCAGGCCTCTCTTTCTGTTTCTGGCCGACATCCTGCTTCTAAGTCATCCTCAGGCTAGATTATTAAAATAGCTTCCTGTCGGTGCTCCTGTTCCACTTTCTCCCCAGAATACATTTCCTACGTACTATTTTCTTTTCCCTTCTTGATCAACCTTTCTTACTCTGTGAAATCCAAACCCCCATCTCCGAGCCAGGTCTCCTAATGCTTCCCTCAGTCAACTATCAGTCATCCCCTCGCTTTGAGTCTTTGTTTGCTACCATCCAGTCTTTTCTCTGTATTCCATGTGATTTTCTCCCCATTTGTCCCCATATTTTATTTTAATTTTTTAATTTGTTTTTACTTTTGAGGGGAGGTAATAAAGTTTATTTATTCATTTACTTTTTTTTTTTTTTGAGGAGATTCTGGGGATTGGAACCCAGGACCTCGTTCATTCTAAGCACGCGCCATGCCACTTGGGCAATACCCTCCCCCTTGTCCCCATATTTTATAAGGGCTCTGCTTTATGTAAAATAGTCTCCCTTGTTTCTGAATTCCAAACCATTTTTCTTCCTCTTTCTCAAAAAGCCTTCTCTAAACTGTCTTCTTGGAAGTCTTTCATTATTAACGACCTCTTCGTTTGGGTACAGCTTGTTTTTATTGGTACGATTGTGACTCTAATGAACCAAGAAAGTTAGCCAATTTTGTTCATTACTTCTGGTGGCATTTTTGTAAGGCAATTATATCAGTTAACAAGAAAATTTTACTGTCTAATCTTTGAGTTCTAATTCCTGCCTTATTGTACTGGCTAGGTACTCAAGTGCCATAATGGAAGTAGTATGTATGTATGTATGTATGTATTTATTTATTTAACATTTTTTTATTGATTTATTTTACAATTTTGTGTCAAATTCCAGTGTACAGCACAATTTTTCAGTTATGCATGAACATATATATGTTCATTGTCCTATTTTTTTCTCTGTGAGCTACCGTAAGATCTTGTATATATTTCCCTATGCTATACAGTATAATCTTGTTTGTCTGTTCTACAATTTTGAAATCCCAGTCTATCTCTTCCCACCCCCCGCCTCCTTGGCAACCCACAAGTTTATATTCCATGTCTGTGAGTCTATTTCTATTTTGTATTTATGCTTTGTTTGTTTGTTTGTTTTAGATTCCACATATGAGTGATCTCATACGGTAGTTTTCTTTCTCTTTCTGGCTTATTTCACTTAGAATGACATTCTCCAGGAGCATCCATGTTGCTGCAAATGGCGTTATGTTGTCGGTTTTTATGGCTGAGTAGTATTCCATCATATAAATATACCACATCTTCTTTATTCAGTCATCTGTTGATGGACATTTAGGCTGTTTCCATGTCTTGGCTATTGTAAATAGTGCTGCTGTGAACATTGGGGTGCAGGCGTCTTCCTGAAGTAGGGTTCCTTCTGGATATATGCCCAGGAGCGGGATTCCTGGGTCATACGGTAAGTCTATTCCTAGTCTTTTGAGGAATCGCCATACTGTTTTCCATAGTGGCTGCACCAAACTGCATTCCCACCAGCAGTGAAGGAGGGTTCCCTTTTCTCCACAGCCTTTCCAGCATTTGTCATTTGTGGATTTTTGAGTGATGGCCATTCTGACTGGTGTGAGGTGATACCTCATTGTAGTTTTGATTTGCATTTCTCTGATAATTAGTGATATTGAGCATTTTTTCATGTGCCTATTGATCATTTGTATGTCTTCCTTGGAGAATTGCTTGTTTAGGTCTCTGCCCATTTTTGGATTGGGTTGTTTATTTTTTTCTTATTGAGTTGTATGAGCTGCTTATATATTCTGGAGATCAAGCCTTTGTTGGTTTCATTTGCAAAAATTTTTACCCATTCAGTAGGTTGTCGTCTTGTTTTACTTATGGCTTCCTTTGCTGTGCAGAAGCTTGTAAGTTTCATTAGGTCCCATTTGTTTATTCTTGCTTTAATTTCTTCTAGGAGAAAATTTTTGAAATGTATGTCAGATAATGTTTTGCCTATGTTTTCCTCTAGGAGGTTTATTGTATCTTGTCTTATGTTTAAGTCTTTGATCCATCTTGAGTTGATTTTTGTGTATGGTGTAAGAGAGTGTTCTAGCTTCATTGTTTTACATGGTGTTGTCCAGTTTTCCCAGCACCATTTGTTGAAGAGACTGTCTTTATTCCATTGTATATTCTTGCCTCCTTTGTTGAAGATTAGTTGACCATAATGGAAGTGGTATTACACAACAGATGCTGGCAAGAATGTGGGGAAAAGGGAACCCTTGAATGCTGTTGGTGGAAATATAAATTGGTACAGCCACTGTGTATGGAGGTTTCTCAAAAATCTAAAAATATTACTACTATATGACCCAACAGTTCCACTTCTGGTATATATTTGAAAAAAAATGAAAACACTAATTTGAAAAGATAATGCACTCCTGGGTTCACTGCAGTGTTATTTATAGTAGCCAAGATATGGAAGCAACAGATGAATAGATAAAAGAAGATATGGATATATATAGCCGTATATATATGTACACACATATACATGCATACAATGGAATACTACTTAGGGATAAAAAATGATGAAATATTGCCATTTGCAACAACATGGATGGACTTGGAGGGTTTTATGCTTAGTGAAATGTCAGAGAAAGGCAAATACTGTATATCACTTATATGTAGAATGTGAAAAATAAACTAGTAAATATTAACAAAAAAAGAACATTCAAAGAGAGAGCAAACTAGTAGCAGTGAGGAGAGGGAAGAGGGTAGGGGTAAGATAGGGGTAGAGGATTAAGATATACAAGCTACTAAATATAAAATAAATAAGCTATAAAGATATATTATACAACATAGGGAATATAGCCAATATTTAATTTTAATGTAAATGAAAGATAACCTTTAAAAATTGTGAGTCTGTTGTACACCTGAAATATGTAGTATTGTATATCAATTATACCTCAAAAAATTAAAAAAAGAAGTAGTGTAAATGGGCATCTTTGCTTTTTTTCCCAGACTTAGAGGGAAAGCATTGACTGTTACGTGTGAAGTTAGCTGCATTCTTCCTGGTCCCTTGGCTGAATGCTCGAGGGGCCCCCTGCAGATTGATGGTGTTCTTCTCTGTGCAGCGCTCTCCTCTCCAGCACTACTGTCTGCTGCAGACTCTAGCTCTCTTAGACGTCCCTGAATGTCAGCTCCATCAACTAAGGGAAGTTTCTGAGTTCTACCTGGGTTCCCTCTCCCTGCACTTAGGCCTGAAAACTCCCTAGGCAGCAAGCTAGGGCAACTTTAGGCTCACCTTGTTTGTTTACCACCTTTCAGGAATCACTGTCCTTCCTCACCTGATGTCCAGTGTTTCAAAAGCTGTCATTTTATGTATTTTGTCCAAATTTTTAGTTGTTTCAGTTATAAGGGCACATCTGACCCCTGTTACTCTGTCTTCTCTGGAAGTGGAAGTCCTGCCTTTTCTTAAAACATCTGAGGAATTATTTAGGAGTTGCTTCCAGAGTATGAGATATTCTTTGGAATTTCCGTAGGGGAAAAAATCTTCATTCTTTCAGGGTGGATTTGATTTTGGGGAGCAACCAAGAGTCACTTTCTCAGGTCTGGGTAAATGATTTGTCTGGGTAATACCGTTTGGGGTTCAAAATGAATTCAAAGTGATGAGGCAGGTTTCCTTGTGTGATTTGTAAACTGTTTTGGAAGCATAGTAGGAGTTGCAACATATTTTCAGTGATGGCATCCTGACTGAGATAAATATAAATCTTTTTAGGGGGTGTGTATTTTCAACAATAACTTTAATTTGGATATTTTTTATACATTTATTGGTATACACTTAGTATCAGATTATATTTACCACTGGTGCTTAACTGCTTCTTAGTAAGCTTTCTCAAATTGTTTTTATGTGATATTCTCTCTCCAACTTGATTATAAACTCACTGACATCTGGATACTTTTATGCATTTCTTCAGTACACTGTACTTTTAACTGTGGAAGCTCCTTAAATCATGATAGTCAGCTAATTTCTGCACAAGGCAACTAAGATTACCCTGTCAGAATTCATTGCATGATATAAAAGGATGTAAAATTGGGTTTTGATACCCGTACAGCGTTATTAATGCCTTCATGATTTAAATATAAAGTTATTTGGAAAGATGTTGAGTTCCAGGATCATGAGCACGTATCTGTATCTGTCTTACATTGTAGGAATTATGTGAATGACCTAGTTCAAAAAGATGCCTTGAATCTGGATCTGTTATGTAATTAACCAGGGAATATTCTTAGAACCTAGTAGATTGCTATATACACTACATTTTATGCAGCCTTAATCACTGGGTGTAATTCTTTGGGGCGGGGGTAAAATTCTTTTCCCACAGTCTTTGTTTTCTAGCACCTGAAGTTCCCATTAGTCCCAACCCCACCCCTCCATTAGGAAATAAGGATTTTAAAAACATATTATTAATGGATTAAAATCTTAGATTTTTAGCTTTCAACTTTGATTTTCTCTAACTTCATATTTTTAGTTAACTGAATTTGTAGCTTTACATTTCTTTTATAGTAAATCTTATAATAGAGAGTTTGGAAACTTATAGGATGTCCTCTTGGCTTGCTTTTTATCCTTGATGTTCTTGTTCCTTAGTATCTTTTTGTTGTCTTTTTTTTTTTCTCCTCTTTACTTCCATTTCTGTTTTGTTTAAGTAAAAGGGAGATTATGGTGGGACATTTTTCTTTTAAACTCTTACGTATGAAATGGACCTAAGTCCAAATTTACCCTGACATTTTTAATTCTTATTTTTAACTAATTTAGAATTTCATATATCATATATGATATTCTCATATATACTATTTCTGGTGGCCACAGATTTTTCTTGGATAGTAGGAATCACAATTTAGTAAATGATACTTGCAAAATAGCATTATTCTGTGTTTCCAAGATGTAGCAATGACCATTTTTGCATTATTGCTTTAAGGAGTATTTTGAGTTATTTTTCAGACTTTAGTTTCTTTGAGTAGTGTAACTTTGTGAGAGCTTCCTTTGGACAGAAATAGTTTGGGGTTCTTCTCTACCCCATACATTTATTAAAAGGGGTTTTCACTGCTCTCATGTCTGCCAGTTGTGAGATGAGGTTCCTTTTTGGCTACATTGTTTCTAGTATTTGCTAGTTGGCTATGTGAGAGAGAGTCAGAGAGGGAGGGAGGATTGGGTATTGTTAAAAAGAAAAAATTAACCTATTTTGTTTCCTGTAGATGCAGGGGTTTAAAATATGGTACTATATATTTATTAAAATGTTCATTCTTTTCCTACTTTTCATATGAAATCTTCTAAATTACTCTTCATTATAATTAATTACAGGTTCTTAGTCTTATGCCTTAGTTCTTGCTTTAATCTGCTTTATAGTTTTCTTTCTATAATAGAAACTTTTGAGTTTTGCAAGCTTTGTTATCATTTGTCACTTAGTTATATATTATAATAGAACTGATACATAACTGGCTAAAATATATAATTTTCCTTTACTTGTGCATTTTCTATTCCTTGACTTTTTATTTTGTGTTCTATTCCTTGATAACTACTTGGATTCTGTCACTTCTTCTTGATTTTGACTCTTTTTTGATGATTTAAATTGGTACTTGTTAATGTTTTAAACCTATGTTCCTCTTTGATACATTTAAAAAAAACTTATGCCCTTTTGTTTTTTGTTGGTTTTTTTTAACATAAAAGTAAAGATCAAAGCATACTGATTTCTATTCTAACTGGCCTGCTTTTTAAACTGTACTGTCTTTATCCCATTCTGGTACCACCCTCCTGTCAAAGGCTGATTTTAATGTTGCCTTCAGAGAGGTCAACTTAAAGTAATGTTGAAATGGTATAAAATATTCTAACTAATAATGCAGTTATAGAATTATAGATATTCAAAGTAGAATATTGTAATAGTAATATACTTTAATAAAAATAATTAGTTTAACTTACTTTATAGAAATATTTTTAGAAAAAGATGTATATTTCAGTAGAGGTTGACAGGACCATTTTAATGATAACCGACTTTTAGGTTTATAGTCCCTTACTGGAAACTCTAAGGGCCAGTTATATTTTAGAATTCAGAAATTTTTTATTTTTGGAAAACGTGTAAGATGCATTTACCATGTATCATGTAATGCCCCTGTGGAGTCAGGGGTGACATTTCACAGTCAAATACATTAATATTTCGGCAGCCGAAGCTATAACTATACTTTAGTGCACAGAGTATAAATAGTCTCATGTCAGTTCAGGTCAGATTTTGCTGCAATTAAGTTCAGATCAAGTTTTGCCACTAATGAATTACAGGAAAACTTTTGGTTTTCTGAAGTTTTGGGATTTTAGAATTGTGGCTAAGAGATTATGGACCTGTGTTTACTTTCTTAACTCTAATGTTTGGTTACTTTTGTTACCTTCAGAAAATGAAACCTGCTTTCCTTTTTTTCTCTTGTACAGGATATGAGATTAAATCTGTTTTCTCCAGGCCAGTTAATAGAAATTAGGGCACCTCTTCACAAAGCTTGATACCTAAGGCAGCTGGCACTGTCACGTGACACTCCGTACACTGCTCTGGCTTTATGTCGAGAATCTCATAGTTCTGTCTCCATCCTTCTTTCAGAAGTGCTTCGTGGTAATAGGTAGTAAGGAAAAGAGACTTAAGATGTGCGTATTTTGTGCACGGTGAGGCTTTAGAAGGAGCAGCATGTTCTCTGTGGACTGACCTTTTCTATTATCAGCTAATATGGTAGCTTAAAAAAATAAACCTTTCTGAAAGAAATACATGCTTATGGTAAAACAAAACTCCAAATGATACAGAATTGTAAATAAAAGATAGATACTTTCTCCTGCCCTATGGCCCCCCTCACCACCCAACCAGCTTTTGACCACTTAAATATTGTGTACTCTTCTAGGGATTTGGATCCTTTTTAACTAATTTTTTTTTTTTAGCTCAGATTTTCCAGGGGACAGTTTGGGAAATTCTGATTAGGTATTATAACCCAACTTGGACTGATTTTGTGTTCATTGTAAGTTAAACTATGGAGAAAACCTCTTCTATTCTAACTGGCCTGTATAAATTTTATTTCTAGAACTATTTGTTCAAACTGCATAGTTTTGAAATAAACACACTTTTTTGAATATTAATCGTTCCAATTGAAAACGTCTGAGTATTATCAACATACAGAGGTAGAAATTCAATGACCTATTGATTTACTTAGCAAAAAATACTTTTTTAAAAGTTAAAAATCATGGATAATATTTGACAGTACACACATTTAAGGAGCACTTAATTTTAAAAAGTGGGATGTTGGCTCATTGGCCAAGTCAGTGGTTCTCAAGGTAAGCATATGGGCAGTAGATTGCAGATGGTCCCAGCGTCTATTCCCAAGAGCATTATTGAAATTGCTTATGTTCTTAAATCCACGATAATTTTGGAGCACAAAACATCTAAACATAAATGTCTTTCTGGGGAAAGTATCCATTTTTACTTTACATGGAATCTAGATTGCTTTATTGTTTAGTTCAACAAACATTTATTGAGTACTAACTGTGTCAAGAACTGGCCTCATAGTAATGAGATAGAAATTGCTGGGACATTCCAGGGGACTGTCCAGAGATTGTTAGAAAAAAAAAATTGAGAACTACTTTTCCTAAGTCATAATGAGGCTGTTAAATGTACCCTTGTAAATGAGGGCGTTCCTAATAAGTATTGACTGAAATTCAACTTAAGGTCATTTAGTTTCAAATTGCTTGGTGTGCAACCCTAGATGGCACTTCCCCCATCATACCCATCCTACCCCTACCGCCACACACCTACATACACATAGGGTCTGGGTTTGTTTGTTTGTTTTTTTTCAATTTTTGTACCTGGCACCGTATATATGAGACAGAAGAAATAGTCATTGGTGTTCTAGGTTGTCTGTTTACCAGCTTAGAGCCTCAGACTCCTTGTTTTTGCTGAGTACATGTAGATTGCTTTTTTGTTGTTGTTAAGGTCAAGGACTCTGTCTTTTGGTGGAACTTTGTTAGGATTCAGCACTCTGCATTGAGTGGGAGTTTCTCTGACATGGCTGTGAATTGTGGGAGCTGGACTAGAGATTTTTAAGGACCTTATGGCAAAGCTTTGGCTGGTGGAGTGTAAGGGACCTCTTTCCTTTCAGTGTGATTTTGGAGGGACCAGAAACTAGGGTCTATGACATTTACATTAGCAGAAAGAAAAATGCTGGTTGATAAAGGGAAACTTGTCTATAAAATGAAATAGATATAAAGCTATTAAGTGGGGCTAACATAAAATAATAAACAAAACTTTGCTATAAAGTCAAGCAAAGAAAATAGTCTCGAGTTGTAAAAAGCCAATTAGCAGATTAAAGAATAAAACATAACAAATTTAAAAATAGAACTGATTATTTTAGGTAGTTAGGAGGAGCTTTAGATGAGTAATAGAATTGTCCTCCCTGACAGGAAATAATTCAGGCTAATAATTTAAGAGTAAATAAAGATATAAATATGGAGAAACTTTAGAGTATATGAAACCAGTACATTTAAACATAGTGAAATATTTGTTATTATGAATTTCAAAACAGGTATAAACATATATTGAGTATGCTTTCTGGCTAATGCAGATTCTAAATTTTATGTGCATAATTAAGCTATTCAAATTTTTTTTTTACATTTTTATTGATTCATAATCATTTTACAGTGTTGTGTCAAATTCCAGTGTTCAGTACAATTTTTCAGTCATACATGGACATATACACACTCATTGTCACATTTTTTTCTCTGTGATTTATCATAACATTTTGTGTATATTTCCCTGTGCTATACAGTGTAATCTTGTTTATCTGTTCTACAATTTTGAAATCCCACTCTATCCCTTCCCACCCTCTACCCCGCCCCCCCCCCCCCGGTAACCACAAGTCTGTATTCTCTGTCCATGAGTCCATTTCTTTCCTGTATTTATGCTTTGTTTTTGTTTGTTTGTTTTTGTTTTTTAGATTCCACATATGAGCGATCTCATATGGTATTTTTCTTTCTCTTTCTGGCTTACTTCACTTAGAATGACATTCTCTAGGAGCATCCATGTTGCTGCAAATGGCATTATGTTGTCGGTTTTTATGGCTGAGTAGTATTCCATTGTATAAATATACCACATCTTCTTTATCCAGTCACCTGTTGATGGACATTTAGGTTGTTTCCATGTTTTGGCTATTGTAAATAGTGCTGCTATGAACATTGTGGTGCAGGTGTCGTCCTGAAGTAGATTTCCTTCTGGGTACAAGCCCAGGAGTGGGATTCCTGGGTCATATGTTAAGTCTATTCCTAGTCTTTTGAGGAATCTCCACACTGTTTTCCATAGTGGCTGCACCAGACTGCATTCCCACCAGCAGTGTAGGAGGGTTCCCCTTTCTCCACAGCCTCTCCAGCATTTGTCATTTTTGGATTTTTGAATGATGGCCATTCTGACTGGTGTGAGGTGATACCTCATTGTAGTTTTGATTTGCATTTCTCTGATAATTAGTGATATTGAACATTTTTTCATGTGTTTTTTGATCATTTGTATGTCTTCCTTGTCGAATTGCTTGTTTAGGTCTCTGCCCATTTTTGGATTGGGTTGTTTATTTTTTTCTTATTGAGTCGTATGAGCTGCTTATATATTTTGGAGATCAAGCCTTTGTCAGTTTCACTTGCAAAAATTTTCTCCCATTCCGTAGGTTTTCTTCTTGTTTTATCTCTGGTTTCCTTTGCTCTGCAGAAGCTTGTAAGTTTCATTAGGTCCCATTTGTTTATTCTTGCTTTTATTTCTTCTAGGAGAAAATTTTTGAAATGTATGTCAGATAATGTTTTGCCTATGTTTTCCTCTAGGAGGTTTATTGTATCTTGTCTTATGTTTAAGTCTTTAATCCATTTTGAGTTGATTTTTTGTATATGGTGTAAGGGTGTGTTCTAGCTTCATTGTTTTACATGCTGCTGTCCAGTTTTCCCAACACCATTTGCTGAAGAGACTGTCTTTATTCCATTGTATATTCTTGCCTCCTTTGTCGAAGATGAGTTGACCAAAAGTCAAATTTTTTATTTTGTCTTGTGTTACTTTTGATAATTTATATCTTTCAAGGAAGTGTCTATTTCATCAGAGTTCTTTCGTATATTTCCATAAAGCTGTTCATAACATTCTTTTATTTTAATGCCTGTAGGATTTGTAGTGATGTCCCTTCCTTCATTTCTGATACTGGCAATTTGTGTTTTCTTTCTTTTATTCTTTACTCTAGCTACAATTTTATCAGTTTTATTGATTTTTTTTTCCCCAGAGAGCCAGCTTTGTTATATTTCTTTCCTAATGTTGACTTTGGGTTTTGTTTGTTGTTCTTTTTCTAATTCTTTTAGGTGGTAGGTTAGGTTGTTTATTTGAGATTTTTCTTGTTTTTTTGAGGAAGACCTGTATCCCTATGAACTTCCCTCATAGGACTGATTTTGCTGCATCCTATGGATTTTGTATGGTTGTGTTTTCATTATCATTTGTCTCAGGGTGTTTTTTCATTTCTTCTTTGATTTCATCATTGACCCATTAGTTTTTTAGTAGCATGTTGTTCAGTCTCCATGCAATTTTTTCCCCCCTCATTTCTTTTTCTGTGGTTGATTTCTAGTTTCATGCTGTTGTGGTCAGAAAAGATGCTTGAAATAATTTCTCTCCTCTTAAATTTGTTAAGGCATGTTTTATGTCTGAGTATGTTGTGATCTATCCTAGAGAATGTTCCGTGTGCACTTGAGTAGAATGTATATTCTGGATTTTTTTTTTTTTGGATGACATGCCCTGAAAATATCAGTTAAGCCTAACTGTTCTGTTGTGTCAGTTTAGAAGCTCTGTTGCCTTATTTATTTTCTGTCTGGAAGATCTGTCCATTGATGTTAGCGGGGTGTTAAAGTCTCCTAGATTTATTATAGTCTCATCAATTTCTCTTTTTATGTGTGTTAGTATTTGTTTTATGTATTTAGGTGCTCCTGTACGGGGTGCATATCAAAGAACTAGCTTTGAATTTTACAGATTTTCTCTATTGCTTTACTGTTTTGTTGTGGTGGTGGTGGTGGTGGTGGTGGTTGATTTCCAGTCTTTTATTATTTCATATTACTTTCTTTGGGTTTAATTGACTTTACTTCTTCTAGCTTCTTAGGTATGGAAACAGGTCATTGATTTCAAACCTTTTTTGTTTACTAATAGAAGCACTTAATGCTATAAATTTCCCTCTTAGCACTGCTTAGTTATATCCCATAACCATATTGCACGCTTTTTATATATCATTTTCAAAATATTTTCTAATTTGCTTCATGATACCTTCTTTGACCCATGTTTTACAATAAATTTGTTTCTTAATTTCCAAATATTTCTGGATTTTCCAGATTTTTTTGTTACTAATTTTGGATTAAGAGTTCTGTTGTGGTCATAGAACATACATGATTTCAGTCCTTTGAGATTTATTGAGACTTGTTATTGTCTTCTTTAGTGAATATTCTAGGTGCACCTGAAAAAATTACATGTTTTACTGTCCTTAGGTGTAGTATGCTATTAATGTCAGTTAAGTCAAGTTGGTTGATAGTGTTTTCAGTCTTATATAGCCTTACTGATTTTCTTTCTACTTATTATGTCAATTTCTGAAAGGAGTATTGAAATATCCAGTTATAATTATAGATTTGTCTATTTCCCCTTTCAGTTCTGTTCATTTTTACTTCATGTATTTTGAACCTCTGTAATTGGGAATATAAACATTTAGGACTATTAAGTCTTCTTGATGAATTGAGCCCTTTAAATTATAAAATGCCTCCTTTTATCTCTGGTAATGTTCCTTGCCTTGAAGTCTCCATTGTATGATATTAATATGGCCACTCCAGCTTTCTTATGACTTGTGTTTGCATGGTATATCTTTTCCCATCCTTTAATTTTTAATCAATCTTTGTCTTTTTTATTAAATGAGTTTTTTCAGATAGCAGATAGATCTTGCGTTTTGTTTTATTTTTAAATCCAATATTACCATCTTTGCTTTTTAATCAAAGTGTTTAGACCATTTACATTTATATGATTTTCAAAATGTTTGCGTTAAGTCTGCCACTTTCCCTCTTTTCCTGCCTACTATTTTTACTGTTTCATTTCCTCTGTTGGCCTATTAGCTATAAATCTTTATTTTATTTTTATAGTAGTTGCTCTAGGGTTTAAAATATACACCTTTAACTAATACTATCTGCCTTAAAATAACATGCCACTTTCCTGATAGTGTAAAAACTTTATGAAGTACACTTTATTTTCCTTTTATATCTTTAAAGTATTATTGTCATACCTTTTATGTCTACATATGTTATTAACCCCACAATTCATTGTTAATATTTTTGCTTTTAATGAAATTTAAAGATCTGAAAAAGTATTTTCCAGTGCCCTTCCTTCCTTTGTTTAGATCTCTTTTTGTTTTTTTTTCCCCTCTAGTTTTTTTTGTTTAGATCTGAGTACCTGTTTATATCACCTTTCTTTAGGCTGAAAGTTTCAATATTTCTTGTAGAATAGATCCGATGTCAGTGAATTCTCTCCTCTTGCTTGTTGAAAAATATCTTTATTTGTCCTTCATTTTTGAAGGTCATTTTTTCTGGCTGTTGAATTTTAGATGGACGGTTTCATCTTTCTGCAGTTCAAGATGCCTTTCTGTTGTCATCTATCTTGTATTGTTTCTAATAGTAAGTCAGGTGTCGTTCTTAGCTTCTGTTCACCTGTGTATAATTTGCCTTTTTTCTCTGACTATGTAAGATTTTTCTCTTGCTTGTTTTCAGCAATTTGATGATAATACTTGTCTTGGGTGCTTTTCTTAGGATTCTTGGATCTCTGAATTAGAAATTTCAACAAATTTGGGGAAAGTTTAGTCATTATTTCTTACTTTTTTCTCCTTTACCCCATACACTTTTGAGGTCTGAAATTACACAGAAGTTAGACTACTTGATATTGTCCTACAGGTCCCTGAGGCTTTGCTCTTTTTTTTAAATTTTTTTTTAGTTAATAAATCATGTTGTGTCTGTTGTGCTGTTAGGTTTAACCAGTGAATTTTTCATTTCAGTTATGTTTTTCATCTCCAGAAGTTTTTTTATTTTTCATCTCTTTTATTTCTTTTCTTATTTTGCTGATGCTTTAAATTCTTGAACATATTTATAATAACTGTTTTAAAATCCTTACCTGCTAATTACATCATTTTGGTTGTTTCTGAGTCTGTTTCTGTTGACTGATACTTTTTTCTCACAGTGATGGGTCACATTTTCCTGCCTCTTTGCTATATAGTAATTTTTTTATTGGATGCTGTATATTCTGAATGTTACATCATTTGGTATCTTGATTTTGTTGTCTTTCTTTAAAGAGAGTTAAATTTTGCTTTGGCAAGCAGTTAAGTCATTTGTCGGTCAGATTGATTCTTTATAGACTAATTTTTAAACTCTTAGGATGGATCTAGAGTTGCCTTTATTCTAGGCTTCTGAATTTAACCCTCTGCTAAGGGTTTCTGCTAAATGCTTGGAGTATTCATTGAAGTCTCCCCACTCTGGCTGGTTGGAACGCAGATGTCTCCTATCTGTGTATCAACTCTGGGAACTGTTCAGTTTTAAGCTCCCTAATTGTTGGTTTTTCTCCAATAGTTTGCCTTTTCCCAGCTTTATAGAATTTCACCCTGCAGATTGGCATTCTGCTGAAGACTCAAGGCGACCCAGCCATTTAGCCCACTGTGTTCCACTTGTGTTCTTTCTCCCGTTGCCACTGTCTGGAAAGTGCCTCTAAGCAGAAGGCCAGAGCCTTCATGGGACTCACCTTTGGTTTTCTTCCATCAGACATCACAGTGCTAATTGTTGTTCAGTGACTGAAACAGTTGTTTCATATATTTTGCCCAATTTTCTAGTTGTTTATAATGGGAGGGCAAGTCTGGTACTAATTGCTTATTCATGGCCTGAGGCAGAAGTTGAGAGATACCGTTTTTGTCTTCAATTTACAGATAAGGAACCCAAGGCCCAGATATATTTAAGGACTTTTTCCTCCTGCCCTCCTTTTACCAGATGGACAGTCTTTTTGTTTGTCTCTTTAAAGCCATATAACTCACCAGCAGCCACATTGAGCCCTGTCTGCTTTAAACCTTGGGTTGGCCAACTTTTTCTGTAAAAGTCCAAATAGTAAATATTTTAGGCTTCTTGGGTCACAGAAAGTCTATGTGACATATTCTTCAGGTTTCTTTTACAACCCTTTAAAAATGTTAAAAAAAAACAAAACGAACAAACAAAAAAAAAACTAGTGGGCTTTGCAAAACCAGACCATGGCAGGGTTTGACTTGTGGGTCATAGTTTACTACCCCTACTGCAGACAGTGCCTTAATAACCTGGGTCGTTCCTAGTCCCCCTGGCCGATCATATCTCATGTATTCTCCATCCTATTCCCTAGGGTCTTGCCAACAACAAGATTTACTCAGCTTTTGGTTTGGGACAAACATATTCATCATTATTTCAAATTTCAAATGAAGAAACTGTGGCATAGAGAGCTTAAGTTCAGGGCACACAGTTAAGTGGCAGAGACTTACTTAAACTTAAATTTATTGGATTTTAAATCTACCCCCACCCCCACACCCATCCTATAACATCTGAAGCAATATGCTATTCTGCCTCTAGGACTGACAGAATAGCTAATTTGGTTTTAAAAAGGTATGCTAACATATTAGTTGTAAATAATGGCATGTTTTTCTAATGTCTGAGAATTACAGAATCATGGTCCTTCAGAGTTGGAAGAAACACTCATGATACCAAGTTCACACCCTTGCTGATGTTAGAATCCCTTCAGCAACATCCTTGTTAGTCATGCTCCTTTCCTTTAAATACCTTACTGCCTGTGAGCAGCCATGAGTTTTGGTCTTGTCTTCTGGAATAACCTAGAATGAGCCTGTTCTCCACTTGAAGTTGTTCCTATGCCCTTCCTTTCAATATTAACCAGATTTTTTTCCAGTGGTTTCTCATAGAACCAGTCTTCTCTTCCTCAAGGCCTAATCACTTGTCTTTATTTCATTTTATCCGTGGTCTTATAAATATGACATTCACACAATAGAAAGGAATAGACTGCTGATACGCACAGCAGTAAGGCTAATCACAAACACATGCTGAGTTGAAAGAAGCAAATAAAGTCCATACAGTTTGTTTCCATTTATATAAAACTCTAAAAAGACAAATCTCTAGTGACAGGAGGGAAATCAGTGGCTCTTTGTGCTGGATATGGGGTGAGGGGGATTGACTGGGGTGAAGCACAGGGAAGTTTGGGGGATGATGGAAGTGTTGTGTATCTTGATGGTGGTGGTGGTTCCATGGGTGTATAAACTTGTCAGATTTTGTCAAACTGTACCCTTAAGTGGGTACATTTTCATTGTGGACTTATCTCAATTAAGTTGATTAAAAATACAGAGTTCTCAGAAATGAGCATGGTGCCCTAGCTGTCGTTTCACCAGTACAAAATATAACAGAACTCTCACTTATCTCCATCTGGATACCTAGCATCCCTATTAATAATCTACCTGTTTTAAGGAACTCCTCCATATTGGGGGTGTACATTAATGTCGTACTTTGCTAAAACCTTTCATATGTATTATTATCAACCCAGACATAACTCTTTCTACTTTTACAATTGATTCTTAAAATACATTCTCTGTGCTCCTAGAGCACTTTGTTCATATACAGCACTGTGATAATAGCAATTATCTTGTTTTGTTGTGGTTTTTCTATTTAGTGTCTACCTCTCTGATTAGACAGTGAGCACCCCTCTGCAGAGCCTTAGTCCCTTTTGTATCTCTGGATAACATTATAGTAATTGGATGTAATAGGCACTCGGTAAATGTTGTTTGGTTGAGTATAAATGAATGAAGGAAAAAGTCATTCTTCAGAACCCATCTCAGATATCTCCTCCAACAACTATTTTCTTATTTTTGACTCCTCAGAGCTAGGTTAGATGTATCTCCTGGCTACATCACTAATACCCTGTGCTTATCCATCACAATATAAATTGCAGTGTTTTTTGCATTCAAGGATATTCACTGCACTATTATTTATGGTAGTAAAAAATGGGAAATGGCTTACCTATCCAACAACAGGGAAATGGTTAGATTATGATTCACTGTCAGTAGAATCTATGCTGTTATTAAAATGATATTTTTAAAGGATTTTTAAAGACATGGGAAAATGTTTCAGACACAATGAAAAGACGATTCAAAAGGCCATATAGATTCGTGGTTTTAAGAAAAGTAAAATTATATGTATACATATAAAAAAAGAAAAGTAGATTATAGATATTAGGAGTATTTATCTCTTTGTAGGGAAATTATCAGATATTTTATTATTTCTTTTTCTTACTCTTTTTTTGACTTTTCAGAAAACATGTTAATATAAACAGGAAAAAATTTATTAAAAATGTAATTTAAAGAATATGGAGATGTGACAACTACGTTTAATGAGGAGCGTTTTTCTGGAACAGAAAAAGGATGTTAGTGCAAAAACTAGGCAAATCAGATTAAAGTCTGTAGTAATGTATTGTAGTAATGTATTATAGTGAAATTAATCTCTTAGTTTCTTTGTACCATGGTTATACAGTGTTAACATCAGGGAATGCTGGGTGAAGATGATATGAGAACTCTTTACACTGTCTTTGCAACTCTTCTGTAAGTCTAAAATTATGTCAGAATACAAAGTAAAAAAATACAATTGAGTACAATAGGATTATGCATTCCTTGAGGATACAGAATGGGTCTTGTTTATCATGGCATTCCTTGGGCTATATCACATATAAGTAGATGCTTATTAAATATTTACTATAAGGTGAAATTGTTTATTTTCTCGGTTTCTACTATGCCAGTTATTTTGACTCAAGCTTCAACTTCTTAAGGTGATGTTGCATTTCTGACTGTTGACTAAATTTTTGTCGAGTATTTATGATATAGTATATAATGTACTAAGCCCCACAAAGTGCTCAAAGACAGTTTTCTGGCACTTGTGAGGAATGAGATCAGATGTATACAGATATTTATAACAAAGGGTGACTGTGATAAGTACTGCGTGGGGGATTACCAAACAAAATATCATGGAGGTGGAGAGAACATAGGGAGCTTATCCATTTGGAGGATTAATGAATGCTTACTGAGGAAATGCTTATTTGAGAAAGTGAAAATTTGAATTTATGGTGGTAAAAATCTACCAACACATTTCAAGAGAAGAGGTGAATACTTTTATCTTTAAAATGTAGTCTATGTTTGAGATGTTTGGAAAGAGGAGGCCCTGTCATTGACTTGAGTCATACTGAGAGAGCCAGCCCTTCCCTTTCTGTTTGCTCCTGAAGGCCAAGGGTAAGGAGAGGAAAGGAGTGGAAAGGAGAGGTGGCAGAAGCCAGAGGGAGTGGAGCAACCCAGGGCTCCGTTGTATCTTTGATGTGTATTGAGAAGCATGAAGAGTTGTGGACAATAGATTTTTGTATATGAATCTGTTGTGTAGTGGTTAGTATAACAAAGATTGGTGGGATTTTTTTTACAGTGTTCTTATATTTATAGATGTGCAAAACACTTACTGTATATGGTGTATTCATTCCTCATTCCACAAATATTTACTGGATGGTTTACACAGGCAGATGATCTTGTTCAGCTCCCTCTGCAACAGGCTCCCTGTGGGAGAGGAGTCTAGGATTATCATCATTGTCAGTCTCCAGGGGATCGGGTTGCATTTCAGAGGAGTCAGATAATTAAGTGCAGGGCTTGGCACCACACAGCTACTATGTGGTAATTTCTAGAACCCATGCCTTCCTCCTCCAAATTAAGTGCCCTTCTCAGTCTGCCCACTAGTTACTCAGACACTTTGTTGAACATATACATTTTTTGAGAGCTAAGTGAAATACTACACAGTTTCAATTCCTGATCTTACAAAATCCAGTCAAGAGGTTAGACCAAGGAAATAAATTCCTTTCCAACAGGAAGCTAAGCCACTCCAGTTATACCACTTAAACACTAGAGAGTTTCTACTTCCAGTCTGTTAAAGTAACGGTCTGCTGACCTTTTACCCTGCATACCTTTTCTTAAAATAACCATGAGAAATTTTCACTTTTGAAAATACAGTGATTCAGTATTTGGAATTTGCCAGGCTACAAGAAGTCTTCATTGCTTTTATTTTGTATGATGGGAATTGAGCAGAGATAATTAGAAAAAGGAATGTTTTCATTACAGAAGTAATAAATATTTATTGTAGACAAATTAAGAAAATACACAATGCCTGTGATCACTATAATCCCCCAACACAGAGATAACCATTGTTAACATTTTGGTGATGATCTTCTCTCTCTCTCTCTCTCTCTCTCTCTCTCTTTCTCTATGTGTGTATATATATATATAAATACTGTGAAATATTTTTCGCAAAAAGTAATACAATATGTATTGTATTGAAATTATTCTTTATTTTTTTCCTTCCAGTTTTATTGAGATGTAACTGACATAATTGACATACACTGTATACTTTTTTGGGGGTGGGAGAGGTAATTAGGGTTTTTTTTTAAGGGAAGTACTGGAGATTAAACCCAGGACCTCATGATTGAACCCGGGAACTTGTGCTTGCTAGGCACGCCCTCTGCCACTGAGCTATACCCTCCCCACCATATTGTGTTGAGTTCTGCTTTATTCACTCAATATACATTGTGAACATCTTTCCATGTCAATAAATAGACTTTATTTTTAATGGCTGCATTGTATTCTATTATATGGATATATAATAATTTCTTATACTGATTCTAGCTTATTTCCAATTTATTATAATTATTGACAACATTGTAATGTGTTTGTACATCTTTCTTTGCACATATCCATAATTAGCTAAATTTCTATAAGAAGACTTGCTGGGTCACAGGATATATGTGTGTTTTTAATGCTTTAAAAATACACTTTGTCATGCTAAAGGTAAAGTTTAGATATATAGTTGACCTTTGAACTGCACAGTCCACTTATACACGGATATTTTTCAGTAATAAGCACTGTAGTACTATATAGTCCGCAGAAGGTCAACTATAAATGATACGTGGGTTAACCCTGCATAGTTCAATGGTCAACTGTAGTTAAGTGGAAACTTCTTTCATAAAGTGTCTGTACTTCTTAACTACTTGAAGACTTTCATTTCAGTGCTTTCATTAAAGCACTTTTCTAGTCTCTTAATAAAATTATTTATGATTAATCACTGATTAATTGCTATTGAAAATCTGTGTATTTTTATTTAATGAAAACTTTTATCAAAGAAAGTTCTCTCTTTTAAGCCACTCCCACAGCCTAGGAGGTCTGGTGCTTCTAGGGAGTTTCTGCAAAGCTCCCAGTTGGTTCGGACTGCTTTGGACCTGTGCTTCTGGTCTTTTCCAACAGAGTGAACTTGATAGCCTTCATGTTGGTAAGGAAGCCAGAGTAGTCGACCACCAGAACAAAATTCTTTTGAAGTCTCCTGTTTTAACTGAGAAATACCTATAGAATTTATATTCTATTCCATAAAATAGTATTTAAGAAAAATTTTTTAATGATTTTATTTATATTTAATCCCAAATCTAAATGAATTTTATTTTCCTATATTATATGAAGGAGGGGGTTTAACTTGATTTTTTTTTCCAAATGGATAACCAGTTGTTCCCATGGCATTTGTTAAATGATTTATCCTTTCTTCACTGATCTGAAATGCCATCTTTGTTATACCCCAAATTTCAATGTACATATACATAGATTTGTTTCTTGGTTCTATTTGGGTGTATATTCCAGTGTATGTACCACGCTGTTTTAATAACTGTGGCTTTGAAGCTCTTTTGTTAGGCAATTACCTAATCTTACAGTAATAAAAAATGACATTGAAGATTGCATCTGTACACCAGCTGCCAGCCTCATCCCTTGCCACTCACCCATGATACTCCCTCCATATCAGGCTGTATCCAGCCCTCACACTTCCCAAAGTGATCCTTGCTTGATCAGATGGCCATGCCTTTGTGTAAGTCATTCCCTTTACCTGCCGTCTTCTCCTAATGTGGTGAATTTGTCCTTCAAGATCCAGCATAGGTGGGTTCATCTCTTGTTATACATATCACTCAGCTTAAAAAAACGAAAGAAAGACAAAAAAGCCCAGAAGAATCCTTTGAAGTGTCCTGGGTGTACGCTGCTCCCTTAAGTCCCTGCATGCTTTTTTGCACATACTATTTCCTCGGATGGTGTTACCTAGCAATTTCCTGTTTGAACTTTCAGGCTCTGCTCAGAGGTTACCTCTGGAGGTACCTTTTTGCCTTTTCTCATCAGATTTTCATCTTGCCTGAGCATGCTTCTGTTGTAACATTTTTCATAGTGTTGTTTAAGATAGCACATATCTCAAAGTACAGGGCTGTTTAGTAGCTTGGCTTTAGAATTAAATAGCCTAAGTTCTAAACCTGACTTTACCAAAACTTTCCAGCTTTATAACCTGCTGTCAATTATTTGACCTTTATAAGCCTCCGTTTCCCTAGGTGTAATTTGGAGATAATAATAGTTCCTCTTTATAGGATTGTTGTTGGACTAGATGAGATAATACCTCTGAAATGCTTACCCCTGTATCCAGAACATAGGTGGCTCTAAATAAATACCACTTATTATTGTATCTGTCTCCACTAGGCTTTGTATAAAACTTTCTCGTATTTATCTCTGAAACCCAGTACTTAGCGCAGAACCTGGCAGGGAGTAGACTGATGAATAAATTACCAGCTTTCCTCAGAACTCTCTCCTCCTTGTTTCACTTTTCTCAGTGGTGCTGTCATGCAAGGCCCTGGGTGAAAAAGAGAAATATTGTCTGTATCCATTAGAGCTTACAGTATAATAGAGGCAGTAGTTAAAAAAAACAAACAAAAATACTGGAATCTGTGAGTTCATTATACTGTTTGCTCTACCTTTGTTTATGTTTATAAAATTTCGAAATAAGTTTTTAGGTAAATATGTGAATACTTAGTTATTAAATGGTATGTGTGATGAAGAAAATGATTAAAAATGCATCAGAAGCTTTCAGGGAGGACCATCATAGATAAAGTGGTCTGGGGAGTTCACATTTAAGCTGAGACTGGAGTTTGAAAAGGAGCCAGTGAGAGGAGAGAATGTTCCTGTCCAGGGGTAGCATGTATCATGCCGCAGGAGAGCAGTGTTAGCATAGTCAGAAATTGAAAGGTCAGTGTGACTGTATTAGAGCAGGGAAGAATGGAGAGAGGTGATGTTAGCCAGCAGATAAGCAGAGTTTTTTTTTTATATCACTTAGGATCTTGAAGACCAAGAAAAGTTTCAGATTTTATTCCTGTTATAGTGTGATGCTGTGGAAGACTTATGAGCATGGAATAAGCTAATTTACTGGGTTTTTTTTAAAAAGATGTATATCAGAAAGATCAGAGGGAGACAAGGATGGCAGCAGAGAGCCAAGTTAGGAAGCTGTTGCAGTAGGCCAGAGATGATAATAGCAAAAGAGATGGAGAAAAAGGAACACATTTGAGAAATATTTTGGAAACGGACTCAGTGGGACTTGATGGTGGATTAGAAGTGGGAGAGGAGGGAGAGATAGGACTAAAGGTTATGGCTTGAGAGCTGTATATTATATTATTTACTGAAATCTTCTAAAACAGGAATGTTTTGGGAGGAAAGCCAAGAGTTAAAATTTGATTATATTAAGTTTGAGAAGCTTTGAGGAGTCCAAGTGGAAATGTCAAGTAAGTTATTGAATATGGGAGAACTAGAGTTCCAAGAAAAGTTCCAGACTACAGATACGAATTTGAAAGTTTTCAATATAAGGGTAATAGTTAAAGCCCTGGGAATGTATCATGTTATTTAAGGAGAGAATAAAGAAAAGGGGGCTTGGTATTACATTCTGAATGACTTAATATTTAGAGAATAGGTCCGAGGAGGATGAAGATGAGCAGTAAAAGGGGTCAAACACATGGAAGGAAAACCAGTAAAGTCAGATGCCTAGAACAGTGTCTGGCCAGGGCTAGGGTTTAGTAATCACTGGTTGAATGAAATCAAGAGATTATTTCAAGAAGGAGGGAAAGGTTAACAGAACTTAGTGCTGCTGAGAGACCCAGTAGGATGAGGGCATAAACTGTTCTTTGGACTGGCAGGATGGATTTCGCTGGTGATGGAGGTAGAAGTCATTGGAGTGGATTGAACAGAGCATGAATGGGAGATAAGAAAGTACAGGTAGTGTTTATTTATTTATGTAACCACTTTAACAACGTCTGGCTGTAAAGAGAGTAGAGAAATGGAGTAGTTCCTGAAGGGGAATATGAGATCGAGGAAAAATTTCTGTTTCTTAAGAGGGAACATGCTAGAGCTTAAATGTGTACGGATGGGAATGATCCAGGAAGGAGTAGGTGATGGTTGATGGAGGGAAAAGGGGCTAATCGTAAGATTGTTTAACACCGAGCCAGATGGACTAAAATACTAGATAGTGATGTATTCTCCAAATAATTAAAACTGGATGCTGGGACAGAAGGGGGATAGACAGATTCTTCAGACGGAGTGTCCAGGGAAGGCCTCTCTGAGGTGACATTTATGGTCAGATCTGAATGATCAGGTGGTAAGTGGAGAGAATAATCCTGGCAGAGGAAACAGCTCATACAAAGGCCCTAAACCGGGTACGAACCTCTCACCTTTGAGGAACAGAAAAGGAGGCCAGTAAAGCTGGAGCTTATTGAACCAAGAAAGGGTGAAATGGAATGAAGTGAGCTTGGAGTGCAGTAGGAAGTGAAGGATTTTTAAAGTCACAGTCAGGAGCTTTTGTGCCATGACTTGGTAGCCAGCTTCCAAGAAGGGCCTGACGTATTCGTGCCTTTGTGTGATCCCCTCTGACACTGACTCTCCCACTAGGGCTGACACGTGTAACCCGTGCAATAGTGGAGTTCCGACGGTGTGTTATTTCTGGTGCCAGTTCCTAAGAGGTGTTGCAGCTTCTGTTTTGCTCTCTTAGACTGCTCATCTGAGGAAAGGCAGCCTGCCATATCATGAGGACATTTAAATAGCCTTCAGAAAGGTTTCCTTGGACAGGAACTGAGGCCTCCAGCTAACAGCCAGCATGTGAGGGAGCCCTTGCGGAAAAGAGATCCTCCAGCCCAGGACAGACCGTCAGATGACTACAGCCTCTCACACGTATCTCATTCGTAAATATTCTGCTGTACATCTCTAAAAGCTAAGGACTTGTTAAAGAACAAACTTAAGCATAGTGTAATAATCATCTCTAAAAATTAATTCCTTAATATCACACCAAAAAATCAGTATTCAAATTTCCCCTAATTTTGAAAATTTGATTTGTTTGCTTCAGGATCCAAACAAGGGCAATGTACCATTTGGTTAATGTGTTTCCTAATTCTTTTTTTTTTATTTGTAGGGTTCCCTCTCTTTTCCCCCTCAGTTTATCTAAAGAATAAACTTGGTCATCTGTCCTATAGTTTCTCACCTTTTAGACTTTGCTAATGGCATCCCCATGGTGTGTTTAACATGTTCCTGTGTCTTGTATTTCATGTAAACAGTAGTCATGTCTAGAAGTTTAATCTAGTTCAGATTCTTTTCATTTGGCAAGAATACTTTATAGGAGGTGGTGTTTACTTCTATTAAGAGGCATGTAATAGGCAGTAGTCTCATCTTACTATGATGTTAAGTTTTGGAGATCAGTGCCTCGCTATGTTAATTTATGTTGCAAAATGGTGATATTCTAATTGTCTTTTGTCTTCATTAATTAGCTGGAGAAACTTTCCCATATCAACTCTGTGGTTAATCTGAGATACACTTCATTCAAGAAAGGCAGGTTAAATGTTTGATTCTTTCCCTTTACTTGCCAGTTTTCAAAATAGTAAGTTTGTTCCCTAGCATCATCCAAAGGAGACCAATGAGTACTTTTCTAAAAATACTATTATGAACTCATGGATTTTTACCACGTTTGATATATGTGAACCCATTGCAGTGATTATTTTTATCAATGCTTTAGATTGTCCTATTCTTAACTTGTGAAAGGAGCGTCTTCAAGTTGACTTCTGAAGACTGTTTAGTGCATCCTTGCTTTTTGGTATGACAAGATGTCTAGCTCTTATCTTGTGTATTTTCTGTCCTGGTTCTCATCTTTGAGGAGCTCAGGTTCTTTTCAGTGGTAAAGGCTGTATGTGAATTTTGGGTGCTTGATCATGTATAGCATGCTTTTTAATAGATGCTAATCAGAATGTATGTATTTTCTTTTCGGCGAAGGAAGTTAATTAAGTTTATTTGTTTATTTATTTTTAGAGGAGGTACTGGGGATTGAACCCAGGACCTTGTGCATGCTAAGCATGTGCTCTACTGCTTGAGCTATACCCTCCCCACTACCAGAATGTATACAGATTTCAAAAAAGGTCATCTTTCACTTTGAGTTCAAATGGACAGAAATCGTCTTTTTCTTAATCTAAGAAATATGGAATGTTTTTGTTTGTTTGCAGGGAAACAGGAAAATGAAAACTTTAGATAGAAAAAAATAAATGAAATTTTAACTTATTTTTTAAATTGTGTATCCTCTGTCTGCCATACTTTACTCATTATGTCCAGTGAAGAGAAATGCTAATAAGCTTTTCATATTTCTGGCTACATAAAACAAGGTAGTGTTTAAAGATTATAGCATTTGGTTTATATGTTTCTGAAGTCTCTTTTTATCTCCAGATTTCCCCTCCCTGTAGGTTTCTCTCCCACAGACACATGTCTTCTTGGCATTTTTAGAAGGGTATAGTATTTTATTTTGACATTTTTTGCTTTAACATAATACTCTTGGCTTATGCTACATCACTAGTGAAAAAAACCTTAGTTTTTGTGACAGGCATAAGGAAGCCTTGCTTCTGGATACTTTGATCACTAAAACTTACTTTATTATATATAGAGAGGGAAATATATTCTACAATTTGAATGATTATAATATTAAATTACAAATCAAGTTAGAGGAGAATGAAATATTGCACCCCTTATGAGAAGACTCTGGAATACAATTTTTCCCCTATATTTAACAATTTGATCCTTCCTTCTTTCCGAGTATTCCCAGAATCTAGTTCATCAACTTTATATATGATGTATTAAGCTTTTCACTCACTCATTCATTCATTCAACAAATACTTACTGAGCACCTACTCTACATTAGGCAGTATACTAGGAACTGGGGATAAAGAAATAAGCAAAATCACTTCTTGGCCTTTTGGCCAACATCAAGTGTAGTATCTTTTCTTACCAGAAATAAGCAAAGCATTCGCTGACCATCACATAACTGTTTATCTGGTGAGAGAAAGCCAATCCAATGGTCACATTACTATCTGTGTAACATCAAACCCTGATAAATACCTTTTAGGAAAACAGAGAGCTGTAACAGTGATTAACTAGGGAATCTGACTTACTCTGGGAGATTAGGGAAGGCCTCTCTGAGAAAGCAACATTTAAGCAAAGATTGGAAGGAAAGGTAGGAGTTTGCCAGATGATCATTTGGAGTAAGAGCCTTCAGGTAAAGGGACTAATGAGTGACGGTATTGAGGGAAGAAGGAGCTTGCACCTTTGGAGGAACTGAGGAAAGCTGGTTTGCTGGAGATAGGAAGGCAGGGTGGTGGGAGAGAAGCTGGAGATGTAGGCAGGGCTGGGTCTTGCAGAGCACTGTTGGCCTCAGTCTCCCTTAAACATCCAGAAGTCCAGCCAATTAACTGTTGGTGACCCAGACTCTGAGGACCAGGCTTCTGCATAACACTTCCTGAGACTCGCTGGTCCTTCTCCTGGGAGAATGCTGGGAACTTCTGAGTTCAGCTTCTCACCCCCCAACTTCTTGAGGGTCCTTTCTTAATAAGGGAATAGTTAAAAAATTTTTTCTGCCTTCTTTGTACCTAAGAGCAAAAAAGATTTTTATTATAAACAGAATTATTTGGGGCTGATCTTAAGAAACCTTCACTCCAAAGATGTACTCATATACAATTGTACCTTTAAAAGATTTTCACATCTCATCTGATCCTCACAGCAAATGTATAAAGTAGGTATTTATTATTTCTTCATAATATAGAAAAGGGTACTGAAGCTCTGAAAAATCAGATAGTTCCCCAAGGTCAAGTAGTGAAATAATAACGGGACAGTTATGTCTTCTAACTATAAAACCAGTGGTCTTTGTAATTTGTTCTTCCATTCCCATTGAATGTGAGAGTTTCTAATGTATTTTTACGTGAATATTTGCATTTTATATTTTTAAATCAAAGAATAAATCATAAAGCTTAAAAATGATTAGCTATGAGAGGAAGAAAGGAAAATAGGGTAGAGGGGACAGGAATAGGAACTGGACTGCTTTGAGTATTGCTTTCTTTTGTAGATTTGACTTTATACAATTATTTAAATGATTATAAGGCAAAGTTAATTTTCTTTTAAAAAGCCATCCTTAAAAATTGAAAATAACAAGAAACAAATAACCTAAAATTTAAAACTCAGTAATTTGAACTTTACATCCTTGGTATAACACCCTGAGGACATAAAAAGAACTGCAAAAAACAAAAGCAACAACAAAACCCTTCAACTGTACCCCCATATTATTGATGATAGTATCTGTATTATTACTCTGAGGTCGTTGTTGTGTGTGTGTTGTCAGACAAGCAAATGAGTACTTATGTGATATTTTATCATCTCCAGTGTTGTTGAGACTCCGATTCTAGGAGATACAGATATAAAATAAAAGAAGTTAATTAAAACCCTTTTAACTTGATTTTTTTAAATAGGTTTAAAAATTTTTTTCCTTCCAGTTTTATTGAGATACAATTGACATATAGCACTGTGTATTTTTTTGGGAGGGAGGGGGAGGTAATTAGTTGGTATTCATTTATTTATTTATTTTAATGGAGGGACTGGGGATTGAACCCAGGGTCTCATGCTTGCTAGACATGTGCTCTACCACTGAGCTACACCCTCCCGCACTTAGGCTTATTTTTTTTAGAATAGTTTTAAGTTCACAGTAACGTTGAATGGAAAGTACAGAGTTCCTTCCCCACTGCCCACAGCTGCCCCTGCTATCGGCATCCTGCGCCAGAGTGGTACAGTTGTTACAGCTGATGAGCCAACGTTGACACATTGTTGTCACCAAAGTGCAGAGTTTACATTAGGGTTCACTCTTGGTGTTGGACATTCTGTGGGTTTTGACAAATGCTTAATAACATGTATCCACCATTACAGTATCATACAGAATAGTTTCACCACTCTGAAACTCCTCTGCAGTCTCGCTATTTGTCCCTCCCTCCAACCGAGAGCCACTGGCAACCTCTGATCTTATTACTACCTCCATAGTTTTGTCTTTTCCAGAATGTTGTATAGTTGGAATCGTACAGTATGTAGCCCCTTTAGATTGGCTTCTCTCACTTAGTAATATGCATTTAAGTTTCCTCCATGGCTTTCATGGCTCATTTCTTTTTCGCACTGAATAATCCATTTTCTGAATGTACCAGTTTATTTATCCATCCACTTACTGAAGGACATCTTGCTTGCTTCCAAGTGTTGGCAATTATGTAGAGCTGCTATAAACATCAGCGTGCAGGTTTTTGTGTGGATGTAGGTTTTTAGTTCCTTTGGATAAATATCAAGGAGTGTGATTGCTGGATCGTAAAACTATGTTTAGTTTTGTAAGAAACCACAAGCCGTCTTCCTAAGTGGCTGTACTGTATTGCATTCCACCAGCTGTGGATGAGCATTCCTATTGCTCCACATCCTTGTCAGCTTTTGGTGTTACCGCTTTAATTTTTGGCCGTTCCAATAGATGTGTAGTGGTATCTCATTGTTTAATTCACGACTCCCTAATGACATGTAATGTTGAGCATCTTTTCATATGCTTGTTTGCCATCTGTGTGTCTTCTCTGATGATGTGTCTTGTTCAGGTCTTTTGCCCATTTTTTAATTGGGTTGTTCATTTTCTTATTGTTGCATTTTAAGAGTTCTTTGTATATTTTGGATGATAGTCCTTCATCAGATATGTCTTTTGCAAATACATTCTCCCATTCTGTGGCTTGTCTACTCATTCTCTTGATTAACTTGATTTTGAATTGGAAGTTTTCATATGAACTTGTGGTGAATTTTATCTTAAAAAAAAAAGCCGAAACAAAAAAACTACCTGCTAACTTATTCCATTGAAAAGACCTAGAAACAATGATTAACCCAGTAGCAGTATGTAACCCTAGTGCCCAAATTATGGTCTCGAAATACCAATTCTCACAAAAGGAAGCACAATTCCTTGGATAGCTGATCCAGGCCTGCAGCAGGAATTATACAAGATAAACCTAAATGTAGAATTTTTTGTTATACCATATTGCAAGTAAGTCATCAAAGACTATGACAAGGTCATATCAAAAGGGCCCAAGAGCATTCATGAAGAGACTCCCTTTGACCAGTGATGAGACAGTTTGAATACCAATAAAAACATTAACTGAAAAACTTAAGAGTTCATAATGTTACTGTATAAAAGCTTGTTGGTTACCATTTATTGGTGCTACATTAAGCATGTATTTTCCTTTTCCTGTACAAATTGATCTGATTTCTAGATCTAAGTACCAATTTATAAGAATTAGAGAGGACAGAGCAACATGTTAAATATCACCATGAGGGTCCAGTAAAAAAATCCAGACTATGGGAAACCCTACAGGACAAATAACCTGGTTTCTTTGACAAATAAGTTGCAAAGGGAAAAAAGCACATTAAAGCAAACAAACTAACAAAACCTTGAATGACATTTATAAAACAGTTGGAAATTTGAGTACTGGTTACTTGCTAGTATTGGAATTATTAATATTTTAAGTATAATAGTGGTATTGTGATTTTTAAGTCTTTGTTTATTAGAGATAAATACCAATGTGTTTATCCATAAAATAGATTTGCTTTAAGACTAATGCAGAGGCAGGGAGACAGATATGGGTTGGATACAAATGAAACAGTGTTTGGGGAAGGTTATACCTTAAGGGGTAGAGCACATGCTTAGCATGCAGGAGGTCCCCAGTACCTCCATTAAAAAAATTAAATAAATAAACCTAATTCCCTTTCCCCCCAAAAAAACCCCCAAAAAAACAAAACAAAAAAAGAAACAGTGTTGGCCAGGAGCTGATGATCTCATGAAGGTTCATCATATTTTTCTGCCTACTTCTGTGTTTAAATTTTTCCATAGTAATTAAAGAAAAATCTCCCCTAAGAATTCGTAACCGTGAACTGGCCCATGGATGATCTTGAATTCATACTATCTGTGTAGCATGAAAAACTCAGGCTAATTTACTTTAAATTATTCTCTGGTTACTAGTGCCTCCAGGAACCTGACAGAGCAACACAAATATTCTCAGAAGAAAAAATACTCAGGACTCAAAACAGCTCCACAAATAAAATTCCACAGAAAAGAAGCCTGTAATGAAAAATCACAAAACACCTAGGAAACAAGCCACAGTGTGTGAGTCAGCAGGAACAACAAAAATCATCTGATTTGAAGACTGTTTAATATTGTAATGATTGGAAACTGAACATAAAGCCAAAATATTTAATATCGTTAAAGAAATAAAAGCACAGATTAAGTGTAACTAGGCAACTGAGACCATTATAAATAACCAGGTTGAAAGACTGCGTTTGGTTGAACGTCCCCATGGAGGCTGGGTTTTTCAATTGCTGTGCATCATTGTAGAGCTATCTAAATGGCTGTTTTAAGAAATGTTGATAACCATATATATATGAAAAAATAACCACATCAAAAATGAAGAACATGATTATTGAATTTAGTAGTTAATTGATGAGTTAAATAGCAGATTAGACACATGAAGAGAGAATTAATGAACTAGAAGATAGAGCTAAAGAAATTGCCCACGGGAAACCCAGAGAGACAGAGAGAAAACATAAAAGAAAGATTAAGGCATGTGAAAGATAGAATGAAGTCTAACGTGACGTCTAATCAGAGTTCTAGAAAGAGATAATAGAAAAATTGGGGGAAAGGCAGTATTTGAATTGATGATGACTGAGATATTCCTAAATTGATGAAAGACTTGAATCCTCTGAATTAGGAATTTCAAGCAGGATAAAGAAAGAGAAATATCCCCTAGATACACTGGCAAATAGAAGATCTTAATAGTGGCCAGGAAGAGAAAGCAGTCTATTCTGACTGCAGCCTGATAGCTGACTTCTCATTAGCCACAGAGGAAGCCATGAGACAGAATGCTGTTGTCAGAGTGCTGAGAGAAAAATAATTATTTTTTAAGACTGATGACAAAATCAAAACATTTTCAAATAAATACCATTTTATAATGAATAGAGGAAAATAGAAGAGTGTTTTTCAGCTTTCAGTTAAACAGTAATTCAGAGCTTAAGCTTTGCAGTCGGTTTGAGTTCTATTTCCATCGACTGTGTTATTTAACCTCTCTGCTTTAGTTTCCTTCTCTATGAAATGGCATGACAGTAATACACTCTGTGGGGTGTTTTAATAAGTAAATGAGTTATTACATGTAAAGCATTGTGACTGGCCCGTAATACGCATTCAGTAAATGCTAGGGGTTACATTACTATATTTTGTTTAATTTAAGATGCCATCAGTTTTAAGACTTGCCATTATTTTATGCTCCACTAAGAAAGAAGGAATGCTGCCAATTAATTGTAAGATATAAGATGGTATTAACTGTAAAACCTGTCTGGATTTCAGAGATGTTAACATGTAAAGAAAAAAAATATGCATCTCAGAATTGCTGTAAGGAATATAGCTTTCCACACTCCACTCCCACAATGACTAGCTAGTTACTCCAAAATCATTTATTGAATGATTCATCCTTTCTTCACTGGTTTGAAGGGTCTTTTTTTTAAATCACAATTTCCCTTATATGGTGCATTTCTTTTATCCGTGACTGCTTAGAGCTCCAGCCATGGAATCAACAAGATTAATATATTGCATGAGGACTAGTGAGAAGGGAGATTGAACTTAAGCAGGGTAGAGGGTTGTGATATCAGAAGTGAATAACACTTGGAAGAGCATGTTTGGAGAAGAGTTATTTTTGGATAGGTTGGGTTGGTGATTGGAGGGACATTGTGGTAGAAATTCTTAGCAGGTTCCCAAATTTTCTCCTCATTCCTCATTTTCTCACCCATTTCTTCCTCTCTGCTTCTTTCCAAACCACTAATTCTAAAACTTTAGCCGACATCAGAATCACCTGTAGGACTCCTTAAAAATACAGATCGCTGGCCCTGCCCTCAGAGTTTCTGATTCAGTAGGTCTGGATAAAGCCTGAGAATTTACATTTCTGTCAAGTTCCCTGGTGATGCTGCTGGTCTGGGACCACACTTTGAGAATCACTGCTTGAAACCAAGTCCTCTTTATTTCCATCTAGACTATTCTAACGGCCTCTAGTTTGACTTATTTTCTCAGCTTTCCTGTCCTTTAAGGACTCCTGACCAAATTAGGATTATAGTGGTGAGTAGAAATGGAGAGAGGAAAAAACCTGAAAGACATTTCAGAAGATTGATGGTCTTTGGAGTAGATGTGAGAGACAAAGGAACAGGAAGCAACAGAGGCACTTTCTCAATATTGCCACCAGATCTACTCTTTTGAAAACACTTCTTTCATCTTGTTATTTCCCTATTCAAGAATCTCCAGTGTGATAAATCTAAAATGAGATTTATTTGAATAAAATACAACTGACAGTTGACACCCAATCAGTGTAGTTTCTCCTATTTTGTCTAAATCAGCTCTCATTATGACAAATGACTTTGCAAGTAGATCTCTGCATTACCAAATACTTTCACGCCTGTGCCAGTGACCTACTTTAAGCAATATCTAGTTTAATAATTCCAGTTCAGCAAACTAATTTGGATAGCATTTTAGGACTTGTAGAATTTAGTCGGAAGTACATTTGTATAAGGAACTGTCAATTTCTGAGGGTTAGTTTGTACCCTATTTAGAAATTATGCTTATTGTATGTATATCATTATTCTTTTATCTCATTATTACTGTATTTTCTGTGTTTACCTTTTTCTTATGCTTGCTATTTGATCATTAAAAGAGGGGGGAATTATGTCAAATATTTATGTTTGCAATTATAAATGCAGATGAGGCCAGAGTGTGTGTTTGTACAGGTGGGATGAAATAAACAAATGACAGTGAAAGCCTGTTTATCAGGATCATTGTTTGTTGCTTTTGGATTGGAAAATAAATATAGAGGTGGTGCTTTGGGTTTTTGTTTGTTTGTTTTTGATTTGAATATAGTCAGTGTTTAATGTAAGATAACAGCAGATTGGCAGAGTTGGTACAAAGCTAAGTATGGAGCACATGACATATTTTAATTTATTTTATTTTTAAAAGCTGATTTTTCTTGTTATGCTTTATTATTATTTTATTTGCTCCCATGTGTGGGTAAGACTTTAAAGATACGGGAATTATAGCTAGCTGTAAATGAATGCCAAATATTTATGTTTTTTAAAAAACAACTTTATTGAGGTATAATTTACATATTATAAAATTCACCCATTATAGGTATACATTTTTAGTAAATCTATGCAGTTGTGTAATCATCATCACAACTCAATTTTAGAACATTTCCATCAGCCCAAAGAGACCCTTTATGGTCATTTGCTGCCAGTCCTTGTTCCCACTCCCATCCCTAGGCAACCATTAATTTACTTCATCTCTATAGATTTGACTTTTGTGAATGTTGCATTTAAGTAGAATCATAAAATATGTAGCGTTCATGGTGGCTTCTTTCACCAAGCATGTCTTTGAGGTTCACCCATGTTGTACAATATCAGTAGTTTGTTCCTTTTTATTGCTGAGTAGTTTTCCATTGAATGGATATACCACAGTTTGTTCATTCATCAGTTGATGGAACATTCACATACAGAAATATTTGTTTTTGACAGTACAGAAATCGTTAATAACCAAAGGAGAAAATTAGACAGTTTCATTGCAAAATATTTTAACCCCAAAATGCAAATCTTATCTAAGACCATATCAAATTGCATTTTTACGTTACATTAATTCCATATTATCCCTTAAATCCCTTTCTGGGCTTGCAGTTCAACAATAATCCTGTTGCTCTGTTAAGGCCCTAAAACTTCATACTGTAGAGCTTCATACTTAAAAATTTTTTCATAGTCATTATCACTTGAGCCTCACAGTAGCCTCACGACAGGTAGGTAAGACAAGTATTATTACTTGTCTCTTATTTGTTGCTACCAGAGGGAGTCTACACCCATATTCTGGGGTAATTGCTATAGAAATCTCATCAAGACCGTGCTTTCAGTTTGTAGTGTCCGCACAGGATAGGGCAGCACGAAGGGGCTGTTCTCTTATGTGATCCACGTTTGTAGTCTCTGTAGTTTATTCATTCCACAGATGTCCTTTGAGCATCTACTACTCATCAGACATTGTGCTAGATGTCGAGGATTGAGACGTCAAAGATTTATTAGTTCCTACTCTCACGGAAGTAATTCTCCATAAGGACTGTGTACAAGAAACTAAACTATTATATTGAGCCATGGGAGCCCAGGGGAAGAGTGTCTTATGAGGAGGGTCTCCGGGGGATAGGGAGGAGGTTGTCAGAGTGTATTGATAATAGTAATAGCTAATACCTAGCTAATAATGATTCTAGCTAATAATGTTAGCTAGATAATAATACCAGCTAATATTTAGTGTTTATTCTCTCCTAGGCATGTTCCAAACACTTTGAGTATATTCACTCATTTAATGTTCAAACAACCCACAGAGGCAGGTAATATTTTTTATCCTTTTTTTGAGGAAGCTACAAAACTAAGGTTGGTAACTTGACCAAGGTCACATGCCCAGTAAATGGCAGATCTGAAATTTGAGCCAGGCAGTGTGGCTCTAAAATCTGTGTCTCCTGAGAATCTGGTTTCTCACAGGAGATGACACCCAGGCTGTGTCTCAAATGACAGTTTGTACTTAGTTTGGCACAATGATGATTGGGTTTTGTCTGCATGGTTTTCTACACAGAGAAACATCACCAGTAAAGGAAAAGAAAGCACAGGGTTGAGCACGAGTGTGGCAGACTCCTTGGAGAAAGATAAGTGGCAAGAAATGAGACTAGAAAGACAGGGCTGGATAATGAAGGGCAGGATGCTAGCTAAGGAATTTGGGTTCTGTAATCTAATTTTTAAGGTTATACCAAAGATGCCACTTTTTCCTTGTATTAATTTTTTGTTTTGTTTTGCTTTTGTTCTTTTTTATCGTGGAGTGTATCACACCACCAGAAAAGTGCATAAAATACAAATGTAAAACTTAATTATTTTAAAATAACCACCTCTGAGGTCAGTTAATAGGACACTGCAGGACCCAGCAGCCCCTTCTTAGTAACCTTTGCTAGTAATAGGCATCCTCACGCCCACCTACAGGTGATCACTCTTCTGAGTTCTGTCTTTCCTTTCTACTTCTACCACCCATGTACCTCTGAACATAATAGTTTTGGCTGATTTTGAACAGAGTCACATGCTATATATTCTTTTGCATGTGGTCATTATGTTTGTGAGATCCATCCATGCTGTTGTGTGTGACTGTTGTTCCTCCATTTTCATTGCTCTGTGGTATTCCATTTTATGAATATGCCAGAATATATTTACCCATTCTACTATTGAGAATATTTGGGTTGTTCCCAGTTGGGAGCTATTACAAATAGTGCTGCTCTGAATATTTTTGTATGTATTTCTTGGTGGCTGCACGCATGAATTCTTTGGGGTATGTGCCTGGGAGTGGAATTGCTGGATCATGAAGTATGTCTGTCTTTAACTTTAGAAGAATAGTGCCAAACTGTTTTCCAAAGTAGGTATAACAGTTTACATTTGCACAAGTAGTGCACGAGAGTTCCTGTTGTTCCATATCCTTGGCAGCACTTGTTATTATCAGGTTTAAACATTTGCAGCCATTCTCCTATATAATGATTTATCATTATGATTCTTTTTTTACTTTCCATTTTGGTTTTCTTTTGTATTTTCCTCACTTACTGTAGACACCTTTTCATATGTTTGTTACCCATTTAGATAATGTAGTTTGGTGATTTGCCTCCTCTAGCCTCTTGCCTATTTTCTTGTTGTTATCTTTTAGTTTTTGGAAGGTGGGATCTGATATCAGACTTCCTTGTTCTGTTTTGTTTTATTTTATTTAGTCTTTTTTTAAACTTATTAGAACTCTTTATTGTTTTGAATATGAGCCCTTTACTGGTTTTATATGACCTGCTTTTTCATTTTCCTGAGGACGTCTTTTGGTGAACAAAAGCTGAATTTTTGTGTCATTATATTTACGTTTTTTTAAATAATAGGTACTTTTTGTTTCCTGTTTAAGAGATCTTTCCCTACCCCTAAGTAATAGAAACTTTATCCCACATTATTTTCCAAAAGCTGTATTATTTATCTTTCACATTTGGTATATAGTTCACCTGGAATTGATTTTTGTGTATGGTAATTCTGAATTGACTTGTTAGTGCTCCTGTGCCTTCAAGATATTTTTTGTATTTTGTCCAGATTTTCTGGGCTGTCCTTAGCAAGATAGTTGCTCTGAATTACCTAGTTTACCATTTCCAGAAGCAGAAATCTCTTTTTAAAGTTTTAGTTTCACTTTGACTTCAGAATGATTTATTCTCTTCTGTAAAGGGGCCTTAATAAATGTTTACTAAAAATAAAAAATTAAAAACTGAAAAACTATATAGATTCATGATTGCATTTATGTTTTTTTTTTTTATTTAAAAGACTGAAAAGGAAGCTTCTGTTTCATCTGTGCTTCTCTTAGCTACAAAATACTGTTAGACAACTTAAAGCTTACTACATAAGATGAACAAGTATACTTATTGCAGGATAATTTTAGAACATTATTTTTTAATTTAAAATTTTACCATGATTTATACACTATTGAACATTGACTTTGATGATAAAACAGTTTAGCCATGATAATGGCCACCCCCTGCCCCCATCCGTATATTTAAACCTCTTTTTTGGCCAGAGATGGACTGTATGCAAACCGAGTTCAGAACGCGTTTAATTTGTGCCACAAAATAAGAAGAAAATGTTTTCAGTTTATGGCAACGAGATCCATGACATATGACGCTCCAGGAGCTGTTTTTACAGAGCGCAGGATGCACAGGAACGGAAGAGCAAACGTTCATGATTATTGGCAAGGAAAAACTGGCTACGTGGCTGATGTTAAATGTGCTTTTTAAGACAGCCAGATCAAGAAACGTCTGAAGAATTTGAGACTGTAGCAGTGAGACGATTTTGTAGTTAGTAAATAGAGCCTGGGGAAGCCACAGCACGGCGGTTTCTTGTGAGCCGTTTACAGCTCGGAGGAGGAGAGCACAGTGTAGGCGCCAGAGAGGAAACCCTGACATGGCCTCCAGGGAATGTTGCCGGGGGCGGTGGGGCCGCTTCCGCAGGCACAGACGCTCCGCGGAGCGAGGGGAGGCTTCTGGTCCCCACCTTGCCCTTCCGTTTCTGCCTCTAGGTTCACCATGGAGGTGGGCCTGGTTGGAGCAAGATTTTAGGGGTAAGCATTGCGTGCTTGGAAGTTATGTCTCTCCAGCCACTCACTTCCAGTCCTTGCTTATATCATTTTTTTTTCTCTGTTGAAATGTATGATTACCCCAGGTGTGGTCCATGGATCCCTCCCCGCCACCCATCCAGACCCTTCAGGGGGCCCATGAAATCACAGCTATTTTATTAACACTGAGATGATAATATGCCTTTTAAACTCATTCTCTCATGAGTGTACAGTGGACTTTTCCAGAGGCGACATGACATGCGATACAGCAAAAGGTTGAATGCTAGGATACAGCTGTTGTCTGATATTTGCAAAGTATCAAAGATATTTGCACAAATGTAAAACAATGACACTTCTCTCAAAGTTTTTATCCTTTAAAATATTATTTTAATTAAAAATGTTAACATGTAATCATTTATTATTTGTAAGTTTAAATATTTATGAATATTTTAAATTTTTTATAGTTTTAATTTTTGATGTGGTAAATATTGATAATTACAACCCACATAAACAAAAGCTTTGTGGGTGGGGGGTCGTTAGTCATTTTAAGAGTGTAATAAGATCCTGAGACCAAAAAGTTTGAGAATCATTGATTTAAATCCTGTCAACTCCAGCTGAAATCTTAGTTTCTCTCTGAAGGCTGCACAGATTGTCTAGCCCACTGTTTCTTCTGCATCCTCAAAACTTCTGTGCGACATGGCTAAGTGCTTAGTTTTTGTGGAATTGTTAGGTGTGCTAGTTTCTTCTTATCTACAGTGTAAGACCTCTGAGGACAGGGATCATATCTTAAATGAGAGTTTTTTTGAGATTTCCATGATGTATGTTGCCGAGCACAGCATAATTAGTTGTCCGTGGTTATTCATATTGTTATTATCTTCAATATCAATATTAAAATTTCCCTTACTCACTGGTTTATTGGAGAACCAGTATGCATTTGTAATTTTGTGAACAACTTTAATAGAAATAGCTATTTGATTAAAAAAACTGCATAAAGTTAATATAAAATATGAAAAAAGAATAAAGGCTTTCTGATCATAAATCATCAATAAATTGGGTACAAAAGTGGTGCTTGTTAACCTCTTTAATTCTTAACATGACCAGCAATTGCAGTAAAACCTCAACGTAAGCCCTTGCTCAGAAAACGCCGAGCATAGTGCTGGGCTTTTCATAAGCATTGAGTAAAGCTGGTTGAGTTGAATCTGCTGTTCGGATCACTGCCTCCGCTGTTCTGAGGCTGGCAGTCATTATTGCCTACCATCCGGCCCCTACTTCCAAGTGACTTGCAGTTTGTATAGGTCTTCAGAGGTAGCCTTACTTTCTGAAGCCCTTTCTGTTAAAGGTTTAACACATTGTCCTAGACTAAGCCAGAGAGCATTAGTTGTCTTTGACCAAACTGGATTAGTAGTTGAAGGTACGGCACATGCTTTTTTCTTTATCCCTGCTTCAAACTGAGTTTGTTTTTATTAGGCAACCCTCCCTGACTTAACAGGATATAATAAATTTAACATCTTTATGCTTTAGACCCATAGTTTCTTCATAGCTTCTCCTTGAGAGTCTGGGTCCATGCAAGTAGCACACTGCCCTGAGCGCCTAGCATTACTTTACCAAGGTGTTCCTGGAACAGAGCATGATACCTGGCAGGTGGCTCATTCGCTGAGTGAATGATTGGAGTCTATACTGTGGCCCTGGATATACTGTTATGACTGAGAAGCAGGATCCTTACTTGAGTAAACTAAGAATATTGTATTGAGTTGACACTATTTTTTCCCCCAAAAATGTGTGTTTTATTTATTGGAATATCCTTTGCACTAGCACTGTTTTAAATGATGGTGATACAGTGATAAGAAAACTTAGGCCCTGCCTGCAGGAAACTTAGAACCTACAAGTCTATGTAACATAAACAAGCCTAGTATAAATATATACCAAGAACAGTTGTCAACCCAGAGAATGGCCCCTTCCAGAGCACAGGCAGCAAAAGAGAGGAATCAAGACAAACTTCATAGGAAAAGTTTCCCTTTTCTTGCATCCTGAAGGTTGAGAAAAAACTTGCCTTGTGAGTGAGAGAGTCCAAGTGGAAATAGCATGTACAAAGTTCCAGGCACATGAAACCATGTGGTACTTCAGGGAAACTGAAAGCCTTATGGTTTGGTGAGATGAAGCTGAGAGGTGAACTTGTAAAACACGCAGCGGGAATTGGATTTCATCTTGAGAATGGGTGAGACACATTGCAGAGGCACTGTAGTCTTGCACTTCATAAAGGTAATTCTAATGGCGATGTGAGTGGGGTGGGTCTTGAGGATAAGAAAACCAGTTTATTGATAATTGGAATAAATCTGGCGAGAAACTGGCAGAACTAAGGCAGTGACAGTAGGAATAGGGAAGAAAGTTGAAATACTTGGGGAGAAATATTTGGGAGTTATCAATATAGTTAGTAGTTAAATCTATGGGAGAGGATAGGGACATGTGTTTATAATAAAAAATGAAAGAGAAGGGTGAACTTCCGAGGACAATACCAGTCCAGTAGTGAAAGGACAAGTAGAGAAAGACTGTCTAGCAAAAGACACTGGAAAGAAATGGTCTAAGAGATAGCAGAAGTAATCCATTTGGCCCCTTCTATGGGATGAAGGGACTAAATATATTCATGTCAGTTTGAGCATCAGAACTGGGCTCAATCCTTGAAGCCAGGAGTTGAGTTGAGTTCCTTTACCACGACCCTTGTACCCTAAATCCTCCATGTATAGAAACAGCAGCTCCTCACCCAGCAGCACTCTCCCTATGGTGGGACCCTGAAAATCAACATTATTGACAAGAGCCTGGGACTGGTTGCATACCCAAGGGAGACAGGGAGGACCTAGTCACAGCCAGGGGACCAGGAACTGAAACAGTGCCCCTGCCCAGTGACTGGATTGCAGTATCCTTAACATCAAGATAGGAGAGGAGCTCCCAGATGCCAAGGCTTCCAGGTCATTCTGATTTTTAAATGCCAGAGAGATTAAAGCAAAACAGTTGAATGATAGCCATTGTATTTGACAACTGGAAGTGATAGGGAAAGAAGCCAAATTTTGAAGATTAAAAAGTAAATGAGAGAGAAGGATACTGAAACCACAAATAAGAACTTTTAAAGAGCTTGACTAGCAGAAGAAAGAGGGGAGGGAGGGCGTAAAAGCTGGAGGAGATTTTACGACTAAAGGGATATTTTTAGGAATGAGCAGACTTGAAATATTTAACAGAATTTCCAAAGTGTTGAACTGAGGTAGAGGTGACCCAAAACTCCAAAGGCAGCATTTCCAAATCTTGGAACAGTAGTAACTCTTGTGTGTTGGTGACTAAATAAACTGTCTGCAGCAGAACTGCCTCCACCTGTGCTCCTTGGGCTTTTGACTTGATTATTGATAGTACTTAATAGGTTCCTTTTTGCCCGCTTGGGCTGGGTGCCCCGCTTATAGAGCTGGGTGTGTGGAGCCCTTCTGTCTGCCCCAGGTCTCCTGGTCTGTCCTCGCCTCATGGGAAGACCTTCCTGGCCTCTTTACTAGTGTTTCGCTCCACCCTCTCATCTGCTGCTTCACTTAAGATGTCTCTTCCTGACATCTTGCTTGAAGTTAAGCTGGTTGCCAACAATGGAGGCAGTCAGAATTTTCAGTGCTATTTGTGACTAAGTTAAAAGTTTACAGTATATTCATGAGTCTGCATCTCAAGAATTATGCTGGATATCAAACAGATGACAGTGGTGAGTCCTGGGAAGATCAGGACAGGGAAAGAGAAGATGGTGGTCAAGGGTCTTAACCATATTGCTTGAATTTTTTGAAATGAGAATTAAAATTAAATTTAAAAGAATCATACTAAATAATCAAGTTTGAAAATTAAACCCTATCATATCAGAGGTGTTATTAATAAGTATAGTTTATGGAATATGTATTTCTTTTAACTTCCCATATTCCCTATGAAAGATTGAGTTCTAATTACGTCCTGTGAGTTTAGTTACGTACTTGGCTGCGGAGGAACTCTTGAAGTTTGCTTGAAGTTTAGCAGGGCCTGGGAGTTGATTTAGGCCAAGATTCACCGAACCTTTCCACCCTCCGGTGTGAATTTCAAGACCAATCTGGTTACTCCACGAGAGAAAAGAGAAGACTGGAGCATTTCGAATCATTTACTGCTGTGGCTACGGGTGATCAGAGGGAAGGATTACAGTGCAGTTCTGAACATTTCAAAAGGATGTTTTAAAGGAATTTGCCATTACTCATACCTTCGAAGGGAAACAGTGCTGGAGATAACTTCAGCTAGATAATTTAAAATGCTGATTTTAGAAGTAAATTTTGTGTTTATCTTGAATAAGAGTGCATCTGATACAGAGGTTCACAGCCTTGCAGAGAAAGTAATGAAGCTGTTCTGTAAAAACTGGTTTCCAGAGTACTTGGAAGACCGCCCAGTTTCCCTTGCCTGCCTGCCCTCTAACTCCTTTTCCCTCACTGAATGCCGGCAAACATTGGGGACCAACTGCCAAGCAGGCACAGGACACTGGTCCTGTGTGGTCACTGTGTCCTAAGCTTGCCTGTTAACAAGATATGTAATAATGGGCTGCCTTATGAAGTTAGTACAGAATTTAGACTACTGATAAGTCTAGAGAAGAATATTTAGCTGGGGCAGAAACTAATCAGAATAGAGAATTGAAAATTAGTCTTTTCTTTTTTTCTTTATTCTTTTTTAGTTTTTTTTTGGGGGGGCGGGTAGGGATTAGGCTTATTTATTTATTTTTAGAGGAGGTACTGGGGATTGAACCCAGGACCTCCTACATGCTAAACATGTACTCTACCACTTGAGCTATACCCTCCCACCCTAGTCAGTCTTTTCTTGATAGTCTGCGGTTGACAAAAAATTAAAGAATCTGATCTTTATCTGAGGTGCTGAGCGTCACGCATAACCACATAGTTTACATCCTCCGTGAGCGCCAGTCCCCTCTTGGAAGCTGCAGCTGCTTCAGCTTGCCCCAGCGCACACTGGGGAAACAGCCCCACTGAAATACTGAGCTGCTGGGATCATGTCAAGATTCAGTTCAACTTATGTTCTCTGGGCTCTACCTGATACCAAAGTCAAAGATAGTTTAAGACGTAGATAGTCCTTGTTGTGAAGGAGTTCCTGTGGCATGAAGTAAACTGACCCATGGATATTACCAGCATTCTCAGAGGAGGAACACTTGGTGCAGCCACGAAGGGTACAGAAAGCTTACAGGAGATAACACTTGAGGCAGATCTGAAAAGAGTAGAAGGCGATTAGGCAAAGGGCCCTTAGAGACATTAGTGCGTGTGTTGTAAGCCAGGAAACCACGTGCAGTCTGTGTGAACAGAGTGTGAAGTGGTGGTAGGACTGGAGAGGTCTTGAATTTTACCCTAAGGGTAATGGGGTAGTTATTGACTGAGTTTTGGTCATTCTCTTGTCAAAGGTCAAATTTGCTTTTTAGAGGAAGATTGCTGTGATAACAGTGTGTATGATAGGAGGCTAAGAATAATAATTAAAATATCATTAATACTCATCATAGTACCACTCCATCTGAGATTTATTTATTTAGACAGTGTTAAAAAATAAGCTAAGGTAATGACAGAGAAGAGGGCAGTTAAGATGCTTTCAAGCTTCACTAAAACACCAGCTCAAACATTGTGACATAATGTAGGACTAAAGCTGTAATATATATATAATCCATAGCCATGGGGAATGGAATGTGCTTTCTTGGACAGAAACAAGTTGGTTGTGAAATCAGGGTACCAACTTTCAAATAGTGACAGCTCTTTTTGACAGCAGTGTGGATGCTAATGACAGGTAAATTTTTGCTGAGTTTGCCCAGCATTGTTTCAGCTACCTTCACACACACAGGTCCAACCTTGAGCAGAATATCCTTCCAGCATTTTTTTTCTGTCATTGTAAAATGAAGGGACTGGCTTGGGGTCTCTAAATATCTAATAAATGGCTGTCATTTCATGAATATTTATATGTCTGTATATTCACATATATATGAGTATATATTTAACACATAGAAACATTCATCATTAAGTAACATTTTCACTGCATTTATTAGGAAATTGCTATCATCCAATTTGATTTTTTAAACATTTTTTATTGATTTATAATCATTTTACAATGTTGTGTCAAATTCCAGTGTAGAGCACAATTTTTCAGTTATACATGAACATATATATATATTCATTGTCTCATTTTTTCCTCTGTGAGCTACCAGAAGATCTTGTATATATTTCCTTGTGCTATACATTGATTTGATTTTGAAAAAGCCATTCCAGCAATTAGTTGGAAATGCACCGGGCAGGAGCATGAATAGGCCCAGGAACACCAGCTAAGAGGCCCCACAAGTAATAAATGTGATCACTATGAAAATGCATGCTTATGCATTTATGGATCTGAGATACAGCTTGTGAAAGCAGGAATGACAGGATGAGAGGACTGGGGTGGGGTGAGAAAATCCAGGACAAATCTGAGGTTTTGACCCAAGCACCTTGGTCGGGGATGATACCCTTGATGAAGACAGCAGAGACAGGAGAATGGGGTCTGGGAGGGTACGGGGCATGAAGAGTGCAGTTTGGGATGTATTAAATCTGCAGTGATTATGAGACATCCTTATGTGAAATGGAGAGGTTGAAAATGTGATTTGGTATTTTTCTGGTAGAGCAGATAAGGTTAAATAAATAATAAAGGTTTAATATCAGCTTTTAATGTTTCTTCAAAATGGATTTCAGTTCACAATCTTAATAACCACTCACCTTTATCAAGCATGTGGTTGGTGCCATGCCCTTCACTAAGGGTTTTACACACATTGCTTTCAAACTTCCAAAGAACCCTATGAGGAAGATGCTGTTGTTCGCAGTGTTGAATGAGGAAGCTGAGATTTGAGAGGTTAGGACACTGGCCTGAGAGTCAGTAGCTGGTAGATGGAGAAGCCTGGATTCATATGAGGCTGCCTGAATTCAGAACTTACATCTCACCACTTACAGTGGTGTCTGGCTGTGAGCATGTGGCTCATTGCAATTTTCTTCTCTTTTTCAGGGTCTTGGTTTTTGCACTGAATGTAGTCTAGAGTCATCTTCACGGGCTTGTGTTGCCCCAGGATACTGTCAAAGGTAAGTTTTAAAAATTGATATCGGCATTCATCTTAAAAAGAAGAAGAGTACATTTTGATGTTATTGCTCCTGTCCAGAGTTCTTTTTTTTTTCTCCAGAGTTCTTACAAAGGGGTATTTAAAGTGGCCATCACACGGGCCCTTTGCATTTCAACTTCAGTAGGTCCCTTTGAAAAGCAGCTGTATTTAGATTGATACTGACATTTGGTGCCTCATCCTTTAATAAAGCTAGAATCTGTTATTCATGTGGCAGTTTTGGAGTTTTATGTGAGCATATCCTAGCTTCTGTTCTGCTGGTCCGTCCCCCCCCCCCCCCAGTGTGTAGCCCGCAGCACTGCCAGAGCCAGCTTCTCAACAGTGGATTTGCTCACTGCTCCTTTGCTTAACCAGCTCTCAGGGCTCCCCAGTGCTGCAGGTGCCCTCCTACAGACCCCTTCAAAACTTAATTCCAGTCAACATTTCTGGTTTCCCTTTTAGTAAACCCCTATCTGTAAACCTTACTGGGCCATTTTGTACTCCCCACATGTATAATTATTTTTCACCACTTTGTGCCTTAGTGGATGCTTTTCTCTTCTCTTAGATTTTGGAAGAGGGGAGAAGACTGCCGCTATTTACTCTTACTTCTTGTGTCTTTCCTGTTGTCCCCTTCTCCCACACTCCCTTGACAGAATTTTTTTCATCTGTGTTCTAGGAGTACCTGTTGTTACTACAGCAATAAAGCATTCATTATTTTACATTAGAGTTATTTATTTGTATCTGTCTCCTTTACTAGTCTCTACCCTTTGAGACTTCCTGGAAAGGAGCTAACTGTTTTTTTTTTAGTGCCTCTTGGCTGCCTCTGGACACCTTGCTGAGTGCTATACATGTATTGTTTAACTTAATCCTTGTGACACCACTTCCTGGCCAGTTTTATGGATGAAAGTAATGAAGATTAGAAAGTTAAGTAACTTGCCCAAGATTACACAGCTAAGAAATGACAAAGAATAATGGTTCTGCTCCGTCAAAGCCAAAGTTCGTTCTGCTGCACCACACTAGCCCAGCACCATTGGCCTGTGGTAGGGACCTAGTAAATATTTGTTCAATCAACTATTGCAGTTTAAACAAAAGGGACTTTAGCTGATTAATTCAGTCATTTTTACATAGGAATTTAAATACTTACTAAATGCCAGGTACACGGTTTTACGTAGTCTGTGAATACAGAGATTAATGAGATGAAGTATCTGGTATCAAAGGATTGATAATCCAGTAGGGGAGGGATCTGTGTAACTAAATAAATCCAGTTAAGTGTTACAGGTCCTATAGCAGAATTCAGACAAGATCTACTGGGGACACTGAGGAAGGAATCACGAGTTCTTCCTAGAGATGGGTCAGGAATTACTTTATAAAAGCTGAGTTTTAAATGACGAATAGAGTGTTGCCGGATGGTACTAGGGAAGGGAAAGGCAGAATGAGTAATATGAACAGAAACATGGAAACCTGAAGCCATCTGGCATATTTGGGAGGCCATCAGTTGTTCAGTGATGCTGGAACAAAGTGAACAAAGAGGTGTTGGCTGATGATGCTGGAGAGACAGGTAAGGCCTGGATCCTGGAGGCCTTTTAAATGTTAACATACTTACCAACTTTTAGAGAAGACCGAGCCCGGATGCTGTGTAAATCATGCTCATGTTTGGTCATTAACATCTGTTGAGGCCTGTCCTGCGTGTGCCGGTCAAGACTCTCGGTCAGTTACCGCCACGGCAGGAGAGTGGTGGCTCTGAGGTGAAACCATGTGCTGAAGCAGAAGGCAGATGCCTATGCTGTGACATCATCCTTGACAGCTTTACTCCACTCGTCACCCTCCAGTTCATTTCACCTCGGTGACTCGGCTCTGACTCTTCCGTCACTCTGTTAGCACTGATACACGGGCCCTTTGCCACCTCCCAAGTGGAACCCCAGCGTAGCCATATATTTTTGCATTGCCTACTTTATTCACCTTCCTTTTTGTCAAAAGGACAGTGAAACTGACTTAGACCCTTAGAACTACAAGCTGTGCCTTCAGACAAGATTGTCATCATGGTGTTTTCAAGAAACACATTGGAAAATAGTAAGGATGGTTCGAAAACAACAAAAAAATGAAAGCAAAGAAAGTAAAGGACATTGCTATGCCATATACTATAGTGAGAAACCTCTTAATTTCCATCTCCCCGTTGAATTGCCTACGTAAGCCCAGGCAGTTTACACATAGACCCTCACTGGTTTTATGGCACATGTGCTGTTTGAAATTCAGCTGCTTGGCCGCTTCCATGCAGCAAATAACTGTTGCTCTCACTGATCTGTAAACGATCTATATGAAGAAAGTCTGTTTTCCCTAAAGTCCAATCATTGCCTCAGCCCTGCATGCTTAGGAAAAGCTGTGCCTGCATAATTCAAGGTCAGGCCACAGCCTCTGTACTTTGAAGCCACCCAAGCCTGCTAATTCCCCATTCCCTTTGCTGAGGCCAGCACGGCTGGCATTTGCTTGCTAGGCCAGAGTGGCCGATGTACGCTGAGGCCGCTTGCACAGCTGACATTTAGATGAGCTTTCAGTACCACCACCACCGCCACCGCAACCGACTGTGGCTTGTTGCTTTGCCGAGGCCGGCAAAGCCCCCAAGCCTTTGCTAAGGCTTCTGTGCCTGGTGCATGCAGCCTTGTCTCCATAGAAACAACCACATACCTGAAGACAGAGTTACCATAACTACAGTCACCACTAAGGTCAGAATACAGTGTGGCCTCTGCTTTCTAAACGTCTAATTTGGCCTCAGTAGTTAAAACTTAGTGTATAACTGTAAAAACTCATGTGACCTAAAGTAAACCTCTGCAGGGTCAAAACGGTTTGTCCTCTCACTAACGACTAAGGCCCCAAATCCTGGCCTGACAGAAGCCTCAGAAATTCCACGTGAATTTATCTCCCCAAATTATGCTTCATGTCCACTTATCAAGACTCTAGTCTCAAATGCACCAGATTTAGGGTCTTTGAGAGACCTAATAAATAGCACTTTCCCCCTTGGCTGAGTTCTATACCAACTGAGAAAATTGGGAGAATGTGGCTTACATCTACGGGCAAGAGAACAGTCTTAACACTGAACCTCAGAATTCAGCAGACTTAACCTTGTCACAGTAATTGTGAGGGACCCGTATTTATGGGTATAACAATAAAGGACAGTGCATGCTCCTGGGGGACAGCTGGCTTCCAAAGGGAAGAGAGAGAAGGGGCTGAGCTCACATACCTTGTTTCTCCTTCTGAACTCACCATTCAGATAAGATCCTGTGCCTCCCCTAGGGTGAAGCATGTGGGTGGAGAGGAGCCAGAGGTGAAACCCCAGGAGAGGGGAAGAAGCATTCCTCTTTCCCAGCACATTGAAACGGAAATGGCACAGGGATTATGGGGTAGCTTTCTTGGTCAGCTATGTCTATAATGTATCTCTATGAAATACCACCTCTGTTTCAGCAAAGTGGAATGGGAACTTAAAGACGTTTGTGAAGCATTTGTATACCAGACCTTTCTAGTTATGTTATTGAGGTTTTTCCAGTGCTACCAATATAGTTTTCATAGAAAGAGCAGTTCTGCTTTTATACAACTATCGTAAGCCTGTGAGGGGCAAAACCAACTAGAGAAGTCCGGTTTCACTTGCTGTGAGCATCAGTTGTATGTTTCACAGAGGGAATGGGCAGCGTCGGGTCAGGTGGAGTGAGTGAATTGGGGGTTGGTTAAGGAGCTTTCGCTGTACCAATTTCACATTGCATAAATACATATTGGTTCCCCCAAAACCTCATAGTGGGCACAGTAGATATTTTGATACACTTTCCCCCTCAACAAGTGAGGAAACAGATTCCCAGAAGGACCTTTTTAGCCTCAGGTCTTGTGGATGTTTATTGAGAAGCTTGTACACAGAGCTGGATCGCCAGGTTCCCAATCTGCTGCGGTCATAAATATTTCTCCGCACACAAAAAACATACAATGTCAAGCATCTTTTTAGTTTTCATCCATAGCTGTGAGCCCTTTGAAGTACTTGAGAGGTTTTAAAATATTCATACCTGATACAATGGAGATTTATTTTGTGTCAGTTTGAATAATTATTCTTTAATAATTATGTATTTAATGAATTAGTTTGAATTTTGCATAAACTTTTAGTAGTTTCTTTTTGGTACATTTTATTTAATTCATAAAATTTTAACACAGTTTTATTTGACTCATTTTATTCTTAGAGGAAAAATTACTACTTTTTATTGTCTTGCCCTATGAATAGCCTGTTCTCATATAAAAATAAATTAACTGACATTTAGTTTATTAAGCAAATTTTCTTACAATAAAAAGATGGGATCAACCAATAGAGGACACCTTAATTTCAATTATAAAATATCATTAATGTTGAGCATAAATTATAAACCCAAGAAACTCAGCCACTTTCAATTTCCTAGCCCAGTATCCAGACAGTATGACCTGCTACAGCATAACAACTTGTCCACTGCTTTACTTAGTGGGCCTCCTTTCTGACAGGTCAGAGTTTATACTGTATGAATTGCTGAAGATTTTCACTGTTATCTCTGCGAAAATCAAATAAAAAGAGGGAAAAAATCTAGAACTGTTTAATACCCCAGTGTCTCAAACCTTTCCTAACTACCCTCAAGGTGACGAAAATTCCCTTCCTACCCTTCTCCCTCCTTTCTTACCTAGGATGCTTGTGGATGTGCGTACACAAACCTACACACATATGCATACACACACACACCACACACACATTACTTAAGGTCATTGCTTCACAGTATTTATGGTCTTGGTGACAGAAATTCAGTCTAATTTTTGAAAAAATAAAAACAAGTTTTCACACTGAATTCCTTATGTATTTTTTCTCTTCTTATCTCTTTCAGGCAGTATTTGTTTGTTTCTGCAGAGTTTTGCACAGAGTCTGTTCCCATGCAAACCAATGAGGGAGAAGTATCGGAAGAAAGCAGTTCCAAGGTCAGTGAATTACTGAAGAACCAAACAGTTTGAGCAGAAATTGAACAACAGGGGCAGTGAATGAGTAGAGTGAGTGTTGTGTTTCAGGTGAATTTAGAAATTTGATTGATTTAAATTAGAACTGAACCTAAGATTGAGAGGATTTTTTCTACTTAATATCCATTTTTGTTGTAGTATATGACAAATTTAAAACAAATTTTTACTGAACTGAGAGAAATTTATGATTTCTTTGTAGAATACTAGCACTTTATCTTTTAATGTTTTGTTATGCAAGTTGTATGTACTTATTTTGAAAATTAAAACAAATCAGAAGTGTGTAAGGCAAAAAGTAAAAGCCTGTCCCTTTTTCCTGCTGCATAGAAGACATCACTGATAATTTTTTAGACGTTTTAAATTATATTGTAAAATTTTAAATGGTAACTTGTTTGGCTTGGCTCTTCAAGCTAAAGCTTGAATGAATATTATCATTGTTAAACCCTGTATATAAGTAGTTATATACATGCTTATCTGTCTATATCTGGCCCCATGTCCTGAATCTCCTTGGCTGTTTCTCTGTCTGGTGATATGGAGCCCTCAGTATCACCTTCTCACCCCTCTTTGTCCTTTCAAAGCTGTCTCCAGTCCTTCCTGGGCACTCTGAGGGTGTCTCACACTGTGTCCTGGACAGTGCCCAGCCCTGCAGCATTATCTGCCCTGAGCCCTCCTGGGGGTGTCCTTTCACTGCTGCTACCTTTCCTGGTACTCTCTGTGGGGAGACTTACTCTTCTACCACAGCAGAAGTGGAGAGGTATGAAAACGTCATGGGGAACCTCCAAAACATGCTAATTGGAGGAAGCCAGACACAGAAGGTCACATATTGTGTGATTGCATTTGTAAGAAATATGTAGAGTAGATGAATCCATGGCCAGAACACAGACAGGTGGTGGCCAGGGACCAGTTAGAGGGAAGGGGAATGAGGAGTGACTACTTAATGGGCATGGGGTTTCTGTTTGGGGTGATGAAAATGTTTTGGAACTTAATAGAGGTAGTAATTGCACAACATTTTAAATGTACCAAATACCGTTGAGTTGTTCACCTTAAAATGGTTAGTTTTATGTTATGTGAATTTCACATCAATAAATTATTAAAAAACAAAGAAGACAGGAAAAAAAAATGTGTGTGGATTCCCATCAGATCAGTCTTCACTGCCTCTTGGCCTCATACAACACTTCACCAAATTGTAGAGAGGCCATCCCCTTCTCTGCTCTGTTGCACTTCGTGGACTGGGCTTCAGAGAAGCACTGTTTGTGCCCTGAGTCTCCAGGTCCCTTGTGGAAACAACTCACTTAGCTTCTTTCTGAATCCCTCCTCACTACAGTCCTTGTGTTAGGTAAAAGGACAGATGTCATCCTGTCCTCTTGCTTGTTTTTTTTCCATCTCGCTTCCTTCTTTCTGTAGCCAAAGCAGAAGCCTATAGACTTTGATCAGACTCATCCAGATCCTGAATCTCATTTAGGGATAGTCAGAACATGTGAGACATGCACATGCCCTGGGAATCTCCCCCCCACACACACACACAGACGCACACCCAGGATTCCCAGAATACACATGCCCCAGGATTTCTGTAGTGCACCTGCACCCTTCTCCACGACCCTAATTAATTAGTTTGTGATGAACTACAGTGTTAAGGAAGACTGGATTCTTCGATCCTCTGGCAAGTGCATTCTCTCCCTAGAAAGCTGAGTTGTAATTGGAAGATTGCTTGGCAAGCATGTAACTAGACCAATAGAGACTATTTAATTGTGCCAGAGTCTCAGTTTCTACCTTTTTTTGTCCCCCTAGAAAGAAGGACTGCATTTCTTGATTTTTCAGTTACTGAATAATGTATCAGTTTAGAATCAACTAGACTAAAAAAAAGAACATTCATTTTGTAGTTGCAGTAAGTAGATGTTTCTGTTATCAAAAATTAGATTATAACTTTATTTTTATCAGTCAGTTTAAGTTACGTTTTTATTACTTTTTTCTTCTTATGCTTCTCTTTGTTTAAAATCTTACTATATTTGGAATGATTTGATGTTAATGTATGAATTTATCATAGTACTTAATTTCATTAATTATAGCAACATAATTTGTGGTTTTCTGTTAACAGAAAAGTTAGGAAAGGTAACTGATTTTGAGGGAAAGTGGGGAATTTTCTACAAAACATAATAATTTTGAACTAAATCCATTTTTTTTCAATAAATTCTTGAGCATGTGTTATTGGGGGATACAACAATAAACAAACAAGACATAGTTCTTCCTCTCAAGGTGGTTACATTTTAGTGGGAAAAAAACAAATATAAATAAAGATAATAATTATGGATTATGATCAATACTATGAAGAAAATAAAATCAAGCAATATATAGGGTGACTGGGAGAATATGCTTGGGTTGGTCAAGGAGGGCTCTGAAAAGGTGACATTTCAGCTGAGAGGTAAAGGCTGAGGGGGCCAGCTATGTAAGGAGCTAGAAGAACTGTACTGGGTCAGAAGAAACAGCTCCAAAGCCATTGTTGTCTTCCAGGAACTATCAGAAGTCCCTTGTGGCCAAGTGGTGATAGGAGGTTAGGGAGTGAGGCAGAGCCGTTGCAAGACCTTTAAGGCCATGGTGTAGAGCATGGATTTATTCTCCATAAACTGGGAAGCCATTGAAGGCTGCCACGTTAGGGAGTGGCGTGGTATGATTTGCATTTGTGAAAGATCACTTTGGCTGCTGTGTGGAGAATGGATGGGAGAGAGGCTGGAGTCGGAGCACGGAGCCAGTGAGCGGCAGCTGTAGTTCATCACCCAGGTGAGAGGAAAGATGGGCTAGGGTAGTGCACTGAAGTGGAGGAGAGAAAGAGCCAAGGTGTAATTTGGAGATAAAACTGACATGACTTGTGGGTGAACTGGAATACTTTTGCTTCACAGGAATCAGGAGGTAAGTTTTAAGCAAAAGGTAGACTTGGTACTGTCCGATGCTGCCAAGAAGCCAAGGAGGTTGGTAATTGAGAAAATGCATCTGGATTTGTGTTTTGAAGAGTTAATTCAAGAGAAGGGACACAAAATTTTCTGGAGAGATGGAGATATTCTATGTCTGTTAGGGGTGTGGGTTATACAGGTATATCCATTTGTCAAAATTATACTGCTATAATTTACAATTACAATAAAAATTACAATTTTCCAAGTACACTTTACCTGCAAAACTGTAGACGAATAATTGACTGGGCATGGAGGATGGGTGGAAGTGTGAATGAAACACACCTGACAACGTGGACAACAGCTGAAGCTTAGTGATGGGTACATACGGGTTCATTTGTATTTACTTTGTATCTGCTTGAAATTTTCCATAATAAGAAAGTTTTTAAAAAGAAGTTATTAATGGCCTTTAAGAGTAAGAGGATGAGAAACCAAGTTTTATGGATTAGAAGGAAATTAAATGATTTTTTAAAAAAAGTAAGAGTGGTGACTATAGTTTGCTATCCAATTTTAGGAAGTTTTAAAGTAAATGGAGAAGAGCAGTGGGTAGGAGGCATTAGTTCAGGTGAAAGTTTTTTTTAAATGGTGGAGGCCCGTGCTTGTTTGAGAAAAGAGGGCAGAAATGAGTGGAGGAAGAAATGAGTGTGTGTTTATGGGAAAAGTTCCCCGGATTTGTGAGCTTGAAGGAACTTGGGGATCAGCGAGGCTGGGCCTTGCAGCTGTGGCAGTGCCTGAGTGCACATCTGACCCGCTCTTCTGACTCCTGTCTGGTAGTTAAGAGATACATGGAGGAGGAAAGAAAGACAGTGGGGTTCAGCTTTTCCTCATGTTGCCTCCGAAATAGAAGTCATTGTTATTTGGAGAGTTTAGAATGCATGATTGAGGACTTGAAATGACGAGTTTAGATTTCGTACTAAGGGGAAATTGGAATTTTTGAAATTGCATTTGTAGAAAAGGTGCTAAGAATAGCTAATAAGTGAATGAAAGGGTCCGTGCAGTTTAAAAAAAAAACACCCATGTACATACTGTGCGAATAGAAGTCAAGGATGTTTATGGTCAGACGGGATTGACAAAGGAAGTCTTCTTGGAGAATTATGAAGAATTCCTTTTGAAGAAATACTCTCTGAAACTGTGCAATGTCTTCCATAACTTTTTTTTTTTCTGAGAGAGAGATGTTGAAGTTCAGAGATGCACTGGGGGTTATATATCCGTCACAAGTTGGGAAATGTATACTTTGATCTTTTGAGTTTAGGAAGATTCCATTTCCCTGCTCGAAAGAGAAAAAGCAGAAGATGGCTTCTAAAAGTTTGCTGTAGATTGGCCATGGATAAATCTATAATTAAGTACAAATGTTCTTTCGATTTTTCATTGCCTTTTTTTTTAACCTCCTTTCCCCCCTCCCCCTTTCCTTTCCTCTTATTAATTCCGCAAATATTTATTGAGCATCTATTACATGCCAGGAACTGTGCTGGGTGCTGACACACAAAGCAGCCTTAGTGAACTGTGATTTTCTTTGTTTTGATTCTTGGGGCTCCAAGAATTTTAAGTGGAAGCAAGGAAAAAGAATGTTAAATTTCACAGTAGTTTAGAACTAGCTTTTTTTCCTGAATGGTCACCAGAATATAATTTTGTATGACCTAATCACTTCTTCAAACAGAGTTCTGCTATTTTAGTGGAAGCTTCTATTGTAGAAATGTCCTTTAGGACAGCAATCGACAGAGTTGTTATTAATGTAAAACTTCATAAGCCCCTGAATATATCCTTTGGAGGCACAGTGACTATTCCTTTTATTTTTCCCAAGGACCATTTCAGGACTTATTTGACTTCCCTGCTGTGTCTGTGAGAGAGAAAATTGAATAGAACGAACACAGTTAACCACGAATCTGTCTTACTGTTCCACACTTACAGAAGTTAAGTATGAAAATTATGTTCTGTATAAAAGGCTGATGACATATCAGGAAATCCAAAGGTTGGGAATATAGTTCATTGGCATGATTCCCTTAGAGAGAGACTCATGTAACTTAATTTATTTAGTATTTATATGCCTATATTGTCATATTAATCTAAGCATAGATACTGTTTTATCTATCATATGTGGCTTTGACGCACTGAATGCAGTGATCAGTTTTCTTAGTGCCTGGTCTAGCTATTACATGGTGGGAGTGTACGTTACTTGGGGGGCTGTTCCATTGTAGTGTGGATTTATTGATATATCTTATATGGTAGCTATTTATTTACATTGTCCCTTTTGTTTTATTCTTTCTGAGATTTAAAAAATGATATACCTTTTTAGTCAATCAGTTAATTATTCTGTTAATCTAAACCTGTTCTAAAAAATAAAAGTTCTATATATATTTAAAAACACACATATACCACCACCACCACCAGTACAGCTTATTATGTCTCATGATTCTGTAGTTGGCTGGGCTCAATAGGGCAGTTCTCCTGCTCCAAAGTGGTGTCAGCAAGGGCTGCCATCCTCTGGAGTCCCAGCAGGCCAGAAATGCCCAAAATGGCTCACTTACATGGCTGGCAGTCTGTGCTGGCTGTCAGCTAGGAGCTCAGCTCAAGGCTGTTGACCCCAGCGTCAAGAATCTCCTACATATGACCTCTCCGCGTGGCTTGGGTTTCTCACAGCATGGCGACTGGGCTCCAAGAGGGAACATTCCAAGCGTGCAAAAGCAGCGGATATATTAAGGCCCAGCCTCAGAAGTCACACAGCTTTACTCCCTCTGCATTCTGTTGAGTTAAAGCCAGTCACAGGGCCACTGTAGATTCAAAGGGAGGGAAGACAGATTCTACCTCTCAACGAGAGGACTGGCAGAAAATTTAGAGTCATCTTTAATCCTCTGCACGGTGATATGTGTATTGGGTGCCAGGCTGAAGAGGAGGTAATGGCGGAGACCAGATAATTTAGGCTAAGGAGTTTTAATAATAGACAACAGATTTTTGAAGAATGGGAGTGAGATGTGCATTTTACTTTATGATTTGCCTTCTTATGGTAACTGGTGTTTATGTAGAAGATAGACTAGAATATCTGCATCTTCACCCACAAATTCTCTAAAGAAAGAGAATCTGATTTGTCCAACCCAGCCTGTGGACTGATTTCCACTGGGTCTTGAGTTCTCTGAGTGGGATGGCAGGGCCCATAGATGAGAAAGTAGATCCCATAGAAGGACTTAAGAAGTAGGAGGCAAAACCCAGCATTCCTGGGACAGTCGTTTCCATTATATTTCTCAGTGAGGATGGATTAGAATTCTTAATTTTAATTGCACAGCTATGTCTCACTTTAAATTTAGTATAATTTAGGTTGATAGTCTGAGTTGATGTTAGCTTACTATTTGTAGAGATTGTGCAGCTAGGGTCTTAGAATATTTTTTTTTTAATAAGCAAAATCTAAGCAAGTATAATAAAGTTTGTAATAAAACTGAGCAGTTGGATGTTTGTAGTCTTATTCTCTGTACTTTTTTGTGTGTTTAAATGTTTATAAGAAAACAATAAAAATAAATAAGCTCTAGGATTTAAAAATTATAGCTATAGATTTACGTGCCCATATATCTCTCTTAATTACTATGAATAAAAAATACTTACTGAATTAGGAAGCCAACACTTTAGCTATATCATTCTCTTTATAGTGTTATCAAAGGTAACAAGTAAACTTAGAATTTATCTGCAAAGAATAAAGGGGTCTATTGTCTGGCTTTAAACTAAAGAGAGTTAAATGAGATGATTTAGACTGAGTCTTTTGCTTCTTTAAGTTTAGGATATCTCTACCTTCGACTGAATCTGATTCAGCAAATTTATAATGAGAGTTCATGGATTCTGGTTTTTTTAGAGCAGACTGGGAAAGAAACCATGCAGAATATGTATTTTTCCCATTGGTTTACATAGCTGGCAAACATAATTTGGATTGGAGTCCAGATCTGTCCCACTTAAAAGGCCATGCTAAGTGCAATACTCCATCCTAAAGAAGTTATATGACAGTGTAATCAACTTGGTTGACTTAGAGAAACTTATTAGAAAGATCATCTGGGTAAAAGAGTGCATATGAAGGACAAGGGTGCTTTGTGCATGTCCAGAGTCATTCACTCCTCTTGAGAAGAGATGTTGGGGCATTGGATTGTGTGTGTGTGTGAAGCTGTGAGAGGTGAAGTTAGAGACAGAATCCCATGCAGGCAATAGGGAACAGCTATTGAAGGGAAGAAACCTGGTCTGATATGTTTTAGAAAGATCACTGTGGCAGCAGTGTGGAGAAGGGATTACAAATAGGATTTAAAATGGATATAGGAGGACCAGGTAGGAATCTCCTCAACAGGATTGAGGAAGGCTTGGAATCAGTTCTGGAGAGGAGAGCACTGACAGGAAAATGTTCAGAAAGAGTGGGATGGGGGCACTTGAAGACCAAGTTTTCAGCTTGAAACAGTGGGTTGAATGATAGCATGCGATATAGGAGGTAGAGCAAGGCTTGCTGTAGCTGTTGTAACCAATACTGCTGATGTTTTTAACTGGGTTATGCATGGAGGGTTTGGATCTTGAACTGTTGAGGCGCCTTTAGGCACTCCAGGAGAAGCTATTTAATAGGCATATTGGTACTCAGAAGAGAGAATGAGAGAGTATGTCAAGGTATATGTTTGGGAGTTCTCGGCATATAGGAGTAGAGGGGACCTGGGAGATGAGAACAGGCCCACATATAGAGCTGTAGGCACTACTTCAGGTTGTGTGTCAAACTTTGGTACAAGCACACCTTGTTTTACTGCATTTTGCTGTATCATGCTTCACAGATAATGTATTTTTTTTTAACAAATTGAAGATTTGTACTTACCCTGTGTCGAGCAAGTCTGTTGGCACCATTTTTCCAATAGCGTTTTCTCACTTTGAGTCTCTGTGTGTCACATTTTAGTAATTTTCACAATATTTCAGACTTTTTCATCATTATTGTATTTGTTATGGTGATCTGTGCTCAGTGATCTTTGATGTTACTATTGCAAAAAACTTATGACTCACAGAAGGCTCAGATGATGGTTAGCATTTTTTAGCAATAAAGTACTTTTTTTCTTAGGCAATGCAGTTTAATTGGTTTGGAAGACAGTCCTCTGAGACATCTCTGTGGAATCTACTAAACCTGTCAAAATACAGTATTCATATAGTTAAACTGTATCTCCCAAACTCATAAAGTGAGCATGTATTAATGATTAGCAATAAAGTATTTTTAAATTAAGGTATATACATTGTTTTTGTAGACATAATGCTGCTCACACTTATTAGACTACAGTATAGTGTAAACGTAATTTTTATGTGCACTGGGAGACCAAAAAATGCATATGACTTGCTTTATTACAGTATTTGTTTTATTGTGGTTGTCTGAAACCAGACCCACAATATCTGTAAGGTATGCCTGTATACATAAGAATTACTTTGAATATTTTTATTTTCTTTTCTTAACAGTTTTCTTAAGATATATTTCACATACAATAAAATTAACTCATTTGAAGTATAGAGTTCACTATTAGAAATTACTATTATGAATTCAACAAAGTTGCAGGATACAAGGTTAATATACAGAAAGCTGTTGCTTTTCTGTACACTAATAATGAACTGTCAGAAAGAGAAAGGAAAAAAAACTCATTTAAAATCACATCAAAAAGAATAAAATACCTAGGATAAACTTAACCAAGGAGATGAAAGACCTATACTCTGAAAACTGTAAGACATTGATGAAGGAAATTGAAGAAGATACAAAGAAATAGAAAGATATCCCATGCTCTTGGATTGGGATAATTAATATTGTTAAAATGACCATACTACCCAAGACAACCTGCAGACTTAATGCAGTCCCTTTCATAATACCCATGCTGTTGTTCACAGAACTAGAACAAATAATCCTAAAATTCATATGGAACCACAAAGGACCCCAAATTGCCAAAGCAGTCATGAGAAAAAAGAACAAAGCTGGAGGTATCACCCTCCCAGACTTCAGACTGTACTAAGGAGCTACAGTAATCAAAACAGCATGGTACTGGCACAAAAATAGACACTTAGATCAATGAAACCGAATAGGGAGCCCAGAAATAAATCCATGCACCTATGTTCAATTAATCTATGACAAAGGAGGCAAGAATATACAATGGAGAAAAGACAGTCTTTTCAGTAAGTTGTGCTGGGAAAACTGAACAGTCATATGTAAAACAATGAGATTAGAACATTTCCTCACACTATATACAAAAATAAACTCAAAATATATAAAAGACCTAAATGTAAGACCTGAAACCATAAAACTCCTAGGGGAAAACATAGGGAGAACAGCCTTTTACCTAAATTATAGCAATATTTCTTTGAATTTGTCTCTTTAAGGCAAAAGAAATAAAAGCAAAAATAAAGAAATGAGACCTAATTAAATTTAAACAGCTTTTGCACAACAAAGGAAACCATCAATAAAATGAAAAGACAACCTATGGAAGAAAATATTTGCAAATGATGTGACTGACAAGGGGTTAATATCCAAAATATATGAACAGCTCGTACAATTCAATATCAAGAAACCAAATAACCCAATCAAAAATGGGCAGAAGACCTGAATATTTTCAAAGAAGACATACAGCTGGTAAACAGGCACATGAAAAAATGCTCAACATTGCTAACTATTAGAGAAATACAGTCAAAACAACGAGATACGACCTCACACCTGTCAGAATGGCTGTCATCAGGAAGTCTACAAATGGAGAGGAGGATATAACTAAGTGGTAGAGTGCATGCTTAGCATACACAAAGTCCTAGGTTCAATTCCAAGTATTTCCATTATGAATAAACAAACAAACAAACAAACAAACCTACCCCACCCCCCAAAAGTCTACAAGTAACAAAATGTTGGAGAGGATGTGGAAATAAGGGAACCCAGCAATTCCATTCCTGGGTATATATCCAGAAAAAGCAATAACACTAATTCAAAAAAATGTGCACCCCAAATTCCACAGCAGCATTATTTACAATAGCCAGGATTTGGAAGCAGCCCCAAAATTATTAACAGATGAGTAGATATATAGATACACAATGGACTAATACTCAGCTGTAAAAAGAAGGAAATTCTGCCATTTGCAACAAAGTAGATGGACCTAGAGAATATTAATGCCTAGTGAAATAAGTCAGACAGAGAAAGGTAAATACTATATGATGTCACTTATATGCAGAATCAAAAACAATACAAATGAACGTATATCGCAAGACAGAAATAGACTCACCGGTATAGAAAACAAACTACTGGTTACCAGAGGGAAGGGGGGAAGGGCAAGTTAGGGGTGTGGGATTAAGAGCTACAAACTACTATGTATAAAATAGGTAAGCACAAGGAATTATAGCCATTGTGTTGTCATAACTTTTAATGGAGTATCATCTATGAAAATACTGAGTCACTATACTCTACACCTGAAACTAATATAATACTGTAAATCAACTATACATCAATAAAAGAATTTTTTTAAGTATACATTTCAGTGGTTTTTAGTGTATTCACAGAGTTGTACTGTCATCACTACAATCTAATTTAAGAAAATTTTCCTTATGCCAAAAGGAAACCCTGTTACCATTAGCAGTTACTCCTCATTTCTGTTCCTCTTGGCCTCAGGCAACCACTAATCCATTACATAGTGAGTTAGAAAAGACAGACATGAAAGTGTACATCCTAATTATATGAAGTTAATGAACATGTAAAGCTCATCTGTGGTGATAGAATAGTTACCTGGGGTCGGGGTGGTGGGGGGCGTGCGGAATTCAAGGGAAGGGGCATATAGGAGTTTTCTGAGGAGGTGGAAATGTTCTGTCTTGATCTGTGTAGTGGTCACATGGGTGCAGGCATATCTAAAATTCACTGAGTTCTGCAATTAAGGTTTGTATATTTTTCTGTTAATAAATTATACTCAGTAAAAACAGAAAACAACTTTAGGAACTTCTACTCTTCTTAGTCCTCTAAGATCATTCTGAATATTGATTCTATCATGCAAAATATTAACTGTCCTTCTTAGCTTTATATTCAGGAAACATACATGTTTTCTTTTTAAACTACCTACAGTGCCTGGAATAGAGGGGTCGTTGGAAAGGTGTCACATTTATGACATGGAAGGGATTTAGCAGTTAATTTGATGTGAAAGAAAAGAAAAAGGAGAACTCAGGGGTAACATCAAGGATTCAAGTTAAGTGACTTGGGAGTATGGGAATGCCATTGTCAAACAGGAGACATAAAGGAAACAGGTTTGGGAGGGAATAGGGTTCATTCTGTATGGAGCACACAGAGTTTGAGATGGCAGCATACTGTCCACATAGCAGTGTCTGTCAGCCAAGTGAAAAAATATGGGGCTAGAGATGGGCTAGGTGAAGCCTGAAAGTACAGAATTGGGATTTAATATTTGAAACTGAGATTAGAAGGGACTGCTGTGGCACAATGTGAAGAGAGAGGTCTAATGACAGAACCTAGGGAAGTAAGAGAGAGCAGCAGAAGAAAGAGAAGCAGAGATGAGCAAATCAGAGAGTCAGCAAATATTTATCGACTATCTTCTTGTGCCCAGTTTATGATGAATAAGACATTCAGTCTCTGCCTTGAAGAGTTTGCATTCTTGGTGGGGGAAGACAAACAACAAAACACAGAAATAAGTGATCCCTCATTACTTAGTGATATGTGTTATGCTAGAGAGTGACTCCGTGTGGAAGCTCAGTGATTGGACTTCACTCATCGTTTCAGAGATGGCACTTGAGCTGACGCCTAAATGATGTGAAGGAAGCTTTCATGTAACAGTATGAGAGAAAAGCTTTTTAAGTCAAAGGAATAAATAAAGAGATCCTAAGATTGGGTGAGAGAGAAGAAAAGAAATGGAGAGTGTACTCCAGTATAAGGCAGAGGATCTTTTCAAAAGGGTTAAGATGGCTACTGTGACAAATGTTACTTAGAGGACAAAGAGAAATAGGAACCCAGGAAGGATATTCTACTTAGTAATAAAAAATCATTAAGAATCGAAAGCAGAGACTCAAACAGATATTTGCACACCTGTGCTTATAGCAGCATTATTCACAATGGCCAAGAGGTAGAAGCAACCTAGTGTCCATCACCAGGTGAACGGGTAAACAAAATGTGATAGAGCTGTAAAATGGAGTAGCATTCAGCCTTAAAAAATAAGGAAACCCTGACACGACACGTGCTACAACGTAGGATGAACGTTGAAGACTTTATGCTAAGTGAAACAAACCAGTCACAAAAGGATGCATACTGTATAATTCTCCTTATATGAGGTATACTTGAAGGAGTCAAATTCATAGAAACAGAAAGTAGAATGGTGGTGGCCATCCAGTGGCTGAAGGGAGAAGAAAATGGAGACTTATTTTTTAATGGATATAGAGTTTCGGTCTGGGAGATGAAAAAAGTTCTAGAGATGAATGGTGGTGATGATCGCACAACAGTGTGAATGTACTTAATGCCCTGAACTGTGAACTTAAAATGGTTAAAACGGTAAACTTTGTGTTATGTGTATTTTACCATAGTTTTTTAAAAAGTCAAGACAAAAAAAAAAGGAAGAAAAGAATTTTAATTAACAAAGTCATTGAGACTTCAGCTTCTGGGCATGATGGAGTATAAGGAATAGGATTTACCCTCCCACTAGAAATAATAATTTTAAAAATAGACAAAATGTATTTGAAACAGTGGTTTTAAAGGCACTGGACATTAGGTAATGAAGGAATGAAGGACACTGGTGACTGAGAAGTGGAAAACAAGGTGAGCCCTCTGACTACTCCAGCATACTGTCTTTTTTATTTTTTTTTTTAACATTTTTTATTGATTTATAATCATTTTACAATGTTGTGTCAAATTCCAGTGTTCAGCACAATTTTGCAGTTATACATGAACATATATATATTCGTCACATTTTTTTCTCTATGAGCTACCATAAGATTTTGTGTATATTTCCCTGTGCTATACAGTATAATCTTGCTTCTCTATTCTACAATTTTGAAATCCCGTCTATCCCTTCCCACCCTCCGCCCCCTTGGCAACCACAAGTTTGTATTCTATGTATATGAGTCTACTTCTGTTTTGTATTTACGCTTTGTTTTTTTGTTTGTTTGTTTTGTTTTTGTTTTTGTTTTTTTAGATTCCACATATGAGCGATCTCATATGGTATTTTTCTTTCTCTTTCTGGCTTACTTCACTTAGAATGACATTGTCCAGGAGCATCCATGTTGCTGCAAATGGCATTACGTTGTCGGGTTTTATGGCTGAGTAGTATTCCATTGTATAAATATACCACATCTTCTTTATCCAGTCACCTGTTGATGGACATTTAGGCTGTTTCCATGTTTTGGCTATTGTAAATAGTGCTGCTATGAACATTGGGGTGCAGGTGTCATCCTGAGGTAGGGTTCCTTCTCCCAGACTTCAGACAATACTATAGAGCTACAGTCATCAAGACAGCATGGTATTGGTACAAAAACAGACATATAGACCAATGGAACAGAATAGAGAGCCCAGAAATGAACCCACAAACTTTTGGTCAACTAATCTTCGACAAAGGAGGCAAGAATATACAATGGAATAAAGACAGTCTCTTCAGCAAATAGTGTTGGGAAAACTGGACAGCAGCATGTAAAACAATGAAGCTAGAACACTCCCTTACACCATATACAAAAGTAAACTCAAAATGGATCAAAGACTTAAACATAAGACAAGATACAATAAACCTCCTAGAGGAAAACATAGGCAAAACATTATCTGACATACATCTCAAAAATTTTCTCCTAGAAGAAATAAAAGCAAGAATAAACAAATGGGACCTAATGAAACCGGCATACTATCGAGAGGGAGCTTCCAGACCACAGTACAGGGAAGGGGAGCCCAGGGAAAGCCCAGTCGCGTTTGCCCTCTCAGTTGAGGCAACATTGCTGAGAGTCTGGGGAGACTGAGGCAGCCAAAATTTGCAGGACAGAGGACTGAAGAGGAGAGAGCTGCTAAAAGAGAGAGAACCTTGGAGATTTGTAGAGAATTCACCTTGATTATTCAGCAGAATACTTTATGGCACATGCATATGACTACTCAGAGCTGGGGCTGGAGGGGGACCCATCCAAGAGGATTTAGAAGGAACAGTGCATTCAAACAGTGCCAGTAGTAGTACCTGTTTCTCCAGACTGGAAAGCCTCATCATTCATGGAGCATTAGGTAATGTACTCAGCAGTAGTACTGGTAGGGTTCTCACTCAGTCGTGGGGAATAATGAGCCCTAACTAATTATTAGGTCTGGCTTTACATATCCTAACAGCAAGACCCAAAAGAAACAAACTGTTTCAAAGTAATTTAACTATCTCAGAACAAAGCTCAGAAGTATTAATAGGAGTCCAAAAATATTCAGGACCCAGCAAAACCTCTCAATGTCTGTCATTCAAAGCAAAGATTTTCAGGCATGTAAAAACCAGGAAAATACAAACAGTGAAAAGAAAAATCAATTGAAAACAATTCACACTTGACACAGCTTTGTTAGAATTAGCAGGCAAGAATATTAAAACTTTTATTATAATTGTATTTCAGATGTTCAAAAAGTCAAGTAGAAACATGGAAAATATTTTTTTTAAAAAGACCCAAATCAAATTTCTATAGTTGAAAACTGTAATGTTTGAGATGAAAAATATACTGGATGGGATTGCAGCAGATTAGACACTGCAGAATAAAAGATTAGTGAATTTAAAGAATTACCAATAGAAACTATCCAACATGAAATAGAGAGGAAAAAGAGTAAAAAACCGAAAAGAATATCAGTGTGTTGTGGACAACTTCCATCAGTCTAATATACATGTAATTGGAATCTCTGAAGAAGAAGGGAGGGGGCAGAAAAATATCTAAGAAACAATGGCCCCAAATTTTCCAAGTTCGATGAAAACCCATAGATCCACAGATCCCAAAAGCTCAATGTGCCTGAAGCACAAGAAAAAGGAAGAAAACCACATCAAAGCACATCCTAATCAATTTACTCAAAACCAGTGATAGAGAAAAATCTTAAAACCAGAGAGAAAAAACACACTATTAACAGAGGAACAAAGATTTCTCATTGGAAGGCAAAAGAGCCCCATCTTTAAAGTGGTGAAAGAAAAAACTGTTAACCTTGAATTCTGTAACTAGTGAACATTTCTTTCAGAATTGAGGGCGAAATAAGACTCTTTCAGACATACAAAAGCTGAAATAATTTATCACCAGCATACCCTTGCTATTAGTAATGTTAAAGGAAGAAGGAAAATGATGCCAGATGGAAATACGCGTCTGTACAAAGGAATGAAGAGCTCAGAAAATGGAAACTACATGGGTAAATATATAAGACTTTTTTTCTGTTACTTAAATCTCTTTAAAAGAGAATTGATTGATTGAACAAAAATAATACAAATGCATTGTGGATTTATAACATTTATATCTGAATTGTACAATAGCAGTAGCATAAAGGCCTGGAGGCGGAAAATGGTAGAATACTATTTAAAATTCTCAGGTTGTATGCGAATTTGTATAATTTCATTTGAAGAGAAGAGAATGAAGTTGACCTTTGAACAATGCAGGAGTTCAGGGTGCCAACCCTCTGGGCAGTCAAAAATCCAAATATAACTTAAAGTCAGCCCTCCCCCTACTTGGTTTCTCTGTATCTTTGGTTCCTCCACATCCACAGATTCAACCAGTTGGGAATTGTGTAGTACTGTGTATTTACTGTTGAAAAAAATCTGCATGTAAGTGCACCTGTGCAGTTCAGACCCGTGTTGTTCAGGGGTCAGCTATACTACCCAGCTCATTCTGTGAGGCCAGCATTACCCTGATACCAAAACCAGACAAAAAAATTGCACGAAAAGAAAACTACAGATTAATATCTCTTATGAACATAGATGCGAAGATTCTAAACCTAATTTTAGCATACTAAATCCAACAATATATAAAAAGGATGATATGTGAACAGGTAGGGTTTATCCCAGGAATGTGGGGTTGGTTTAAGATTCAGAAATCAATGTAATTCATCACATAAACAAAGTAAGAAAGAAAAACCATATGATCAATTCAGCAGATGCAGAAAAAGCATTTGACAATGGTCACATCCATTCCTGATAGAAACTCGGCAAAATAGGAGTAGAAAGGATCTACTCACCCTGTTAAAGGACTTCTATGAAAATTCTACAGTTAACATTGAACTCAATGGGGGATGGCTTAGTGCTTTACTCCTACGATGAAGAACAACAACAAAAAAAGAAGAATGTCTGCTATCTATACTTCTGTTCAACATTGTACTGGAAGTTCTAGCCAGAGCAATAAAGCAAAGAGAAGAGAAGTGGAGGGGAGGGGTGGGAGCGAAAAGAGTACATGCTGTGTGATTCCATGTATGTGAACGCTAGAAGATGCAAACTAGGCTTTAATGACATTAGTGATTGCCTGGGGAGGAGAGCAGGAAGGAACAGTTAAAAAGGGGCATGATGAAACTTTCAGGAGTGGTGAATATGTTCATTTTCTTGATTTTGATAATGGTTTTATGAGTATATACATACATCAAATTTTGTCAAATTGTATATACTGTATATACAGTTTAATATATGTCACTTATACCTCGTAAAACTGTCAAAATTTTAATTTTTTAAAAGAAGAAAACAACCAACAAAAAACACTAAATAGAATACCTTTGATGAGGGGGGGAAAGTAGAGACAAAAGGGTTTTTAAAGTAGCCTGAGAGGGAAGAGTGTAGCTCAGTGGTAGAGTGCCTGCCTAGCATGCACAAGGTCCTGGGTTCAATCCCCAGCACCTCCATTTAAATAAATAAACCTAATTACTCTTCCCTTGCCCCAAAAAACAAACCAAAAAAGTAGCCTGAACATGGTAGGTTAAACTCAGTTATTAATCTCTGCTCCTTTCTAGAACTCCACTAAAATTATTTTTACAAAATGATTTCAGTAAGCATAAATCCATCAGAAAGAAAGTGAATGGAAGGGGAGATGAAGCAGATAAGAGATGCCAACAAAATTTTGGAAGCTAGAAAGCTTTTGGAATGACACTGAAAATGGCAGGTTTGGCTGCAAAATTTACAAGGAGCAGGGCCCCAGGTATCCTGCCTGTCACATTCACAGTTGGATAGCTACCTGTCTTCCAGTCTGACAGAGATGAGGGTGGGGGTGAGGACCATAACTAAAAACTGAAGGACTAAATCAAAATCTGCATGCTATGTGAGACTGTTCTAACTCTTCCCCAATTCAGTCGCAGAACACTGGAAGCCAGACTTACACCTGTTAGGCTAAGGATTGAAGGGGTACCTCTCTGGGCAATTGAACAGCCCGGGGTGGAGGGGGCGGGGTGGGGTAGAGAATATACAGATGTAGGCATCTGAGAGTTCTCCCAGTGAAATGACCAGGTCCCGTCCTGATATCCAGGAAGCCAACCATGGGTTAAGTGACATCCTCTCCCTTCTCCACAGACAAAAAACACTTTCAGGCTCTTTAGGACTTAACTCTTAAAAATCAGTGGATAGCCAAAGATGACCAGACACTTTATAAAAACCTGTGAATAAAAGATAGTGACCAAACCAAAGATAAAAGAGAAACTTGGAGAAAACAGGTTATATAGGGAGCAGAAGAAAATTAATGCAAACAAAATAAAAACACGCTATAATATCCTCAGAAATAAAAAGATATTAAAATCAGGGAACAAGAACAGGATTGTAAAAAAGGACTATTCAGAGAACAAGGAAGAAGAGCTCTTCAAATTAACTTGCAATAGCAGAAAAAAATGTTTAATTCAAAGTATTGGAAGGTAAAGTTAAGAGAATCATCAGAAAGTAAAATAAAAAGTCAAAGTGATAAAAATTGAGAGATAAAGGAGAAAATTAAGAGATCAATCCTATAGGTTCAACACTGAGTAACAGGAATTCCTGAAGGAGAGAAAAGAAAGTGGAGGGGATAAAATTATCAAATAAATAGAGAAAATATCCCAAATCTGAAGAACCTGAATTTCTAGGTCACAAGTACCTACCCAGAACCAGCTCAGTAAGTGAAAAAAGAACCATAGCTAGTGGTTTGCATTTTTAGAAAACTGAGGAGAAATAAAGGATCCTAAAAGTTTCCATAGCAAAAACAGATCATATCTAAAACATTAGGATTTAGAATACTATCGAATTTCTATATAGCAGCTCTGGGCACTAGAAGACATGTAACATGGCCTTAAGAATTTTGGGGAGGAAGACGTTTATTAACTTGAACTTCTATATTTGATTATGTATGTGGGTAAAATCCTGTATGTTAAGTATATGGATAAAATAAGGACATTTATTAGGAAATTACTGGAATATATGCCCCACCTAAACCAGGAATAAACTACAAAAGAAGACAAAGGATCTGGGAAGCAGATACTTCAGTGAAGGGGAGAGAGCAGGAATTCCAGAGATGAAGGGAAAGAGACATCCTTGGCAAGGTGTCAGCTATTTAGCGGCCTAGAGAGCAAACAGTCTAGACTGGAACAGGAGAAAACCCCTGTGGAATGTCTCCAAGCCTGAAATGAAATTGATAGATTACCTGAAGTGTTTGAACTTATTAAGAGGAGATTTACAGCTCTGTTGGAGGGTTTGAGGATGAATTAGTGAAAAATACATAATAAATATTAAGCCAAAAAAAATTGAAAGAAAGCCTAAGAGGAGGTAGTAGTTGTTGGTTCCAGGGAAAAGACAAAAGTTGTACGAGAAAGGAAATTAAATATACTGTTCCATATGATTCAGCTGTATGTTATTTATTTAGTAATAGCACTGTTAGCACTGAATATTGAACAAAAACTGTGATTTATATTGGGAGGATGGGAGAAGGGAGGTTCATACGTGTTGTGAGGTGTGGGCAGTGAAAGAGAGTGCTCAGTGATAAGAGTGTGGAAGTAATAGGGCATAGTTTATTCTTTTAAGAATTTGCATAGTAATGGGAAGGAAAAAAAACAGGAGGATATTTGGAGAGAATCATAAGGCCAAAAATAATTTTGCAGAATAGAAGAGATTATAAAATACTTGTAGATTGAGGGAATGGATTTACTGGAAAGGGAGAAAGAAGGGTTCCTTAGATCTCAGAGGAGGCAGTGTAGTGTAGGTCATGAGTTTAGAAACAAGTGATGAGGTTAGCCTTGCAGAGCAGCCGACAGGGGGTGGGGGGGGTGGGGGGGTGGAATGTGTGAAGACGCAGGTTTATAATATAGCCACGAGAGAAAAAATAAGGAGCTTTGTGTGGGATAGGCTCACAAGGTAATCTTAGGCATTGTCACCTTCGGAAAGAATGGACCAGAGAGGATGTCTAGTGGGTGGACTTGGATTCTTTGAGGAGAGGAGAAAATGTACAAGGTAAGTGAATGAGGAATGCGGTGTAGTAGGTCAGTCATTCAACCCAGCGCTTAGCACCTAGAAGGCATTCGGAAGTTACATGGAATGAATGAATGAGCCGCAGGAAGGGCTGTGTTAAGAGTGGGATACACAGACAAGGTTACTTTGTTCCCTCCTGGGCTCACCAGCAGGGGTGAACAATGGATCACAGCTGCTTGCTAAGCCTTGCAGAGTAAATGGGAAGGAACACCTGGAAGGGAGGAGGAGGAAGGGCTAGGAAGGAGATAGCAGAAAATGCTTCCTAAAAAGTAACCTTTGAACCAGTCTTTGAAGGTTAAGTACAAGTTCACCAGAAAGACAGGATGAAGAACAGCCTTCCAGGCAGAGGCACTGAAATGTCAGCACTGAGTGGAAGTTAATTGGTGTAATTTGTAAAGGAACCAGTTTCATAACTTTCTGCAGCTATGCCGTGCACTTCAAAAGCTGAAGAGAAAAAGGTAAGGGATTGGCAAGACAGGAATGTCCTAAGAACAAGTTGGTGGTGAGCAAATCTGGGACACTGAGGAGGAAAATCACTGAAATGCCTGTCAGGTGAGGCCCTGAATGGACTCTGAGGAAAGAACCTCAGACCACAGTACTAGACCTGGCAGCGAAGACTCCTCACAGATTCAGATGGAGGGAGGGAATGGAAGAGGCACTCGTGGTCTGAGTCGGAGTGCAGAGTTCATAGACCTAAGTGTGGAGCAGGGCAGATGGGTGGCAAGGCCCAGCCTTGGGTCCTGCCCATTTCCTGATTGAAGTAGGAAGGAGATGGAGCGCCTGTCTCGGTAGGTCTAGAGCATCTGTTCCCTTAGACAGAGTAAATGCCCTTTCTCCCTTAAGTTGTTTCATTGCATTCTCACACTGTGTTGTAATTGCCTAGGTTTTGTTGTTTTGTTTTTGTTTTTTGTCTTTCCCACTAATCTGTAAGTTTTTCGAGGCCAAAGGCTGTTCTTTTCACCATTATCTCAGCACAGCACCTAGCATGGAATATGTGCTCAATAAATATTTGTTGAACAAATGAATGATAGTGGGAGGAAGGTGAAGATGTGGTGTAAATTTTATGAATAAAAATATTGAAACTCCTGAAAATGAGGTCAAGGGGAAGGAGTGGTGGAGATCATCAAATTAAGTCCAGAGTGTTTAAGAAATTTGTAGAAGAAAGAAAGATGTGAAGGGCCTGGAAGCGGATTTGAGAAAAACAGGACGTGGCAATAAGGAGCAGTGATCTTTTTGGACTGTTTTTATTGCCTTCTGAGGTGATGGAGAGTGAGAAAAATTGTGAGCCCTAGTGAAGGAGGTAGTATCTTCTGGGGAGAAGCATTTTAATTAGTACTTAAAAGAATGAGTAGGAGTGTGAAGTGTATGTGTGGCAGGAGACCGGGCCTTCACGGCAGAAAGGAACATTATGTGTAAAGTCACAGAGAGGTGAGGAGTTGGTGTGGGCTCCGCCAGGTGTTCAGAATGGGTGAGTGAGGCAGGGACAGATGAAAAAAGATCACTTAGGTAGATGAACTGAACTGTAATCACTCAAGATAGGTGATAAGGCACCACTGAAGCATTTCAGGGAGAGTGACGTGATCGTATTTGCATTTTACGAAGTCCATTTGATGGAAGTGGTTTGGAGGATGAACTGAAGGGAGATAGGATCCAGAAGCACGAAGACCAGTGAGAAGGCTTTTGTTGTAGTAAGATTTGGAGAAGCTGGCTTTACAGGTGATAAAGAACAGGTGCTGTTTAAGAGGTAGGAGCCACTGTATGTACTTGGTGATAAATAGAATGTGGGGTCAAGGAAGGAATGTGGAGAATTTTGTAGGATTATAGGTTTCCTATTTGAGTATCTTAGTACATGATATAACAGAGATAGGGGATATAAAAAGGAGAAGAAATTTAAAGACAAAGTTGATGCTTCATTTTGGACCTATTGGGCCACCCAAGTGGAGAAGACTAGTATGCAAAATATGGGGGCTGGAGTTAAAGATTCAAAAGCCAGTAAAGGGGAGGTTGTTGAAGCTGTGGGCTTTTTGATTATTACTTCTCGTCATTGTGCTAATTAGAAATCAGCTATAAGAGAAAGAAAAATATCATATGATATCATTTATATGTGGAATCTTAAAAAAGAAAAGAAAAGGAGGACTCTAATGAACTTACCTACAAAACAGAAACAGACTCGCAGACAGTAAACAATCTTATGGTTACTGGAGAATGGGGCTGGGAAGGGATAAATTTGGGAGTTTGAGATTTGCAAATGTTAACCATTATATATAAAAATAGATAAAAACAAATTTCTTCTGTATAGCACAGGGAACTATATTCAGTATCTTGTAATAACCTTTAATGAAAAAAATATGAAAATGAATATATGTATGTATATGCATGACTGGGACATTATGCTATACACCAGAAATTGACACATTGTAACTTCAATTAAAAACAAAAGAAAAAAATTGGTTATAGATAAGCTTTTTTTTTTTTAAACTAGTAATTAGAGACTAAGTTCACAATTTAGAACTCTTTAATTGGAGAGGATTTTAAAAGATGAAGGATCAAGAAAATTTCTTAATATATGTAAGTGGGGGAATAGTCATTCTTGTCTTTGAGAAAATGATTTAGGTTTGAGCTTCCAAGGGACTTTACTAAGTTTAAACAGTTTGTCACCTTCTTTTTCTAATTACGGCATAACGTTTGTACAGTTAAGTGCATAAAATGCACAGTTCAGTGATTTTTTTTTCACATATGTGTAGTTTCTTGTAACCACAACCAAATCAAGATCATCTTAAGCTCCTCATAAAGTTCCTTTTGCAACATTGTAACCCTGGTTTTTCTTCTAGAGGTTTAGATCACTGTAAATTTAGGATGGGAGAATCCTCCCTCTACTTGGCAAAGCCTAGTAGGCTGTGGAGTCAGGAAGTCCATAAGAGAAGAATAAAAGTCAAAACCTGGTTTGAATTTCACAGTATGCAGTGTGTGTCTTTTATTATTCTTGTTTACACTTCCTCCAGTTTCTCCTTTTAATAGAAATAGAGTAAACCTCTTGATTTGTCTGTCCTTTTTGAAACAGCCTCTTAGTTGCATCCCATCTTCTCCAGTATTTCTGAGAAATGCAGACTGCAGAGGATTGCTGAGCTGGATAGCCTTTTGTTTTATTTGGGTTGCATTATGGTATGTATCTGCGTTGCTGCTGTCTGTCTTCCAGATTACTAGGTCCTGTAAGAAATGGATGATATTTTTCTAAGTAGGGAGTAATCCTTAAATGTATCTGTTGATATCTATCTCCTTGAATACATCTGTTTGACTCTTTAAAAGTATGCCTTTTGGGGGAGTTTTCATAGAACTGATAGTCCCAGTTTGTGGAGGTAGTTCTATACCTGTCATTTATCATCCTTTATTGGTCAGTAAATTACCTGGAATAGTAAAATGCTTTTTTCTTCCTTTGAAAATTTGTATTGAGAAATAAGCCATATATATAAAAGAGAAAAAAAAGAATTAAAAGAATAATTATAAAACAAACACTCATATACCAACTACACAGGCCAAGGAATAGAACCTGTCTGTACCCCAAGACCCACCATATGCCCATTGTGAGTGAGTTCCCTCCTTGACTCCCTGTGATATTCATTAGCCTCAGTTTTGTAATGGTCAGTCCCTTTTCTTCATAGTTTTATAAACCATAAAGTTTCATGTATGTCTATAAATGTATACGTTTCAATTCTGTACTAATGGATTCATACTATATATGTATTCTTTTGTGAGTTGCTTCTTTCATCCAGTATTGCGCTTTTGTAGCTCATTCAGCTTGAGGTGTGTTGCTGTAGTACATTCATTTCCACGTAGTATAAGATTCTGTTGTCGTAAACACCACAGCCTATTTTTCTGTTTTACTGTTGTTATGTATTTTTTTTTCTCCTACTGAAAATTTTTTTTATATATGGGCAAAAGTTTCTCTAGGGTATATATATACCTAGAAGAGCAAACAATGGTTTGTACAGTAAATACATAGTCAAGTATACTAGATGATGGCAGACTTTTAAAAAGTTGTACCAGTTTTCCATCCCACCGGGAGTGGCTGAGTTACTGTTGCTCTGCACTCTTGGCAACATTTGGTATTGCCCACCTTTCTCATTTTAGCCAGCCTGGTTGTTATGAAATGGTATCTCTGTGGTTTTAATTTGCATTTTGATACGAGATTGAACATCTTTGCATGTTTAAGGCTGTTTACGTGTCCTCTTCAGTGAAACTCCTACTCAGTTATTTTGTAAATTTTTTTAGTTGATAGGTTGTCTTTTTTTTTTATTGATTCATAGCAATTCTTTATTATATTCTGAATGCTAATCTTTTGTCACAGTTATGAGCTGCAAATCAGCATGCTTCCTTTTTCACTCTGTAAGTATGGTCACCCAAGGAGAGATGCCATAAGTGAACCTGGAGTGTGAAAACCATTGGCTCAGGCTTCTGTCCTAGGCACTATAGTGACATGCCTTGTGGTTCTGCAGCGCAGGCCCTGGCACTTTGGAGTGACTTGCATCTTAGTTACTGACTCTGCTGACCTGTGATGCTTGCCTTTGCAGGTGGAACAGGAGGATTTTGTAATGGAAGGGCATGGCAAGACTCCACCTCCTGGTGAAGAAAGCAAACAGTGAGTCACAGTTTATTTAAAAAGGGTCTTATTACAGATCTTAGAAGCACTTTGGTTAAACATGCTGAGAGCATGTTTGCAGAGGATGTATATGTTGGGCACATTGTGGAGCTGACAAGTTGCTTTGGTGGCTGTTAATGCATTGCTTCTATTTATAGACAAACTAACTGGAGAGACAAGAAAGTTGGCTTTGTAGTTTTTCACACTCGACTAATCAAAATTTATGTTACGCTTTAGCAGAGGCTTTAAGGCTTAGGATGTTCCAAATTGAACTAATTCAGTCTGGTTGATTTCCAAAGAAAGTATAAAACGGTAATTCCTTTTCTTAGCAATGTCTTTATGAAGTAAACTAAATTAATAGACTGTTTATATGCATTCCAAGTGTGAATTTATTTGAATAGTACTTCCTAAAATTCTGTTTCATTTAGTTATTTATACTTCTGATCTTTGTTTAAATACAAATTGTTTCCCTAAAGGAATAGGAATTATAAATACTATAACTTATACAACATTCTAAATAATTCAGGATCTCTCCCCTGATTCTTAAAAAGTGATAAGTTTCCAACCTGAAACTGAGAGTCCTCTGGGTAGCTTTTTGGTGGCAATGAGTAGATTTTTTCCTCCCTCTGTCACAGAACTTGAAAAATTATGTTGCAGAGCAGACTGGTGTTTCATATGCCCTTTTAAAGGAAAAACAGTTAAGAGTGGCTTAAAGTACTGACATAACTACTATTTTTTTTATTCAGACAGTAGTCTTCTAAGTTGACTGGGACAGTGATTCATGGAATTTACTGAAAATCTGTAGAGAAACTCTTTTCTCTCATCCTTTTTTTCCACCTTGAAAATAATTCAGTTTTGGTCTGTCTTATAAAAATTATGTCTCCAAAACCCTTAGGAATGAATTATGCAGAATATGCTATGCTGCCACGAGGCCAGGTTCATTAAAGGAGAATGTTTGTCTTGTATTTGTTGTGAATGGAAACCAGGATATTTTCACAGCTGGTTTAATTTGCTAACCAGGCAGTTTTAAAAATAGCTTACAATATAAATTCTAACTTTGCTGTGTTCTGTCAAATGCACTTATATTCTGCCTGGGCAGATGGAATCAATTAATCTTTAGCAAATTAGAATGCCAAACATCTAGTCCCAGTAGAATTACAGGAACATTTCAGGTGCCCTGCTCCCTGCCTAGTCCCTTAACCCTACACTCCGATCAAAGGTATTATAATATAAAAATCATAGCTCCCATTTGATGAGGCTTTTCTGTACACAGAGTACTTTGCTTAATGCTTTATATGTTATTTCCATCCCTTACAGCTTCTCCTGTCTGTTCAAATATTGGAGTAGGTAACTTGCCCATGGTAATGCAGTTTGAAATGGAAGTTAGGATTTGAACCTGGATCTTTCTGACTTTAAAGTGTTTAATAATATCTCTCGAACCGAAATCCTTTGCCAACCTTGGGAGCTATGTTCCTGAAAAGTATTATGGTTAGCAAAACTGCAGCTGTTAAGATCAAAGTCTCATGGATAAGAGTGAATTGGGGGAAACAATGATAATGACATCAAGCCTGTTTTTAAAACACAGATGAAGATTCTATTCTCTGGAGGGTATTCATTTCACAAACAAACCTGTCTTTATCTTTAAAAACCTGCTCCAGTAACCCCTGTCCTGAATCAGCTTCTTTAGGTATTCAGGAAGCATTGCTGGGGCAGATTCTCCCACAAGTTTTGTGTTATACAAACTCTACTTCTTTCAGAGAGCTTCAAACAGCCCTGGCGGGCTTGAGACAGGTGTCACGGGTTGTATCCTTACCATTCTCCCTTGATTGTTTTGTTTTCACAAATCTCTGCCTTTTCACAGATGAATCTTGTTTTGCTTTGTTTTCCTGAGCTTGGTCTGCTATCATATATTGAAATGGTAAAGCAGAAGTGAATCTTCTTGCTAGGCCCTCCTCTGATAGACCTGCCTACCTCTTCTGTGGGAGTGGGGAGCAAAGATGCTGTGTTCTTTTGTTTAAGACAACAGAAATAAAAAGATTGAAAAATTTTATTTTTTATTTTTTGTGTCTCAACTGCTGTTAGCAAAGGATGATCAAATCCTGGATAGTAGGATATAGGAACTAAATACTATATTCTAGATACTGAGAGTGACATACTTCTGAATAACTTATGAAATTCCCATCTATTCTGTTATTTTTTTTAATTATAAAAGTAATACATGGTTGTCATAAAACATTTAAACAGTAAGTGTGGATTTAGAAATAAAAATGAGACTTTTTTCCCCCTCCTTCCCCTCCTAATCTTAAACATTTTCTGTATTTATTTTAAAAACAACCAGATTTTTTTCTAACATAATTCTTCTGAGACTTCCTTTTTTAATCTAACATCTTTATAATCTATTTCATTTTTTTTAAAGTTTTTTTTTTTTTTGCGGGGGGTAATTAGATTTATTTATTTATTTTTAGAGGAGGTACTGGGGATTGAACCCAGGACCTCATGCATGCTAAGCATGTGCTATGCCACTTGAGCTATACCCTCCCCTGTTCATTCTTTTAAATATATGCAAAGCATTCTCTTGAACTGATATACTATAGTCATTCTTCTCCAATAAATATTTTGGTGGCCTCCACTTATTTGATTATTACAAATAATACTTTATTGAACATTCTCATTCTTTATGCATAGTTGTATTTCTGTAGAATAGATTTCTAGATATGGAGCTATTTGGCTCATGGGCATGTATTTTTTTAATAAGGAGGTAGCTGCTATCAAAGTTCCTTTCAAAAGATTTCATTTCCATCAACAGTGAATGAGAGTGCCCATTCCTCCACACCATTGATGACAGTAAAATTATTTATCTTTGAATTTTTGCCACTCTAATATTTTATTGTTTTAATTTATACTTCTGCTTACTAATAAATGTAATATCTTTTGCTAGTTTATTGGCCATTGATTTTTATTTCATGTATCACCTCTTTATATATTATTTCATTTTGATTGGATTATTTGTTTTGATAGCTTTGTAGGAGACTTATAAAGTATAGGTGTTAACCTGTCTTTTGAGATGTTTTAAATATTTCCACCCAGGCTGTATGTTTTAACATGGGGGTATCTGTCATACTAATAAACCATTTAAATTTTTATGTTGTAAAATCAGCCTCTATGGTGTCTGTGTTTTGTGCTTGCCTAGAGAAGTCTTTCCTACCCTAACATGATGGAATACCATTAGTTTTTCTGCTTTATTTTTCACACTTAGACCTTTAATTGAACTGATACTCATTTTTGTGTACGGTGTGAGGTAGAGATCTAACTTAATTTTTTTCTAAATTGGTTTCCAACATGGCTCTCACCCCTTGGTATTAGCTTGTATGAAGAGCCTATTTCACTTATGAAGGTGGATGGTGCACAGAGGTTATATAACTTGCTCAAGGTCACAGAGCAAATTCTAGTAAGGCTTAGGTCTAAAATTTATTCTGTTAGCTGATCTGTGCCACTTTCTTTATTTCTTCATTTAACATTTTTACCATAGGTTCTAGAAGTCTTGAAAATTTTATTTTATTTCTGTGCTGTTTATTTTAATGGAATAAATTCTACCAACAGGCATATTAAGGTAGATATGCATTTAGAAAGCTTTCTTGAAAAATAATTGACTTGATTTTGAGAAGTATTTGTGCTAAACTGTTAATATTTAGATCAGTGATGCTGATTTCTGATGTGTGTGTGGATAAGTTTTAGTAGAGTATATAGCTTTAAACATTTGTCTGTGTATATATTGTCTCAATATTGTTGCTTTTTAATGAAATTTATTTTCTGTTAGTTTATCTAATATAATCATTTTTCAGAGGATATTCATCTTATGAGCTATTAGAGCAAATCAGACAAGCTGCGTTTATTGCCAAATAATTACTATGCTAAACTCACCCAGTATTAATCACATGGTATGTTTGACACAGGGGTAAATATAAAACTACTACAGCTTTTCAAAATACAGCATGAACAGATACTTGCTCATAGATCATGTTTGATCATGCTTATTGAAAGCTCATTTCAGATAAAATATTTCTACCCAGGCAGGATTTTGACTTGGTTTTATTTATGTGATAGTATAGATATTTGTGGGCGTATCATTCCTTATAAATTATTTTGAAGTTAAATATCAGTTTTGGTATATTAATTAGAGGAGTTTGGCCTCTTTTTCATTTCTTCCTTTTTAAAAAAATTTTATATAGCTTATAAACAAGTCTGAGCTTTAAATTTCCATGAAATTCACTCATATTCTCAAAAGATATTTGTCTTTAACCTACTTAAGTAAATTCAATTTTTCTAGTATATTTTTGATAATTGAATTTTCTTAATTCTTTTGGTTCATTTTATGGAAAGATCATCATTAAAAACAATCTTTCAAAGTAGGATCTCGAAGAGATATTTGCACACGCATATTCATTGCAGCATTCACAATAGCCAAGAGGTAGAAGCAACCCAAATGTCCATAAACAGATAAATAGATAAAGAAAATGTGGTACATACATACAATGGAATATTATGAAGCCTTAAAAGAGAAGGAAATCCTGTCATGTGCTGCAACATGGATGGACCTAAAGGATGGTATGCTAAGCAAAATGAGCCAGTCACAAAGGACAAATACTGCATGATTCTGTCCATATGAAGTATCTAATATAGTCAAAATAAAAGAAATAAAAAGTAGAGAGGTGGTTGCCATGGGCTATGAGGAGAGAGGTAAGGAAATTAGTATTTAATGGGTATAGAGTTCAAGATGAGAAAGTTCTAGTGATCTGTTGCAAAGCAAAGCAAATATACTTAACACTCCTCAACTTTATACTTAAAAATGGTTAAGATGTTAAATTTAATTTTTTTTAACCACAATAAAAAAATAGCAACCAAACTGAAATACACTTTGAATATAAAAAGTAGCCTGGATTTCAAAGACTTAGTATGAAAAAAAAAGTAAAATTAATAACTTTTATATTGATTTTATATTGAAGTGATTATCTTTTCTACGTGTTGTGCTCAGAACCATTTAAAAATTTTAAAAACCAAAAAAACTCATTTAATAATGTGTTTTATAGAGAATATCCCACTTTTAGGGGTTGTTGATGTAACTAATAGTGTCAATTTCTATATTTCTACTCTCATGGAGTGTTATCTTTTTTGATTTTCCTTTCTAAGAGAGAATCTATTCTTGCATGGGAACGCTGTAAGGAAACTGAAGTGCTAAAGACAGTTTTATATTGATTCAGAGAGAAGAATGTAATTTATGGAGTCAACACTACCTTTTATACTCCAGCGTGGTGTAATATGGTTTTCTGCTTGAGGTGCTGTTTTTTAAATGTCTTAACTCCAATGTCTTGATTAAATTCTCTTCTTACTAATTACATTCTTCCCAACTTAAATGTCTAGTTATAAAATACCCTTTTGATTTTTTTCAATTATTAATTATACAGACCTTTTAGAAGTTCTGACAGTTTGTCTTCACCTTATCTTTATTACTGCTGCTCCTCTTACTCCGTGACCTACAGCTCTCTCTTCCTCACATTCATCTTATACTGCAGTGCTACTTCTAAAAGTTTATTCTTTTTTTAAAAATCTGATGAATTTTATTTTTTATTGTATCACATAGCAAAAGTCTATTCTTGCCAATTCTCTAAGGATTCCTTTTATTAAAATAGACCTTGTTCTATATTTGCCCACCCAAATTTAACACTAAGATCTTCAGGAACCTTTCTTTTGGTGTTAATTTGAAAGCTTTGGGAAGCCCTATGGCATTTCCTAAATACAGAAAAAATTTCCAAATCACTCATTTTATAGATAATTATCTTTAAAACACAAACCTTAGTATTTGGCCACAGGAAAGAGTTTTTTGGTTTGATTTTAACATTTGATTTTCTGTTTTCTACCAGTTTTTTTTTTTCCTTTGGACCATTAAAATATGTACTTGGTGAAGATAAACTTATTAAGTACCAAACTGAACCCTTTGTAAAGTCAGTCATTATTACACAGCAGTAAGCTGGTCATCAGAAAAATAGTCAGATTCCTATATAATCTTTTCAGATTGTTTTTGGTAGAAAGGAAATGAGTTTTAATTTCAAGTTTATTGATATTTTGAAAATGCCACAAAGAGGTTCAATAGATAGTTATGCTCATGGAATTTTTGCTGCTGGGAATTTTAGTATAACCATAAACATTTTGTACTGTCTTTGGGAAACTCTCAGTTGCTAATAAACTTTTCAATTTGCCTTGAAGTTACTTAAAAAAATTAATTCTCTGAAAATGTCTTTAAGTTCTGAATTCTGTTTTATGAGGTTTTTCTTGAATGTCTGGGTCATTGATTAGTTACAGTAAGAATAACTTCAGGAGAAATGTGTTTCATAATTGAAAATGCCTGCAAACTGTGGTTTGCTACTACTTACAGGTTAATATGGTGACTTCAAACAGCAATGAACAGGGTAGATCATGAAGCTCTCAGAAAACTGCAGTTAATTTAATAAAAGTCTTATTTATTTAGCTTATATTTTACTTACGGACAAATAGTATGCCTTTATGGAAAAACATTACTTGAATGGCAAGATGTATTTGCCCAGTTCCTTGAAATTGGTGTTTTAAAGCAGCTCTTTTGGAAATGTTACTATTACCGTGTAGTTGTAAAATGTTTCAGAATACATAGCATTATGTAAATATAGATAAAGACATGCATGTTCAGCTGCAGGAATCTCCAGTGGTGTCAGGAGGAGAAGGTAGTGTTTATTTCCCCCAAATTTTATGATTGCTAGAGGGTATGGATGTAAGTTCTGCCCTGAGCACTCTGCCTTTCCCTTCCCGCTAGGAATCTCTGTGAACTAAGTTTGGGCAGGAGAAGGGGAGACTGTAGTAAGGAAAGAGGAGGCACACAATGATGGCAGGCAGTGAAAGGTCAGGTTCAGGCTTTATGCTCCGTCTTTAGCTCTGCAAGAACAGACTTTTGCCAGCTTGGTCACTGTAGGTTGCACCAGAAAGAGTCAATAAATATATATTGATTAAATGAAGATGTCACTGAGCTCCCACAGACTGTTAAGAATTCCTGTTCTACACACTCACTTTGAAAATCTGAGGTAGAATGATTAAAAATCCTAACTCCATAATATTTTATTTGTTACTAGCAGAAGAAAAGTAAATTGATAAGCTGTCATTTTTGACTTTATATTCAGGCTTTCTTAAATATTTTCCAACAGACCCAATTTTATTACGATTCTTCTCTTTAAGTGTCCCTACCTGTAAGCAAGTTGATTATTGGGTTTTTTGGGGGGAAAAAAGCTTTTCTATCCAAGTTTGAACTTTTCTTTGCTTCTGAGGGCCTCCATAAGATGCCTTTAGCCTGCTTATGCATATTTTCTCTGCTTTTTAAAAGATCTTCCTCTGCCTGCCCAGTCTCTCCTTAAGGTTTTCTATGCATAGCTGGTTTCCTTCCCCCTTATATGCCTTTGTTCAGGCAGAGAGACCCAGAGACCCTTCTTTCTGACCAGGAGCAAATATAGGTTTTGTGGGAGTGCCCTTTAAGAAAAAGAAAATTAATTTCAAATACAAATTAGGTACAAAAGTGAATATTTATTTACAATGAGGAAAGAAATAACAAAAATGACAGTTTTAAACAAATTGACAAATGCAAAATTCAGAAAATAACATAACATTTATATTTATTTGTATTAATATTTGCCTGACACATTGCTGTGAAAATTTTTCCTAATATTTTTTGTCTGCTTACTCTTTGATTGCCCCTTCATATTACAATAATTCTGTGATATTTTATTTATTTTGTGTTTTTTGTTTGTTTTGTTTTGTTTTTTAGGGGGGAGGTAATTAGGGTTTTTTAAATTTATTTATTTATTTATTTATTTATTTATTTATTTATTTATTTTTAATGGAGGTACTGGGGATTGAACCCAGGACCTCATGCATGCTAGTCATGCACTCTACTACTGACTATACCCTCCCCCCTGTTTTTTTTTTTTAATTATTGATAGATTAGAAAAGTTCCTTTCAGCCTCACAACTTGTTATAGTTATGTCATATAAATTTGTAAGATTCTTACCAACTTTGAGAGGACCTCTAGCCAAATGTCTTTTATATATGAGCTATAAGATTGCAAGGCTTCATTTTTTCTTGTGTGTTGACTACCATGAAATGCTCTTTGAATTCACACATTTATATCATGGTATGATCTGGCCTGCACATTTCTGTCATTGTGCATACTGAGTTGGCACAGTAACATCTTTGTACACAAGGCAGTTACCAATAACTCAGCCATACACGGAAGTGGCTGAGAACCATGTTCATATATTCCAGTAAGCCCCAAATAAATGTACCAAATTAGCTTTCCCTTTAGGAATCCCAGAGTACCTACAGTGACTCTAACTCTATTGACAAGTGGAATCATGGTGGGGGAAAGCTGAAATGGTAAGAGTCTGTGGTTTTGATAATCTGTGTTAAGACTGTGATGAAACTATATTATTTTTTTTCACATTTTATAAAAATAATTGGTCATTTAGAACAAAGTTGGAGGAGTCATACTTCCTAATTCCTAAATATATTACAAAGCTACAGTAATCAAAAAAAGTATGGTACTGGCATGAAGACAGCCAAATAGACCAGTGGAATAGGATAGAAAGCCCAGAAATAAACCCTTGCATATAAGATCAGATGATCTTTGACTAGGGTTTCAAGACCATTCAGTGGGAAACAGAATTTTTTCAACATACGGTATTGGGAATACTGGATACCCACTTGTAAAAGAATGAAGATAGACCCTGACCTTACACTGTAAACAACAATTAACTCAAAATGGATTAAAGACCTAAGCTTGAGACCTAAAATTATAAAACTAGAAGAAAATATAGGAGAAAAGTTTTATGACACTGGACTTGGCAATGGTTTTTTGGATATGATACCCAAAGCACAGGCAAAAAAGCAAAAACAGACAAATGGAACTACATCAGACTTAAAAAAATTTGTGCATCAAAGGACACAATCATAGAGTAAAAAGAAAACATACAGAATGGGAGAAAATATTTGCAAGTCATTTTCTAATAAGAGATTAATATCCAGAATATATAAAGAATTACAACTCAACAACAGAAAAATCAAGTAACCTGATTAAAAATGGACAAAGGACTTTCATAGACATTTCTCCAAAGATGATATATAAATGGCCTACAAGCGTATGAAAAGATGCTCAACATCACTAATCATCAACCACAATGAGATAAATTGTTTCACACCTGTCAGGATGATTACTATTGAGGAAAAAACCCAAAACACCAAAGAGCAGAAAAGAAGTGTTGAGAAGGATATAGAGAAATTGGAACCTCTGTGCACTATTGGTGGGATTATAAAATGGCATAACTTCTATGGAAAACAGTTTGGCATTTCCTCAAAAAATTTAAAATAGAACTACCAAGTGATCCAGCAATCCCCTTTCTGGGTACGTATCCAAAAGAATTGAAAGCAAAGTTTTGAAAGATGTACACACTCATATTCATAGCAGTACTTTTCACTCTAGCCAAGAGGTAGAAGCAACCCAAGTGTCCCCGTTGGTGAATGAATGGATAAACAAAATGTGATGTGTGTGTGTGTGTGTGTGTGTGTGTGTGTGTGTATATATATATATATATATACAATGAGATATTATTCATTCATAAAAAAGAAGGGAACCTACATGGATGAACCTTGAGAAAATTATGTTAAGTCAAATAAGCCAGTCATAAAAAGATACTGTATGATTCCACTTTTATAATGTATCTAAAGTAGTCAAGTTTATATAGATAGAAAATGTATTTACCAGGGTTTGGGAGAAGGGAAAAGGGAAGTTGTTTAATGGGTATAGAATTTGAGACTTGCAAGATGAAAAAGATCTGGGGAATCTGTTTTACAATAATGTGAATATATTTAACACTACTGAACTATATATACACTTAAAAATTGTTAAGATGGTAAGTTTTGTGTTGCATGTATTATACTATAATAAACGGAGAAGAAAAAACACATTGCAAAAGAAAAAAAAAAGATCGGACAATGTTAAGGACTCCCAGGGCTTTGAGAGAACCTCATGAAAGTGAGGGGTCCTGCAGCTTAAGTGTCATTAGCTTCATCCTGAGACATCTGTTTTGAGCATTCTCATTCTGTCCCTCCTTTGAAGTTCAGCTGAGCTGAGCTACATAGTGTCTCCATTTTCTGACTCCTGTCTCTCTGAGGATGGAACCATACAGTTAAAAATTTATCTTACATTTTCTTGTTAGTCAATGTGTATATGTCTTCTCTCTCAATTATAAGATATTAAGTGTTATCTTCTTTTGTACTTTATAAATACCCAGGTTAATAGTATTCATCTATTTATTTTTTTGCTTATTCATTTGGTCATTCATTCAGCAAACAGTAATTGAATTCCTTCTATGTAGTAGATACAGAAATAAGAGCCATATTCCCTGCCCTTAAGAAGCTCATAGTTTAGACAGGAAGCACCAAGTAAATGGGTAACAATAATAATAGAATTTGAAGGTGCTACCATAGAGGTATGTACAGGGTCTAAGAAGCACAGAGGACACTGAACTCAAACTGGAGGATCAAGAAAGACTTCCCCCAAATACAAATTTGATTTTTGAGGTTTGGTTCTAAAGAATTTGAGAATTTTTTTCAATGTTCCTTAAAAGGTCTGTTAGCATTCTAATTTATAAATGCGTAATAAGAGTGTAAATGCTAACATTCTCCAAAGATTTTGGATTCTAGTAGCATTAGCGATTACCGTGTCATTTTGGCTACTGTTTCATCTTTTGACTTTGTTGAGGGTAAGAGTCCTGGAAAAGCTTAGCCCCTACATTTGTATTTTTCTCCTCAGCCTTCCTTGTCACCACTGTTTGGTAATACTGAAGTTGGTGAGACCAGGAAAGCCTTTGCCTTTCTTATGTTCTCTACATGGCAACTCCTACTCATCCTTTAAGACGCAGTTTAAAATCTCACCTCCCCTGTGAAACCTTTTCTGACTCTTGGCAGTTAGCTCTTTGTATTCCCATAGCATAACTATCTTACATTTCTATTTGTACCTTAATTATGGCACTTAGCATGCTATATTTTAATTATGGATTTACATGTCTCTGTCCTTCAAGGTGTTAGAATCCTCTTTGTTAGAATCCTCCTGGGCTTGGTGCTGGCCCAGTATCTGATACATAGTAGATGCTCAGAAAAATGGTTCATGACTGCATGAATGAATGGTGAGTTCAGAGTTTAGAGTCTTATTTTTGAAAGAGTTGATTGGCCTTACTGTATTTCATCATAGTCACAGGTTGCTTTCTTAAGTTATCTTACGATAGAATCACTTCCACCTTCAAAATACATTATGTGCTCTCTTCGCCTCTACCACCTCCACCTGATCCAAGCTATCTTCCCTCACCTAGAAAGCCACAGTCCCCTTCCAGCTTGTCCCTGCTTCTCCTCTTGGTCCTCTCTGGTATATTCTCCATATAGAAGCCAGGGTGAGCTTTTGAAAATACAACTTTGATCTTGTCTCTCCTAAAGTGGTTGTAAGACCTCCATGGATTCTTGAAATGCTTACTTTGGTAGGTTTTGGAGGCTTTATCCCACTTTACATACTAAAACATTTTAGAAGGTACCCACATCCCATATTAATTATGTGGTTTTATTTATTTATTTTTACTATCATATGTTAAAAGAATTTTAATAGTTTTGCTTTGGAAATTCTTTGGCTACAAATAATTGGCTTAATTTGTAATTATCTGAGATTTATTAGTAGTTAACGTATTTAGTATGTTTTACAAAGTGAGGATTGTTTTCAAATGTAACAAAAATTTAGAAATGCTAAACTTAATATGAAAGTGCTGGGTGTTATCTTTCAAGGACACTTTAGCATTTATTAATTTTTATGGTTCTAATTTTCTTTTTGTGTTTTAGATTTGTTAATATGTTTTTCAGGTCCCAAACATTTGCCGAGGCCCTTGAAAAGCTTGTAGATCCTACGTATTAAGTGAAGAGTGAGCAGTGGATAAAACGGCACTGTTGGCTCTCCTGCTTTAAAATTCTTCTGTGACTTTCCACTGTTCTGACAATAAAGTCCTTTCTGTGACCTGCAGGACCCAGTAGGATCCAACTCCTCCTTGCTCCTTAGGTTTGCCTCACACCTCTCTTCCCTGGTCACATGGCCTGGCCTCCTGATCATCCCTCTTGTTCTTTGAACATTCAAGCAATTACTTTTCAACTCAGTTTAAATGAATGTCCCTCCTGAGAAAAACCTTCCTGAACCACCTTATCTAAAGTGAGCCTCCTTCAGTTTTTTCCATATCCTGTCAACTCTGTTTCCTTCTCAGTGGTTTCCTTCTCCCATGAGGTTGTTGGCTCCACGTGGACCTACCCTGCCTGGTAGTGCTGTCTCCCTGCCCTGAGCAGAGTCAGACACATAGAAAGCACATAGTATGTACTTGTTGAACAAATGAAGAGTTATGTTAATAGATTTTGTAATTTAACAGTCCTTGCATTGTTGGTATAAACCATACATAATCATAATGAAATATTTTCTTAAAACTGCTAAATTCTATTTGCTAGTATTTTACTTAGGATTTTTATATCTATCTTCACAAGTGAAGATTGGTCTGTAGTTTTATTTTTTTGGACCATCTTAGTCCTGACAGGTATCAGGAATATGTTAACCTCAGAGAAGAAATTAGGAAGCTTTCTCTTCTATCTTCGTAAATTCAAGAACAATAGGGATAACATGGAAATTATCTACTTGATAGAAGTTTTGTAGAATTCACCCAGAAAACCATTTGTGTCAGATAGTTTTAGTGGCTAGTTCTTTTAATATCTTACGCATTTCTGCTGTAAGTTATTGTTGCTATTTTTATAACTTTTCTTGAGTTGACCTTGGTAATGTTTATTTTCCTTGACTATCATCCATTATACTTGATCTTCGGATTTATTGACATAAAGTTACATATAATTCTCTCACAATTTAAAAAAATCCTCTCCAAATCTGTAGTTATAATGTCCCCTTTCTCAGCCCTACTGTTAATTTATAACTTCTCTCTTATTTTTAAGTGATCAGGCTTTCCAAAGGATTATCTACTTTTATTTATTTTTTAAAACAAAAAGTTTTTGCTTTTATTGATTCAGTTTACTCTTTGACTGTTGCTTTATCTTTGTGATTTTATCACCATTAATTTCTTTTTTGGGTTTGTTAGTCATTTTCTAGATTTTTTGAGTTTAAATGTTCAGTACATTATTTTCAGCCCTATTTCCTCATGGAAATATTTTAGTTATACAGTTGCCAGAGGTGCAACTTTGATAACACTCAGTTGAGTGTTTAAGTTCTGGTTTATTTATTTAAAAAAGTAAACTCGTTTTTTATTACTTTGTATACTTACCTTGTGATAATATAATTGAAAAATGCTGTCTAATTGTTAATATGAAAAAAGTGCAATAAATATATCACAGAGTCTCAGATGCCTGGAAATACAGGGGCAATAGTGCGTTTATTGCACTTGTTTCTTTTAGATGAACAGTTGGACTCATTGCTTTAAGTTTAGAGGTATCTCACGAAAAACAAAACAAAACAAAAGATGCCTAGAGGTTGAGAAAAAATGTCAATCATATTATTTGAAAATTGAACGAATATTTGTTTTAAAATGTGTTTGTTTCCTGACTTCTCATGCAGTTTATTTAACACTCACATGGTAACACATATACACGTTTGTACAATAATATGCTGCATCGAGAAATGGAGACTTAGCAAAATTCAGTCTTATAAAGAACATGTGTCCATTACAAATTAAAATAAGGCAGCTGTATAGTCTCCATGCATTTTAACATGTTGAGCATGCTCTCCATAAGGAAGCTTTCCGTAACTCATCTGGAAGGTATTGGAAGGATAAAAATAGATGAAATATTCAAAATTTCCACCCTAGGAGTTTCCTGCTTTTGCCTACATCTCAATTGTCAGTCCAAGTCCTGGCTCCTACTCCGTTCAGGGCTGTGCAAAGACAGTGGAAGCATTTACGCCATAAATACTCAAGCTGCCAGATCGTCTAGGCATTGGCCTCTGCCGGCCCCGAAACAGCTCCTTTCCTGTTCGTCTATCAGACTGGAAAAAGCAAAGGGAGACTGAATAAAGACCCAGAAGCCAGGATGACAGACCTGTGGGATTTAGAAGGGTTCATAGGTTCCTTTTCAGGGAATGCTGGCCTTACAGAATCCGTCAGTTTCTCTGCTGGCTGGCATGTCGGATTATGCTCGGTCAGCCCAGTTCATTTGGGAGAATCACACTGTGGAATCCGACCTTTTCTAGTTTATAGAGATAGATGGAGTCTGTTAGTCACAGGGCACTTTTGCCCACTTTCTATCAAATTAGTTACTTTATTTCCTCAAGCAATCCTTGAATAGATGGAGATGAGTTTCTGGAAACTATGTGACTTTTATTCCTTATGTTCGAGTGGCACATCTCTTCTTGTTCAGCCTAGCACTTCTGAATGGGGATCTGAGTCATTCATCCATTCCTTTATTCACCTACTATGTGGGGCTTCATGTGGAGGTTCACACAGCAGTGAAGGAAGGTGTGGTGTTTGTCTTTATACATACCAGGGACGACCAACTGTAAGCAAGTTCTTTGGCAAGAAATTGCAGCTATGACCTGTGCTGTGAAGAAGTCATAAAGGATGTATGGGAGCATTGAACAGGAAGGCCTGGTCTAGACGGGGAGGGTCAAGGGAAAGCTTTCCTGGGGTAATGACTTTTGAGATGGCAAGGATAAGATGAAACAGAACTGCTAAAAGAAAGAAACCGTGTACAGTTTTAGAGCTGAAAGGAACCAGATATAATCTAGTGATGTCCAGTCCTTACATTCCACAGTGAGAAAACTGAGGCCCCGAAGGTAAAGGGACTTGCCTAACCAAGGTTCCACAGCCTGGGCTTGAGATGCAAACCTAGTGTGGTTTTCTTAGCGGGGGTAGAACATAAAGATGCACTTAGTGAGAGGAAGGGACTTAAGGATGGGGGAAACCAGGTAGGTTTGAAATGCTGCTTACTCCAGGTCAGCTGCAAGCTACTTCCTCAGATGGGGGAGGGGATTAAAGATGACTCATATCGGCCAGTTTGCTGTGCTGTAGCCGAGTTTTTATTTGGGGTGGAGGGAAGAGGTACCAAACACACATATACCCAAAATAGTAAATGTGGAGTTCAGTTGGGAAGCTAGTCACTGTTCTGCATCTGTCTTGCTGTGTGATTTGGGGTAAGTCACTTAACCTCTCTGAGTTTGCATTCACACTTTATACTTTGGTATGTTTCCTTTCAGCCTTTTCCTGTGCGTTTTAGGAGCTTGTTAGAGATCAGTTGCGCCCTGTATTTCACCTTAATCTTTAAAGATGAAAGTCTCTTGTTTGGGTAAGGTGTTTTTAAAAGCCCCCTTTTAAAGAGCAGTTTGCCAGCCTGTGCTTGCCCAGACATCTAGAGGATAACTGTTGCAAGCCAGCCAAGCTCCAGGATCTGCAAGAATCGTTAGCAACTGAGCATATTTCTATAAACCAATAACGATTTTTATATTTTGTTCATCTGTTACCCTTATGCTGTTGCCACTTTCACATTCAGTGTGTGTAGGTGGCGAGTATGAGATAACAGCATTTCACAAATGAGAGTGGAAAAGGGCCGCTTTCCCTTTAAGGCAGTTTCATCCCCAGCTCCCTCCCCTTTCCTGATTGACAAACCTACCCGAAGTCACATGATCCGCCTCTATTTGAAGGTCACAAAAAGCTGCTTCCTTTAGAGACAGAGGGGGAGAGAGAGAGCAAGAGGGAGAGTGTGAGAGTTAGTTCAAGCCAAAATGGCCGACAGAGTCTCTGCTGGTTTCTGAATATTTAAAATACAAAAAAACAGATAGACAAAAAGAAATCATTTTTTGGACCTTTTTTCATTTCCATTTCTACCTTGTATGCCTCAATTTGCTGGATTTAAGCACTGCTGCACTTTATGAGGTTGGTAAATATTTTCAATTTTTAAAAACCAATTGATTTATATGGATCTTGTCTAACCGTGTCACTAGTGCTGTTGCAAATCGACATTTGTCTAGCATGGAGACTGGCTTCAGACATGTCGTGAATCTGTGTAAATCAGACCCGTGATGTACTTTTGGTTCGGCATTTTAGAAATGGAAAAGCGTTGGTAAAATATTTAATTTTGAAGAGATTTAATTGCACTTTTAATTTATATGCAGATTTTCATCATCGTTTCTGTCTTGCAAGTAAGTAAAGCTGCGAGTAGTTGGAAATTTGATATTTAGAAAGAGGTTTTTTAAAAAACATAGTCCTCTCCCTGCCCCCTTAAATCTGCTGCAAAAATTTGCATAAATATAAATGGGTTTGCATTCTTTCGGCTGCTAAGGCCGACAAAGGATCTGGGAGGGCAAGCACTACCCCGGGAAAGCCGCTTTTTTTTTTTTTTTTAAATAAAGCTAGGCCATCCTTCCTAGAGAGATGTGAAACCTAAAATAAGACCTGATACATTTTAAACATCAGGCTGGGGGCGAGTGAACACCAGGAGGTTTGGGGTTTGTAGATTCCCCTGCTTGAAACCTCCCAGGCAATGTGTGGATCACCCCTTTCCTCTGCGCGCGCTCATTTGCACTGGGGCTCTGTGTGTGTTCTCAAATGTGCAGCCAGATGCGCTTTTATTTTGATCGTGGTTTGAACTAAACGGTAGGACAATCTTGTAAACATGGTGTTTTCAAAATATAAACAGCTCTTCGCCCTGGTTAGGAATTAGTTCTTTATCAGTTTCTCCCTGTGGATTGGCCGCCTTCGTTTCTCATGGATTACAATTTCTGTTTAATTTTACACAGATGAACTGGGCTTTTCAGCACAAATTCAATATCTGTGTGTGTAGTTGCCCACTTCGGCCACGTATCCCTTGTGTAGTGGTCATGTAGGGTCACGTAAATAAGTAGCTGTATGTGTATGTATGGTGGTTACCCCGAACCTGTGTGGTGCTCTGAAGTTAAATTCCATTACTCCTAATGCAGGATTCTAGAAAGCCTCGGAACAGGGAGGGAAGAAGGCTGAAAACTTGCTTTCTCAGAGCCACCTCCCCCTATCATTGTGAGAGTGTGATGTAATGCTTCTCGGTCTGGTGGGCTGAAAGGATTGTAGTTTGTGATGTGGCGGGTAAATTGCCCCCACCCCTGGGTAAATTACCCCACCCCCTCAGCACATCCCTCGCTCAGAGAGGCCTTGTTTTCTTTTCTTTTCTTTTCTCCTAATTTGTATCTTCCTGATTTATGCCTTAGCATATTGACATGAGAAAGACACTGTTCTTCTAAGTCTGTTACAAAGTATAGTTCAGAAAAGGCATTTTAAATATGCAAATGGGTCGAATTGTCATATCCCCATCATTAAATATGTAGACTTGGATTAAAGCTAATTAAGCATAAATGGAATAATTTTGATGAGGGAGCAGTGGGGTTTTTTTGTTGTTGTTTCCCTCTTAATTAATCTAATTATAAGATGCTTGCTGGGCCTGAAAGTGTTAAAAAAATGGAAAAAATGCTGGACCATTTTGAAAATTTGACAGTCTGGAAGAGGGTGTGTAGTGCTTTCAAAAGCTTTATTCACTGTTAAAATGGATTGGCCTCTTGTGCTGAAAATGGCCTGTTTCTTTGGGCCAATTGTGTGTAGATGAAGGGACTTTCACGCTAATTTAACGAAAAGACTTTCATTTGAATACATAAAGATAATTAAAGCCCTCTGTCTCCAAAGAGCAAATATTGTATTATTTTTCTAAAATTAATGTTGTTATTGTATTAGTGGAAATAAGGAGAGAAGGGACAGTTTAAATTTAGTGTAAATTTTTTGGTGATACAAGTTTAGCTTTTGTATAAGAGGGATTGGAAACTACATTGAAGAGGTAATCTGGAACAAATTTGTCTCTTTAAAAAATTTTTTACAGCTTGAATTGAAAGGAAAAGACATAGAAATTACCATAGTGATAGGGAGTGTTGCTCTGTGGTAGACCTAAGGAAAATTAGAGCTCTGATTTTTGTTGTTGTTTTTTCTGAAAATGAAAGCGCTTATTTGGGGCTTTACTTGTTAGATGATTCATTTTACGCCCATTTCCTAAGTTGGCCTTGCAGAAAAAGAGTGAGAAAAACCTAAGCTTTCCATGTTTTGCCATTAGCTTGTTTTTGTGGACTGTGTAAACATGTGAATAGCAGGTTAATTCAGTTTGCAGAGCAGAGAAACCAGAAGCTGGGTGCTTGTTCTCTTAGACAAGAAAGAATGATATAATGAGCATTAACAGAATGCCATCTGATTCTCTGAAATGTTTTTGTAAATATTCTTCTCTCCTAGACAGGTTGAAAAGTGAGATAAATAAGACCTGGTTTCACGTATGTTAAGCATTATGGCTCTGGTGAGTTTCAGAAGCTCAGCTGCCATTTTGGATCTAAGTTCTGCAGGGCCAAATCCTTATGGCTCCAAACTATGGTAATTCAGAGGCAAATGAAAATGAGTAATAAATCAAGTGTGCAGATGGATAGTATTTAATTTGTGCCTTTGGTTGAAGTTTTCTTTCTGTTGGTAGTGTGAAATGAAGCTTTAAAAACTTCAGTGATGTGGCTGATGTTATGAAGAGCAAAACCCAGGGATATTAGAACTTGCGTGTTGGGGTTTTTAAAAATGAGACCGCTTATGCAGAAGTTTCTTACCGGAGAAAGTTAATATAATCCTTACCAAAGTTTCCCCACCCCCAATCCATATTTCCTTATGCTGGGTCTAGTTGTGATAATACAGTAATGTCATTAATCACAGTGCTACCCTGTCTCAGAAAGAAATGTCACAGATTCATTATTAAGACTTTGCTGAAACATCACAAAAATTGAGAGTGCCTGTCTATCAGAAGTGGTATCTTATTTTTAAACTGTTTTTCAGTCCCTCCATCTGTGTGCCAGAAAGGAAGCATTGGCATCTTTGGTATATGGCGTAAACTCAACTCTTGTTGTTCAGCTTTGAATGGCCATTTGTTATTCTCTATCGCCACTGGGACAGTCCTTTAAAAATAAACATCTAAAAATTGAAGCATAGACTCCTAAGGCCTTTCCAGCTCTCAGTTCTGCAAGAGACGCGGAAAGAGTGATGTGTGACGATGGGGCCTGTGGGTCTGCAGAGGAAGCCCCGCAGGGAGCAGTGGTAAGGGTGGGTGGGCCTCATGGGCCTCACCCTACCCAGCTGCCCCACAACTGAAGTTCTGGAGAAATTTAATTTTTATGACTCAGTATAATCATGACCTTTTGCCATTTAAACTGGACAAGGTCCTGAGGCAACACAGATGAATGTACTTTGTCCTGCCCTCAAGGAATACCAGTCCAGCAGGGAAGATAACTCAGGTAAAGAACCAGTGGCTTTACCTTGGTACTGTGTGTGTGATAGTTAGAACAAGTACCTGGTACTAAGTAGCCTGAGTATCTGCATTAGGGGAACCCTTATTTAAAGAAGCCAAATAATTACTTCTTATTACTTTCTAGTTTCATTTGGATATTAGATTTTCTTTATGTGGCGCTTGGGATTTAAATGTGGGGCTTTGACCATCGTCTGGGAGGTGAGGCAGCACATGCTGATTGTTTCCTAGTGCAGGATTGTTTGAGGATTTATTCTAATCCGACTTCCCTCACCTGCTTCTTGTGATTAAGACTGGTGGTGGGGTGGGGTGGGGTGAATTGAAGCCATTTGGCCTGAAAAGGGATTTAACCCATGATGGTGACATTTTAATGTGTTTTGCTTTCTCCCTTCATATATTCAGCAGTCATTTATTGTGCCAGGTGCTGCTGTAGGTGCTGGGGGAATCTAAGAATTAATTTGGTCGGCCCATTGTCCTGAGCAACCACTGGTTCATTTGTGGAAATATTTGCCAGCTGATGACTATCTAACCTACCACTTTGGGTTATGACTATGGTAACACTGTAGTTCTTTTCACCTGATGGTCTCCTTACTGATAATCAGGGAATGAATGCTGATTTTTGCTTATGGTAGTTCTAGAGACTTTCATTTAAGGTTTGACAAGATAGTTCCTTTATCCTTTTTTTTTTTAGCCCTGCAAAAGTATTTCCTCAAAATTGTCATTTAAATGATCTCTGAGGACCCTGCCACTTAAGTCGCCTCCCTAGGTACTCTATCACATTCCTCAGTTTTGCTTTTTTTAAATATCCCTTGATTGTATCACCCTCTGAAATCGCATTGTATGTGGTGCATCACTCCCCACAAAACCAGAAGCTTTCATGAGAGCAGACTTTGTTTTGCTCATTGCTCAGTCCCCAGCATCTAGAATTGGGCTTAGCACATGTAAGTGCTCAATAAAAAAGTATTTGAATTAGACCTGAGTGTAAGTCACCAAGACCAGTTATGTGACCTTAAGCCCCTGTTTCTTCATCAGTAACATGGAGACAATACATTGTCGTGAAGCATAAAGGAGACGCTATGCGTAAGGGCCAGCACCTAGCTTGTTGCTTAGTATTTCCTTCCCCTTTGCGCTCTCTCTTTGTTACATAAACCAGAAAGGCTGTTACGGCCCCACAGATGCCTTGATCCTCTCTCATGTTCCCAGCATCCTGGAGTGCGTGCACTGATTGCACTGAGCTTCAGCCTGGATGAGGACAGGAGCAGGGCTGAGTGTTTTCTTTTATTAAAGGCCCTACATTCCTATGGTCTGATGTTGCCTCCTCATGCTCTCCAGTTTCCTCTAGGCTCTGCCTCTGTGATGTCTCCACGTTTGCTTGGCTGCTTTTTATGCATTCTGTGTTTTGCATCAGAGGTTCTCAACAGTTTCAAATGAATTGGTCTTAGAGTTTACAAGGCAAAGGGGAACGTAAAATACAATGTTTTCCCCTTTGTTTTCATCATTCTGAGCCTGCACATGTTAACTCTATTTAACCACAGTATTAATAGTTTTGAGTCGAAAGAGATAAAATAAAAATTTAGGTCAATTGCCTGCTTTATACAACACAGTTGAATTAATATAGATTACAGATAGCTTTCATTCATTGACTTTGGAATTTGTTTTAAAAAATTTTATCTATTCATTCATTCGACAAATAATTACTGAATACCTATTCCATGCCAGATATTGGGATAGGTGCTAGCACAGGAGTATGAAGATTTTTGCCAGGTACCGTTACTGAGGTTATACAGAATTGACAGGAGGGGCTGGCCAGTCCTCAGGGTGTTTGGTAATTGCAAAAGAGGGACACCCATCCTAAATAGAGGGACCAGCTCATGCAAGGGCGCTGAGGCAAGAGAGGACTTTGGAGAACCGCATATAGAGTACTTGGACACGCTTGGAGTGTGATGTGTGTGAGGGAAGAGATAATCTGGGAAATGAGAAGTGGAGATGAAAAGGTGAACACTAGCCAGATGCCAAAGAGTTTGTAGGTCATGTTTGGAAGTCTTTATCTTTAGAACAATTAAAGGTTTTCAGCAGGAATTTCACCTGTTCAGATTGGATTTTTGAAAGATATGTTCTAGTTGTACAGTAGAAAATGACTGGAGAGTTGAGTATAAGACCAGATAGTATTACAGTAATCAGGTAACGGTGGCCTGGACTACAGAGACAGCAGAATTGTGAAGAAGTGGATAGATCTGGAGACATTTAGGAAGACTGTTTCACAGGACCTGATCGTTGAGTATGAGAAGGCAAGGGTTGGGGAAATAAAACATGGCACCTCTGTCTCTGGCTTGGGCTACTTACTGATGAGATGGGATACCATTCGCTGAGTTAGGGTTCATTTAGATGAGAGACAGGTGTGGGGTTGAGATAATGAGTTCAGTTTTGGAGTTATTGAATCTTGGGACATCTAAATGAAGGTCTGCATTAATTACATACCTGGCTGGAGATAATGATTTGAGAATCATCAGTAGTCCCAAGTTTACCAGAATTTTCCTTTTTAAGTTGATTTCTTTGGAAAGATGGCCAAAGATGGCAGTGTGCAGCACAAGTGCTATTGGATATTGTTTAAAAGGACAATATTTTATAAAGAATGTAAGACCATAGACATGCTCTCATTACTACAGTGGTTGCCATTAGAAATACAAGAGGAGTTTGAGGGAGGAGAAAGGCTAATTTTAGCTGGGTTGATCAGTGGAGGCTTTATGAGGACCTTGTATTTAAGCTGAGCCTTTAAAAGATCGGGCAGAACTGTGAAGAGTAGACTTGAGGGCAGAGCATTGCAGCTGGAGGATTAGTTGTGTTTGGGGGGATTGGAGGGAGGTTGGGTGTCTATAGGAGGGCTGGGACGCCTGCTGAGGAGTTTGGATTGCCTTGGGAGATAGTGGGGACCTGTTGAAAGTCTGATAGCAATGGATGAAAGTGGTATTTTGAGAATACTAATATAACAGTGGGGCAGAGGAGGACTGGTGAGGGTAGGGTTGGGGAAGGTGAGGACTGAGGGGAGAATTGAGAGACAGGAAGGTCAGTTCGAAGGCTGCAGCAGAAAAGCCTGTGATGAAAGGGCCTCATAAGACGGACACTGGGCCTGGAAGAGAGACCAGGGTCTCCAGGTTTTCAAGGTGAATGATGCAAATCTTCAGCAGCAATGAAGATGAGGAATTCAAGTCAGACATACTGAGTTTAAGAAGTTGGTGGGATTTGCAGATGGAACTGGTTAGCGGGCAGCTGGCAGTGTGGAGCTGAAGCTTGAGAAAGAGGTCAGAAGTGGAGATAAAGAGTTGGAAGTCATCCACGTAGAAGTGATAGTCGAAGCTGAGAGTGGATGAGGTCATCATAGAAGTGAAGAGAATAGAAAAGAGAACCGAGAATGGGCCTTGGGGACAGGAAGAGAAAGAGGACCTGAGAGAGGATGAAAGAAAGGTGGTTGTGCAGGACAGGCATTAGTCACTGAAGATGAGGGGAGGACTTCTCCATCTCAGATGTGGTCAGCAGGTTTTGATACTGTACAGGAAGAATAGTCTTTGGTTATGGCAGCGTCCCCAAACCTGGTGTTGGACGGTGTGCCACAGGGACAGGCTTGGGAATCATTCAGTAGAAACAGACTGTGTTACTTTCGTTTTCCAGGAGTCACATTGAAAAAGTAAAAAGAAACAGGTAAAATTAATTTTAATACTATATATTTAACGCAATATTTGCAAAATATTGTCAATTCAACAGGTAATAGATTTAAAAATATTAATGAGATACTTGGCATTCTTTTTTTTTCATACTAAGTTTTTAAAATTTGGTGGGTGTTTTATACTTGTAACACATTTCAGTTTGAATGTGAAATTTTCATGGGAAATGTTTGATCTGTATTTAGATTTGATAAAATTTAGAGTTGAAAAAGTACATTCACGTACCCAAGTTTTTCCAGACATATTAAAGTTTTCCAGTGATGGAAATGTTATCAATTTTAAAATTGAAAGTAATTAAACTGAAATACAGTTGAAAATTCAGTTTCTCAGTCACAGTAGTCTTACTAAAATTGCACACTAGCCATGTGTGGCTATCAGATTGGACAGGGAAGGTTTGTGCCAAGTAAGATAGGCTACCTTACAGCTCATGTGCCCTTTGAAAATAGTCACGAAGCATTTTTAACATCACAAAGCATTTCACAGGATTGGTGTTACTTAGAACGCATGTTGGCTTATGCTAATGAAATTTTTACAATTGGAAGGGTCAAATCCTAATTTTGCATGTAAGGCAATGAACTTTTTATGCATAGAGTCTAAAATTTAAAACAGGAATTAAAAACTTGTTTTGGCTAAGGTCAGCAGGATGGTCCCTTGGTAGACGTTCTTAAACATACCAGATCATGTATTTCAGAAATTCTAGGTATGGTCGCTTACATCTAAAAACAGATTCAGTTGAGGGGTAGGAGCAATCCCGCCCCCTTTTTGAACTCTGGAGTCTGTGGGATGATGGTTTCAGGTGGGGAGGTATGAAGTTAGGAAGGATTCCATTGTTCTCTGAAACTTTCAGTCAGTGGTCCAATCCCAGCCTTCTAGCAGGGGTGGAGGTGTGTGAGGGGAAGGGGGTTCCAAAGAGGTCATAGTTTTGTCGTTGAATCTCACTTCTCTTCGGCGATCTGCAGGCTGTTTGGCCATAGACTGTTACACTCACTTTGTATTTCTTGACATCCTGGGCCAGTATAATATTTAGTAAATATGGAGTGGTTTATAAAAAAAAGCAGGTTCAAAGATTTTTATTTAGTTACCTCATTGATTTATACTGCTTTGTAGTTGCAGTTATACCTTCTAAATAATAACCTTTAAAGATAGAAATGATCTTGAGTTGTGCTTGGAACCAAACCGTGTTCACTCTGCAAAGTAAGCATTGGTTTTGGGTTGCTGCACAATTTCATTTCAGCAGATGTAGAGGACCTTATTTTTCTCTGAAGTGCCTTGTAAAAGTTTGGGGTGTCGGCTATTCCATGACATACTGTTTTGGTTTTTGTCTTTTAAACCAGTATGATAATTAATCCCCTACATTATTGTTTTCCTTTAGAGGTGCATTTTGGTTATCAATGCCTTTGTGAAAAACCAGACTGTGCAGTGGTGGGCTTATTACATAATGCCCTTTAATGGCTTAATAAGGCCAGGGACCTAGTGGAAGATCCCTTGCCCCCTCCCAGGAGCCCAGAGCAGTGAGTCTTGTGCCTCTCGGTGCCATTGTTTTTTTACCCCTTTTCTTGCAGAAAATAATTGCTGTTCTTTTTATGCCAAGAAGTTCCTATTTATAAGCTGAAGTTAGACAGCTAATTGGGTAGCTTAGAATAGTGGCTTTCAAACTTTTTGATTGAATATACACTAAGAAATACAATTTGCATTGACACCTTGCACATACATGAAGTGTACACTGAAGCAAAAGTATTTACTTTTAGATACTCTGTGATATATTCTATTCTGATATGTCCATTTCAAATCCAATGTGTACAACAAAAAGAAAAACAAGAAATGCTGATCCTGACCATTATGTTGATTTAATGATCCACTCTGGATTGTCTCAATGAGGTTTAAAGAAATTTTAGGGAACTACTCAAGGGTGGCCATAGTCAAGGATATGAACCGCGGTTTTGCAGGTCTTGAGAATCAAATTTACCAGACCATTCAGCTATCATATCAACCAAATTCATAAATGACTTTTTAAAATATTGGTTTGTTACTTCAGCATGTCGGAGATGGATATTTTTGATGACCAGAATGTTGTCCTCCCTTACAAGTGCAGAGCATTCCATTTGAATCAGAAGAAGTTGGCCACCCATATTGAGGAATGGAGATGTATGTATGTTTTCCCCCTAGATTTTAGAGAAACTGAAGTAGAAGACACCCTATTACTGAATTATGTATTTTCTCCTAGAAAGGCCCCGTGGAAAACACTGCCATACTCTCTTTTTTTGGAAGGACTGGGGGAGAGTTGATTCCCTGCCCCTTTTCCAGGTTTCAGGAAAACACATTTCCACTAATTAACACATTCTGTTTTCAGACACACTTCAATACATTTGATTAGTTCAGCATTTCCCAGTTTGTCAGGGTACTAATAGATTTGCCTGCAAAAAAAAAAAAATTCCTTTCCTGAATTAAACTGGTCTTTGCTTACTACAAAAGGACTTACGAGTCTTTAAGATGCAGGTACGCATGGGGAACCTTAAGTGTTGTGTCTATATAAAATCTTGAAGTACCAGGGTTTTTATTTTTGCTTTTTAGGCACAATTTGGGGAAATGCATGGTGTGCTTTCCATTTTAATTATTCCTTTCTAAAACTACATCCTCGTCAAGCAGGCTGGATTTGGCTGTTTTCCCAAGTCTCTGCAGACACTTTAACATGGTGGTTCCCAGGCTTGAGTTATAGCTCCCAGGGAGCTATAACATTGCAAAAACAATATTGGGATCTAACATGAGTGACCAGTTTTAAATTTGTCAAGTAAAGGTGTTTTTAAAACCCACTATTACCATCATTTCAAAAGAAAAAACATTGTAATGTAAGAGTAGAATGGACAGTCTCAGTTTAAGAGACATCTTACTATGTTGGTTGCTTTATGAAGACTATTACATAGGGAATGTAGATCAGCGCAGGTACTAAAGTTCAGCGTTTGGAACCACGCTAATTATAGACCGTCTCATCGCATGTATGACGGTTAACTATGCGCTTGCTGGTTTTATTAGCCTCACTCATAGGAATAAACCTTACTTCAAGTTCTGGAACTACCCTCCTTCATTCTTATTTACTGACAGTGATGCCGGTCACTGTGTAACAGTGACTCACACTTTAAAAAAAATTACTTTGCTCTCTCTGAATATACTGTAAACAGGTAACCATTGTACTTTAAGGAAAAAAAGCCAACTCCACTGGGTGCTGAGCAGTTGTAGAATCTAGAATAATAGTCAAAACCAATAGTAAAGTTTATCAGATTTAATGAAGTATACAGTTGACCCTTTAACAATGAGAGAGTTGGGGGTGCCAAGCTCTGTGCAGTTGAAAGTCCCAATGTAATTTTACAGTCAGCCCTCTGTTTCCATAGTTCTGCATCTGTGGATTCAACCAACTGTTAAATATTTACTACTGGAAAAAATCCGTGTATAAGTGGACCTGCGCAGGTCAAACCATAGTTGTTCAAGGGTCAACTATATATTCATGGTGATTATATAAAAGTGACAGGCAGGTCACAGAACTAAGTAATATTACTTTGTATGTTTTTGCCAGCCTGTTGGCTCTTTGTGAGTTGTGAATAATGGCCATGGAGATTTTCTGTCATATTATGTACATTTTTATTTCTACTTCCATCATTCTACTCTGACATTTTAAATGACAAAGACCTTAAATCTGGTAACTGCACATCAAATGTCCACTCTGTCTTTAGTGAGAGAAAGTGCTTTTTAGATGCACTTTACTCCTTTAATCCAGAGGAGCGTGACCAGCAGCTCCCTGGCCTGCCCTGCTGTGATAATGCTATCAGCTGGTTGTAGGAGTGGCAGTCCCAGCAAGGGCTTTGAATCTTCATCTTCAGAGTCCTGGGACAGAGAGAGGAGGAGGGGAGAGGTTGGGGTTAGCAGTGTAGGTTGGGTGTTTGGAAGCAGTAACTAGCTGGGTAGACTTGAGTGAGCAGGATATATTCTACATCCTGTGCACTTGGAAAATTTTGTTTATTACCTACGTATGTATCAGGCACTGTACAGTGTTGGGAATAGAACAAAGATAAAAAGACCTGACTTTTATCTTTGGATCTCAACCAGTAATGTGAGGCTGCCTGTAATAAAGGGAGAGGTATGATGCCAAGGGATCCTAGGGGTTGGAGACAGAGATGAGGGGACTGGGGAAGTCTACCCTGAGAAAGAAGCATTTGAATTGAGTCTTAAAGGGAAATTGGAAGTTGCTTTGTGGCGGATGGTGGGGGAAGGGGTTGGTAAGTAGATCAGGGCTGATTTAACGTAATAGTTAAGAGCTGAGGTTCTGAAGTCAGGATAGTCATGTGGTTAGGTCAGCCCAGTGTTGGGTAAGTAATATCTGTGTGCCGCGGCTTTCTCACTGGTAAAATGGGGAGTAATAATAGTACCTCTTATTGCCTGGAGTCAGTGGTAGCTCCTGTTTTCATAATTTTTATTGCTAGCATTTCAGGCAGAGGAAGTGGCATAAACAAAGACAAGGAGCTAGGGAGTGGGGGAGTATGGGAAATGGTGAGGTATTAGTGGGAGACAGTGTAGGCCGTCTGGAGCAGAGTAGAAGGGTTGGTTGGGTTTTGTGTTCTAAGAAATTTGAGTTTTATCTTGTAGACAGCAGTTTTGAAAACTCCACTGTCTTCAGTTGATCTCCGTGTTGAGGATCTGATACAGGAGGAGAGATTGGGGACAATCAGCAAGAGGAGTGATTGGAGAATGTAAATTAAGTTAGTGATGGTAAAGATGGAAACACCAGATGTTAGGAACACTTGTGAAGTGAATTCATTGGATATGATGAGAATGATGGAGGAGTTGTGGATAGGTCCCAGGCTGGGTGAACAGGTGATGCCAGGGATTGAGATGGGCATATGGTGGGCAGAGCAGAGGTTCTGAGTCTGTAGAAGGGTGAGGATGGGGACTGATGGGCTGTACGTTTGCTTTGGACATGTTTTAGATGTTTGCTGGACATTTAATATAACCTGGCAGGTGGAAATAAGGGCCAGGAGCTCCAGAGAGAAGTTTGAGAGCCATCCATTAACATATAGAGACGATCTTCTAGGCCATGGTGGTGACAGTGCTCTCTTAGCAGACGATTAGAGGAGTGGGATGAAAACAGGAAAAGGGGTGGTGCAAGAGAAACCCAGACAGGAAGGGGTTTAGGGAAGTAAAGGATGGTTATCAGGGCCAATGCCACAGGGGGTTGGCTGAGATAAGCCCTGAGCGTGGGCAGTTAGGCTTGGCCTTCAGGAGCTCAGTGCAACAGGTTCAGGGCTCCATGAGGCCCGGCACATGGTGGTTTGTCATGCTCACCACTGTCTGTCGCATTGGGAAGTCTCCCTGTGGGTTTCAGGTTTCTTCCTGTCACTATGGTGAGCAGCTCTAGGGCAGGAAGTAATTGTGCTACCTCTGTAACCCCAGCACCTGACACACACACAGTGAATGCTCAGTGAGCATTTGTGAAATGAATCAAGGATGACTTGGATTGACTCAACAAGTATTTATCAAGTGCCTTATGTGTTTCAGGAGCTATGCTGGTCTCGGGATAAAACAGTGAGCAAGACAGATAAAAATCCCTACCCTTCTAGGGCTTATATTCTAAAGCAGGAATCAGAAGGCTAAGGGGGAAGGAACAAGTAGAGAAGTAACTATCGAAGGTAGGAGATGAGAGCTCTGTAGCCATGAACATCCTGGTGCCCAGGAGGCATCTAATGAGCTAGTTGGCTTGAACATGGAAGGGAGCCGGTTTGCAGAGAATTGAGGTGTGGGAAGAGATTTGCTGAGTAGATGAAAGTTTAGCCTTAGAGTGGGAAGAGTAAGTTTAGAGATGGAGAGAAGGATATTTGAGGGAGTTCCCCCTGGGAGACATTCACCTCTGAATGGGAGTCGCTTCTCTCTGTAGAACTAGGAGATGAAGTCAGATTGGAAAAGGCCTGCAGAAAGAACCATCTGCCAGCTCTAGGACCTTAGATGAGAGGAGATCCTTCCTTCCTTTTCTTTTTTTTTACATTGAAGTACCGTCAGTTATAATGTGTCAATTTCTGGTGTACATCACAATATCCCAGTCATGCATATGCATACATATATTCGTTTTCATATTCTTGATGTTTGCAATGGCAGTGATCTTTGGCTGTGCAGCAAGTCAAGATGAAGAACACAGTGAGTTGGGGTTCATCTGAGGCTGAGTGAGGACTGGCCTAGATAGGGAGTGTGGGAGAGCCAGGGGGTGAAGTCTTCAGGGAATACTGGTGAATGTTCCCAGGAGTCCAGGTTGGGAGTAAGATAAGACCAGAATCAGGCGAATAAACTGAAAGAATAGAAGAAAGGGTCTGGGTTGGAGGAGGTGAGAACTTACAAATTAGAGGGGAAAGATAATATTACTTCCTGTGTGCTTCCTACAGTGAACGCCAGGCCTGCTGTGCTAAATGCTTTATATATGTTAACGTTTCGTCTTCATGACGACCCTGTGAGCTAACTGCTACAGAGAAGTTAAGTATCTTGCCTAAGGCTGCACAGGTAGGAAGTGACCTGGACAGCCTTGGCTACTGAGTTCGTGTACTTGAGCACTATGGCCTCCTGCCTTGGCAAGAAGTCAAACACGAAGGCTTCTCTCAGGCCAGGTAGCTTTGCAGTGGCTTCCTGAACTCACTGAGCCATCCTTCCTTCTCTTGGGGTAGCATGGAAGGGACCTGTGGACTCTCCCCTCCCTTTTAAAAAATAAGTATATTTTAGGCAGCAGTGTATTTTATACAGAACTCTGTTTTCCCCACCTGCCTTGCTCATGCCCAAACGTCCTTTAATAGGAAACAAAGAAGATTTCACAATGAGAGAAGACTTGACATGTAGATCAGTCTCTGAGCTCTCTGCACCATAGCGCCTTCTCTACCTCCTCATCCTCCTTCACCTAAACTGAGAAGAGAAGCCAGAGGAGCTGGCACTTCCACCAGTTCGAAGGGTGGAGAGACTGAAGAAAAGCTTGGCTGATGTGTGGTGCCTAAAAGCAGGGGAGGCTGGCTGTGTTGCCTGATGCAGAAATATTGGTACTGTCTGTAGTGGCTGGGGGTTATAATTCCTAGTTCGACAAACAAGACTGTCTTCTCTTCCTGGGGAGAGCCCCCGTGTGTTTTCGGTGACATGGGCTTTTCTGGATAACTAGTTGGACTTCTGTTAGGTAAGGAATTTAGCCCCTGGCCCTGTGCCCTCCACCTGTGTGAGGCCTGTGACATATCACTCAGAGTCTAGGCCCTCTGCAAAACCGCGGAGAAACACTCTTTGACCTTTGCTTGGAAGCCATTTGGAAGCACAGAGACTTTGCAGATGAAACATGTAGACAACTTTATCCTTCTGGGTGAAGAAAGAATTATTTGCAGAGACAACAGTGTATAATCATGGTACCTCAGCATTCTGTTTGCATTCTTTTAACATCTGGTTTTGCTCTTGAAGCAGTTTGGAAGGAATGCCACTATATCATCATTCTGTCAATGTAAACTAATTTTCATGATTTTCAAAGAAACAACACACCAAAACTGTGTAGTTTTACATGCCAGAAAAGCTTAGATATTTCAAATACTGCATATACAGAGCAAATAGATCACCTAGCATTATTTGCTGGCAGTTTTTAGGTTCACTCCTGATCCTGGTATTTTCTATTGAGCCCATGTCTTACCTGCTGGGACATTTGCATTTCTGCTTGGCTCACTACTGGGGACTAGCATTTTGTCTTTGTCTTTTTTTTTCCCCCCAACACTGCTAGAAAGGTCCACAGTGTATTAACACCTTTGGTTTTTAAAATTGCTTACCTCTAATGAATTTTTAATAACGTGATCTTGTTTTGTCAGATATTAAATCTTAATATTTAGTCGTCGGTACTTGACAGAGCTGGTTAGGCTAAAAAAAAAAACCAGATAAGCCATCACTGAGACAGTGCCTTCAATAGTCCCAGTGCCCTCAGGCCAGGATTAGTGGGGGTCTCTGTGACTAGTTGGTATATTTATTTGGAAGTTAAAGTAGAAAATATAGCCTATTTATTCCTCATTTCTTCCTCCTCTGAATACAGATTCTGTTCTCCTGGGTAAGAAATAAGTTCATTGCTCGTTTTTAGGTCATAGGGCTCTTGCTGCTGCTTTTGCATGTTTCCCTTGTTTTGGTCAGTGGCAGTGATAGGCAAACACAGCGTAAGCGAGCAGTTATAGCGCACGTTCTTCTGCATGCAGGTTCTCACTGAGGTTCTGTGCGACCAAATTGAAAAACACTGCTTTGAATCATACTGAGTCTTTCCGTGAGGATCTGGGGGAAAAGGACATGACCTCATATTCATTAAGTGCCTGTTATATAATAAGTACTTCCCATGCCCTCATTTAGTCCTCATGACAACCCGATGTGGCGAATGGTTTCATCTTCATAAAAAAGATGGAGTGCCCCAAAGCTTAGTAACTGGTCTGAGACCACTGAACGAGGAATTGGAGGAACTGGTGCTCTAACTCCAGAATGTGTTCTCTCCCCAAGCCTTCTTAAATGCAGCACAGAATCATTTGTTAGTTCGTGCTGAATCCCTGTTTTGTAAAATGGAGTGTCTTAAATAAAATATGCAATCAAATGATGGGAACTGATGGCTTGTACAGGGATCCTCAGCACTGCATTCATAATAAGTAACAACGAGCACGGTGAGGTGGGTACTGATGGTCTGCAGAGCAGGAGGTCTTTGGAGACAGTCCTGGATGGCCGTTGAAAGGCATTTTTCTTTTTGAGCAGCACGATAGATTAAGAAAGAGAAATTACTGAGTGGTTAAAAACTTTATTTCAGGTGATTAATTGAAAAGCCAAACTGATGAATAAATTAGAGACATTTTTAAAAGGATCTTAACTGTATTGTGTTTAAATAGTAATTCTTAAAGTGTAATCAAATGGAGGACTTATCAAAGCTATAATGAAGAAAATAGAAATCGTTTGTAATTAGACAGTAATTAAAGGCAAGTACATGCCCAATGATTTTTAAAGTGCTTGAAAACAATTACTTTTCTGAAGTAGGTTAAACATCTGGGTTACAAGCTTGTTTACACTATTAATTTACTTAACAAACCTGTTCTTCAGAGATGATGCAAAAGTGCATTTAGCTTGACTGTCTGAATTATCACAAGTTCCAATTTAATGCATATTCTTTTTAAAAAATTACTTTACATTCAAATTTTTAAACTCTTATTCTTCTCTTCCTCTTCTCCTTCTTAAGCAATTTGGTTATAAAACCTCCTAGGTAGACAGAGAAGATAGTAGCCTGGTTGGGGTGTCAGAGCCCAAGTAGGATGTGGAGGCCTTCACATGCAAGGAGGGCCTGGTGTGGTGTATCAGACCTCAAGAGAGGTGAGAAGGACATCCGTGTGGGGTTGGGGTGGCAGGAGGAGGATTGATCAAACAAGTATGTACATTAAGGGTAGTGGGAACCAGCAACTCTCACTGTTGGAGAGGGAGTTACAAATAATGAGAGCGAGAAAACTAGAGTGAACCCTGTGATGTTGGATTGGAATCAGAAGTATTGATGTGAACTCATGAATTTAATAAGTATTGATAAATATAGAAATAACTTATGTAAAATGCATGTATGCATGTGTATTTTTATCCATACATATGTACACACATTTCTTAGCTCTGCCCATAGGGTGAGAGTGCCTGGGAGCAGCAGTATCTCAATAGCAATGAGTACATCACACGTCTAGATTTTGGCTTCTAAATACTACTTTCTACTAAGAGGAATCCTAGTTTATTGGACAAATGGCTGATTCAGGATTAGAGTGGAAAAGTTTAAAATGAACCTGGAATATCTTGTGCTAGAAAGCAAAGAAGTCTTTAAGTGACCCGAGTGAGCATTATGTGCAGTGGGACAAACTGAAATTATGTCACCTGATAGGATGCAATATTGCTTTGGTGATACTCGTGCCAAGGTGCATGACCTGAATCTAATCACAAGGAAGCATTAGACAGTTCCAGTTTGAGGGACAGTCTACAAATTAAATAGCCTGTGATCATCTTTAAAAGTTCGAGGTCATGAAAGTCACAGCAAGGCTGAGGAACTATTTCAAACTGAAGGAGGCTAAAGAGTCATGTCAACTAAATGCCACATAGGATGTTGACCTGGATCCACCCCCCCCCCCGCGCTTTTTTTCCTTTGGTGAGGGTAGGTAATTAGTTTTATTTATTTATTTTTGGAGGAGGTACTGAGAATTAAACCCAGGACCTTGTGTATGCTAAGCATGTGCTCTACAGACCTTACCCTCTTGGATCCTTTTGTTTTAAAAGACCATTGCGACGAGAGCAAAACTTGGATTGGGCCTGAGGATCAAATGGTAGTAACGTATCAGTGTTAATTTCCTGATTTTAGTAGTTGTACATTAGTTACATAGGAGATTTTATTTCTTAAGAAAAACATACATTAATTAAAATACTTGGAATGATGAAGCATGAGATTGACAACTTTCTTTCAGTGGTTCTGGGAGAAGGAGTTCTTTGTACCATACCTGCGACTTTTCTGTAAGTTTGAAAAATTCTAAAAGAACTTAAAAAAATATTCTTGCCTAAAATTTAAATCATGAGAGACATATAATTGTCTTCCTTTTCTCATTTTAAACAGCCCCCCCCACCGCAGTCTAACTCCCTAGAAATACCACACTGTTAACTAATACATATTGTTCTAGGCATTTTATTTATGTATGTGTGAATGTATATACAATATACAGTAGATTATATTGAGTATTTATGATATACTGGGCATACTGCATTCCTAGAAATTATAATGGTCAGCAATCAAAAGGCACAGTCCTTGCCCCTCTGTAGTAGCTACCTGGTGTCGTATATGAGGTTTTGAAAACTTTGCCTGATGGATTTCAAAAGTCAGAGAATTCTTATTTGTTCTAAAGTAATTTAATTTGATGTTTATATTCTTGTATACTCTGCTCTAAGCGCTGTTTTAAAAAACAGAATAGCCTTTTAAAACCTCTAAATGACTCCCCACGCCCTTTTTTTTGGCCTTTGGCAGACCTATTTTGCAAATGACCGACTTTCTGTTACGAGTTTTAACAAGAATGTTTTCACTTGTTACCTTTCACATTTGAAAGAATGAAATAACTTATTTATAACTGCAAATAGATTATGATTTTCCTGTACTCAGTTAAAGAATGTAAAGAAACTATTGCTTCTTCAGAGTATACATAAACTCATGTAGGATGGGAGATATGCTTGAAAACTGAAGCAGAAGGGAGTCTGTCTTTCAAAAGGAGACAAACCCATTTCTTAAAGATTAATCTGATTTATGTGTTGCCTCAAGATAGCAAATGACTTATTTCTCAGTTTGGAGATACATAGCTCACCATGTCGGACAGTCATCTTCATAGCTTTGTAAAGACCAGAATGTTTCCGCCATATCACTGGGCCATACAGATCTCAAGTTCTTGCAGATGTATTAGAAGGACCCATATGTAGGATGCCTGCTGGGAAAAGAACAGGAGTGGACTGAGTGAAGGGGATCATTGGGGGTGGGCGGAGGGAACTCTGCTCTTCCGATTATCCATCTGAGAGTTCGTACTGCTGTATGTCAGAAGTTACAGCCTCTGAGCATTGCTTCCATCCTGTATTTCCTCCACATTCTTACTGTCTTTCTTGCTAGCCTCTTTCTTCTTGCCTAGGCTTTCACTAACGTTTTGATCTAAAAAACTTAAATTTAGTGAGGAGGACCTCAAGGTCTATTGATGTGACGAGGTCAAGTTCTGTGTTGAATGGGCTTCAGCTTTGCAAGTTGGCATTAGCTTACTAGCTGGTTCCTAAAAATGCTGGCCACTGATTACCAGCCTGTCTAGTTGAGCGTTCTGGAGAGAATTAATTATTGGTGTTCACGTTGTTTAACAAATTTCACAAATAGTTCAAAACAGAACACATTTTTGGTCCTGAGCTATTGGTGCTTACCAGCCAGGTGTCAGGACACTCTGGTGCATCACAAAGACCTCACATGTCACAACATGCCAGTTTTCCCAGGTCTGACTCGTCCCCTTAAGGGATTCCCACTAAGATTGCTTCCGGCTGTATGACCCAGCTTTTCTCTTTCCATTAATCCATGTCCCACCACTTGCCCTTCCATAGCAGAAGTCAGAATCATGAGAATACTCTTTGATTCTACTTAAATCTCTTCCAGGTATGTCATAAGAATGCAAAAATGTACAATTGTGGAGTAAAATAGAATTGGAAAATAGCCCAATAAACTCTTTTTTAAAAAATATAATTTTTATTGAAGTATAGTTGATGTAGCCCAATAAACTTTTGAGTGATTACTTTGATAAATACCACTTATGAAAAATCTTCACAGTTATAAGTAAGTTCTATATTTAAGATAAAATTTTGAAACTTGATATCTTCTTTCTTTCTTGATACAGCCTTGGGTTCAGTCATCAGAACATTCTCATGTGGTGAGGCCTTCTACTTTTGCAATTTTTTGTTTGTTTTCATTTCCTGCCACATGGCAGGTGCAGCTGAGACGTACCTTCAGAAATGACTGAAAATTCTGACCCCATCTTTCTGCAGGGTGCAATGATCTGGAATCCAGAAGGGCTGTTAGTTGCAGGGTGGGAGGCTAGTGGTTAGCCTCGACTTGGACCTGTCTTGTTTCTCATTGCCCTTTAAAAGTACCTATCTCACTTCTTTTTCCCTTTCTCACTCTTCCTTCTTGTCCTCTTTCCACTCAGATAGCATTGCCTTTTTCAGCCCTCGATTTCTCACCCCTACCAGCCACTCAATAAATGAAAGAGAATCAAAAAGAGAGAAAAGGGGAAAGAAAGGAAAAGAGAAGAAAAAACATTGTATTGCGAAGTTCTGAGCAAAATACTTAACTCTGTGTCTTTATGTGTTGCCACATCTCTTGAAACTTTTAGAGGATATGAATATTTTGTCTTTTGTATTTCAGTAAGCCATCTGTACTCTATTTAGACTCTGTGGGTTCTTTATTGTTTCGTTATAAGAGAAGGAAGTGTGGGTCAGAACCCTTTCATGTGCTTGCAAACTTCAGTCAGTCCTGTGAAACTTAAGAGTCTGGTATTCATGGACTTTTAGAGTATGCAGGTTCAATTCTTTTCCTCTTTGTAGGGATGCTGTGGGCAGCATCCTGGACCAGTCATTCACCTTTGGATTCCCAGGGACTAGTAGAGCCCAGGCAGTGTGTTTTTTCCTGGCTGTTGACCTGCCCTTCTGCTTCCTTTGCCTCACTGTATTCAGAAAATGTTACCAAGTTACTAGCTTGAGTAAATTTTGTGTGTTGCAAAGCAGTTTGTAGAACCTGGGTTTTAATGCCCGCACCATTATTTGTAAGTGTGGTGTATCTCTGAGTGATAACGTGTGTAAGGACCCAGGGGCTGCTTGGCCTCACTGATGCTCTTCTGTGAGAGTGACTGATCCTGGTGACTGTGGAGCTGCCTGTGGCCAACCCAGGAGCTCTGCTGTCCTGGTGCCACCTGCTGCTGTTCTCCTCTCGGCCGCCACCACTGCTTCTTTTTCTGTTTTTAATAAGTTGCCAATTACTGGGATTTGTAGGGGTACCGGCAGTTCACTGAAATAGGCATAGGAAAAATATAATTGCTTTCTAATCTTTATTTTCATTTATCCAGTGAAATTATTGATATTAAGAAGTCTCTCAGCAGTTGTTATTTTGGAAGTGCTATTGCATTTTTATCTTACCAAACAGCACCATTCAGTTTTTCCATTTTTAAGACGGCATACAAGCATGTAGCAGGGGGCACTTTTCCCAGAAGACGTTACTTCTGACAATGATAATTTCAGGTGTATTCCACAGATGTAATCTAGTGGCTGATCAGCTGTTTGTGACCACTCCTGTAGCACATGGGAGTGTGCTCAGCCCATTTTTTCAATTGGTTGGCTTGTTCTCATAGGAAAAATTATCAGTGTCTTTTGTCTGTTTTTTTCAATGATGTATCCCAAGTGCTTGATAGAATAATAAGTATTTTTAGCATTGTGTAAGCGAACAAATATAATTAAATAAACATGCCATTCACAGGTCATTTGTTAAGGTAAGATCATGTTTTTATGTACTGATACTGAAAAGGATTTTTTGGTATTTACTAGAGGTCAAAAGATTACTCGTACTCTAGGTAAGTTGATTCTGTGACTTACACACTAAGAAAGAATTTACAGATAATATATTAATATAATTACCAAAATCTCGAGATTAGTCATATTGGTTTGCCCACAGAGGCAGTAATGATCATCAACCTGGAAGATTTAGGATCTGAGTGAGGTTCACTATTGAATCTTTAAAGTGAGTCGTTAATTTGAACATTGACATTTAAACATTGAGTTTTTTTTTTCAAAGTAATGGAATAACTATCTGAAAGCTACCATTGTAACAAACAAATACTACCTTCCATGACATTCTCAGTTTGCTATATTATCTAATTGTTTTTTAAATGTAATTATTAAGAGTTGGAAATTTATGATTTATAGAGCATTTTCTTCTAAATCAATCAGAAAAATAATTTTTGAATCCTTAAGTACAGTGTCAGCGCCATTCTCATTTGGAGAACCTATCAAGTGAATTTGGACAGCCTAAGGGGATTTTGACTATTAGGAAATAATAATTCCTCTTGGATTCTGAGGTTCTGAGGTTGGATTTTATTCTCATCTACTACAGTACAAGAGAATAATACAATAGTATTGAAGAAATTATGCAGTGAACCAAATACTGGTTCCTATTTCCAAAGGTTTTTCTTGGGTCCTTACCTCTTTAAGCCAGTTTCTTCAAATGTAGAATGAAGTTAGCAGAATTTGCCTTAGTGGTGTGAAGATACATATTTAGGGCAGTGTCTGACACATAATGAGCACAGAAATATTAGATACTAATATGGTTATTAAAATGTCTGGCTTCTGTCTAAGATGCTCATTCAAGAGGTTACTGGGCATGAGTATAAGGTTAGGAACAGTTTCTAAAGATCAGCAGAGTTTCGTCTCTTTTATTTGAATGATTCCATGTTTAAGAATATAATTTTTATAGTATTACTACCGTAGTAACACAAAATGTAAGAAATTTGGGACTAAACCTAACAAGATCTCCATGGAAGAAAATGTAAGGTTTTTTTTCCCCCCGCAAGAAAACGTAAATTTATATTAGGAGACATGAAGATGTGAATAAGCATAGAGTTTCTGTCATGATCATGCATGAGAAGACTCAATAATTTAAAGATGTTATTTCTCTGCAAATTGACATTTAAGTCCAAAGCAATCCCAATAAAAATCCCAGTAATTTTTCTACAACTTGTTAAGCTGATGTTTAAATTTAAGTGGAAGAAAGAACAGGAGTAACAAGTAGGAGGACTTACTAGATGTCACAACTTAGAGTAGAGCTATGGTAATGAACACAGCCCAGTGTAGGTCATAGATGTGGGGGAAGGGAGGTGGATCATTGGGTCGGAGTGGGAAGCCTAAATTCAGACCACCACGCATATATGGAATCTGTAATAGAACTGGCCTCACCACTCGATCAAGGGGGAGAGGTGACAGTTGGCACTGCAGATTAGTATGGGAAATTGTGGACTTTCCAGCAAATGGTGCTAGGATGCTCTATATGATTGTCTCAGGGTGGCCATATCAAAATGTCACAAACGGGTGATTTATAACATCAGAAAATTTTATTCTCATTGTTCTAAAGGCTAGAAGTCCAAAATCAAGGTGTTGGCAGGGCCAGGCTCTTTCTTTGCTCTAGGCTCCAGGCTCCAGGCTCCCTCTAAAAGGCACTAGGGAAGAATTGTTTCCTTATCTCTTCCTAGCTTCTGGTGTTTGCTGGCAATCTTTGACATTTCTTGGCTTATAGCTGCATCACTCCAATTTCTGCTTCCATCTTCACATGACCATCTTCCTTTTATGTAAGGATCAAGTCAGACACTGTATACAAGAACAAATACCAAATGGGTTCAGATCAATATGAAAAGATTTAATACTTCTAGAAACAAATATAGGAGAATATTTATGACCTTGGGACAGGGATGTTTTAAACAATACTAAAAGCATAAATCATGAATGAAAAAAGTTGATGCATTCATGTTCATAGTTATGAACTTACATTCATCAAATGACAATAATGAAAGTAAGTGAAACTAGGAGAAAATATTTTCAGCCCATATGATCAACAAAGGATTTGAATCCAGAGTATATAAAGAACTCTTACAAACCAATAAAACCTAGTAGAAAAAGAAATGAAATAAGAATTTCACAGTAGAGAAAAATCCAAATGGCCAATAAACGTGGGAAAAAATTCAACTTAATTAGTCATCAAGGAAATGCAAGTTGAACCACAATGAGATACGATTTTCTACTCATCAGATTAGCAAAAATTAAAAGATTTGAAAATACCAAGAATTGGTGAGGATATGGGACAGTGAGAATTTTTATACTCTTGGTGGGAGTGTAAATGTTAGTAACCACTTTGGAAATAGTATAGCAGTGTCCAGTAAAGCTGGAAAATATATACACCCAGTGAACCAGCAGTTTTGAGTTGTGGGAAACCCACCCCACTGAAGAACTCTTGTGTATATGCTTATATAGGAGACATATTCTAGGATTTTATGGCAACTTTGCATGTAGTAGTAAAAATTGGAAACCTTTTGGTGAGAAGGAGAATGGATAAGTTCATTGTGGTATATTAACAGTGAAAACTCTATACAGAAAGCGTTTACATGAATGAATATAACACAACATAACAAATGAATTTCAGGAGCATAGTGTTGAGTGAGATAAGCAAGTCACAGAAGAATAAAATAGTATGATTCCATTTATAAAATTCAAAATGTATAGAACTCAAATGCATTGTTTAGGTTACAAGCATTATGTGGTGAAGCAAAGGGTGATAAGCATCCACTGGGGGTCGTAACTCTCAGGGTAGGAAAAGGTGCGATCATGGAGGGTACCAAGGGCTCTCAGTACTGACAGCGTTCTATTCTTTAACCAAGTGCTGGGTACATGGATGTTCCTTTGTATGTATTAAGTGTTTAATAATAAAAACTTTAAAAACTTAAAATTATCCTCAAAAGTTTTATTGTTTTTAGGAGCAGAAAAATAACAGAAATGTCAAGTCTCCATCCAAAAAGTAATTCAAGCGCTGAATACTTATTTTCACATGTGTTTTGAATTCTTTGTAGATGAGAGATGCTTGAAACAGGGAGAAGGGAAAGGCAGGCCCAGTGATCCTTGGCTGTCTCCTGTCTCTGGCATTGAGGCAGCTTTTGCCGCTGCAGACGTGACATTGTGTCTCGAGCTGGCTGAAGGGGGTTTTAGCAGCACATGAAAGCATATACACATTTTTAGCAAAGCAGCAATATGCCCATCTCCTGTTCATTTCATTTCTTCTTGGCATCTAAGTGACTGAGACAGATGGAAAATGTTTCCCACATTAGATTCTCTTTCAACATGTCAGCCATTTAATTTTATTGTCCCTAATCTCCTGTTGATAAGACTTCAGATGTGAGTGGTTGACTCGAGAGTCCGATTTACTCTAGTCAAAGTTGATAGCAACCTGTTCTTGGGGCAGCCTGCCTTTACAACATTCACTTTCCCACTGAGTTCTCCAGTGCAGAAGCTTTCAATGAGAGTGTATGCCTGCCTCTTTCTAATCAAATCATATACTTAATAGAGAGTAGGAAACACAATAAATAAAACTAGCTTTCATTTCTTCCGGCCCGTCTGGACATGCAGTCATCTGGCTAGCAAGAAAAAGCCCAAACCTTTATCTCACCAAAACAACAGGGAAAATTCAATATGGAGCAAAATAAAAAGTTTAAATTAAGAACATGGGCTTGGCATCAGACAAAGCTACGTTCAAGCCTCAGATCTACCACCTATGTGTAAAAACCTTTGTAATTTACTCAAAGTCTCTGAGCCTCAGTTTTCTCATTTATAAAATGGGGGTGTTAATAGTTCCTATCTCATGGTTTTAAGGATTAAAGGACTAATACATATAAAGCACATGATTGTTACTGTTGTTACTCTTGGACCGGCCCTAATTTTCATAGAAAAAGCAGGCACAGGTTGGGCCCTTGGGCTAAATATTCCTCCTGCCTCCCCATCCACCCCTCATATTTCACGGGGCTTGTCATCTCTTTCTACTGTTTAACTCACTGTGTGACCATAGGCGAATCACACAAAATCTTTGAAATGGTTTCTTCAGCTATAAGAGATGGCAGTGTGTGTGTCCCAGTTTTGCTATACAGATCAAATAGTCAAGTGAGATGAGGCAGTGGGCACGAGAGTCTTCTGTGCATCATACCCCCAGCCCCTGCCAGCAAGCCTGTTGATGTTTGTTGGATGTACAGAGTTTTATCTTTATAAAATAGCTTTGAAGGCACGTGAGTCTGACAGTCTTTGCTTGAAATTGCTAAGAATGTAAAACAATTTCCTTTTCCAGATACATTGAGAACTATTTTGGACTTTGGTCAAAATTATTTTCTCTAATATTTTTCATGCATTGCTTTCAGTGGTTAAAATGAGTAGACGAGTCTAGTCTTAACACTTCTAATTATTCCTCATTACTGCAGTGGGGACAGTGTTAGAGTCAAATAAAGGTGAGGATTAGAAACTATTAACAGACTGTTAACATTCTTTGATACTTATCTTTCCTAGAACTTAAATCAATTAAATTATAAAGAATATAAAATAGTTTTATATGCTGTGGTTTGCTGAGACTTAAATTGTCTTTAGATTTGTCCTTTTTTTTTTTTTTTTTTTGCCATCCTCTCTTCCTGCTCTCAGGATAAACTCATTACTCTAGGGACTTGAGCTGTCATCTCTGTGTACTCCTGATCTTCGTACCAGCTCCACTATTCCTCTGATAAGTCTCCAAGCCCTACTGAGCATCTTTATCTGGATGCCCCATGGGCATACAAGGGCTACCATATCCACAACTGAACTCATTATCTGCCCTGCCGCCTTCCCCCAGCCCCAGATCTGCAGTCTTCCTCCTGCCTGCTCCTCTTGATTGATAGCCATCCTTTCGCAGTGACTCTAGTCTAGGAACCTGGAAATTATCCTAGACCAGAACTGACACTTGGGGCTGGAGAATTCTTTGCTTGAGGGGCCTGTCCTGTGCATTGTAGAGTGTTTAACAGCAGATGTGGCCTCAACCTAGTAGATGCCAGTAGGACCCTGGCCCCTCCATGGTGACAATCAGATACGTCCCCTGGAGGGCGAAAATCATCCCTGCTGAAAATGACTGTCTTCCACTTTTCTTTTTCTTTTACCTCCCACATTCAGTCAGTTACCAAGCCCTTTTGATACTGCTTCCTGAATATCTTTCTGAGATTTCATCTTTCCTTTTTATTCTCATTGTTTATGCCTTAGTTCAGGTTCTTTTCTCTTGATTGAACTATTTTAGTAGTACTAAGAACACCACCTGTATTGAGTACCTGACATGCTTTACATGTATTTACATACAGTCCTTACCACAAACTTATTGTAGGTCTCTGAGTTGCAGGCAACCTAAATCTAGCTCAAACCTTTAAACCAAAAGAGGAACTTAACTGCTTGCGTTACTAGGAAGCTCAGAACTCCACCCTCCTCTGTACCTCTGGGCACTGTTAGCTTGTGCTTTGCTTCAGTCTCATTGACTCTGGCTGCAGGGCAGCCAGCGGCCCTGACATCTCTTAGCCTACTTTGTCCTTACATCCCTCCATCCCAGAGAGGACAACAGGAGGCTGTCACCAGAGCTCTGGCAGCTGTCTTCAAAAGAGGCTAGTCCTTCACCTACAGCAAAAATGTGTAGGGAGATAATCCCTAGTTTACATGTAAGGAAACTGAGGCTCTGGGAGGGGAACCCTGTGCCCAAGATTATGTTGTGGGTGGAGCTGGATGGGGTGTGTCTCCAGAGCCTGTTCCTCTTACTGTGTGCTGCATGGCAACTCATCTGTCCTTTTGTCTGTCTCTTCTTCTGCCAGGTAGCCTTCTCTCTCTCTCTTCAAAGGTTAGCTTTCTCAAATGAAAATGTGATTGTTTAAAATTTGGTTTACCTTGCTTAGTATATTTCTTCTGTGGTTCCTCACCAAGATAAAGTCCAACTTAAGCCTGAAAGATAAAGCCCTTTGTATTAGCTCTGTTCACCTTGGAATTACTCCTGTCATTCCCCTAGTTGTGCTCAAGGCTCCAGCCACCGGCTGCGTTACAGCTGCAGGCTTCTGCAATTTCTTCAGTGGAGTAGTCCAGATCACTGGGAAACACAGACCTGTGTTTGAATCTTGGTACTGTCACCTAGCAGTTCTGTGACCTTGGACCCCGCCTGGTACGCCCAGCCCACCTTGTCCCCCTAACTGAAATCTGTCTTTTGTGAACGTGGCCCTTTTGGAGAGGCCTTGTTGGCCTCTCAGCGTCTCTACCCTCTTAACCATTCCATTCTGCACATCCTGCTGTTAGCACTTTCATTAGTATCCTTATTGCCAGCATTTATTATTTTTTAAAAGCATACCTTTGGGAACAGATTAGTTTGGAGTTTTTATGGCCTTTGAGCATGGACACAGGCCAGGGTTGTGGTCTGTGTGAACTGGGTTTCTGCGAGCTTCCAGCATGCGTCAGCTGCTCTTGTGGCTGCAGCTTTGCTCCTGCCTCCGTGCCTTGCCTTTCACCAGCTGGGCATTTCTGGTTTCTTTTTCAAATGGTCTTCAGCAGTGCTGTCCAGTAGAACTTTCTGTCATGATAGAAATCTTCTGTATCTGTGCTGTCCAGTAAGGTAGCCAGTAGTCATGGGTGGCTGTTGGACATTTGAAATGTGACTTGGTATAACTGAGAAACTAATTTTTAAATTTTAGTTAATTTGAGTTGGCACATGTGGCTAGTAGTCACCATATCAGAAACCTGGGGTCTTAACTGTTACTAATAAAAGCTTAACCCTTCCTGTTAAATGAGACTTTATGTCTTCTCATAATTTGTAACTTCAGATCTTCTTCCTCTTGTTTGTGGAAAACTCTTCTGTACTTTGGTGCCTGCTGCATTTAGAGTAGTAAACACATATTAAAGTTGAATAAAGTACTTAATGTCACTGAACGCTATACTTAAAAATGGTCAAAATGGTGAATTTTATGGCATGTTTATTTTACTACAATTTAAAAAAAGAGAGATTGCCCACATGGTGAAGGGTCATGAAATCTTCAGGTTAGGACCATCAGGGAGGTTTTCGCTGAGGAGCGAGCACCCTGAGTCCAAAAGGAATGAACGGTGGCCCAGATGACAAGTGGCTTCCTGACCTGGACCTGAAGAGGCTGGCTGGCAAGGGGGTGCCAGAACTTGAAAAGCCCAGTCCTGAAGGTTCGGTCCTGAAAGCCATGGGGGGGTTGTAAGCAAGCAGATGACACATGTTTAGATTTTATTTTTATGATCACTCTGGCTGCTCTGTGGAGGATGTATCAGAGGGTGGCAGAACTGGACCGTGGGAGACATAATCAGGCTAGTAACAATCACAGCGATAATGACAGCAGCTAACGTTCAGTGTTGCAGCGATTCTGGAGGAGATGATGAGAGCCTGAGAGTGCATGATGGGGTTAGGAAAGATGCCATCTCTTCTTTGAAAAATAGGACGTCCTTATTTGGAGAGGTCTTGATCTATTTTGCAGTGTACTGCTGTATAGGAATAGGTAATCCAGAGCCACGTGAAATATCTTATTCTTTAGTGACTCTTTAAATATGGAAGAAAGAACTCTCAATTAATATGACAAATGTAGGATTATATATAAGTCTTTTCCTTAAAAAATAATGTAAATAGGTATTGGTAGGAGAGAGAGATGGCTGTGGCTCTGAAAGAGTGGCACATGGGATTCTTGTAGTGGAACTGTTCTGTATTTTGACTATGGTGTGGTGGTGGTGGTGGTTCAAGTCCACACACATGACAAATTGTATAGAATAAATACACATACAAACGAGTACTTATAACGCTGGTGAAATCTTAATAAGGTTGGTGGGTTGTATCAGTGTCAGTTTCCTGGCTGTGACGTGGTTCTGTAACCACAAGATTTACCGTTGGAGGAGTGAGTGAAGAGTATACAGGTTCTTTCTGTGTTATTTCTTACAATTGCATGTGTATCTACAGTTACCTCAAAAGAAAAAGTTAAAAACAAAAAAATAAAGCAGATACCCTTGGAATTCCTGGCTTTTAGCATTTTCCTTTGATTTGGATGTTTCTTTGGTAATAATTTTCTACAGAAATGACTTGTTTTGATTACATTTGACACATTGCTGAAGTATATGTTGCCCTTTTGTCAATCCTGAGATACACATTTTTTCACCTTTTAACATCTTTGATATAAAGGATGCATCTTACAGTTCATGGAGACTTGGCGTTGAGTCTGGTTAATTGGCAGCAGTTTTTCTTAGTGGCACCTTAAATGTTTGTGTCTTATAATCTCTGGTGTCCTAGATTTGATACATACGATTCCTGAGTCATTTGGTCGTGCTGGAAAGAACAGAGTCTGGTAAAAGTTTTGTTTGACATGCGCGCGCGCGTGTGTGTGTTAAGCTTTTGTTTCTCAGCTCCAAGCCAACCCTCCTATACTTTGTTTTGTGATGGTAAAGCTGGCATTCTACCAGCCACATTTCTGCTTGCCATAGAGCCAGTTGTTCGGCAGTGCCAACAGGGGGTGTGAGAGAGAGGCTGACACAGGGCCAGAGAAGGAAGAAGGAACTTGCTGCTTCCTGTCTGCTTCCTCTTCTCAGGAGGGTCCCTTGAGCAATACTTCTTTGCCCCAGTGGCGGCAGCAGTTCCTTCCGGTAGCAGCAGCTGAATCCACTCTCCAGTTTTTCCAATACTTGCAGGACCAGCTTCATCGCCTCCTCTGAGGCCTTGGCACCCACCCAAAACCCCCTGCTCAGAGCCTCTTCCTTCCACTCCCCAGCCCTAGGGCAGCTGCTACCTCTGCGATACCTTAGCATTCTCTCTCTTTTTGGCTTCTCGGTGACTAGTTAATAACTTTATACCTAGTTAACGATGCTTTTTATTAAAACCTCTGGTAAAATAGTGTGTGCAGTCTGCCTCCTGCGTGGACCTTGGCCTATCCTAGGAAAGCAACAGAACCACAGTACATGTGTGAACTACACTCGGCCTCCTCTCCACATGCTCCCTCTGCAGCCTTTTTGAAATAGAAATCTAACACCTCCCCCTCTCCCCCTCTCAAACCCAGCAGTGGATTCTCATGCTCTGAGGAAAAGAGAAATTTATTCATGGGGCTGCAGGGCCTGTCTGCTTCCTACTGTGGTCTCACCTCACACTTCACTTCCCCTGCCTTTGTGACCTGCCACACTGGCCTTACTTCAGTTCCTCAATGGCTAGGTTTCTTCCTGCTGCGCAGCCTTGGCCAGTGCTGCTCCCTCTGCTTTGACCCCCAGCACCCCAGCCCCCAGCCCAGTTACCTCTTTCTTCCTTCAGTCCCAGTTTAACTGTAACCTCTTTAGGAACATCCTTCTGTCGCCCCTCCCCGCAGGTCTGTGCCCCTGGCACATGCAGTCACAGTACCTGTGCCCCTTAGGGCACTTAACACAGCCTTAGTGGACATTTATATGTGTTTCTCTCTAATGAATGTCTCTTTCCCCAGTTGTACCATTAGCTTCATGCGGGCAGGACTAAGTCAGTGTTTGTTTTTTCCTTGTTCCTTTTCTTATTGCTGTGCCCTCAGTGCCTGACACACTCATGTGCTCAGATATTTGTTGAATGAAAAGGATATTGTAAAATAAAGATTTATTAAATGTAGGAAGGGACCATTTGGTGATATCTTGATGGTGAATTAATTTTTTTATAAGCTAAAAATTTTTGAGAAAATCTTTCTTGCTGTGAGTTAAAATACTTCCATGAAAATAATGACAAGGAGCCAAACCACAAGTAAAAATTCATTTATTCAACTGGAAGTCATGATATGTTACTAGATTGCTGCCTTCTGAGGTATTCAGATAAAAAACAATACAAAAACCTGTATACCCAGTGAAGCCTAATTCTGTATTACCACCATCTCCTTAAAAGATGAATATGAAGTTACCCAGTTTTCTTTGTTTGAGTTGCCGTTAGTCTCAAATTGGAGATTTTGCTACAACATGAACCTATGATGTTTGGATACATTTTCTCTTAATTCAGTACAGTGCCTTGTGGATGACTTTACTTCCTTCCCTCTCTCTTCCCAAGCTCTTGGTCGCGTAAGCAAAGCCTTGCCCCCAGGTAGGCGTTCCCTGAGTACCTCCTTTCTGGAGCCATTTCGATGCTCTGAAAACTTCTGAGCGTGGAAGCATTGCCTTCATTGCTTCTTGCTTTCCGTCACTGCATTATTGGCATCAGCCTTTTTGTAGTTAACAGTTAAAAAGTAGAGACTGTTTTGATATTTGTCCCACATAGTGGTTCCCAAATTACTCTTTTAGTACAATTGGATTTTACCAATTCTCTAAAATTACCACAAAATGTTAGGGCTGAAAGGAACCCGACATCTAACCAGGTTCCCTCTGTCACATGCGTGACCCAGAGCTGGGACTGCAGAGACCCTTCCTCACGTGTTCAGTGACAGTGAGGGCCGCAGACCTAGTGTGTGTAAGGCAGTGTCAGGAGAGGATGCTCAGGGAGGCTACATCATTTCTTTCTAAGCCAGTCCTCTGGAAGGTACACATCTAGATCAGCACTGCTTGCAGAAAGCAGGCTGCACGGATACTGTAAAAGGTGCCCGCACACTGGTGCGGTCTGAAAGAGGAACTCCCACACTGTTTGAGGCAAGAAAATGTTACTGGAATAGGCACACAACCCTTCAAGATAACAGCTGTGAAGGGGACAAAACTTTAGTTTTCCCAGTACATCTTGGTAAGACTGTTAAATTCTCAGGCTTATTTGTTTACAATAGCGTATAGAATTACGGCTACTGTTTTCAGGGTGCTTATAATATTCTTAGAGACAGTAATCTAATTTAATAATACTAGAAACAGTTGTAAAATCCTGGCACCATATTGATGACTAGGTGATAGTAAAGACTAGGAATTCTGAATGGGGTTGGGTGGGGTGTTGTCAGGAAAGCTTCTGGGGGCAAGAGACTCAGGCCAGCCCTAGGGACAGTTGGATGGACATCCTCTATTTCTTTGTTTTAACAAGCATTTATGAAGTGCCTTTCTTGGACTAAGCATGGGTGGCACTGGGTGACCAGAGAACAAGGCAGAAGGTGACAGTGGGTTCTGGTAACAGGAAGTGAAGGTTTGTACAGGGAGGCGTGATAGAGGAGATGGAGATGTAAATTGTGGCCACAGCGAGGGCAGGCTCTAAGAGCCAGGTTCAGAAGTTGAGGCTTGATCCTGACGGGTGGGGTGAGTTCAGTATCCAAACTGGGACACTTTTGAGGAGCAACAGGCTTAAACCAGACTCTTCGGCTTTCACTGGGCTCTTGAGTCGTCAGGCTGATCTGGGCAAGGGACATCACATTCACCCACAAAGGAGTTAAGTCACTGTCAGAGGCAGTTATCTGATTAAAAGTCATGTGAACCTTTATTGTTACATTTACCCCATTGTGTGGAAATTGTTTCCCAGTTCCTCTCCCTGGGAGAGGGGGCTGAGCCCCTTGAAGGCAGGGCCTGTGTCTGGGTCACCTCTGTAGCCCCAGGGCCAGGATAGTGCTGGCCACTTGGTGGATGGACAGTCAGATTTGTTTAGAGAAATGCTAAGTGCTCAGGCCCGAAGCTATCCTTGCCTTGAAAGACCTGGAGGAGGTGAGGTTTTAGTGGGGAGACTTCAGCTAGATGGAAACAACAGACAGTGGTCCGCAGGTTCCACATCGCGGGTGCGGAGCCCGAGGCTTCGGACGGCAGACTGTACGTCACCGTTTTCTAGAAGGGACGCAAACAGCTGTGGATTTCGTGTCTGCTAGCATCCTGGTATCAGTCCTCTGCAGGTGCCAAGGGACAGCTGTTTGGAGGAGCAAGAGTCATTTCTGGAGGTGGAAATAACCCTAAGCAAAGGTCTAGACTTCGGAATGCGGACTGGAGGAGGCCCAGCAGGGGGCTGGAAGTTCTTTGCAGCCAGAGAAAAGGGAGGGTCTTGAACATGATGGGCAGGTGCCTTTTTCAATTATTGGGGCATGTGTCATGGACCCCTCTCCCTGAACCGCATGCCAGCACCTACTCTTCTAACTGCTGTTTACCCTGCAGACTTTGGCTAAATCCTTTGGTGTCCACAGTGGCCACACGGATCTGGGTGTGCCTTAACACTGAACAAGTTGGCTCTTCCCTCCCTGTGCCTTTTCCACTGGTTCCCCCCTCTCTCTTGAGTGCTTCTCCCCCACATGCCTTTTCTTCAACTTCAGTGCTCAAATGTCACCTCCTCAGAATCCTTCCCCCACGTTCTCCAGAAGAGCCCATTCTCTGACCTCTCCACGTTCTGTCCCATTGCCCGACCTGGTTTATTTTCTTCATAGTGTTGGTCGTTACTGAAATCATACCGTTCATTAGTCTGCTGGCTTACTGCCTGTTTTCTCGTACTGGAATGTAAACACCATTTCTGTCTTTTTCTTCTCTATCCTGAGTGCCTAGAACGAGACGTGGCCAAAGGGCACTCTGAATGATTGCATTAGAAAAAAAACCCATTTTATCATACAAGGAAACCCTTCGTTTTAAACAGATCATTTATAAACTTAGTAAATTTATTAGCAACAAATTATGATACAGCTCACAACTGATCTGATTGAGAACTGCTGTTACAGTGGCTGAGGGTTGGAACTTGGAGCGGTTCAGCATGTCCTAGCCTTGAATGCTGGCCTCCTGAACTCTATAAATCTATAGTACCGGTGACTTGTGAATTATGGAATATTTAGTGGGGAATCCTTGTTGAAGGATTCCCAAATTCTTGATAACTATGGACAGGCCACAGTGTTCTGGAGCTGAAGCTGGAGAAGCTGAAGTATGACCGGGAGCTGGGATTTAAGGCAGGGCGGTGGGTCTGAACTCAGGTACATTTTCCTCTCCTTTCGAGGGACAAGTGAAGGCTGAGTTCCCTTCATTCCCCACCCCCACCTCCTAGGGAGCCTCTGTCACTCTGCTTTAGAGTGACTTAGAGGAGGGAGGGAGGGACTGTTTGAATCTTCTCTGCTAGAGGCAGAAAATAGCTTTGTTAGCATGTGTGCTCAGTGTTGTTCAAGTGTTTGCTTAAATCATTTTATCTTCTTGGAAATTTTTCTACCTTTTTGTTAGCACCTCTATGGTTTAGTTTTGGTACATAGTGTTTCATTTCCCTTCTTGTTTCTTTTCTTTTTTTTAAGCAAAAGATGTACATACAATAGTGGAAAGCTTAACTGTGGAAAACCCGAGTTGGCTAGAAGAATTGGCAGGAATTATGAATGCACTTTCTTTCTTCACTTTCCTTTGCCTTTTAAAGCCTTTGTTTTAGGAAAAAGGAAATTGGTGTGTTTGGAGAGCAGTTGTTAGCTTTTCAAGACTGGGCTCGTTGGTCTAATTTGGTAAGGGCCCAGAACATGTCAAATAAAATGAGTGAAAAAGGTAAAGCTAAAGCAGGCATGTAGGGGAAAGCAAACAACTGTAAATTTTAACCCCACAGCCCCACCTAATATGCTTTTAGCAAGAAGGCTTGGCAGTTTCTGGGAAGCATCAGGTTTCCTGATGGTGGTGGAATCTCTGTGGGGCATCCCATCTCCTGCCCTTCCCACCCCACCCCCCACCCCCCACCCCCTGCCGGCTCTGTCGCAGCCTGTAGACACCTAGCCTGTCCAGACACCTAGGCCTGCCAGCATGCCAGTTCCCAGTTCATCCACCATTCCCTGTGACACAACATAACCTGTAGTTTGCTTGTTGTCAGGGCAGTTGCTTCCTTCTCTTTGGGGTATGAGCTGTGTGACTTAGCACTTCCCTGTGTTCCTGAGGCATGGCTCAAGTGTCTAGCTGGTGTTTCAGGAGGCCTGTTCCTGCACCAGTTGAGTGCTCAGGAAATACGTAAATGCAGAGTTGTTCTGTTGCTAGTTGTCTCTTGGAGAGAATAGGCAGGTGAAGGTTACTGACTCTTCTCATCGCCTTTATTGACTCCTGTCTCCCTTCCTGCTGCCCCTTCCTTCAGGACTGCCACAGACGTTCTGCTCCGGCCTGTCCTTACTCTGGGTGTCCTATCTGTTAGAGTGAGGTGGTTGCTTGGCGAGTATGGATTCCATGTAATGGATGATTTAATTGAAGGATTTTAATGGCTGGTATCCTCAAGTTAAGGTGTCCTGGCCCATCCATCTTTTTCCATTCTAGGGTATAGCCAGGAGGCAGGATGATAACTCGTATCTAACAGTGGGGGCATTTTCAGCCCTGGGAGAAGTGGAGACAACAACAAATCTTTGCTCTTTGGAGTCTCCCCTGACCTCCTCTCTCTTCACAGCATCTCAGCCCTGCCCAGTGGAGGTAAAAGTAAGGAGTCCCTGAAACCTCTTACTTGTCCATTTGCAGCTTATTGCTGAGGAAGTTTTTTTGTCATGGTTGACCTGAACAGCCTGCATCTTCCTGTTTGGTGGGCCGTACAGTTCCCTCTGTATCCCGCTGTACCACATGCTGAGGAGTCAGGAATGAAAGAGGTTTAAAGGGGATGGGGAGATAGATGACCAAGGGGAAATTTCTTGGCTGTTTGAAGGCTTTGATTGGAACCAAAAGAAAGCAGGATTTGCATTCTAGGCATAGGGGGTGGGGGTAAGTGGGCCTGGCAGTTAGAGAGGAAGAGAGGAAGGGACTGGTCTGGGAAGTGGAGGGCTCTCCTGGAGGAATCCGGCTTCTGTGGTGAAGCCGAATAGTGGTCCTTCTTCTGAATTCAGGATAGCATCACTGCTTTGATCACCCATTTGACTTCCAGATCCACTTTATGTTCCTTACTCCAATAAAATAGATTTTTAAAGTTTAAACTTCTTATTTTTAAATAATTGTAGATTCACATGCAGTTGAAAGAAATAACAGTGTGGGTGAAAAGGGGGTTTTAAGAAGTAATCTTGTGTACTCTTTATCGTTTACCCCAGTGGTAACATCTGACTATCTTTTTTTTTTTAATTGACTACATCCCCCATGCTGTGCATTTCATCCCCATGACTCATTTATTTTGAAACTGGTAGTCTGTACTTCTTAATCTCTTATCTCTGTGTCTCATCCCCCTACCCCCCTTCTCTCTGGCAGCCACCTGTTTGTTCTCTATGTCTATGAGTTTGTTCTGTTTGTTCTATTTGTTATTTTGTTCTGTTTTTTTAGATTCCACATATAAGTGAAATCATACAGTACTTGTTTTTCTCTGACTGATTTATTTCATTTAGCATGATACCCTCTGGGTCCATCCATATTGTCACAAATGGCAAGGTTTTGTTCTTTTTTATGGCTAACATTCTGTTGTGTATATATACCACATCTTCTTTATCCATTCATCTGTTGATCGACACTTAGGTAGCTTCCATATTTTGGTTACTGTAAATAATGCTGCAGTGAACATAGGGGTGCATGTATATTTTTGAATTAGCGTTTTTGTTTTCTTCAGAAAAATACTCAGAAGCTGGAATTGCTGGATTGTATGATAGTTCTATTTTTAATTTCTGGAGGAACCTCCATACCATTTTCCATAGTAGCTGCACCAGTTTACATTGTCACAGCAGTGTACCAAGGTTCCCTCTTCTCCACATCTTTGTCAACACTCATTTGTTGTCGTCTTGATAATAGCCATTCTGACAGGTGTGAAGTGATATATTTCATTGTACTTTTGATTTGCATTTCCCTTATCATTAGTGATGTTGAACATCTTTCTTTGTGGCTCTTGGCCATCTGTATGTCTTTGGAAAAATCTCTTAAGGTCCTCAGCCCATTTTTTTGATGAGGTTGTTTGGGGGTTTTTTTGATGTTGAGTTGTACGAGCTCTTTGCATATTTTGGATATTAACCCTTTATTAAATATATCATTTGCAGATATCTTTTTTAAAATTGAATTTATCTGGTTCAAAAAGGTATACAATTGTCTTACAACCACCCCACTTTTCCTTATTTGATGCAGTTGTATTACTAGTTTTCTTTCTTTCTTTCTTTCTTTTTTTTTAATGTTTCCTTCCAGGGGGTCTCTATTCATATATAAAGAATTACGTGTAAGCCCCCTTTTTCTTACACACAAGGTAATTAAAGTACACTTGTTTGCATCATGCTTTTTAAATTTATCTTGAATATCTATTTTCATTAGTACATAAGGAGCTTCCTTTTATAATTGTATAGTATTCCCTTGTGTGGATAAGCTATAATTTATTTAACCAGCTTCCTAATTGATGAACTGTTTCCAATTTTTTGCCATTATAAACGTGTTGCAGTGAATGTCCTTTACATACACAACCTGCTACATGTGTAATGATTTTGCTGTGATTTGTTTCTGAAAGTGAGATGTTGAGTCAAAGACTGTGCACACTTTAACCCTGGTAGATAGCTGTCAGGTTGTCCTCTGTAGAGGCTGTGCTGGTTTACATTCTCACCAGCAGTATATGTGAACGCCTCTTTCCCTGGCACCTTTGACAGCGCTGTGTTTTTACCAAATTTGTCTTTAATAGTTCAGTAAGTGAAGTGTGGTTTCCCAGTACAGTATTAATATGATGTTCCCTTATGGGGAATGCAATAGATCATCTTTTCACATGTTTTAGAACTCTTTGTTTCCTTCCCTGTGAAGTGTGTTCACTTCCTTCACCTACTTTTCTTTCAGATTGTTGGTCTTTTCCTTATTGGTTTGTAGGAGCTCTTTATGTATTATGGAACCTAGCTCTCTGTGATGTAAATTGCTAATATATTTTTCCTAGAAAATACTGTTCTGGGTTTTATCATAATAATTGTTTTATTAAAGGTTTTATATATCTGTATTTTATACAGATACAGTGATCATTTGTTTATGAGATCTGAGTTTATATGATGGTTAGAAAGTCTTTGTAAACTCTGTAATCATGAAAAGAAAAATTAGCCAGTTCAGTGCTTTATTTTTTTAATATAATTTAATTTTTTAAATTGAAGTATAGTGGATTTACAATGTTGTGGAAGTCTCTGGTGTGTAGCATGGTGATTCAAGTTTACACACACACACACACACACACATTTTTTTTTATTATAGGTTACTACAAGATATTGAATATAGTTCCCTGTGCCATATAGTAGAAACTTGTTTATCTATTTTATATGTAGTAGTTTGTGCAAATCGCAAACTCCCAATTTATCCCTCCCCCACCCCCATAACCGTAAGTTTGTTTTCAGTGTCTGTGAGTCTTTCTGTTTTGTAAATAAGTTCATTTGTGTCATTTTTTTTTATTCCACGTGTAGGTGATATTTGTCTTTCTCTTTCTGGCTTACTTCACTTAGTATGATAATCTCTAGGTCTATCGATGTTGCTGCAAATAGCATTTCATTCTTTTTCATGGCTGAGTAGTATTCGTGTGTGTGTGCGTGCACACGCGCCCCACAACTTCTTTATCCAGTCACCTGTGAATGAACATTTGGGTTGCTTCCACATCTTGACTATTGTAAATGGTGCTGCTATGAACATTGAAGTGCATGTATCTTGTTGAATTAGTATCCTCTGGATATATACCCAGGAGTGAGATTGCCGGATCATGTAGTGACTCTATTTTTAGTTTTTAAAGTAATCTCCATACTGTTTTCCATAGTGGCTGAACTAAATTACATTCCCACCAGTAGTGTAAGAGGGTTCCCGTTTCTCCGCACCCTCTCCAGCATTTATTGTTTGTGGATTTTTTAATGATGGATATTCTGACCGGTGTGAGGTGATACTTCATTGTAGTTTTGATTTGCATGTCTCTGTTAATTAGAGATACTGAACATCTTTTCATTTGCCTATTGGCCATCTGTATGTCTTCATTGGGGAAATGTTTGTTTAGGTCTTCTGCCCATTTTTTAATTGGATTGTTTATTTTTTTTGTTGTTATCGAGTTGTATGAGCTCTTGGTATATTCTGGAAATTAAGCCCTTGTCAGTTGCATCATTTGCAAATATTTTCTCCCATTCTATAGGTTCTCTTTTCATTTTGTTGATGATATCCTTAGCTGTGCAAAAGCTTATAAGTTTAATTGGATCCTGTTTGTTTATTTTTGCTTTTATTTCTGTTGCTTTGGTAGACTGAGCTAAGAGAACATTGCTACAATTTATGTTAGAGAATGTTTTGCCTATATTCTCTTCTAGGAGATTTATGGTGTCCTGTCTACGTTTAAGTCTTCAAGCCATTTTGAGTTTATTTTTGTATATGGTACGAGGGAGTGTTCTAACTTCATTGAGTTATGTGCGGCTGTCCATCTTCAGTGCTTTAATGGTTTCCTTTCTTCTTTCTTTCCTTTACATTTAAATGTTTCCTTTATCTGCAGTTGATTTTCATGTAAGGTGTGAGTTAACGATCTATTTTATAGAGAGTTGTGGTTCTTGAGTGTGTCTCAGACCTCTTTGTATGTTACCCATAACCCCATCTCTGGTGCTTTATGCATAATATATGCTTGATAAGGAGGAAAAGGGGAAGGATACTGCTGCCATGGGCTAGGTATTGTTAGGTGCTTTCCATTCATCATCTATAATCAGTACAGCCACTCTTCAAGGTAAATGGGATAACCCCATTTTATAGATACAGAAACTGACTTAGAAGCCAGATAATTTGCCCAAGTTCTACCATTAGTGTCTGAGACCCAGGATACCTATAATTTGATCTTGAAGCTGTCAGACTTCAAATCCTGTGTGTTCTCTGTTTACCTGGAGACCTTGGTAGAGGGCTCTGCTTGTTGTAATTGACCATGCTTGGATATGGGATTGTGGATGAAATCTAAAGAACTTTGAAGATGCTGGAAACTAAGGGTCCTGAAACAACAACAAAATACAGAAATACTGCATGCGTTCGTTGAGAATCCCTAAACTCAAGTGACAAACAGAAAGCATAATTCTTAACTAAAAGAGGAAAAAAAAGATCTTGATCTCTTGTTGAAGGGAAACTTAAGGATTCTCTCAGAAAAACATGCTATTTACACATAGCTATTACTGAGATTATTAAAAGAATGGATTTGAAATTCCTTAGATTTGAGTAATGCTGTTAAAGATTATAATGGTCTCTAAAAATTTTCCTAAAATCTTACAAGTCTCTCAAATTTTTTGAGTTACCCAAGTAAAAATTAGGTACAAAACTGTATATAGAGACTTGAATATTATCTTAAATGGAATTAGACATCCTGTATCTGATCTTGAAGCATCAAACACGGGTATGTGTTGGCTTAGTTGTTAACCAAAAGACTGTATATAAATCATATTTAAAATTTTGAGTCACTTTCCCCACGTAATGTTACCTAATTTTAGTTGAAGAATTGGGTCATGTAAGTTCATGAGTTATCTTTACTCTGTGGTTGGTTAATTATTAACATTAAACATGCTTATCTTTCAGAAATATACATTTCTCTCAAGGTAATTCAATTATTATCATTCAGCCTGCTGACTTTAAATGACAACTGGCACACAAGAACACGACTTTCCATTTTTACTATTCTGAAAATAGAGCACGAATTAAGAGCATTGAGAAGTAGGGTACGACTGTCACCTGTGGCATTCTGAATTCAGAATTGATTTCCTTCTTTGCTGATTTTTCAGTACCAAGATAAGTGTCACAAATAGCACCCTTTCTTAGAGGATTTCCAGAATTAGAGTAACAGGCACAAACTTAATAAAATGGTAGTGATACAGTGTAATCAGGGAGCTTACACACTGCCTGTCTCACTTGTTTGAGGTAGGTACTGTGTGATCTCTGAAGAAAGGCCAAATCTGTTCCGTTTAATTTCTAAATAAAATGCTTGGCTTTCTCTTAGGGCACAGACCTAGAAAGATATGCAAAAATCACTTTCCCTGGTGGCCTGCACTATGACAAGACCCCTCCGACCTTGCCTCTTTGCCAGCGTGGTGCACGCCAGCCCAACATATAGAGAGGAGCCAAAATGGATTATTGTTTGAATTCCCACCCCCCTCTTAGATCTGAGTAATGTTTTTAAAGATTTTCATGCATATTACTTAGCCCCGTAAACCTCTGTGTGTGAGTGTAGCCCCGAGAAGATGGATTGGTCAGTTGGAAGGCGGGGTCCAGAGCCCGAGGGTAATGGCTCCCCGTTGAGGGCACTCACTGCCCACCTCCCTTCTGCTGTGTGAGTAGGCGGCAGAGCTCCCAGAACCTCTCCAAACCTTCCAGACCTCTCCATGGAGAGTGCACACACAGGGTCCAAACCTCAGAAGACAGCTTCTGAGTCAGCCTCTTCAGAGATGGGGCCCTGCTGTGGGGAGACACATTTGAAGCACTTCAGGCATTGTGATGTCCGAGCCACTGAGCTCCCCTTGGTACATTTGAGCACCACACACTCTTACAGTCATGCGTCCCGTTTTACTGCTTTAAAATTGCCTTTTAGTGGAGTTTTAACTTCCTGCAATTTTGGTTGAATTGCTAGCTATCATATTGATTTCAAAGGTCAGTTATTATTTATTCTTTTAGGATAATAATTGTGTTGAAACATGCCTGGAAGCAGGCAAAGAAGTGGGGGAGAGCAACATAAAAACGAGAGCACCTAAATGCTTGTGAGAGCAGCCCTGCTGTCTGCTGTTCTTAAGTTGTTGGTTCTTCTCCTGAATAACAGGTGCCTCCCAACTGTGGATTCCGGTTGACACTCTTATTTTCTTTTCTGCTGAGGAACCATGTTTCATCACTGTTCTGTAGTGATTTCTAGAACCCTGGCTTGGACTCTGATACCTCGTTTCTTTCTGCTTTCTTTGCTGTTGAATGGTTAGAGTAGAGTGCATCTCTGGCTTTTGTGCGTTTGTCTGGCCCTTAAGGTTTAAATACGGTTTTAGTGGTTCCAGTGTATAAATATTAGAGTATATCGTGTAGCCCTCATGATGCTGCTCCTTAGCCTGTTTGGGTATTTGTAAAACTGCTCCTAATTTTAGGCTGTCTTTAGGAGCCTGGCATACTAACTGTAGTGTGTGGGAAGGTACTTTCAGGAGTAAAACATGAGATGGTGTTAACAAAGATTTATTCACCAAATCTTAGCCCATTAAAACCTAAGGGGTCTTTTGAGCCAGAAGAAGCTTAGTTTGAAGCAAGCAAAACCTAAAGAATGGTTGAAAAATCAGCAGATTTGATTCAGAGTTACAACATAAACGTACTACATAGGAGTTACCAAATGAATGGAAACTTGAGGAGAAAATCCCTGTGAACATGCTGGTAGTTTATAGCAATCCAGAGAGTTAAAGCAATGAAATGTAAAAGTCTTAAAGTTCAGACATTTGACTTACTAAGCTTTCTTTTACAGGAGGCTTCATTGCATTTAAAAATGAAACTTGATACCCACAGGAACATCATCCACGCAGAAGCACCGATGTAAAGATTTGCCATCTTAGGGAACTGGGTGAAATTTCGCCTGGTAAAGAGGTCTCACTTATCCTGGTGTATCAGTCAGGAAACAGGCCGTTCTGGATGTTCCATGTAGGAGAGGTTTTTTTTCCTTTTTCTTTCATTTTTTTTACTTTTACTTCAGCCCCTTGTTGAAGTATAATTGATATATAATAAACTGCTTACCTTCAGTGTGTTCAGAATGTACTGTTTTGAACTATGTGTACAAATGATAATGAATGTATCCTTTATCCCCCAAAGTCCCTTTGTGCCCATTTGTCAGTCCTCCTTCCCACCCTTCCCTGCCCTTTCCCACCCCCAGATCACCACTGATCTCCTTTGTGCCACTAAAGATTAGATTGCGTTTTCTAGAATTGTATACAAATGGAACATAACAGTACTTGTTGCCTGGCTTCTTTTATTCAGTATAATTATTTTGAGATTTATCCATGCTGTATGTATCAGTAGTTCATTGCTCTTATTGCTGAGAAGTACTTCGTTGTATGCAGTACCACAATTTGTTGATGCGTTCACCTCTTGATGCTCGGTTGAGTTGTTTTTAGTTTTCAGTCTTACAAATAAAGCTGCTATGAATACTCATTTAGAAGTCTTTGCGCGGGATGCATGCTTGCTTTTCTCCAGGGTAAATACCTAGACGAGGAAAGGCTGGGTCATGTGGTAGGTGTGTAACTTTTTAGAAAACTTGCAAACTGTTTACCATTGTACATTCCCACTCAGAGAGAGTTCCAGTTGCCCAAACTTGGTATGGCCAGTCTTTTTAATTTTGGGCATTCTCATAAGTATATATGTGATACCATCTGATTGTGGCTTTAATTTATCTTTTCTTAATGATTGATAATGTTGAGCATTTTTTTATGTGCTTATTTGCCATATCTGTATATCTTCTTTGGTGAAGTGTCTGTTCAAGTCTTTTGCCCATTTAAGCCATTGGGTTGTTTTCTTATTATTGTTTGAAGAGTTCTTTATATATCTGGACACAGATTCTTTATAAGTGATTTTTGAATATCATCTCCCAGTCTGCTGCTCTTTTTTGTTCTCTTAACAGCATCTTTTGGAGAGCAGAAATTCTTAATTTTGACAAATCAAATTTATTTATTTTTTTTTATGGATTGTGCTTTTGGTATTGTAGCTAAGGAATAATTTTGCCTAACTCAACGTCACAAAGATTTTCTTTCCTGTATTTTCTTTTAGTTTTATATTTAGGTCTGTAATCCATCTTGAGTTAATTTTTGTATGTAGTATAATGTATAGGTTGAGGCTCTTTCTCTCTCCCTCTCTCTCTTTTTTTTTTTTTTTAACATACAGCTATTCAGTTGCTACAGCACCATTTGTTGAAAACAGACTATCCTTTCATTGCTGAATTGCCTTTGCAACTTTTTCAAAAGTCAGTTGTCCATTTCTGTGTCGATCAATTTCTGGCATCTCTTCTAGCCCACTGAACTTTTTGAATGTCGATGTCAATACTGTCTTGATTTCTGTATTTTATTAAAAGTTTGGGTGTCAGGTTGTATAAGTCCTCCAACTTTTTTTTTTTAAACTTGTTGGCTATTCTGAGTCCTTAAGAATTTTAAAAGGAAGTTGTCAATTTCTACCAAAAAAACCCCCAAAACGCTGGGATTTTAATAGGGATTATGTTAAATCTATAGTTTTGGAAGAATCAACATCATAACAATGCTGAGTCTTCCAGTCCATGAACACAGTATATCTCTCTACTTACTTAGGTTTTTTAAATGTGTTATAATTTTCAGTGTGCATGAATTGGACATTTTAAACAGATTTATCCCTAAGTGTTTCATAGGTTTTGATGCTACTTATAAATAGGATTTTTAAAAAATTTGTTTCTGATTGTTTTTGCTAATATATAGAAGTAGAAATGATTTTATATATTAATCTTATATCTTGCAACCTTGCTAAAGTCACTTATTAATTCTGGTTCCTTTTTTGCAGAATCTAATGTGTTTTCCAAGAAGGAAGGGTTTTAATACAGAGAATTAGAAGTTCACACAACATTAGACAGTCTGAGGAGCGGAAAAGCAGGGAGCCACTGTTATTGTTGAATTTAGAGTGCCGGGTTCCCGGGGAGCAGTGATAGCTGCCTGCCGCTCCACTATGGCTTTAGTTCATCTGGAAGCTGCTGTAAAAGTGAAGAGTCCTGTCTGCTGCTGCCTGTGTAAATGCTTGCAGCTATTTTCAGAGAATTCTGTCTTCTGCCTTCCAGATCAAGTGGGAGCCTCTCATTGGCTATTTGTAACCTAGAACAAATGGAGAATGGGATTCTGGAAGATGCTGTTCCAGGCCTTTCCCTGCAGTGCAGGGAAGGCTGTCAAAAGCGACAGTGCCAGAGGGCACAGAAGGCGTTAATAAAAATACACAAATGAGCCTGCACCCAGTCATGGAGAACTTAGCAATACTGGGAAAAATAGGGGTGTTAGGTGGTGGTAACTCAGAAAGATGTGATTTCTAAGAAGGCAGATGGGCTTTGTATTGGCAGTGATATATTATCTGGGACAAGGAAGTAGCAGGCCTACTCTATTTGGTGCTGCTTTACCCAATAATTGGATGAGTGTAGACAAACTGGAACATGACTAGGAGATAATGACCCCAGTGGTGAGGGGATAGAAAGCCAGGTCACATGTGGAATGTTTAAAGAAACTGAGAATGCCTCAGGGATGCATGCTGGATGACTACAGATACGGATTTAGGAGGCTTATTCTGTGTGGTCTGAAAAGGGAGGCTTGGGACCAATGAGTGAAAACTGAAAGGAAACAGGTTCCAGAGAGAGAACTTCATGCACAGCTGCACTAAGACTGAGGAGAAGGGCTTGTGTGAGTTTCCTTTGTTAGAGATCGCTGGGCTGCGTGGCCGGAGTCTGTGAGGGATAAGAAGAGTCATTTCAAACTACATGTTCCTCAAGCACCATTCTAACCCTTAAGGGTTTTGTTGGGGGGAAACCTCCCGTATCGTTGGTTATGGCTTTTTCCTGTGAAATTTCTGAAAGTGAAAACAAGTTCTTTTAAATATATTGTCTTCCTTTATTTGCTGTGAGTAATATTCGAAATAAACCTATTCCTTGCATGTTCCTCAAATATGGAAAGTAGGGGGAAGTTGTGAGGAGCTTAGAGTCAGAGGCTATGTATGTAAAAATATTATTGCCATATTTCATTGATTCTGAAACTCAGATTCTTTTCAGGCTTGATGTCCTGAAATCTGCGTGTCCCCTGCAGTTGGTGGCCCCTTTCAACTACCGTTGCCGTACATTTGCTGTCGTACGGGTGTTTTGCACGCATAGATTTGCTCTTAGGTATTCCTGATGTCATTGTTTCAATTGAGTTTCATGCATTTTTAGTATTACACAAGTTGTTTAACTGACTTTTAATATATCTTTATGAAGATTACCCTGTAATTTGGTGCTGAAACACACATGGGAATAACAAGGCATAAGCTTGATGTTAAAGAGGTTAATATTTATCCTTGAAAAATGGCTATAATTCCAGATTTCCTTGGAAAGAACAACCAGTTATACCTGTGCTATTCACAGTAAGGTCCAAGGACCAGCAGCTTGTTAGAGATGAAGAATTGTAGGCCCCAACCCACACCTACTGAGTAAGAATCTTTATGTTAACAAAATTCCCATTAAAGTTTGAGAAGCATTGCTTTACACCACCTTATATAGGAAGGTAACCCTTATATGTAGAAGGAGCCGTGTTCATTTTGTTAACATACAAAAGAATTACATATCCTGTTCATGATGCAGCTGAAGGCAGGAGAAACTTCTGCATCCCTCTAAATTAATGAAAAATATCTTTACCTTAATTTTTCTAGGTTTAATGTTACTGTTTTCTTTCTATGAGCCACTCAGTATTAGAATGATTTTTATGCCTCAGTGCTGTTTGGCCTTGTCTACTAATTTAATATCATGTGTAAATTACATTAGCATCCCATTAAATTCCCTCAGTCAGATCCAGCAAATGAAAAAATGTTAAGAGCAAATCCAGCACGAATGTTTGGAGTACTCTACTATGTAATTTCCTCTGCCGGAATGGATTTATTCCAACATGCTCTCTTTTTGTGTGCATTTTTAATTAAAAACAATGTAAGTGGATACTTCAAGCACTTTGCTTAATTCTTTTCATTGCCTTACTTTTGTTAATTTTCCTCACTCCAAACATGTGTTTGGTATCATTAATCCTTAATTGGTTATGATTGTTAATAGTTTTGTGCCCAGTTATTTTCTTACTGTTTTATAAATTGCCAAGATTACCATTTGTCTCTTAAGGAAATAAATGTCTATACAAGTCACATGTATTAGATGTGCTTTGAAAAGTGTATGTAAATCTGTGTCGGACAGAGTTCTCAGTGTGCAGACGACAATTTACTCTCACGGGTGCCAAGGGTTTATTAGATAGTGATAGTATCTCACAGATCCTTGGGAATCCACTGTGAACAGGGGGCCCCACGGGAGCTTTTTCCCCTTCCTGTACATTCAGGAAACTGCTGTTGTAGGTTTCGGCTTCAGGACCACAGCATGTCTGTTCCCTGAGAAGAGGGGTGCCCCGCACCCTGTCAGTTTTCCTATTAAAGTCATGCACAAGTGCAGCTTATTGGCAAAACATAAGTCACATTTGAATCTCGAGCTGAAGGAAGTCTGGGAAATAGGCCAGAAGGGCTTGGAATTGGTGTTGACTGAGTTGATGCACTCATCCACCACAAAGTCAAAGAATGAGTTTTATTACTATTATAGCACTAAAATTCTCAGTAAATGAGATTATGAATGATGTGGTAGAGGAATATTTTAAATACCCTGTGGTGTATGTTTGTCATGTATTTAATGTACTTAAGACACAAGGAAGCTTGATTGATAAAACTATAACAATATGAGTGTTTTAGGGTGAAGTGTAGGTTCTAGAATATTTTTGGAAATGCATTTCTGTGAGTGTCAGGACTAACGTGATTTCTAAAATTCTTTTTGACTCTTATGTGATTTTCATAAAGAGTTGTTTAAAATAGAAATCCTTGAAAAAATTTTAAACAGATGACTAAAAGATGAGTCAATGTTTGAGGCTCTCTTTTTTAATTAAAATTTTTATTGAGATAATTGTAGATTCACATGCAATTGTAAAAAAAATAAATACATAGAGATTCCAGGTGCCCTTTACCCAGTTTCTGCCAACATTTTCTTCTTGCAGAACCATAGTACAGTATCACCAAGATACTGACTCAGACAACTCACTGATCTTATTTAAATCCCCCCAGTTTCTCGTGTACTTAGTTGTGTATGTACTGTTTAGTTTTATGTATCACATGAAGGTTCATGTATCCACCACCACTATCAAGATACAGAAGAGTTACATCGCCACAAGGACCACTAATGACGCCCTGCCTCACCCAACCACAACCCCTTGGCAACTCCTGACAACTGCTTGTCATTTCAGAAACGTTGTATAAATAGAATCATACAGTACATAACTTTTGGGGTTGGCTTTTGTCACTTGCCGTAATTCCCCGGAGATTGATCCAAGATGTCGATGTATTAATAGCTTGTTCTGTTACAATACTGGTTTGCTTCTGGCATATTCCATATGGCGGCTGGATCTGTTGTATCTGTTTGACTCTGTCTGCCTGCCTCAATTGTGTAGAGTTCGTTATGAACTAGGACCAAGGGTGACACCACACTTACTTACTGACCAGAGAGCACCAGGTGTTTATGGTGGTGTGGCCAGTTATCCCCACCTTAAAGAAAAGGAAGATACTCTATCTCTGGAGACATTTTCCTGTCAAGATGAACCCTGTCTGTTTAGCTGAATTGAGGTTCTTACGTAATTTTCACTCTAGTCAGCATGTTGGTGATTACTGCTTTCAAGGATGAAATTGTTAGCCCTGCCTCTGCTTGATGCCTGAGGTATGATGGACTTGGGGCACATTAATTCAGGAACCACTGGTCATGATGCTGGTTTGTAAAGAGAAGTTAATCTCTCACCGGGATTATCATAAGCCATGAATTCACATATCCAAGGTTCTGGTGCTTTCAAAACACTGAATACTCTGTAAGCTGTTTTCAGAGTACCCTGAAGTGGTGATGAAGATGGAGGGCAGAGCAGGAGCAGAGCTTCCTTCCTTGAAGATGTTGTCTGAGTTGTGAGGTGAGATGCAGCTGTTTAAAAATGTGCACTAAGAGCTCCAGAAAGGCGAGTAGCACGGCATCTTGTTTGCTGCCAACCGCCCGCTCCCCGCCAACCCCGGCACAGTGCTTGGCGTCGAGTGGGCGCTGAGAGATGAGTGAGGACTATTACAAAGTAAGCACAGAACACAACATTGTAAAATGACTATAACTCAATTAAAAAATGTTTAAAAATGTATAATTTAGTGAGTGGGGGATAGCTCAAGTGGTAGAGCACATGCTTAGCATACACAAGGTCCTGGGTTCAATCCCAGTACCTTTTCTAAAAACAGATAAATAAATAAACCTAACTACCTACCCCTTAAAAAATAATAAATAATAAAAAATGTTTTAAAACCAAAAAAAAATAATAAGCACAGAAAGTTCTGGAGGGTATGTGTGGGGTTTTGCTGTGAAGGGAGGGGAGGGAATGAGAGGAGTATCCCTCTCCCCCAAAATAAAGCCCCAAATTCACCACCACCCTCCCATCTCGGGACGCGTGTTCTTAGCATTCTCCCTGCCGGGTCGGTCACCCTCTCCCAGGTCGTTCTCTTCATTTCGGTCTCTTGCTGCCTCAGAGAGGCCTTCTGTGAACATTTGTGTAAGCGAGCCCACTGTCTTCCCTGCCCCTTCCCTCTTGGTCACTCTCTAGCTGCTTTCCCAGCTTTATTTTCTTCATGGCATTTGTAATGATTTCCTGCCATAGTGTTTGTCTCTGTTTACAGGGTCAGTCCCCCTGAGGGCAGGGACTGTCTCACTCGCTGTTAAATCCCCAGTGCCTAGGTCACTGCCTGGCTTGGAATAGTAACTCAGTGCAGTTTGTTAAGTGACTTAATTAGTTGTTTTGAGGCTTTTATTTTGACACATGTGCCCTGGAAGGGATAGAAAAGCATCACTTGCTCTGTAATCATGCATTTTGGTAACACTGAATGGAGGGCCTCGTGCATCCTGGTGCCTGTGCTCGGTACATATGGTAAGAAGGAGAATAAGATCAGCTCCCCTGCATCCAGAGATGTCACTGGTGGCAAACACAGGCATGCTTGACTCGCTGTTCCGCAGTATGGTGGGTGCTCTTGAGGAGGTGTGCTGGCCCCTCCGTGGACAGAAGCAGGGGCTCTTGAAATGTTGACACCGAGGGGAGAAACAGGCCTTTTAATTGGAGGTGAGGACAAGAGGTGTTGGAAGTGTTGGTTTCTGTACGTGTACACCAGTCCCAGTTTGGCTCCTTATGGAAGGTGTGTCCGGGTTAGTTTGAAGACTGCAGTCACTCTCAGGAGAGCCCTGCCACCTCTCTGACCTCATCTGCTGCCGTCTCCCTTACTGCCTCTAGCGCCAGCCTCCTTGCCAAGCACACCAGTGTCATTCCTTTATACTTGCTGTCCCCTCTGTCTGGAATGCTCTCTCCCAGATAGCCACATAGCGCTCACCTCACTGGGTCTCCATTCTTAGGCCGCCGTATCAGAGAGGCCATTTCTAACCATCATATGTAAGGTGGTACCCTCTTTCCTACCTGTTCTTCTTCATCAGCTTACCCTGCCCTGTCCTCGGCAGGGCACTTGTTACCACCTGAAATGTGTATTTTATACACGTGCTTTATTGTGTGTCTTGTTTGGTTGTTGCCTGTTTCCCCCACTAGATGGTAAGCCTCCTGAGAACTGGGGTTTGGTTTTGTAACTGCTGTATCTCCAATGTTTAGAAAAGTGCCTGGCTCGTGTTAGGTACCCAATAAATGTTTGTTGAAGGAATGGATTCGTTCCTGGGGCATCCTGGTAGAAGGAAAGTGAAACACAGAGGAGCCCCCAAACCAGTCTTATTCCCAGAGCCCTGGTCAAAGCAGCCATGCTACAGAAAAGTCATTTTATGGCTCTGGTGCTGCCAGTGACTGATAGCCTCTGCCTTGCGGCCCCTCGAGGGCCAGACAAGAGGCAGGGCAGAGGTGGTGGGGTATGCAGAGGAGGACGAGCTTCTTACGAATTGGGATTGTCGGGGAAGCCTTGTTGGAGCAGATAGTTATTGAGCCAGGACTTGGGCAACAAAAAGGAAGAAACCTTTTGTGTCAGGTATGCAGAATGGTTGAGGGAAATGTGGAACTTGGAACTGTACTGTGAATGGCCTTGAATGTCAGCTCTAGGAAGTTGTCATCCAGATGTTACAGCTCTTAACTTATCCGGCATGGTCTCAGATCCTTTCGAAGACAGCAGGTTTCATTCCTGCAAGCCTGTTGCTTCGGAGATCCGGTGTTCTGATCTTACACGTGGAACAGGAGTCTTGCTCTGCCTCAGTTCAGGTGAATATTGGCTATTTCCCCTTTTATTCAAATACTGCCCTTCTCAAAAACAAGTCACTTGTACATACTTCTTGCAGCTAATGGTTATTTGCTTAAAAGAAGAAAGAAGGAAACACTGTTGTATTTTCCTCACCTTAGACATTTTTAAGAGTAATTTTGGCTTTTTACCAGTCTAGATTTATTCTGGATTACAGTGTTCACACTTGCATCAGGCTGTGTGTTTAGACAGGAAGGACAGTATCGGTGATTTCTCCTGCTTCCAGATCTAGAAGCATTGAAGGGTTAAGTGAGACCCTCCTACTCTCCTGGCATTTGTATTTGATTGTTGTACGGGAGGTGTGATTTTTGAGGTATTATAGGTACATTTTAAATTGTAGGCTTAAACACAAGAATTTAGAACTGTGGTTCTCCACTCTGGCTGCATCTTAGAACTCACTTGGTGGGCAGGGAGGCTTTAAAAAAAAAAAAAACAACCAGCAATTCCTCTGTAATCCATCAGGAGTATTCTCTGGGTAATGGTTTTGTTGATGTTTGTTTTTTGGATTTTATTTTGTTTTTGGAAACAACCTTGAACTTACAGAAAAGTTGCGAGTATGATTTCTGGAAAAAAAACGCAATACTTTTTCCCTTGAATCATTTAACAATAAATTGCTGACCCAGTGTCTCATCCCTGCATCCCTTCCACAATACTTCAATGTATTTCTAAAAAACAAAAACATTCTCCTGTATATCCACAGTACAAGCGTCAAAAAAAAAAATCAACGCTGATACATTAGTACCATTTAATCTTCAGCCCCTACTCAAGGTTTAACATTTGCCCAAGTATTGGTCTTTATAGCAAAAGGATCGCACGCAGCACTTGGTGGTTGTATCTCTTTAGTCTCCTTCCATTTTGGACAGTTGCTCAGTCTTTCCTTGGTGCTGATGACCTTGGAACTTTTGAAGATTGCCAATCAGTTTTTTCTAAAGTGTCTCTCCATTTGGGGCTGTCTGATGTTTCCTTGTGATGATATTCAGACTGTGTATATTTGAGAGAAATATCATAGAAGTGATGCTGGTTCTCAGAGCATGCTATTAGGTAGCTCATGATTTTAGTTTGTACCACTGTTGATGTTCACCTGGACTACTTGATTAAGGTGGTATCTGCCAGGCTTCTCCTCCATATAATTACTGTTTTTTCCTTTATAATTAATAAGTATTTTATGGTGTGATGCTTTAAAACTATGAGAATATTACATTTCTTGTCATTTTTAATGTACTCATTTACTTGTTTCTACCTGTATGGACTCAAGTTTTCCTATTTTATGCAATAGCTTATAGTCTGTTACTGTAAGTATTTATTTTTATGCTTATACTGTCCCAGATTTAGTTTGTAGGAGCCCCTTCAAACTAGTTTCTGTGACCAGTTGACATGTCCCATCATTTGTTGAAGGTTTCCTTGCTTCTTGGCAAACAAGCATTCAAGACTCCTTTTCTACTTCCCATGTTCTAGCCCCCAAATAGTTTTTTTCCCAAAAAACTCTAGTTCTCTTAGTGAAGAATGGTATTTAGAAGCCATAATCTGGGTTCGAGGTGTGTTCATAGCTACAGTATTTAGATGTTGCTTGTTCCCAAGCCGTCTCATTGATAGAGCTAGGGAATAAGTGTGTGTGTATTTGAATACATGAAGGAATATACACATATAGGCATGCAACGTTACATCTACTTTTTTTGTTATGTCTATCCCTATGTATTACAATTAATGAGCTCATGTCAATGACTACTTCTGATCCAACTCCACAGGGTTCATTTCAGTTTTCTCCTTTTCCATTTTGATAACTCCTCTTCATTCTTAATATATTTACTTACTGATCAACCCCCTGTACATAACTGAGCTCCCATCAGCACCACCATAGATGCCTTCCCTGTGTGGATGCCCTCATCACCCCTACTGGGCTCTGGTGCAGCACAGAGATAGTTTAAAGCTCCCCAAATGGTGCTAATGTGCAGCCAAGATAGAGCACAATTGAATTAGGAGAAAGGTGAACCCCAAACTTTTTGATTCATTTTTAAGTAAATGGTAGGTTTTTAAGTCAGGTTTGGTTTGAGAAAATACATTCTTCCTAAGAGTGAAATTTAAAGAGAAGACTCAATTCTACCAACATACACAGTAAAAGATCAGGGTGAAAGCACAGCCTGTCTCCTGGAAAGCTTTGAAAAATATTTGTTTTGGAAATAAATCTGCTTGTAGTGAACATAAATTTCAATCCCTTTCCCTGAATTACCTGTTTATAGGAAAAAAATATTTGAAAAGGTTAGTTGTTTTTTAAGAACGTGTCTCATTAAAGACTTACTGCTTTTTTTTTTACATTGCATTTTAAAAATAAACTTTTAGTTTTTCAACTTTACTTTTTAGAGCATCGGGTATTTAAACAGGAGATATTCAGGCTGTGGTTGCTTTTTTTCTATAGTCAGTTTTTCTTTAAAATACGGAAACCAAGTAACAGTAATTGGGTCATGAGGAACTTTGTCTTCTTCCATTTGCAGCCAGAGGAAGCAAGAGGCTGTGGGAGCCAAATATAACAGGATCTGTGGCCAGCCTACCTTAGATGGTCAACATCTATCTTGCCAACTTTCGTAAATCCATTTTCTTAAAGTAATGCCCGGTTGCAAGTGGATTTTCACCAAGAACTTCACTCTTGGGCCGATGTACATATTATCTGACTCCAAAGAAATCCAGCCTTAAACCCAAGGAAGTTACAATAAAATCTCCTCCTTGATTGTATTTTAAAAATTTTAATGGCTTGAAGAGTGTGTGTGAATTGTACACTTTAGGCTTTTGTATATTTATGCCCAGAGGCATATATACACATCTCCTTCTGTAAGGAGAGAGAAAGGGCAATATTTGTGAATGTAGACAGGAGCCACTGAAAACTTAATTTGCAGGTAAAACACTTCTGTTATTATTTAGTTCCTGTTTTCTATAAGTAAAGCATTGTTTACCTGTCCATGAGAGTGTGCCTCAGTGTTGGTCCTCAGTTCCTTTTATGTAGGCTGGATGAGTTCCACTCCCCAAACTTGAGTCCTTCGCAAACCATCTTTGTGATTTTTGCCATGTCTGCAAACATTTAGCATTTTTCTTTTGATTTGTCTGACTTAACTTAGCCTTTATCTAGGTGGTGTCTGTGAAACCATGGATTTGATGTGTTGAATCTCCTAAAATCACTAGTATGCAGGCAGTATCTGTTCCGTAGTTGGGGAACTGGGAGCTAGGACTCTGACTCTTCTTCAAGCTCTGAAATTCAGTAAGTGTGATGTCTGGGGTGTCCTGCCTTGAGCTTTGAAATTACACCAGCTGTTAGTTGTTTATGCATTTTTTCCAGTTGATACATAGAAGTAGAAGTTGGCAGCAGTCTATATATGTTACACTAGGGGATGGGGGTTATAGCTTAGTGGTAGAGCTCACTGGTTCAATCCCCAGTACATCCATTAAAAAATACACATACGTTATATTAGAATATTAGACTATACATAATAGTATATTTGTATAATATATTAGAATAAATATTACATTTTACAGTTATTTTTCAAATATGAGGTATAAATTATATTATCTTAATTTCTTAAGATTCAACATATTTCTTCAACTAGAATGTTTATTTTTGTGTAATATTTTTATTTTAATTGAAAGGAGCAAAACCTGATCATCTTAATTGATGATCAGGTGTGCAGGAGGATGCAGCTGTGAACTCACACAATAGGGAGGGAATACATGGATTTATGGACACTTGGTGTGGCCTTAAAAACACAAGTAGAAAACATGTAAAATATACATTATTAATAATGTAGAAGAAAAATACGGAATTTAGAACATAGGGTTCTATGTTCACCTCTCTGAAGATGTCATGGGAAAACACCTAGATTATGATAAACACCTGTGTACTATAACTGAGCATTATTTGTGAGAAATATTGTCGGAAGCCAACTGGACGTTAGTTGTCATGTATTCAAATTAGGTTCTTTGCTGAGTGGAAATCCATTTAATGTGTGTGTGTTTGTTTGTTTAGGAAGATATTACAAAAGCCCACTTTAATGGGCTTTTAAAAACCAAACTTAATGTCATGTTTTGCAAAAGAGGTGACAAACCAAAATAAGTGGATAACTAAATTTGGTGAGTGTTATTCATCCTCCTAGTTTAAGCAGAATACTGTGCTCAGTCAGAGATGAAATATTTGTCGCTTTGCACACCATCTATAAGCATTTAATTTGCTATACAAATAGATTGTGAATATAAGATGTTTAACCTTGTGATGTGACGTTACTTTTACAGAGAGAAGGAGCAAGAAAGGGAAGAACAGTTAATGGAAGACAAGAAAAGGAAGAAAGAGGATAAAAAGAAAAAAGAAGCCACTCAGAAGGTGGGTTTAATCAATTAAGTCTGTATTTACATCTGCCGAGCATCTAGAATCAGTAACTGCCTTGGCTTAGACACCTGACATCTTAATAATGTTACTTGGAACTTTAGTTTACTTGAAAGTTTTAATATTTTAGAGTGGGAGAACGTTAAAGACCTACATTTGTTACCATAAAGTAGACATTAAATAACGTTATGGCTGATTTTATGAAAACAACAGTAAATTATATTGAGAAAGGTAAGAGAGTTACCAACATTTAAACTCTTCTCATATTTCCTTATTTGTAGCATAATTAATCTCCATTTTCTAAGCAAGCTTATGGGATAACTTTTTAAAGCTTGCCAGAGTTTGCCCTGATGTTGTCCTTTTGGTCTACCTACAATACTGTCATTTAGTGTGTCTTTTGATAATTCCATAAAGAAGTCTTCCTTGAAGAGGGTCAGGTAGGCCTGCCTTGGTGCTTTGGGGGAGATAGTATTGCATGGCTTTGAGGAATTTGCTTGGGAAAAAAGAGATGCTAAAAGAAAAAAAGACATAGGGCTGACAGCTGTCAACTGTCAAGTCTTCATTGGAGTGTTTGTCTGACAGGACTGTTGGGAATAGAGAGTGGTTGGACCTCCCTGCCCTGCCCCCCTCTCCTGAAGCGTGCACCCCTCTGCCCTGGCCATTGTCTGAGCTTGCTTCCCCACCTCACCATCCTTTTAGCATCGCCTGACTTGGGCTCGGCTCTGGCTTGGCAGGCTTACTTTGATGCCTTTGCAAAGTGCCTGGAAGAATCACTTTGCTTCCAGTTCTTCTTACCACTACCTGAAGCACTTGGGAAGCAGGGTCTCACCATGAGGCAGGTGAGGGTCCCCGCTACGGTACCAGGTTATTGAAGCCAAGTTTTGGGAAGTGGAAACTGTTACACAGTTCAGAGGGAACTCTAGATTTAGACCAGACTCGAGACATTCGAACACAAGCCAATGCAAAGGATAAGGGACACACAAGTTTCCCCAGCATCACTGGATATAGCAGTTCGCGTAATTCAGTTTTCTGAATTACTGAAATAGATCATTTGGAGCAGAAGACCAAATAGACATTTCTTCCAAAAAAAAAACATACAGATGGCCAATAGGCTCATGAAAAGATGATGAACATCATTAATTATTAGAGAAATGCAAATCAGAACTACAGTGAGGTGTCACCTCACATCAGTCAAAATGGCCATCATTAAAAGTCTGCAAATAATGAATGCTAGAGAGAATGTGGAGAAAAGAGAACCCTCCTACACTGTTGGTGGGAATGTAGTTTGGTGCAACCACTAGAAACCGTAGGGAGATTCCTTAAAAAACTGAAAATTGAGTTACCATACAATCCAGCAATCCCACTCCTGGACATGCATCCAGGGAAAACTAATTCAACAAGATGCATGCACCCCAGTATTCATAGCACCACTATATGAAATAGCCAAGACACGGAAGCATCCCAAGTGTCTATCGACAGATGACTGGATAAAGAAGATGTGGTGTATATACACAGTTGAATACTACTTTATTTACTATCCATAAAAAAGAATGAAATAATGCCATTTGCAGCAACATGGGTGGACCTTGAAGTTATCACACTAAGTGAAGTAAGTCAGGTAGACAAATATCGTGTAATATCACTTATATGTAGAATCTAAAAAAAAGTGATACAAATGAGTTTATTTACAAAACAGAAACCGACTCACAGACATAGAAAACAAACTTCTGGTTACCAAAGGGGAAAGGGGCTGGGGAGGGATAAGTTAGGAGTTTGAGGTTAGAAGATGCAAACTACTATATATAAAATAGATAAGCAACATAGTCCTACTGTATAGCACAGGGAACTATATTCAATGTCTTATAATAAACTATAATAGAAAAGAATATGAAAAAGAATATATATATGTATTTTGCTATACACCAGAAACCAGCACAACATTGTAAATCAACTGTACTTCTATTAAAAAAAAAAAAAGAAATAGATCATTCAGAAGTGCCAGCATAAAAAACAATAGTGAAAATATTTTCTGAATTGGATTGCATATGACCCTGCCACGTCAAACATGTGAAATGTAATTTATCTTTTCTTCAAGGCTTAATTGAAAGTCTTAATTAAAAATTACTGTTTGGTGTTATAATAGACTACTGCGCTCCTTAAAGTTTTGTCTGCTTTTAATTCTGTTTCTCTTTCTATTAATAGTGGTGTGCTCACCGTCACATCTTCATGCTGTCAGGGTACCTGCTTCTAATGTGTTGCTTCTAATCTGAGCTTGTTGGAATTCTCTAATGACAGTAAAGAGTTGGAATAAAAATGTCAGATAATGACCCAGAGGCTTTTTTTTATACTTGCCTTTGTGTACACAGCCACATTCCACGTCACTGAGGTTATTATATGCAGGTCCACCAGCTGTAGGGTGTCAGGGTGTTGCCCCTGTACCTGCACACACTGACCTTCTACAGGAGTGATGGGAGGGTGACCCTCAGTGAAGGCTTTCCTTTCCTTTAGGGCATTCACATTCCATCTACTAAATCGGTACACAAATTGGGTTTTGCAGTCTATGGGAATACATGGTTGATGAGCTGGACACTGGGGAGCTTAAGCAAAGACTAGTAATAAGAAGATGCTAAATGGGGTGATTATTTTAGGCAACATACAGTCCATCTTCATTCTCCACATAGATGTTCTTTAACCTGGAATGTCAGTACTAGAAGTGATTAATAAAATGTGCATTTGTAAAGTTTTGCTGTGGATCCCACTAATAGCAAAATTATTTAAAATAAAAGGTGGTGTTTATTCAAGAGTAAATTGGCATTATTTATGCAGAGAATTTCATTCATACAGCTGGACAGTCTCCCTTGTACTTGCATCTGCGTTAGGAACTGGTTAAGGAGTTACGGCAAAGAGGAAAATCACCGTAAATGAAATTTCAAATGGTTAATAATAAACAATAAAAATTCAATCATTTTTGTTCAAAAATGTTCTAAATTAGCTGATACAGGATCTAGGCTGACACATGGCCTTTGATATTTTTTTTTATCATAGTGAACCATTGTGTGATTTCAGAATTAGATTCTGATTTAGCAGTTTTAAGAAGAGAGCACAAAGCTCACCATGTGACTGTCTTAGTGGTTTCCAACCTCACTGTAGAGACAACCCCTTAACCAGGAGGCAGAAAATGTGCTATGATGCAAAGAACTGTCGAGAATGTGCCAGAGGTTCTGTTATGGGGTCATTCATTCAGTCAGCAAACATGTGTAGTGCCTCTTCTTAGTGCTTCCACATCTTTCTCACAACCTATCCCGTTGCTTTATAATCATCTCTTCGTGTTCGTCTTCCCCATTGGACTGGCTCTGAGTTTCTCAAGGTTTTATTCATATTTGTGTTTCCAGTAACTTGGACAGTGCCTGGTGCCAAAGCGTTACTCAGAAAACGTTTGTTTAATAAGTGAATGGTCAGGAGTGAGTGCTGACAATGTAATTTTCTTTCTTAAAGATTTGACTTTTATTTAAAGCTACTTTAAATTATTCCTGCATAGAAATTAAGCATAAGCTTCTTTTCCATTGTGCTTGGTGATTATGGCCATTTTCTCTTCCTCAAGCCATCACTGAGTAAACTGTGTTGGATTTCCACTCATGAGAGAGGTGTCAAAGAAGGATTTCATTGACATTCATTAGGCTGATGCTGCTATAGGATCATTGTTAGTGTTGGCAGAGCACATGCTCTTTACCGTCGGGGGCAGCTCCCTTACCAGAACCGACATTCTAAGACACGTTTGACTTTAGTTGAATTTGTTGCTTACAGCTGGGGAAGGCACTGACTTCCTGTATAACTGATCTTCCAAGTGGCATTCTAAGAAATATTTACAGTGGTAGAAACCTTAAATTGTCTTAAGGAATTGGTATGCAGACACAAATCAACTCATTCTTGGATAAGTGGGCTTATAGAAAAATTATACAGTAGAATTGAGCTTTGTAACAGTTAGTACTGGGGAACACATTCATTTTAAGAGGCTGCCTACCACAAATTCAGTACAGCAGAATTAGCTTGTCTTTGAATGCAAGAATGTAAGAGACACTATAGGAGGTCATACAAGTAGATGGTTGAACTCAGTGGTGTGCTGGAATCCATTGTGCTGTGGGCTGGCTAGCCACAGGACCTGCCTTCCAAAGATGAGTGTGTTTTCATGAACACCCATAGCAGTAACTCAGTATGATTACCAGTCACAAATAATCAAACCCGTCTTTTCTATATGAATTCTTTTTATTACAAGAATTGGAGAACCAATATAAAAATGTTTTTTTGGAAGCTTAACTAATAGTTGGGCAAAGGGGGTCAAAATAACCCATGATCTCAATAATGTGATATAACCCCTGTTGGAATTCTGGTGCATTGCCTTTGGAATGTTTTTCTTGTTCATGACCTTTTGTGGTTATGTTTTAATGTTACAGGGCATGTATAATTAGGCGCCCTCGTCTATTTTCCTCTCTTAAGAGCAGAAGCAGTTTTCCATGTGGCTCCTAATCATCATTTCCACTCTCTCCCCAAACCCGTTATTATATTCAGCATGTCCAATCTTTTAGGTTAATCACTTCCAGAGATGTATTAGTTACTGTATAAAGAAATACCTTCAACAAAGCAATCTTTATTTGTTCAAAATTTACATATTTCAGTCTTACTGCTGTATTTCATGCTATTTTACATAAACTTTGATAGTGATAGCAAACAGTTCTCAAGCATTAGTATGAGATATCTGATTTAATCCTTATAATAATCCTTTGCAGGGAGATACTGTTATTATCTCCATTCAACAGATAAATAGAAAACTGAGATCGCATATCCAGGAAGTGGCATGGCTTGGTTTTGAATCCTTTTCTCCTACTGTGACCCCTGATGCCTCTGGGCTTGGACCTTTAAACTCTTGCTTTCTAGATTTGCAGTCAAGTGTTTGAGTCCATACCCATTGGAGATTCTGTTTCTCTCTATGGTTAATTTTGCATCTGGGCCACATCCATTTGCTTTTCTCGTTCTAGCAGTCAAAATGGGAAATGGGGGGTGGGAGGACTCAGTGGTAGAGTGCATGACTAGCATGCGTGAGTTCCTGGGTTCAATCCCCAGTACCTCTACTAATAAACAAACAAACAAACAAACCTAATTATCCTCCCCCAAATGTTTAAAAAAAACCCCACTCTCTTAAAAAAGGGAAACAGCATTCCCAGTATAAGGACTTTATCATTTAATGAAGGTGGAATGCTTCTTGTCATAATTTTTAGAATTCTTCATAATGATGTTCATGTAACTTATAGCTGGACATATGCCCATTGTCTTTAGAAGGATGTCTGAACGGACTTTTTCTGAATTTTAACTATACCTTTGTATCTGACTGCTTGGATTATGCTTATCAGAATTAAAGTAGTCTTACAATAACAGTACTGACTTAGAAAGCAAGTCTCATTTACTTATGCCTGTTAATTTATTTTACAGGTCACGGAACAAAAAACCAAAGGTAAGACTTTTTTTTCCTTTTGAGATTTATACTCTTGCGTTTAGATTTTACACTCTTGCTGTCTCAGCCTCCAGTCCACTTGATAGGTGGGAGTGGGTGTAGAGTAATTAGAGTTGTTTATTTGCAACCACTGAAGAGCAGTAACGACAAATTAAAAGTACTTATACTAGTGTTTCTAGTTGGCCTTACTTTTTTTTTTTTTAAGAGGAAAAGAGATTAGACAGAGTAATATCTTGTTTTGAGAGTAAAGAGGTCATGATTTTGAACTGAATCTTTTCAGGATTTTTCTTAGAACAATAACAAAAACAGAACACTAGTTCCTATTTTACAGATGGGAACTGCAGAGGATTGTTGACCACCTTGACCTGTAACAGGCATTGAGTCTGAAAATGAGTGTTACATTTAGGACAGTCACCCCATCTTCTGAGCTCTAGAGCCTGGAATATGCTTTTCAAAAAGATAATGCACTTTAACTCTTACAAAGTAGTGCTGTGTTGTAAACAGAAGCAGGTGTCCCAGAGGTCATTCCCAACCGCTAGTGGTCTGTGTGCTTTCAGTTCTTTCTCTTTTGTTAATTTTGATTATGCAGTCTTGTCTGGTGATGATCACACTTTGGTCAGTTCCCCTTTAGGATAGGAGACTTACTTCCTTGGGTTTCTAGCTCCTTTTCCTGCCCACTTAAATATGTTGTCCTCAGCTAGCATAGGCACTAGAATCATATGCATAGACTTGTCAAAACACACAAGCCCAGTTCTCCTCCCAAACCTTTGCGGTCCCAGGCCACAGCCCTGGCAGATTTATTTAGGCAAGCTCTGCAGGTGACCACAGTGTATGGCCCAGGTGGAGAACCACCACCCCAGATGAAGGGAGTCCAGTGTGACTGCAATAAGTTGGGGGAAGATGAGGGTCATGGAGAGACCAGAGAGACCAAAGTTTGATGAGAGGTTCTCAAAGAACTGGTTTCTTCATTGTTTTGTTGGACCACCAGGTCAAAGCATGTCACATGGTGGTGGAGGACTAATAAAGACAGTACTAGTTTCTTAGGAAACTTAGTTATGGAAAACAAATTCTCAGATGAGTAGACATTAGTATATTTCTAACCAAAAGGCATTTCAAGGGAGAATATAGTCTGGGACTTTGTAGTGATTTATAAAATAAACTGAGAGAAATTATTGTTAGTTATAATTATTTTAATTAGTTAGAATAATGTCCTCCCCTTGCACTGTCAGCCAGTTCTTAACCCAGAAGTAGACATTATTTTGGAAGTACATTTGTAAATTATTTGTTTGAAATATAAATTATACTTTATTGATAGTGGTATAGTGTCCATATTTTCTAAACCAACATACTGTCTAGGAAAGGATTTTGGCACATAAGTATATTTATAGGACTTTCTGATTATTTATGAGGACAACAGATGAGAAAATTGGCATTTTCCTGAAAAATCCAGACTCTGTGGTTGCTGGAACATGGTGATTGGGTTCCTAGGCCTGGCCACAATTCTTAGTGCTCATGAAGCCAAATGCCAGTTGAGCTATGGAAACAAACTGCTCTGTATGTTAAGTGATGTTTCTATTGGAAAACTGAAAACCTGTTAGGTTTTTCTTTCTTTCTTTTTTTATTTGTACAAGGTCTGTTCTCAGAATCACATTCCTCTTTCCTCTGCCAAAGTCTAAAAAATTAAACTATTTTTTACTTACTATCAAAGTTTCCCTCCATTTAGGGTCCTTCTCATACCTACCAAAAAATGGAATACAGTTTCCCTACCTCCCCATCCCACCCTCCCTTCAAAAATCAAAGTAAAATAATCCTGAAGTCAACTGAGAGCCTGTTTTGTATCTCATAAGGGATTTAATTGATAGAACAGAGAGTAAAAATAAAAATTATCCCTGAGATGTGTTAGACCATAAATAGAGGGAGGTCCTGATTTTTCTACTTTTTTAAAAATCCCGTTTTACAGCCACATCTTAATCTTTGTTCCCAAGAGCCTGCCTGGGTACCTAGCCCAGTCTTGTCTTTCCTCAGCTGATGTTTCTGGGTACTGTTCCTCTTCCCAAGACAGTGCCTTCCCCCAGGCAGTCTTCCCTTAACTCTGAATCTACCACTCTTTCCCCAGCAGACTCTATGAGAAAAAAAAGACTGTTGATACCAAGTCTCTGGTTGTACAGAGGACTGAAGTAAGATTTGTCCATATTTCAGATAAAAGGTAGATTCAGTGTATGTTCTTTATCTTCCATCATTTTTTTTTTAACAGGTGAGAATTTTGGAGAGATTAGGGCAGGGATTTCAAGTGGAGGTTGTATAAAGACATGGGCTGGAGGTGGGCCTGCTGCTTAGGTAACAAATACTAAAAGGCACTTAATGGAGAAGCTGGTCTCCATTGGATATTGGTCTTGGAATTAGAAACATTTGTTGGATTGATCCCAGATTTAACAGGGCTGAAGGATAAGATTAGGATTAGAAAGATAGACTATGTGATGGAAGAGTCTGGATAGAACCATTTAGCATTGTTAAAAAAGATGTTAGGTGGCAGTTGGCTTAATGGAAGTTACCAGTATAAAATGACTGGTTTATGGAAACTAATATGACCTTAAGCTACATTACTAGAAACACAATGTCTGGGCAGGAATTTGCAGTTCCTGTAATGGGTACCACTCTAGGAAAAGGAACAGAGATCAGCCTCTGTGGGGCATGTGGAGTTTGGGCCAGTTTGGTCAAGGAATTTGAACCTGTCACCTCTGAGAGGGTTAAATACTGAGGGGGTGTTTAACCCCCAACTAAAGGCTCTCCACGTGAAGAAGCTTAGGTAACTATCTTCAGAGATTTGAAGGCCCTGGTCCTGACACTTAGCACTTCCTTGGTAAATGTCTGTTGGTGAGTCAAAGCAACAGGACAAAGCTTCCAGCTCAGTGTAAGTTAAAATTTTTGGATATTGCTGTCCAGTAATTCATGGCCTTTACCAGACTGGGACGCAACAGAGAAACAACCCTTCCCATCAGCATACCTGGGGTGATGGACTGCTGTAGTGCACAGCCCAGAAGGCATATTAACAGTGCATGCATCGTGGTGGTTGGAATAATTTTGGATCTACTCTAATTTATTAATATTTTGAGGCGGGCCAAGTAAATAATTTATAGACTAACCTACTTGCAGTATCCCTCAAACCTTGTAGAAGCACTTGTGTGTTCTAACACTGTGGTGGGAGCCATTTGTTCAAGTATGGAACTTGCTGCCCCCTAAGAGTGAATGAATGTGAGGTGACGTGTAGCCCAGATAGCTGGGCACAAAATCATCTGAACGGGAAATAGCGAGGAATTGAACCCAGTTAGGAGCAGTGGTGCTAAAGAGGAAGGAGTGAATTAGACAGATGCTCGGGATAATGGTGTGTGGGGGGAAGGGTGAAGTCTAAGACACCTGTCAGGTTTCCGACTTGAGCAGCAGGTTGGGTGATGCCTCCATTCCTTGAGCTAGGAGACAGTACATCGGGGCGCAGGGGAACAGGTTTGAAGGTGAAGGCGAGGGTGGTAGAGATCCAAATTGGAGACAGTGATTTGGGAAACATTTGCACTTAAGTGATAGTTAAAGCCTGAACTTGGGAGAGTTTTATTCAAGTAACTTAAATGTGAGAAGGGTTTACGCCCCACTTTCACTTTCAGATTTCTAAAAAAAGACACAACTCATGGCCAAATTCAGCTACCATTTTGCAACTCCAGTTAAGGAGATGGTCAGAAGCAGGGGTTGCCAACTGTGACCCTGCAGTCAAATCTGACTCTTTTTTACTTCCCATGAGCTAAGGATGTTTTTATATTGTTGAATGATGGGAAAAAAATAAAAGAACAGTATTTTATGACAATGAAAATGATAAGAAATTCATATCTCGGTGTCGTCAATAACGTTCTGTGGGAACAAACACAGCCACAATCATTCATTTATGCGTTGTCCGTGGCTGCTTTCTCCTGCAAGCGCGCTGTTGAGTCCTTACAGCAGACTGTGTGGCGGGCAAAGCCTAAAATATTTGCTATCTAGCCCTCTGCAGAACAACGTTTGCTGACCCCTGATCAAGAGTAGAGAAGCCCCCAGAAGAAGGGAGAAAGGAAGAACCGAAGAGCTCTCTTGGTGGGTCTCTCAAAACCAGAGGGGCGGGGTGGCCGGTAGTGTCAGGAGCTGCAGGAAAGTCAGAGAAGAAAAGGTCCAGCAAGTGCCCATTAGACTGGCAACGAAATCACTAGTGATTTAGTGAGGAGAGAAGCTTCAGGGAGATGTTCCAGGCAAAGGCCAGGGTGTGTGGAGTGTGAAGAGTGAACGGAAGGTAAAGAAATGGAGCTGAGCTTAGAGGTTACTGAGCAGTGTTGACTGTACGTGGGCCTCTCTGTGCCGTCAGTCTTTGAGATTCTTTTGTACTGCGCTGTAGCTGAATATTACACCAAGAAACTTGTCAGTCTAAAATAAGGTCTTTTATAGGGCCTGTTTGTGTTTTAACTACTACTTTTAAAGACATTTCTAGAAGGGTTTTTCTTTTTTTAATATTTGATACCATCAAGGTGTTTAAGGAATATAGTAGTTTGTATTAGTCATGCCTATATCAGAATTTTCTTAAAGACTACTTTTATCTGAAAAAGCATCTTACTGAAGTTTTTTTGGAAATAGAGGCAATAGAAGCTCAGACTGTAAGGTGAGAATGGTATAAAATAATGACAACAGGGAAGGGGAAAAGATGCATTTATTAGAGTAAGTAAATGGGTTTTGGTTGTAAATGAATGGGCATTAGAAAATTGGATACCCAGCATTTTTCACAATGTCTTTATTTCTCTTTGATGCAGAGTTCATCTTTAAGCCACAGGCTTTTTTCTGGAAAATAAAAAACTCTGACCTTATTTTGAGCAGCTCATCTTAAGAAATATTTGTACCACAAGCTACAAATCATTAAGCTTCAGAAGGGAAAACAGAGGGTCTGAAAAGTAATTCAGACTTAATTATAATTTCTCTCTCCTTTGTTACCGTCCAACGTTCTAGAGCATGGCATGATACATACACTGATTCCCATGTCTTAAGTTGAACTTCGGGAAGCAGATTGAATTGGGCATCCTGCCTGACAGCTGCCTTGCTCTCCAGTTAGTGTCTAGATTTGCGATTGCCTTTTAAATGCTTACAATTATTGAATTTACAGACAGGTGTTAAAAAAAAATGGAGAAAGAATTCATTCAACTCCTGAAGCAGTTTACTCATAACACGTACTGCATGGCGGCTTTTTCTGACTGTGTCCTAGAGCTTTGAATGAATAGTGACCCAGGCTAGAGCACTGAGTTGCGAGGAGAGTGGTTAAGAGGTGGTCCCGTGTTATAATGACTTTATTATTTATGATCCATTCTCCCTCTGATGTGATGGTGGGAAAATGCCTCGAGGAGCTTTTGCAGAATTTTGCACCATATATGATACTCACCAGATTTCTTTGTGCTATGAATGTTGTAAAGTTAGTCAAACTGATGTTCAGATCTCAACCCTGAAGAGATAAGGGTGTTCTTACCGTGTCTTATTCTGTTTTAGGGAAATCAGTCAAGGCATGTAACAAACCTGGTTAACTTGCATGAAGATTCTAGCTCTTTTACAGAAGGGCAGTCTCACAGAAGCATAGTTCTCTTTATCTTAAAAACTAGTTGGAAGACTCCTCCCAGACTTTGTTGGCTTCATAATAAGAGGAAAGGGGATTGGGAATGCCATGTGCTGTGGAATCGTCCAGGCACAGATAGAAAACGAATCTTTAAAGAATTCATCTTTAGTCATTCATTTATCAGTTACTTATCCATTGGCTATTGTAGGTCATGCCAGAGGTACTATATCAATAATGTTAGACAATGACCAATTTATTTTAAAATATATGTTTATTCTGCTCATCAGACTGTGGATCCTCTGACCTCCCTTCCTTTCTGGGAGGCCCAGTCCTAACTCATGATTGGCTAAGGTTAGACCCAGGGGTTACCTTGAAGTTACTTCAGGCTCCTGCTCTTTTTTCCTGTTACTCTCAGTACTCACCAGTGTCCATAGATTGGGCCCCTGATTTCTGATGACGTATCTCTCTCCTCAGTTCAGCAAGCAACCTGCTGGCCCAGCATCATGTCAGCATTAAGAGCGGTACTGCGACCAGAGCTGGCCTACACACTACTCTGGGTGTCAGGGACTTTGGCCTCAGAATCATCTGAATTACTAGGTTCAGTGATAGTTCCTGTAATACTGCCAGCCTCTATTTGCCGGGTAGATTTGTTTGGAAAGGGTGGCAGTCTTTTGGTAGGATGAAGCAAAGGAGGTACCAACCCAGAAGAACATTCTCTGTAGGGTCGAGGGGAAAGTCAAAGGGCACTTTAACCGTGGGTGTGGGTCTCACATGTTCCCATACTTCCTGTTTGCCACTTTTAAAGTAAGGTAAAATATCAGTTATTTAAGTAAATAGAGACAGTGTCTACATTTTGAAATTTTTATTTCAAATGAAGAGTTGGAAAAAATACAAGGTACACTTGAAAACAAATCTTTTTGGACAAAAGAAAAAAGATTTATAGCATTTCTAATATTTACACAGAGTGCCAAGCAAGAGTCTTTGAGCTCAGGTGGCTGTAGAAACCAAAACCAAGTTGTTTTTGTGATTCTCTAGGCCTGGGATTCCCTGTAGGGGTGTACTATGTGCCAGGCACTAAGAAAAAAAAGATGAAAGATAAGTTCCTGCCATTGTAGGACTTATGGCCTGGTGGGGAGAAGGGGTCTGTAAGTGGAGAATTGCAATATAACTTGGTTAATTCAGTGGTAGAGATGGACAGCATGGTCCAGGAGCACAACTGAGGGGTGCTTAGCATACCTAGTCCAGGGACTTCAGGAAAAGTTTCTCAGAGGTAGATCTTTAAGAATGTGGATGAAGGGGAAGGGCCCTTGGGCTGAGAGCCTTGACTCTTTACTAGGGATCTTGCCTGGGGTCCGTAGACATCCTTAGACCTGCTAGGTAGCCCTTCAGGGGGGTCCACCATTGATTTAGGGGAGTGAATGATGGTTGATTCCCTCTCCTCCTTAGTTAATGGAATATAATTCCACGATATAGCAGTCTTTGAATCCTTGTCACCATCACTCCTTGCCCCTTCCCTGCCTTCAATAAACTGAAGATGGTGGGGAATCTGGAAAGACCGTGTCCCTTCAGGATAAGAGGAAACAGGAATTGTCTTAATGGATTTGGTCTCATGTAAGTTTTCTTAAAAATAATCTTTAGAAAAATGCATTTGATTTTAAAGGCTCTTTCCCCATCTCTCTCTTTCAGTGCCCGAAGTGACGAAACCAAGTTTAAGCCAACCAACGGCCGCCAGCCCAATTGGCAGCTCTCCATCGCCACCAGTCAATGGTGGCAACAATGCCAAAAGGGTGGCAGTGCCGAACGGACAACCGCCAAGCGCCGCCCGCTACATGCCTCGGGAGGTGCCGCCGCGATTCCGTTGCCAGCAGGACCACAAAGTGTTACTAAAACGTGGGCAGCCCCCTCCACCGTCCTGCATGCTCCTCGGGGGTGGGGCAGGGCCTCCTCCCTCCACAGCACCTGGAGCAAACCCAAACAACGCACAAGTGACAGGAACGCTGCTGCAGAGTGAGAGTGGGACTGCACCAGGTGAGCAACCGTGTCGGTGAACTGAATTCACGGCAGCTTTAGAGAGGGAGCGCCTCATCCTTACTGCCCGTGCAAAGTCCGCGGGAACTGTTACTTCCGTGGACTATTGGGGTTATTCAAAAGATGGGGGAGGGTCCCAGGATGAATGTGTACCATCATTTCTCCTGTGAAACTGAGCCTTAGTGTGTGCCCTTGGCCCGAGAGGGTAATGTTGCTGCTCTTTGCCATCACTCTTCGGGGCCTTTTTTCCTTCTCAGACAAGAGCATTACAGTTTGCACCTCCGTGGCTCCAGCTGTCACCACGGGTGTGCGCCCAGGGTATGATTGGAAGTGGGACTAGTGCACAGGCTTGTTCTGAATCTTAGATGCCCATGTTTCTGTTCCCAGAACGCAGGGAGTATAGACAGAATGGTCTCTTAGATTATAATGTGGAATCTTGGGAGGATACCAAATAATACCATTCTGTAGTCTTTTATTAGATTTTTAAAATCAGTATTTCTTAAGAGACCCCTGAATTTTGAGCTTTGTTAAAAACTATTAGTAGATATAAGGGATCTTTTGCTGAGGGGTTTTCCTGGAAGTTTTGAGAGTTTTTAATAGGTAAATACTAAATCAGCTAACAGCTACGAACTTCTAAGCAACCCCCCACCCCTTTTTAAAAAGCTTGTTAACAGATTTCCACTTATCCTTGAAATGTTTTTTGAGGCTATATTAAAATTCAGAGCTTGAAGACTATCAGGCCTTGGCAAGGACAGTGAATTGGTGGTTGTTAACGATAGGATGCTTCATTCTAGTTCTGAGTTTGAACATACAGTGGCCTAAAAAATTCTGTTACCGTCTTGGGTGCAAAGTGAAGATGGAAAGAAAGCTGGTGGTGACCCAGGCTTCATATGGGATAAGCCCTGTTCATGAGGCTTCTTGTGGCTGGCAGGCCAGACGCAAAGCGGGCAGGGAAAGGCCTTCTGGCCCTTCCTTCCTGGCCCCTCGTAACCAGCTGCAAAGGGAAATATGAGGGGGGCGGTTGTGTTGGGCATTTTGGCGGCTGAGTCTAGCCAGGCCTAGACGTAGATGTGGGTCCAGTGTGAGTCAGTCTCTTGTTTACATTCTTAAAAACCAATAGGCTCCTAATCTCAAGAGTTTGAGATTCTCTGCTTCCTTACTTTTATATGGCTCTGTGTAGGAATTTTATCAACTTCATATTGATTTAAAGCTATTTGGTGAAAGGAACTAAAGTAAGTATAGATGAAATTATTGGGTTAAAAACAGGTCATTTTCCCCCCCACCAAATGTAGTAAATTCCATCAAAATATGTGCTGAGGAAGACTAACTTATCAGATTAAGTTCCTTGGGCATACAAACTGATTCATGTTTGTCTGCCCCTGGCATCTGGCTGGGTGGGCATTCATCATTCAGCAGATGCTTACTGAGCAGCCGTGCATTGGCCACCATGGGAATTCAAATGTTAGCAGGATAGGGTCTCTGCCTGAAAGGTGCTAATGTTGGTGATGGAACATGTGAACACAATACACTGAGCAAAATGGCCCTAAACAGGGAAAGGTTATTTTCAGGTGATAAGCTCAAAAAAACTTCCGAGGAGAAATGGCACTTGTACTGCGCCCAGAAAGATGGGTGAATTTCAGTGTGTGAATTCAGAAGGAAAAAAACAGTAGGTGCCAACGTGGAATGGTGCCAGGCTGCGAAGGCACAATTTGTGGGATGTAGACATCTTCAAAGAAAGTAGTGGAAGATGAGACTAGAAAAGTCATTTGGTCCCAGATTGTGGAGCATCTTGATCAAACTTCAGGCCAAAGAGTTTAGCTTCCTTCTTGTGCATAAGAAACTGTCCGTTGCTTTCCATACAGCAGCGATACAATCAGAGGTGTGCTTTAGAAAAATTACTCCAGCCAGGAGTGTGTAGAGTGGATTGGAGATGTGAAACAAGCGCAAGGTGTTACTGCTTTGTCTCAAGATCCAGGAAGGCCCTTCTCTGTCAATAAGAATGGCAAGGGGATAACTCTGAGAGGTGCTGTAGGGGTAGATTTAGCAAATACACCAACCAGGCAAAATAAAAAGAAGATATGACTAAGATGGGAGTGATGCCAAGATTAACCAAGGCTGGCAGCTGTAGAGAACTAGTTTGTGGGGAAATGGGATGAGCTCTCTTAGGGGCAGTGTGAGCTCGAGGTGTAAATAGATGGTGCACGTGCAGCTGTGACTGATAAGACAATCTCTTTCTCAGAGTCAACCCTTGGAGGTGCTGCTGCTTCAAATTATGCAAATTCCACTTGGGGCCCGGGAGCCTCCTCCAACAACGGCGCCTCCCCCAACCCAATTCACATCTGGGACAAGGTGATTGTAGACGGGTCTGACATGGAAGAGTGGCCTTGTATTGCCAGCAAAGACACTGAGTCTTCTTCCGAAAACACCACCGATAACAACAGTGCCTCGAACCCTGGCTCTGAGAAGAGCACTCTGCCAGGAAGCACCACTAGTAACAAAGGAAAAGGGAGCCAGTGCCAGTCTGCGAGTTCCGGGAACGAATGTAATCTTGGGGTCTGGAAGTCTGACCCTAAGGCTAAATCTGTTCAATCTTCCAACTCTACTACAGAGAGCAACAATGGACTAGGAAATTGGAGGAATGTGAGTGGTCAGGATAGAATTGGACCTGGCTCTGGCTTCAGCAACTTTAACCCAAATAGCAACCCATCTGCCTGGCCAGCACTGGTCCAAGAAGGAAATTCTAGGAAAGGGGCATTGGAAACGGATACTAGTAATCCCAGTGCACAGGTTAGCACAGTAGGTCAGGCATCCAGGGAACAGCAGTCAAAGATGGAAAATGCGGGTGTTAATTTTGTTGTCTCTGGCAGAGAACAGGCTCAGATTCATAACACTGATGGACCAAAAAATGGAAACACTAACTCCTTGAACTTAAGTTCACCAAACCCCATGGAGAATAAGGGAATGCCCTTTGGAATGGGCTTGGGGAACGCCTCCAGGAGCACTGATGCCCCTTCACAAAGCACTGGAGATCGAAAGACTGGGAGTGTTGGATCTTGGGGTGCAGCTAGGGGGCCTTCTGGAACTGACACAGCCTCTGGACAAAGCAATTCTGGAAACAATGGGAACAATGGAAAGGATAGAGAGGACTCCTGGAAAGGAGCTTCTGTTCAGAAATCAACTGGGTCAAAAAATGACTCTTGGGACAACAGTAACAGGTCTACGGGTGGGTCCTGGAACTTTGGCCCTCAGGACTCTAATGACAACAAATGGGGTGAAGGGAACAAAATGACATCTGGGGTCTCTCAGGGAGAATGGAAACAGCCGACTGGGTCTGATGAGTTGAAAATTGGAGAATGGAGTGGTCCAAACCAACCAAATTCTAGCACTGGAGCATGGGACAATCAAAAGGGCCACCCCCTCCCTGAAAACCAAGGCAATGCCCAGGCTCCCTGTTGGGGAAGATCTTCCAGCTCCACAGGAAGTGAAGTTGGAGGTCAAAGCACTGGAAGCAACCACAAAGCAGGAAGTAGCGACAGTCATAATTCTGGCCGTCGGTCGTATAGGCCCACACATCCTGATTGTCAGGCTGTCTTGCAGACTCTTTTGAGCCGAACTGATTTGGACCCCAGGGTGCTCTCAAACACTGGCTGGGGCCAAACTCAAATTAAGCAGGACACGGTGTGGGATATTGAAGAGGTGCCAAGGCCCGAGGGGAAATCTGACAAAGGAACTGAGGGGTGGGAGAGCGCTGCCACACAGACCAAGAACTCAGGGGGCTGGGGAGACGCACCCAGCCAAAGCAATCAAATGAAGTCTGGATGGGGGGAGCTCTCAGCCTCTACAGAGTGGAAAGACCCCAAGAACACAGGAGGCTGGAATGACTATAAGAACAACAACTCTTCCAACTGGGGAGGAGGACGACCAGATGAAAAGACATCTTCCTCTTGGAATGAGAATTCCAGCAAGGATCAGGGGTGGGGAGGTGGACGCCAGCCCAATCAAGGATGGACTTCTGGAAAGAATGGTTGGGGAGAGGAGGTTGATCAAGCGAAGAACAGCAATTGGGAAAGTTCTGCAAGTAAACCTGTGTCTGGGTGGGGTGAAGGAGGGCAGAATGAAATCGGAACTTGGGGGAACGGCGGTAGTGCCAGCCTGGCTTCAAAAGGTGGGTGGGAAGATTGCAAAAGGTCTCCGGCATGGACTGAGACAGGCAGACAGCCCAACTCCTGGAATAAACAGCACCAACAGCAGCAGCAGCCACAGCAGCCACCGCCACCACAGCCAGAGGCTTCTGGTTCATGGGGAGGCCCAGCCCCACCACCTCCAGGCAATGGACGACCTTCCAATTCCAGCTGGAGTAGCGGGCCGCAGCCAGTAACCCCTAAGGATGAGGAACCCAGTGGTTGGGAAGAGCCATCCCCACAGTCAATTAGTCGGAAAATGGACATTGATGATGGCACTTCAGCGTGGGGAGACCCTAACAGTTACAACTACAAGAATGTGAATCTGTGGGATAAGAATTCCCAAGGGGGCCCAGCACCTCGGGAACCCAACCTGCCTACCCCGATGACCGGGAAGTCAGCATCAGGTAGGCAATGGCTTTTTCTCACAGGTTTTGATGAAGAAAAGAAATCCTAAACCAAGGCATCCTTAATTAAGCTGCATTTATTACACTTAACTTTGTTCTGGGAATCTTTCCTACATTAACTCTATACTGGTGTTAACAGAAGCTCTCCTTATATAAAGTGGTAGTGATAACAGATGCTGGTAGTACATTTTCATGTTCATTCTTGGCAAAAGGAAGACATGGCATCCCTGGGTTAGTCTCCCAAAATTTTTTTTTGGTAATTGTATTGGTCTGCAGAATCCAAAAGACTTATATCTTGCTTAAACAAGCTATGCTCTAGATTTAAAAAGAAAGAATTAAAATAGTAGCAGAAATAGACCTGTTTCCATTCTGGTTCTGCCTGTGGACACATTCTCTGTTTCTCTTTCCCCAGCAATGGGAAGTGTTCTGTGTTGTTCTTGCAGAGAAGTTCTTGCACTATCAGAAAATGCTATAGTTACCTGGGATCTGGAGGGTTTCCGTCACTTTCCAGATGATTTTTAACAATTACCTCTGGAAGTGAAGTACTTCGTTACATGGAGATTGTTACCTCATGATCATTGGTTGTCCAGAATTAAGTGTTCTTCCTGCCTTATTCAAATAGGAAACATCGCACCTAGTAAATTAAAAATAATGCTGGTAATCATTCTTAGTTTGGCATTGTCACCCTGAATGTCCCCACATAGTTCAACACATTGAGGGGATGTTCAGGTGTGTGGTTTTTTAGTTAATATTAATCATAATATTCAATTTTCCACTCCCCAAGTTAGGTCTAGTGTTCAGTGGATCCAGGTATGACCATTCAGAAAATGATGACTTTTAACTCACTCTTTTTAAAAAAATATTGAGAAGAATGAGGAACGAACTGAAGATTGCTCATTAATTCACGTCTAGGATAAAACCTGCTAACATGTAAAAAATTTTTTATTCATATAGGAAAACCCTTCAAACTGTACAGAAAAGCAAAAGGTAATAAATGAAAGAAACCTTAGACCTTAGGGTCTCTCCCCACAGGTCTTAGAATTTTGTGTCCCACTCAAAACTTTTGTTCATACCTATAGCAAAATACATCTGTCCTTTAAAATTTTTACACAGAAGGGATAGTACTGTATACACTGCCTTTTTCACCTTGCTTTTTTCATTATTCATATTAGCACATACATTTCTGTCTTTTAACTGCTTTGCATGTAGTATTCATTTGATGGGTGACCCGCGATAAGTCTGACCAGTTCCTTTTTGATGGATATTTAGGTCACTTCCAAGTGTTTTCTGACAGTGATGGAGGGAACATTGTTGTACATGTTATTTCATCTACTTTTACAAGTATATCTATGGCATAGTTCCTGGCAGTGGAATCACTGGGCCAGAATTAAAGTGACAAAGCCAAGTGCCCTCCATGAAAGTGGGACTGTTTGCATTTCTACCAACAGAATACAGAAGTGCCTTCCTCCCACCTTCCCCTCCACTGGATATTATGGTGTTATTAACAAGTCATTCTTAGAGATCCGTGTCCTTTCTTTACAGTCTGGAGCAAAAGCACACCACCTGCTCCAGATAATGGTACTTCAGCTTGGGGTGAGCCAAACGAAAGCAGTCCTGGGTGGGGTGAAATGGATGACACGGGAGCATCGACCACAGGCTGGGGGAACGCACCCTCCAACGCTCCAAATGCCATGAAACCTAGTAAGTAGATGGCGTTATTTTTGAGGGCATCTCTGTTAATGTCGGGGTCAGACGTTTTGGTGAGGGCTGTTTAATGTTTAAACTGTTGTTTCAGTGAGATTCAGGACCTTGAACCTTTAATAAATGGTTAGTAGCAAATGGTGGGGACTTGGCTTGGCCCATGTAAAAATGCTTACAGTGAACTAAAAGCCATTAAGTTAGTTTTGTTGATTTTATTTTAAGTTAGGTTTAGTGTCTGGCCAGAATTGAAATTTTGATGTGCTCCGCTTTTTTTGCCCAGTAACTTAAATATTGCTCACTGTATCTATTTTGCATTTCTACTCTCATGTTAGTGTAATTTAGAAAACAAGTTTCCTGGTTTCCTAATGCGGAACCTGGTCTCTGCTGCCCGGTGACTTCATCTGTGCTTTTCCCTTTGTCTCTCTTCTCATACGTCCACCCACATAGGGACATTTAAGGTTTCTTGAACCTGACGAAGATTTCTTCATTTAAATTTTTTAAGCAAAGCACGTCACACTTATTTACTATCATTGAAAATCTAACCTCTACTTAATCCAGCTGGCAACGTGTAGTCACAGTAATTTGCAAAACTTTGTAAATTAATGCTTTGGAAAGACCCATTGGATGTTCCTCAGTTGAAAATTTCAGTTTCAACTGCCTCTTTTCACTTGTTTGTAGTTTTCTTAAGAGGTATTCCAACATCTCTTTTCTACCATATTGCAGACTTAAGGAATTATCTTTTGGTTAAAAAATGTGGTCATACTAAATGCTCAAAATATGAACAAGAATAAAAAATTCCATTGTCAAGTTTATTTTATGATATTTATGATTCTCATAGTGCCACATGAAGGAATATCATATCAACTATCATAGTCTAGAAATTCACTCTTGTGTCTGTGTAACTTGACTGCATTTTAAAAATTACGAATCTCCTTCACTTCATAGAAATAGCTTATAAAGACTTTGATTTCATCGTAAAATTGATCTCATTGTCATGGGAAATACCATCCTGTAGACTTGGAATAGTTCCAGAATACTATTGGAAGGTATTAACCAGACCCTTGGCACAAGGAGGTACCTTAGCAGTACTTTCAGGATTTTTATGTGTCTTTCCAAACTTCAGAATCACCTTTCTTCCATCACAAAATCCTCAGTTTTCTCCAGATTTTAAAAAATGCCTTCTACTCTTCCAGATCATCCGCAGGTAAAGCTGCAGTTACTTTTACCCTTTCTCTGGGTGGTTGGAATATGTAGTACTCAAAGGTGGGGGCTGTATTGTCACAGCCTGCCAACTGATGCTGACCTTCTCTAAACTGCAGGTGTCTTAAATTTGGTGTGGGCTCTGTGACTAAAAATCAGAACTCTCTTTTTTATCTTTCTCTAAAAAGTCACTTGTTACAAGTTAAGCTCCTTTCTCTACAAGAAGGGTTATGTGGATGTCTTCCTTTTTTAAAGGGGTCAGTATGTTATTTATGTTGGGGTTTAAATTCCTGTTGCTTGTCAGAAGATGTGTAAAGCCTGTGCTTACGTAACAGTGGATAATCTCATATGCAGAAGAAACGATCCTGGTTATCAGTGGCGTTTCCATCAGCAGGGAGAACATTCCCCAAGCCGTGCCTCTTGCCACCCAGTCAGAAAACCCCTTAAAGTAAGGCTGAATGAACCCCATGGAGGGTCCATCAGGTTCACTTGGGCATTGCTGGAAGATGGTACCACAGTTAGAGGAAATCAGCTGTCTTGTGTCCTCTGTGCTTGATGGGTGCGTATGTGGCTTCATAGGCCTGGTCCTAGGGCATGACAGCAGTCATTCAAGGAGGCCCAGAAGAGCCATTTTTCTGCCCCTGGACTCTTCATATGATGCTGTCTAAATCAACTAACTACCCTTCCATAAACGTCCTATCTTTTGGTCAATTGAAGCTGTGGATTGGGATCAAGACAGTATATTTCCCTTCCTTCCATCATTTTATAGAGTGTCATTACTACAGAGTGTATTCATCAGTTCCATATGCTATTTTCAGAGGGAAATTAAGGGTTTATCCCAATCTCCAAATTCAAGGTCTTTGTTTAAAGGGGTTGTTGGTGGAATTGACTGTGGATATTGATGACATCCTGCTTTCTCCAACATGGGATCCCTGTGATTTCCCTCTGTCTTCGTTCTCCCTTCCTCTTATCTGTTGTCCATGTTGCCTCTGCCTGTCTCTTAAAGGCTGTTGCTTATACATTGTCTTTGCCTGAGATCTTTTTTAGTATCTAATACATTTCAAGTCTATAAATCTAATAAATTTCTAATTTTCATGGCTGTATGTGAATTTCTCTTCTTATACCATAGTTTTGTTATTCAAAATCTATTAAAATTTTCTTTTTTATCCCTTTTCATGTTCTTTTCTTCACTTCACTCCAAACAAGGTAGACAGTTGTTCCTTATCATACCCCATATTTATAAAGTCTATTTAAATAAGTATACCACATACTTTTAGGAGGGTGAAACTAAGGACTGCAGTAAAACATACTCGTTAAAAGTAACAGATTTCTCTTAACTGAGATGTGAAATTTCTTATAAGTAGTGATAGGTTCTTTTCAAATTGTATAAGGGGAAAAATCATTGAACTGGAAGCCAGGAAATCTTGCTTTGTGGTTTATTAACTTACTCTGTATCATTGAACCTTTATGGGCTTCCATTTCTGCTCTCTAAAGTTTGAATAACATTTGCCTTGCCATACAGATGGGTTAGATAAAATTATAAATATTCCAAAGTGCTGAGTTTGCAAGGAATGATTAGCGTGGTTATTGTATATAGCTGTTGCATACAGTTGGTTCATTCTTTTCTTAAAGATTCCAAATCTATGCAAGACGGCTGGGGGGAGAGTGACGGGCCAGTGACAGGAACTCGCCATCCCAGCTGGGAAGAGGAGGATGATGGAGGAGTCTGGAACACCGCCGGCTCTCAGGGAAGTGCTTCCTCCCACAACTCAGCAAGCTGGGGACAAGGAGGAAAGAAACAAATGAAGGTAGCCTGCTTTAGAAATGCTTGAGTTTGCTTATTCATTCTTAGAAGGCAGAACTGAGAATTTTTTCATGGAAAAAGCCAGGCAGCTGGGAGTCCCTGAGGTCTTAAGTGAGGAGGAAAATACTTTCTTAAGAACAGATAACTACTTCCTCTTTGCTCCTCATCTTTTTTCCCCATGACCTTGAAATCGTGAACTACAAAACTTACTGTGGGTACAATGAAAGTTGCAAAGAAATGAGATTTTTTTCACTTTAGTTTTCGTATTATAATTCCTTGGAAGCTTTCAAGGCACACTTTATAAATGTTTTATGCTTTTGCATTCTAAAGCCAAATTAGTCCTTAGAGTAAATCCCCATGAATATGTAGAAGAGAAACCACAGTAAGTTAGCTTCTCCAGTGGCAATCAGCGTGACTGGTTTTTATCTGATTCGGGAAATTTCCAAGGCCCAGAAGCCTTTTCTCAATAAAGCGAAATGCCAGTACGTAACACAGCCATGGCAACTAGATGAGTTATCTACATCCTGTACCAGTTGTGTTCTGAAGTTTTTACTTTCTGCATCTTAGAACAACTTAGTTTCTCCTTTGATTTGCATAATTTTATGAGAACTTTGGTTTTTCAGTCTAGAACCTGAAAGACTCTTCCAGTGGAAGCCCTCCATTTTCATTCCACAAATACACAGAAAGAAATAAGAAATAAGCAGCCATATATTTAACTTCAGCATGGGAGTCTTGCTGCCCTGAGAAATGCTTCACAACTGATACTCTCTTAAGTTTCAAATACCAGATGTCATTTTAGAAGGTCTTCAGTTGGCCAGGGGCCGTGCCTTCGTCCTCTTTGCCTATAGGGACATCAATTTTGTTCTGAATATAACTCTCTTTTACAGCCTAAGAATACAGGTTGTTTCTATTTGAGATTTTGTTTAAGCAGTCATTTATAGTTTTCCCTTTCAGAGGACTTTTATTTTCTTACTCCAGTCATACGTTATTTGGTAAACTTCCCAGTATTTTTAGTACATTCATGTTGTCTAGTCTGCTGTGGCTTTCTTTTTGTTATTTACAAAGTAACAATGAGACTAAATTACAAGACAGTTCAGGAGACAGCTAAGAAAGCAACTGAAGGAGAGGTACTAGCCCACTCAGGTAACCACCAAGGTTTAATGAAGCTAATTGGGAATTAAACATTTCTGCTCCATGACAGATGGTTCTGACCTTTCATACTGAAGGCCTGTTTTGGGATATGGCAGGGTGGAGATCAAAATACAGATAACATAAAATTTTCCCTCTTAACCAGTTTTAAGTGTACAGTTCAGTGGCTTTAAGTACATTCACATTGTTGTGCTGTCATTACTAACATCTGTCCACAAAACTCTTCTCCATGCAAAACTGAAACTCTGTACCCATTAAACAGTAACTACCACTTCTCCCCTCCCTCCAGTGAGGGCTTTTTTGACCTTTAAACCTGCAAATGAACTTAAGTACCTTAACACTTTGAAGAATAATACCAGTTGCCATGACCAGTATCATCAGAACACAGACAGAATCTTTACCTGGAGAATGCACAAATGCATGAAGCCCTGTCACCTCCTGCCCCCAGCACGTCCCTGTCATAGTTCCACATGCCTTCTCCATAGAAAGAAAAGTGGAGCTGATGATTGGTGTCTTGTTCAGGTGAGAAATGAGTTTGTCCCATCAAAAAACAAACAGAAGCCTACATCTGCCTGACTCTGCAATAAGATTGCTGCTGGTGTCTCCTGCTAGGCTTCTTTCCCTCTGGGGACCCCTGTCCTTTACACTGAAACAAGCAGATGAAGGTGCTACGTGGATGAGTTCCTCATTGTATCCGCACAGAGAATAGTGACCAGTTTAAATAGACTCCTTTCCAGATAACATGCACCATCATCAAAAAACTCTTTTTCTTTTCTCCTAATTCAAACGGGCTTGGGTTACAAGGAGATTCTAAGAGGGAAAGTACTAGCATACAAATGTTGTATTTTAGAAAATCTGATACTGACTTTCGATTTATGGGTGAAAACACTAGCTGACCATGTATTTGTCCTGTTCTAATTCAGTGCAATGAATAAAATGAGAATGAAAACATAGATGTAACTAAGATGTACTACTTTTTTAGACTAACAGATAATGTATCAAAATAACTAGTTAAAGAGAAATAGTTATGGTTCAAAAAGGTAAACTCTTGGTTTTATGTTTGCAGTACTTAATGCAACTCTAATAGGAAGTTGAAATAAAATAAATTATTTGGTTCTGACACTACATATTTCATTTCTCTAGTGCTCACTAAAAGGAGGAAACAGTGATTCATGGATGAATCCTCTTGCCAAACAGTTTTCAAATATGGGATTGCTGGTAAGTTTTATTTCTTCGTATGTGAAATGTATCTTAGCTTTTACGTTTAGTGCAAATTTCAAGGCCACTGCCACAGATAGTACAAAATTATAGATTTAGAAACGGATTAAGCAATGTTCCTGATTTGGATTAGGCAATATTTGTTCTGTATTCTTTTTTCTTAATGAAATACTCCAATATTTGAAGGTTACACCTTTTAAATTTGTAGTCTTTGTACCCTTTTCCTTAGGCGGTTAGGGAAGAGAGAGCCAGGTACTTATAATTTATATAATTTTTGCTGACTACTGTACCAGTTTTAATATTAAAATTTTTAAAAGGACAGCAATAGCAGAATAACTAGGGAAACTATTTGTGATTAATTAGGTAGGCAATTCTTGTAGAATTTCTATTTTTTTGATCTCCTGGGAACATTATGGGGACACCCTGATCCTTCTTGCCAAAAGACAAATGACTTGGCTGCACATTGCAAGATTTGATGACTTGACAAGTCACGAGAAGAAGTTGTCATCATTTGGCTGCCACTCATGGAATTTGATCCTGAGCCGACTGGAACTTGAGGACAGGGGTTCATTTCTCCAAGCAGCTGTTTAGCTATTGCTCTGTCCCTAGATTTACTGAAGCTAATTTGATGTGAAAATTGAATTTAGAAATATAGGCACCAGCAGCAGTCAAAATTAGCCATATTAAAAATGTTATTGTCTTCATTCCAACTTAAGGTTCATTTCAAAGGACCTCATATAGTGCTGGTAGTAAACTAGGGTGTGACTAGCATATGAATAATGCCATTTCTTCTCTGATTCAAACATTTAATTCAAACCTTAAATCTTCCCTCACTGTTCTTTATTTTCAGAGTCAAACTGAAGATAATCCAAGCAGCAAAATGGATCTGTCTGTAGGTGTGTATACTCCACTAATACGAATGGAAGATGTTGTTGTTAGTGATACCCTGTTGGGATCCCCTCCTCAGTTTGAGTTGGGACAGGTGCAGTGCCATGCTAGACACGAGGTGGGGGCTGAAAACTCAAGTGAGTGCAAGAGCCAAGAAAGTAATGTGAGTGGTGTGTGCCAGGTATAAGAAATTGGGACGTGGAAGGCACTGGTTGGCTGTGGAGAGCAGATGTACCACCTGTAGGAGTCAGTCTTTGCTCTGCTGTGAGCGATGATTGGCCTGGAGGAGGGCAGGCTTAGCTTTGCCAGATCCTCCAGTGTTTCCAAGAGAGGCCAGAACTTCACATATACATTAATGCCCTGATTTTTACATATTGGAAAGTAATTCAGTTATCTAAAAAGGCTGTGTGTGGCCAAAACAAAGTATGTTTGTGGCGCTGCCAGATTCAGCTCTAGGGTTGCCAGTCCTGTCCTCACTGGGCTTTTCCGTCCATTACTGACAAACTCTCTATCACAAGTAGAGCAGATGAAGTGTCAGCCCTTCATCTGTGGGTCTTCACAGGGAGGCTGTTGCTCACGCTGAGGAACTTAAAAAGTATCAAACCAGGAAGAAAAGAAAACAGTCCTGGGAGATAAGGGAAACAGCCTCTGATCTGTGATTCCTTCATATATGAGAATAACTAAAAAGTGAGCTTCATGTCAGTATAGTAGCAACTTTACAGAGATGTGAAAGAGAGCAGGAATAATCATTGCACCTTGGAAAGTACGTTTTGCAAGTAAGCGGCACGCCATCTCCTGTGTTTAACTCGGAGTTCTAAATTTTAGGGCAACAGCCATGTCTCTTTGATCTTTTTATTTCTAATAATTGTGTTTTACAACCCCAGCCATTTATCTAGCAGGTGCTAAAACAGCAATAAGAGATACATTATCTCACTGAGAATATTTGAATATATGAGCAAGATAGAGTCATCAAACATATCAATAACCAGTCTAGGTATATTTTTGGTTAGATTTTTACCAGGTTAGCCTTAAGACCCTCTTTCAATCTTCCATAGAAAACAAGCAATAGCTGATACATATTGTGGGGTTTTTGAGGGGGTGTGTGTGTGTACGTACAAGCGACAGCTGATACATGTTGTGGGGTTTTTGGGGTGTGTGTGTCTGTGTTTGGTTTATTTTGTTGTTGTTGTTTGTTTAAGCATCCACATGTGTTCCAGGAAGGAGCACTAGCAGCCTGAACCCGTGAGAGCTCTTCTGGTCTTAAACCAGCATCCCAGAGAGGATAGTGGGATAGGTCACTTCTTGCTCATGGGGGAGACACTGATTTGTTAAAATGTTCACTCTTTCTTGTGTTACTTTTCAGGGAGCCTTCCAGAGAAAAAATTTGATGTGGACAAGCGAGCAATGAATCTCGGGGATTTTAATGATATCATGAGGAAGGATCGACCTGGGTTCCGTCCACCTAATTCCAAAGACATGGGAACCACAGATAGTGGGCCTTATTTTGAGAAGGTGAGTTGAATCCTTGGTTTAAGATAATAATTCATGAGAACTGCTTTGGTTCCCATTTGTCTTTTGATAATTAATTCCAGAAGGAAGCGTAGAAGTACTGAACCAAATGAGTAAGCAAAACACAAACATCACCTGCATTTAAGTGATGACATGAAAGTAGTTGATGTTGACAGGTGATTAGGCAGTAGCTAGAACCATCTGTCTTTAGGATATGAATATTGTGAACAAGGTCTAAGTTTTGGGAAATTTATGAAGTTTGAAGAGGGGAAGTGGTCTGTATTTATAGTGGGGGAAATGCACACTCGAAACATGTGGAAGAAATTCTAGAGATAAATTGATTCTGAATTCTTTTTCTGCTACCGCATAATTACAAATTAAATTTTTGGATCTTGTGCAGATACTCTGTGTCTCCTAAGGCCTTGCCTTCTAGCTTTGTCAAGATGACCCAAAACTTTCTCCTTTGCTGTTTCTAAGAGAGCACTTTTGTCTTCTTTCTCTGTTTCCCTAATGGTCTATTTTTAGTTACAATGGTATACAAGTTCTCAACACCTGTTTTAAACAAGTCATTTATACCTATTTGTTTTGATTTTTAACATGTCTAATGGAGATTATTCTGTGATTCAGAACACCAATTTGTAGTGTTCCTGGTCTTCAGAAAGCAGATAAAGCCAAAATTTTTTAATCTGGCACATTTTTGACACCGCTGGTGCTGGGCCAGACAGCAGCATGTTCACAGGAAGATTGCTCTGGCTTCTGTTTCAGCAGCCACGTAGTTAGAGTAATCAGTATTAGATTCCTAAAAATGAAGTGTCTGGCGATTTTTGTCTTCATGCAGTGGACAGAATGTGTTACTAGCTTAAGAGGATAAGAAGAATCTGTATCGAAGAGGATTACAGATGGTATCTATTGGGCAAAGTATGATGATGATGATGATCAGATCCAAATTCTGTCCTCGTTTATTGCTAATACACTCTAACTTTGTTTATTCCTGGTGTTTCTCTCTTCCCTTCTTGCATTCTGTTGCTTCACTAACCAACACTCATTGTGATTGGCTAACTACTACTACTTTTCAGCTGACTTTGCCTTTCTCCAATCAAGATGGGTGCCTTGGGGATGAGGCTCCCTGCTCTCCCTTCTCCCCTTCTCCCAGCTACAAGCTGTCTCCCTCTGGTTCCACACTACCCAACGTCAGCCTTGGAGCAATCGGCACAGGGCTCAACCCCCAAAACTTCGCTGCTAGACAAGTAAGGAGGCCTCTCAAATTTATAACTGCTTGGCTGTGGCCTCGCCTTGGCCCTGGTCTGCAGTTTATTGCATCATTTGTCTGTCTTGGGAAATTTGTTGATTACTGAATGCACAGAATGATAGTAAGTGTAGGCTCTAGATCTTTCAGCCCATGGAACCCATCTCTCTTCATGTTTCTCAACATGGGTTTTGTTTTAAATCTGTTTCTTTTGTCCTCCCATTTTTGGTCATAAGTTCACGTTTAATAGGTTGACTAATGACTGGCTTAGGAAAATGTTAAAGAGGCTGCATGGGTACCTTCTGTCATTTAATTTAACAACAGGTTTGCCACTACTAACATTAGATTGAATGGCAAGTTATACTTTTGAGGTCTTTTCAATTTAATATAATTGCTAGCTAGAAAATAGCAGCAAAACTAGTACTATTAAATTTTTAAGGGTTATAGTATCTTAAAAATCTAGTTCAAGTGTAAAATTACCCCAAGAAAGGTGACGTGTATATTAGATAATGAAGTGTTAAGAAGACCGGATATTGCCCAGACGTGCAGTGTTGGGGTCCGCCTGGAGCAGCCCCTTCCCTAGGGTTGGACCTGTCGGTCCTCTGAGGACAGGCTGGGCTGTAGAAACAAGGCTGGAGGACCTGCGGGATGATGCCTCCCTGCTGTGCAGGCCTGACTGAGCAGGCGCAGCAGGCCTTTATTGTCTCACAGTAGCTCTGTTGTAGTTTTTGTGGAGAAAACCAGGAATTTGGGGATAACTCCTTTGCGACGGTGACTCCAGTGATGATATTTTTCTAGCCTTAGTTCCATGACTACTTGCCTGTCACTCTGAATTTCACCGCGGATGTCATGGAAGGACATTTAATTATTTGCATTACATGTTTGCACATGATGATTTTCACATTTAAAGGATGATGTGAGACACCTCTTACATCAAGTTGCACATAGATCTTTCATATGCTTTCTAATGGTTGCCATGGCACATTTAAAAAAAATGGATTATATTATATCCATGTTTTTAGATTGGTTATCTCTGAATTGGGAATAATAGATTTTTTTGTTTTCTTCCTTTATATTTCACTCTTTCTTAATGGTTCCACAGAGGACATGGCTATGTATTGTTTATATAAACAGAGAAGAAACAATTACATCAGTTTTGGTGGGGAGGAGGGATCTTTTGGGTTAAGGTATAAAAAATATAAAATAGTCTTAACGTTCTTGGTTAATGATCATTATGTATATACTTCCAGGATCACCTGATTATCAAATACTTCTAGTATATAAACTTTAATATAATTGACCAGCCAAACTAGCTGTGTACTGGATTCTTAAAAAAGGTCATTCCTCTTCCTTTTTTTGATCTGTGGATTGCTGCAAAGTCTGTTGTGAACCAGATTGATATACATATTCTATCCAAATATGGTCATGATTTTTTTCACACTATTTTCATGCCGAGTTAACATGCTTCATAATTTAAAAATAAAATTTAAGAGGGTTTTTTCCCCCAAATCTCAGAGGATTTCAGTCAGCTTGATAACCTTGTTTTTAATGTATATGCCTTTCCAAGTTGAACACTGTAGTTGAGGCATATATCACCAATAATTATTAGGCTCCAGGTCATCATAAAAGCCTCACATACAACAGTAAAACTTTAGAAATAGGCGGATAAACCACACTTATATATATATATATATATATATATATATATATATATATATATATAATTAAATACATTACTGTACGAAATAGCTACTTCTGAGCCAAGATGACCAGCTTGTGATTCCAAGGTTCTATATTAAAAGATAACAAAGAAATGAGGACCTCTATATAGCACAGAGAACTATATTTGGTATCTTGTAATAACCCGTATATGTATAACTGAGTCACTTTGCTGTACACCTAAAACTAACACAACACTAAGTCTACTAGACTTCAATAAACAGAAATATGAAAGGTATTTTTTTGGTAGACCTCTGTTGACTTATCTCTTATTATCCATATCAGATATATCAAAGTGCTTGGTATGGCTTTGGGACACTTGATAATGAAAACCTAAAACCTTTGGTAGGAGTGGGATGGAATCTTTCTGTTAGGAATAGGAAAACAAGGCTTGATTTTACAAAAACTATAAGGCAGGTACCTTTTAATACTTCTTACCAGAAAGAGGTTGAAATTAAAAATGACCCCAGCAAAGCAGTTTGGGATCCCCCCAAAACATGGATTCTGAAAGGACTTTAGCTATCAGAAACTTCACCATCCAAGGATCATCCATGAATAAATAACATATAATAATAACACAGTTATTACTTTGATAGTAAAGTGTAAGTGAGAACCATCTTAGCAGAGTAGCCTTAGCAAAATAAATGTTTTCTCTTCTCCCGGGAATGACTAATAGCTAAGCTGCTGACAATGACTAGCAGGACCTCAGAAGAACCAGAGCTGAGCCATCTCACCTCAGAGAGACAAGTCTGATTAGTAAGACAGGAGAAGCAGAGACAGGAGAGCTTCTAGAATTAAAGGTCTTTTCATGTTTAAATAGTCCTTTGGGAGATTTAAGATTCATGGTGGATCTTTGATTTTTTTATGAGATTTACACAGATTTTAATCACCATTTCTACTTTCTGTTCATGGTCATTTTCATTTTCAGTATTTTTAAGTTCATTAATATCCCTGAAGCAGTCTCTTAATTCTATTTTGAATCATTAAACTATCAAAATATCTTTAGTGTTCTAGAACTTAATGATGCCATTACAAAATTATTCTTTAAAATAACTTTAATCCCCGCGACTTCAGGGATAAGATGATGGTGGTGACATCAGCTCGGAGCGCCCACACTTGGTATAAGCAGTGGTGCAGCTGTCTTCACTGATGATGCTCAGTGGGACATTTGTTTTCAAGCGTATGAAATTGGTGGGTCACGGATGTTTGCAAATGATGTGCTCATCCTACAGACCAGGGCTTTATTGAGCTTCTGGGAATACAAAGAGGGAAATGTTAAGCTGGTGGTGGAAAGATAGAATGGAAAATAACTATAATGTAATTTGACGATAGGCCTGTCAACAGGAGGTTTGAAGTGTTCTACAAACATAGAGGTGAGCTCAGGTGATTTGGATGTGGAATGAGGAGGAAGGTTTGGGAAAGACCTTCTTGATGAGGCTGACCTCTGAGCTGGGCCTCAAAGAGGTCGAGTGAAGATGATACGAAACACTATGTCAGGCAGAGGCAGCAGTGTCAGGTGTCAAATGCATTTTCTTTGCTTCTTGCTAGAAACAATTCGGAAAGGAAGGGCCATCATATAGCCCTGGTTTTTATAGCCCTTTGATTGAAACAGTCTAGAAGTGCTTCAGTGAGTTGGTCCTCCAGAAATCAGGGAGTTAAGCTTGTTTTTAACTAGACTGATAGTCATACATTTGAATGAGAAGTTACAGGTGAGTAATGTTTTGGTGACCCTGGAATGATTTTTCACTTTTCCCCTTTCTTCCTTTTTAATTTCACTGTGTGATTGATTCATATTTCTTAATTGAGCAAAGAAGGGGCCAAGCAGACCCAAGACAGAGAAGAGTGTTCATATCTGGAGTAGGGTCCTTATGGAGCTAGGCTCACAATTGGGTGGCACTGATTTTGTGATTGAGTTAACCAGTTTGGACAAGTAATATCGTAGTATTGTTTTACAACTGATATTATTCGCAAGCCTGCATTTTTACAGGTGCCTTTCAAGATGGGTCTCAGATTATATAGTTTGAGAATAAATTTGGGAAACCCAATTGTAAAAAAGGAAGTAGTTGAATAAATATTATATCACCTGCACCTTTCAATAACAACCACCACAAAATTAGTGCTTTTTCTAATATTTGACTACATTTAACCTTTTGGCTTATGGAATGCGTCAGACTGCAGGGTTGTTGATGATGTGCCCATGATTGGGTGTGAATAATTTTCCAAGCATTCCAAGATCAGGAACTTTTCAGTTAAAAAATTCTGTGGTTCTGTGAATACAGAGTATGATTCTTCTGAGGGGTAGAAAACCTGAACTGTTTCTTATTTACATTTTTTTATGTTAACAGAAAGCCTTACCGTTGCTGTTCTGTTTGCAGGGTGGCAATCATGGTTTGTTTGGAAATAGCACAGCACAATCGAGAGGTGTGCACACACCAGTGCAGCCGCTGAACTCTTCTCCTAATCTCCGGGCGCAAGTGCCTCCCCAGTTCATTTCCCCCCAGGTAAGCAATTACATGGTTCCACAATTCAGAGGTGAAGTCCAGGCGGTTTCAGCTGACTGGTTTTCTAGACATAAGAGGAGTAACAGTTACCAGTCTGAAATACGAAAAATCCAGCTGCCAAGGATCAAGATTTTTAGAATAAGATGTCAGATCTCTTTTTATTCATTGTATTGTGCATACAAAGTTAGACCTTTTTGCATGAAAAGCATTATATTTCTTTTAGCTCTCCTATATATTTTCACAATATTATACTGATTTTTTTAAACTGTGTATAATTTAAACTACTTTATATATTCTGATGTGTCCACATTCAGAAGTTGGTTGTCCTCAAGGACTTGGAGGAGAATGGCCAGGTTCTGGGTTACTCTGAAAAGTTGTGAGGAGATACATGCTAAAACACTGACCAGGTGCTCTAGGGGTATTTATTGCTAAAGAAGAGGCAGAGAATGACTCGCAGAGCAGCTCTGTGTGGGGTGTGGTTCTTTGGGTACCAGGGGAACCTTTTAGGTCCCTTTCTTAGCAGGAGATGGGCAGTGAGTTATTTGAGGGTATAGGTGAGAGATTTGTGCCAGTCTGCCACATACTGCCCCTCATCATCCCTCTTCGTGAGAAAACAGGTCTGGGGAGCAAAGTAAAAGCTGATAAGCCCGAGTGAGGATTCAGTGTGTGACGTTAGAATGTTATTTTAATGAACTAGAATCAAGAGCTTTCAGTCTGTCCCGTCACATAAAAGGGAATGGGGTACTTAACAGATCCAACCAGCAGGTTGTGAAGGGTCAGGTTTTGTTTTTGTTCTTTGATGTCTTTTAAGACAAAAGCTTCAAGTATTTATTTGAAACCCTCATCTATAGATTGCAAATCCCATTTTCGATATTGAGTCTCTGTCTTGGTAGAGGAAGAAACGTTCATCATGTCCGCCCACCCCCATCCTCGTGGTCCTGTCTGGGAGTCGTCTTAGTGCCTCTCTCCTTCCTCTTCCCTCTAACTTGCACTCATCCTTCAAGTCCCGGGTACTGGAAGATCCTCCAGACAGAGCTGCTCTTGACTTCCCCAGCACTTTATAATGGCAGCATCTTGACTCTCAGAGCACTTGCCAGCATGTCTTGGTATCGGGCCAACAGTCATCTGTGGTTGTGGAATATCTGCAGTGAATAGATGAAGAAAACACCTCTCCCACCGCGGCCTCCTGCAGTTGGTGGTGGTGTTGGAGGACAGTCAGCAGATAGTCAGTGTGATAAATGTTGTACAGAAATGCCTGACAGAGTTTGGGGAGCTGGGTGAGACCTCACACCAGCAGTGACATTTAAGCTGAGTCTTGAAGAATGAGTCAGAGTCTGCTGGGCACGGCCAAATGAAAGGTACCTTCTAGGAGGCAGAAGCAGCTTGTGCGAGGGGCAGTAATATCTGGAAGAACATGGTGCGTTTGGGGAAATGCTGTTGGTGTGAACAATTAGTTTGAGTTTCTGGAAGCATTCTTATGGGATCTAGAGTGGAGGAGGAGGGAAGTAGTCAGGAAGTTTGGGACCAAATTTGGAACAGTTTTGTTTGCCTTACTGAGGAGTTTGGACTTTGTCCTTTGGTCACCATGGTTTGTAACCATTATCTTGGCTGCTACTTAAAAACGCAGTTTCCAGGTCTTCCCCCGTCTACAGAGACACAGTCTTGGGTGTTGGGCCTAATGCCCCCCAGGTGATTTTTATGTGCTCCCTTGGCTGCTACTGCTAAAGATACTATAGTGTTAGGCAAGATTTCTCAGCTGAGTGGCAATATAGGAAAACTTAAGTTTAAAAAAACCACTAACAGTAATATAGAGGACATGTTTGAATGACAGAACTATGAGAGCAGAGGAGACGAGTTACAATGCTGTAGTAGTAGTCTGGGTCAGACAGTGGCAGTGGCAATTAAGACCTTCCTGGGAATGTCGCCAGTGATCTTTGTGTTGTGGAATACAGTGGTCTGTTCCCCAGTCTCTTTTTAATCAATGTATCAGCAGCATTTGACACGGTTGATCACTCCCTTTTTGAAACAATTTATTTGGCCTTTGAATACTTTGTATTGATTCTTCACCTGTCTTGTCTTCTCTGTTTGCTTTACAAGTTCTTCCTCACTCTCCCAGCTTTTAAACATCTGAGCCCCCCCAGTCTCAGTATTCGAACCTTTTCTCACCATCTACAGCCACTACAGGTGATCTTACCCAGTGCGATGACTTTAAAATACTGACAGTTCTGAAATTATGTCTCCAGCCCAAATCTCTCTTCTCAGCTGCACAGACTTCTGGCCGTCCATACTAGGATGCCTTCTAGGCATCTGAAGTTAACACACCCAAGACAGAACTTCTGGCTTCATCCCACACTCCCCTCAAAAACATGCTCTTCCTCCAAGTAAGTGGTACTCTCTTGTTGCAGGTGCTTAGGCCAGAGACCTCAGAGCTAGTTGTGAGTCTTCATAGCCCACATCCGACCCAGCCACAGATCCTCCCTTCAGAGCTTTACCAGCACCCAACCATTTCCTGCCACGGCCATGGTCTCCTTGACTGGTCCCTGCTCTGCTTCATCTAATAACTTGCCTGCCTCGAGTCTGTTTTCCATCCAGACTTCAGACTGATCCTCTAAAACCACGCTGTCCAGTGTAGCCATTAGCCGCGTGAGCACTTGAAATGTGACCATGAAAGAACTGAACTTTTAGTTTTAATTAATTTAAATGAAAGTGGCCACAGTAGGTTAGTGGCCACTACATGGACAGCGCAGGTGTGGAACATTTCTGTCCTCACAGAAAGTTAAGATAAATCATGTTACTGCTTTACTAGGAGTCCTCCCCTGGCTTCGCCCTGACTGAGAATGCAAAGCCAGCTCTTTACTGTGGTCTCTGAGGCTCTTGGTGATCTTCCCACCCCCACCTGCCACTCTTCTATTCGTCCAGCCCTCTCCAGCCAACTGGCCCCAGTGCACCAAACATACTTTCTAGAATGCTCTTCTCCCAGATTGCCGCATGGCTGCATCTTTGTTTCCTTCAGATCGCTGCTTCACTAGCACTTTATCAGAGAGGCCGTCCCAGGCCAGGCTGTCACCACCCCGCTGGTACTCCTCCTCCCCTCCCCCAGGCCCGGGAGTGCAGCACACGGCACAGCAGCTGGATCTGCATCTGCTTTGTTCCCTGCTGCGTCCTCAGCATCTACAACTGTGCACGGCATGTATATTGAGCTCGGTGAATACATGTCAAGTCATGGGTAGGCATGTTTCAGAATGATCTAGAAAGTGGAATTGTTAGGAAAGCGTGGTTAACTTAGCCTAAGAGATTTTGGTCATAAAGAAATGTGCAGCCCCTAAGTGTCTGCTGTACTTGGAAAAGAAAAGTACTTATACTCTCCTACAATTTTGAAATTTGTTTATTTAGCAAAATGCAGTTAACATTTATTTAATGCATAATGAGGGAAAACTACTCAACAATGGAATATTTTTTTCTGATATTCACCTATTTTGAAAAGTGAAGTTGCTGGGTATCACTTAAAAAAATTTTTTTAAGTTAAGACAATATAATAACCACACTGAAAGTTTGGATTGTGCAGAAAAAAATTCTTCCAGCAACAACTCCCTCATCCCCCGACCCCACCCCAGCTGTAGTGACAAGAACTGCTTTTACACAGTCCCGTGTCCAGACTTAGTTCATGTACAGGCATACTTTTCACATAATTGCATCCATGGTCACGATATCCTGCTGTTTTCGTTAACATTGGGTCATAGTATTTCTTCGTTACTAATGTAGTCTTCAAGTTGATCATTCTTAATGAAGAAGGCAAAATGACCCAGCAGGCAGGCTTGTTTTGATTTCCCATTATTGGATATTAAGTCGTTTTCTTATTTTTCACTGTGATAAATAATGCTGTAGAGAAATCCTTATATAGAGATGTTTGCCCACATTATTTCTAAATTTAGTTGCCCAGAATGAGATTTCTAGGTCAAAGCATGTGAACATTTCAAATTCTTGATGAATGTTATCAAATTTTATATCCATTTTAACCACATTATAGGGACAGTCAATAATTAATGTAAACATAGGAAGAAGACACTGAAACTCATCTTTAAGATATGTTACAAATGTTCCAGGCCATGGGTTTTTCTACCTTGCCCTTTTCTTCCTATTGCTCAAATATTCAGAGAGTAACATATTCTAGAGGTTTTTGACTTGCTTTTAAATTGCTGTCATTTTGCACCTATAACGCTTTGTTAAATGCCTCTAACTAGAGCTTCATTAAATTGACTCCAACTAGAGCTTCGCTTTCTCCAGCCCAGCTGGAGATTGAAGGGCTTTTAAGCCAGAGTAATTAACTCCCTGCCATGGGAATGTGCAGACCTGCACTTTAATTATCCTGCAACCCAGGTATGAATAGCCGTTTGCCAGGAGCCTAGTAGAACTTCTCTCTGGTCTTTTTGTATCCACTGGAGGATAGTGCTTGTGCAGTCTGAAAAGGAGAAGTTGAGCAAAGCTGGATAGGAGGTCCTCAAAGTGTAACCTCCATAGTCTTTATAACCTTCAATGGATACAACATGTGATGTGCTGGCATTTAAATTAAAGTATAAAAATACTTCATGTTACCATTTCTTTACTTTTCTTTATAGTCTTTTTGTATCTATCTTTAAACAGTATATTGTTTCATGTTCCCTTTTTTGCACTTTATGTAATGAAATCATGCAGTTTATGTAGCCTTCTCTCTTTTTCTGCTTGATATTGTTTCTAAGATTTTCCCATGTTGATTTGGGCAGTTGTGGTTCATGCAAGTGTTCTACTGCATGAATAAACCAGCATTTATTTACCTATGCTATCCTACTATAGATAAGCTATTTGGGTTGTTTCCAGATTTTTGCTATTACGAGCAGTTGCTGCTGTGAATATGCCTAGATCTGTCCCCTAAAATGAACTTCTCCAGGGTACTGCTTGGTCATGGACGTGTTTTACTTTGTATGGTGGTTTCTTTAGCTAATTTCAAGTAGTAGGAGTAGTGAGGAGGGTGAGGGGCTGATGGGCTCTTGCCGGGGATGGCATATGTTCTCAAGACTGAAGAAAAGTGGTGACCAAGAGACCAGCTGATTTGTGCAGTAGATCTTCTAAAACAGAAGGAAGAAGGGAGGAGAAATGACAGCTCAGACAATGGGTATCTATTTTGGAGGCCAGTTGGTTAGGAAACGAAATAAGCAGAGGAGATTTCCTGTGAATCATAGAAGAAAGCTCTAGGAAGGAAGTTAGAAACAATGCTGATCCATGCAGACCATCTAGAGCAGCACTGTCCGACAGAAATGTAACACAAGGCACGTAATGTAAAGTTTTTAGTAACCACATGTAAAAGATAAAAAGAAACTGGTAAAATTAATTTAGTAGTATATATTCTTTAACCCAATATATCTAAATTATTATCATTTCAACCTGTAATCAGTGCTTTTAAATTATATTAAAATTTTCAATTTTTTTCTGAATACCAAGGCTTTGAAGCTTGGTGTGTATCTTACACTTAAAACACATCTCAGTTTAGGTTAGCCGTGTTCCAAGTGTTCAATAGCCTCACGAGACTAGTGGTTAACACAGTAGACGGCCAGGCCTGTAAGACATAGTTATGTTAGTTTCTTTTCTGGAAATTGTCGCAACAAATAACCGCAAGCTGGGTAGCTTAAAGCAACAGAAATTTGTACTCTCACAAGTTCTAGAGGGTAGAAGTCTGAAATCGAGGTGTCATCAAGGTTGGTTCCTCCTGGAGGCTCCAAAGGAGAATCTCTTCTGTGCCTCTCTCCTGCCTTCTGGTGGCTGCTGACAATGCTTGGTGTTCCTTAAAAGCATTGCTCCAACCTCTGTCTTCTTTTCCACATGACATTCTTCCCCTGTGTGTCTCTGTATTCACATGGCTTTCTCTTCGTCTCTGTGTCTCTTCCTGTTCTTATCAGGACCTCAGTCATTGGATTAGGACCCACTCTCATCTGTTATATCCTCATCTTAAACTTGATTATGTCTACAAAATTCTACTTCTGAATAAGGTCACATCCTGAGATCATAGTTGGGAATGAATTGTCGGGGATGCAGTTCAACCAATTGCTAAATCAAATGAATTTAAGATACACACTGAAGGTAGTGAGTTTGATTTCATGAGTCACTGGGGAATGGTGGACTATGGCTCTGGTTTGGAATGTGGTGTGATAGCATAGGACACAGCTACACTCCTCACCCCCCTCCACACCGCCCCCCAAACCTCTTAATACAAGGAGATTAGAACTTTTGTATCAGAGATGGTAAGTTAAGCCACACTGGTGACCGCTTGGGTGAACACAAAGGAGAGATGAGAGTTATTATGTGCAAGAAATCGTGGAGAGTTTTGGTCGTGCTGGCTATAAAGCTGGTACAGAGGCACAGTGCACAGTAGTGATGTGCTTGCTTTGCGCTCATATCTGCTAGGGGTCTAACTGTTAAAATAGAAAATCAAACATGTTCTTTAATTGGTCAGCAACACTCAGCATCTCTTAGAGGATAGAGATGAAGCAGCTGGAAGAACTATTAATTTAAACCAAAATACTTTCCCAAATGAGAGAACTGATAGGTTAAGTGAAAGTGCCTGAGATCTTGGAAAGAAATGAGTTGATGAGCCAAGTATAGGAAACTTGAACTGAGATATTTTTAGACTAGAAAGTGTCAAACAAAAGATAGGCAGATATTCTTGAGAATGTAGCAGAGACCGTGACTCAAAAGTAGTAGGAAGCTGAGGAATGTAACTCTGCCTGGGATGCTAAACAACCATGGGGAGATCCCCATGGATCTTCTGGTTAAAGGCTCTCTTATGACTCAGGTTTTATGGGGGCATTTTAGACAGCTTAAAAAATGGCTTTTCTGTTCTGCAAAGGGCTCTGCACTGAGAAATTGAATGAGATACAGGTGAAAGAAGGGATCATATTTAGCCTGGAGATGAGATGCAAGGGAACTGTAATCATTGTCTGTAACATCTGAAGAACCATCCTGTGGAGTAATATGAATATTGATGGAGCACATTTCTAAGCAGTTGACGTGAATTAACTCGTAAAGTCCTCAAACAACCATTTGAACAACTTCAAATTAATATTGAAGTTAATATTACTATTCAAATTTTGGAAATAAGGAAAGTGAGGCTCAGAAAGGTTAAATAAATAACTTGCTCTGACTCAGACATCTCACAAATGACAGGCCCAGGCAGTCTGCCTCTGTTTGTTTTTTATTGAAGTATATAGTTGATTTACAATATTGTGTTAATTTCTGGTGTACAGCAAAGTGATTCAGTTATGCATATGTATACATGTCTTTCATATTCTTTTCCAATATGGTTTATTACAGGATATTGAGTATAGTTCCTTGTGCTGTACAGCAGGACCTTGTTTTTTATCTATTTTGTATAGAGTAGTTATCTGCTCATCCCAGACTCCTAATTTATCCCTCCCCCATCCTCTTTCCCCTTTGGTAACGGTAAGTTTGTTTTCTGTCTGTGAGTCTGTTTTGTAAATAGGTTCATTTGTATCATATTTTAGAGTCCACGTACAAGTGATAGCATATCGTATTTGTATTCAGGCCATCTGCCTCTAGAACTAAACTTCTGACCGGAATGCTACTCATGGGAGAGGGATTAAGTTTGTCCTCCATGGCACCAACTGATTCAGAGGGTTTAGTGGATGTTTTATATTTTTATAGCACATTTCCAGTAGTAACTTCTCAGACAAACGTCATATTGTCATTAAAACTTTTTTCTTGCAGATATTTTTCTGATTGTAAAATTTGTCATTTTCATTGTAGAAAAATTGGAAAGTCTAAGAAGAGAATGAAAAAGCTTCTATAATCTCACCAAAGATAACCATTGTTAACACTTTGGTGTATTTCTCCCAATCATTTAATACTTTTCTAAATACTTTTCAAGGAAGAAAGTGCCAGTGCTTGCTTTGAGCTCTACTAAGATTCTTTTCACAGAAAAAAAAATTTCTTTTATTTTGATAAATTCTGAGCGTTCCTTTTTTGGCTAGGTTTCTGCCTCAATGCTCAAGCAGTTTCCCAACAGTGGCCTGAATCCAGGTCTTTTCAATGTGGGGCCCCAGTTATCTCCTCAACAAATTGCCATGCTGAGCCAGCTTCCACAGATTCCCCAGTTTCAGTTGGTAAGTAGCAGATTTTCCTCCTGTAGCTGAAAGGTTGTTTGCTTTTTTGTCTCTCTCTCTTTAGCTTTTATTTGCTTCATGTTATGCAAACTATTGAGCATGCTTAATGGTTGGTATATCAGCTCAGCTGGAGGGAAATGTGACCAGTAGACCAGGAGCTTGGTGGTACTTCCCTCGTGGACACTCATTCAGTGCCCAGACCCTTGAGTTTTCTCAGCTAGTCTGTCTTAGGAAAGCTCGATCCTGTCTCTCTCCCTGTTTTGTAGGCATGTCAGCTTCTCCTGCAGCAGCAACAGCAGCAGCAGTTGTTGCAGAACCAGAGGAAGCTTTCCCAGGCTGTGCGCCAGCAGCAGGAGCAGCAGGTGCGTGGGCTCGGGAGGGTCCCTCTAGTGCTCCTTGTGAGGAGTGCGTCTCCGCCCAGCCTCTGACAGCACAAGCAACTTGAGCGCCCTCTTTCCCCACGGGGTTCGCATGCTGGCTCATCGTGGGTCCCTTTTCCCTTGGGCCTCCTCCCCCACAGCTGGCTCGGATGGTGAGTGCACTCCAGCAGCAGCAGCAGCAGCAGCAGCAGCAGAGGCAGCCCAGCATGAAGCATTCGCCGTCTCATCCCGTTGGGCCCAAGCCCCATCTGGACAACATGGTACCCAACGCACTGAATGTGGGGCTCCCAGACCTTCAAACCAAAGGGCCAATACCTGGATATGGTTCTGGTAAGTTGTCTGTAATGAGAACTGCCCGCTGAAAAAGATCTGTCAGTCATGTTCTCATGTTCTAAGCCCAGGGGTTGGACCTGCTTGACCCTGTTTTCACAACAGCCGTGCAAGGTCGGTAAATATTCTTATCCCTCTCATAAAGGTGAGATATCTGGGCTATCGATATCCTGGAGTTTCGGTGGTTTCCTGAAGCTCACCACACAGTTAGCAAACAGCAGAGACAGGCCTCCACCTTCTCCGGGTCCAGAGCAGTCTTCTACTACTTGTGAATGGCAGTCAGCTCTCCCACCACCAGCAACTTTTAAAAGCCAGTCTAAATGTTTGTACATGCTGTGTGTGCCACACGTCAGAGGTTGTAATCTATTAAATTATATGCAAGTTGTGGTGTTTAGTTCTACTGATAGAATTACCTTCTCTTGAAAAGAAATGGGGAACAAAAATTATAAGACAGACTGATAAAATTCTGATATTAGTATTTCATCTGATTTAAATAGAATTAGCACAAGTAAGCTTACACCTTTGACATTCACCAAGAATTTGTTGGCAGGCAAATCATAGCTCTTTGAGAACTGGGGAACATGTTGTAAGCAGAATCCAATCAGTGAGGCAACAGTGATTTAAAAATAAAATTTAAAAATTAAAAAGGTACCACACACCATAGCGAGTTTCTTCTCAAATTGACATTTAGATTTTATTTCAGTAAAGATCATACTATCCTCTACAAACTCAAAAACAAGAGTTTGGGGAGACTTGAAATCCATATTCCTCGGTGACAAAGTGACCCTGGACAAATGGCCCTGCCCTCGGCACCATGTGGTGCCCACTGGGATGGGGTACCCATTTCCTGTGGGGTGTCCACATGCAGAGAAGAGCAAAGAGTCCAAGGACTCCTCGACCCTATATAGTAAAGGGGATTAATTTCCAGATCCTCAAGTTCTACCAACTGTGCTTTTTTTAAAAAACGATTTGCCTGAGAACTTGTAAATTCAATATAAACTGTCTTCCATTTGACATAAAAGAAGGGAAAACTCTCCACCATCCTGTATCATCCTGTATGTGCTTCCTAGCACATGCTTATCTGGGGTTCCAGGTGAGGAGGAAGCCTCCCATAATGACTAACGAAGGTGCCGTTACCCCCGGGTTTCCAGTCGTCACTGTCTGAATCATGTTTTCTGTTAAGGACGAAGCCTGACGTAAGAACCTGGGTGTGTCGGTGTGTGTCCAGTTCTGAATGTAGACACCACGTGTGATGGTAAAGCAGGGTAACTTTGCTTCTCTTTTTGTCGAAGAATGCATAGTTCTTGAAGTAGAATCCAGTCGTGTAAAGCGAAGAGGGCATCCAGAAGCCACAGCAGCTCTTCCACGTGTTAAAGCACTGAAAGCACAACATCTTTTCAGCCCTTGTCAGTACTCATCCCTAGGGCACGTCTTAGTTGGAAGGAAAAGTACCTTTGAACAGCTCGAGCATAATCGGTTAGTGGGACTGACTCTGAAATAGACGTTTTGACAATGCATCAGGTAAAGCCTGTGGATCAGCCTTTATGTGATTTCCTCTAGAATGACTATGCATTGGTCAGTTCGTTGCTAAAAACCTGAAGTCATGATGTATTTATTCCAGTGATTATAACATCTTTACTATTTTCTGCCCCTTATTAAAAAGTAAAATTATATATTGGCTACAAGTCTGTTCATTTTGAGCAGCATATACCTTCCTCATTTATTAAACATACAGAAAATTTTAATCATGATGTCTTCTTAGATCAACGGTGTTTGTCATTATTACACTTGAGTCTTAATGGCTAAAAGATCAGAGTTCAGTGTATACACATATACATTTACTGAAGAAATGTCATTTTTTTTTATCATATTCCTGTTTCATAAGTAACTTAGAAATTTAGCTATGCATTATAATTCAAATAAGGAAAAAGAACATTGATTTATTAACTTATTTATATTTGATAACTTACTAAACAATGGATAAATTAATTTTATTAGGTCTTTATTATATTGTGATCTGACCATTTATAATCTACTTTACAAGATGCGTTTTGCAGTTTATTTCACAGTTAACAGTTTTCCTCAATTCACATTACCACAATTACTGGAATTGGAAAACTGGGACTGAAAACAAGTCTGATATGGCTGCCTCCTTTGAATAAACTAAATCTATAGCCAGAAGATTTTGAAGAAGATATAGTTAAAGCATATACACAAATAAAAATTTTTCTGAAAAACATAAAGATGTCACAAAATGAATGAATATATCATGAGTATAAATGATGCCGAGTATATCCAACTAAAAAAGATACCTATAGGTGAAAGAGTAGCAAGAAAAATTATAAGTTTCTTAATAAGTCTTGATAAAGACTCTTGGTATATTTTCTCAAAATTAAAAAGTTTAATGACTTTAATGACTGCTTAACTAATCCTTAACTGATTACTTTTATAAAATAGATCGTTTCTCATTCTCTGCTTTTAGCAAAATTGAAAATATATGTAATTGAATTGTCAAGTGATAATGACCTGTCTAAAAATTATGTTTTAGTATCTGATGTTATTGAGCTGAGGGGAAGGGAATATACCTAAAAAGAGATGCAAAGAAATAAGTGATTTTATAACAAGACTCCTCCCTTTTCCATCTACTTATTTATGTAAGATTTCTTAGTGCTTTATGTCTGCAAAAATTTTTTAAAATAGGTATAGTATGAGCTAGATTTCATTCTAGTATTAAGTCATGGTCATTCACAGAAATCAGAACTAATTGAGAAACAAAAGTCACTCATCTTATTGGAAAGTGCATTTCCAATAAAATTTAATTTTTATATTTAAAATTCATCAAAATATGTAATATTTATGTGTGTGATATATCCAGGGAAAAGTAGATTTATTATGAATGTTAGTGATTATTAAAATAGCAGAAAGATAACTTGTATCTTTACCAGGATTATGAATGTGTCAGTATCATATGGGCGTGTGTGCATGGATTAAAACAGTTACATTAAATGGGCAGCTGTGGGTGATTTGTTTCTTTTATAATGCATTTTTATTACAATGGTTATAGAAGCAGGAATTTGTTTTTTAAGCTACAACAAAAGTAGTAGTGGAAAATACAGAATTACAGACAAAGAGAGGGAAGGAGTGATTGACTAAGGACAAGCTAATTTGAGAATTTCCTCAAGGAGGAGAGGTCTGGGCCGAGAGGTAGTGATGAATAGACTGATAGTGCTGAGTTGGAGTACGTGGCAAGGAAAGTAATTCTGGCAACGACAGATAAGGTAGCCAGCGGGTTGTATTTGTAAGCATGATAAGGCAGGTAAAAGGGAGGTGCTGGTGAAATGAGGCCCTGGGAAAGCAAGGGGCATGTCTTCTCTCTGTTTGCACCTCATCTCCTAACCCAGAGCCTGGCACAGGTTAGGGTCTCCATAAGTATTCATTGGACTGAATGAGATAGCTTGTTCGATTAGAAGTTCTGTGTCTGTGAGCTGGAGCATCACAGGAGGCCACTGGATGGGCTGAGGAGGTTTGGTTTTTATAACATAGCAGGGACAATAAAGGCCGTATTTTCCTGGATTTGGAGGTGTGATAGCTCTGGAGAAGCCCACAGTCATGAGTAGAGTGCCCTCTGCTTTCTGTTAAGGTAGCCACCAGAGCACAGTGCTCCAGAATCCTTTCCTTCAGATTTGTTGAGCACATTCTGTGTCCTGAGGTCAGGCTAGTCACTACGTGACATTGAAGAAAGACAACAGAGTTACTTTGCATTGATTTTCCTCTCATAGTTTTGGGTTTGTAGATGAAACCTGTCAAGGCAGTCTTATCTCCTATTCTTTCTGCCCACTTCAATTGTCTTTTCCTTACCAAACCATATGGTGGTGACATTTGTTCCTGAGCTTCTAATGAGAAAGATGCCCACTTCACCTGAGGTTCAAGTGGAGCTGCTCAAAACTCTATTCTTTCCTAAGATTTATAATTCTTACTAATTTTCTACATTTCCTATGTTACAGAAGAACTTCTAAGCAGCTGAAATTGAATAACTTTAATTTCATTGTGAGTTTTAAGAGAAATTTCAGAGCAACTTTACAGAAAATGAATGTATAAGGAATAGTTCCTTATTTTACTAATCTTTACGTTTTTCTTTTTAATCTTCACCAGAATCCTAGGTTATTTTCAAAAGCTCTTTCTCAGTGATTGGAACCAAGCTTTCACATGGCCTGGAATCCAAGCATGTTGGGCTGGTGTTCTGAATCAAATGTAGCGGTATAATTTGCCCAAGGAGCAAACCTGCTTAGGCCACTAAAGCTGTATCAGAGAAGGCCCATGTTCCTTTCAGCCTCCCTGGCCTCCAGTCTCATTTTGTTTTAGTTACACAGGATAAAAGTAGAAAATATCTTACACTCTTCTTTAAAAAAAAAATTTTTTTTTCAGTTTGAAATATTTCCAGCTCATTCCAAGGATTCCTGTTCCCCACCCCCGCCCTCCAAGCAATCTCTTGGATTAGTAAAGCCAATTCCAAACATTGTGAAGGGACATTGTTCTTTATATTAATAGCAGCATTTTAAACATAGGTCAAGAAAGGTGTCAGAATGGATTTGAATTTGATTTATTACGCATTTATAAAACTATCCCTGACAATTAAGAGAAGCACAGGGGAGAAAATTGTGACCTGGGCCTTCAGTGGGATTTGGATAAATGGAACTTGAGGGCCAGTAAGACACCACCAGATGGTAGGAGAGTGGGGTGGGCACAGTGTGGAGTCTGGCCTGGCTGGAGCCGCATGCCTGCTGGAGTCAGAGCAGACACCTGCGGACGCCTGAGCCTCGGCGTAGGGGGGACCCTGCTCACCTCCTTGGGGGGCCTGAGTGTGTGTGTTGCTGCTGCTACACTGACTGCAACTTGTTCTCATTTTTCTGTGATTATCATTATTCTTCCCCTCCCTGGTTTCAATTGTTTATTTTAGTCCTTTATTTTACTTTTTTTGAGAGTCAGTTTGGAAAATATTAAGTACGTTGTGACCCAGAGTGGATGGTGGACCCTGTGGGACTCCACCAGCAGGCCCCTCCTGTGTGGTTTTCACCTGTCCAGCCCTGTGCAGTGGGGAAACCTGCTCCAAAACACCCTTGCCTGACATCTGGGGGCACACGGCAGAGTAAACTCTGAATGCCTCACCAGTTGCCTACCCAAGCTTTGGGGTCTTCATCATTGTATAAAAACTTCATTGAAACTGATCTCCCAGGTTCTGTCCTGACCTCCAGCTGTCCCGTTCTCACGCTGTCAGTTCTCTTTGTAAAACACAAACCTGGTTATCTCCCTCTTACTTGCTTTAAAATTTCTTCATCTCCGGTCTAGACTCCTTGGCCTGATACATGCATGACATGACCCTTCATCTCTCCCCTATCTCCTGCCGTTCTCCACCTCACTTCATCCATAGTTTCCTGAACACCCCTGATTATCATCAGTCAGAGCTCTGTACTTGGTTTCCTTGACTTACTGGCCTACCTGCCCTAGGCCCTAGGTCAGATGTCCCTTCTGCTAAGCCTTTCCTCCCCAAGAGACCCTGCCACAACTTCATAGCTGCTGGTACACCACATTGCTTTGATGTGTGGACATCTCTGTCTCAGTTGGAGAACCACTGGCCCCAGCACTCTCTCTGGCTCAGATGTTAGCTAAATGGAAAGTGAATGCACACGTGCCCTGAGATGGTCTTAATTAGATGGCAGTCATACACGTTTTCACACCTGAACAAAGAGTCATCACATTTTTAGCAAGGAAGAGCCAGCACCAGCATTTTGAATCAAAATATCTGTTTCTGAGTGAAGAAACTTCATGTGAATTAGCCTTTAAGTGACAAATGAAGCTATTCATGGGTTCTGCCTCAGAACTCTTGGTTTCTGATACTAGAAACTTATAAAAAGACATAAAACATGTTCTCCATTTTAGGCTTCAGCTCTGGCGGCATGGACTATGGCATGGTTGGTGGGAAGGAGGCTGGAACAGAGTCTCGCTTTAAACAGTGGACCTCCATGATGGAGGGACTGCCCTCTGTAGCCACACAGGAAGCCAGTCTGCACAAAAATGGTAAGAGCAAACAGAGCGTTATGAGTTCCCGCTCCCAGCAGGCCTTGATGGAGGGTCCCACGAACTTAATTTTGAAGCACAGATCTTTATCTTTTTCTTAATGAGTCTCTTGATTCCCCCCACCCCTCAAATCCCCTGATCACCTATGAGAGGAAGATTTGGCTTGCATGTATTTCAAATTATAAGAAACTTAAAGCCCTAGTTCTGATTAAGGGGAGCAGAATTTCCCACCTGCAGGGGGATAGAGGGCATTAGCAGTGAGCTTGAGCCACCCCTTAGGGTAAAACCCTAGTAAATTGGCTGAGAGAACAAAATCAGTTTTTTGGAGGTACAAGAGAGATCACAGCAAATATATATATCATGTTGATTGTCTAAGCTCTAATCTGCAGAAGATGACTAATAGATCAATACATAAGAGCTGAACTTTCCACAAAGCTTTCTTGTCCTTTATGAATCACAGTGTCTGCAAGACAGCAAATTGAGGTCATTGCAGGCATTGGTTATGGATTTGGGTCAGCCCTTCATCTCTATAATTCTCTGCAAGAGCATCTCCATTTCCCTGTAAAACGGATGAAAGGGCTCGGAATCTTCCTTCGGCCTTTGTTTCAATGTTTGTTTCGTTTGACAGTAATGTACTTGGACTCAGCTGTATCCATGAGAACCAAGTATAAATAGGTCTCGGCCTGCTCCTGCGGCGGCTTCCTGGCACTCTCAGCCCCATCAGTCTGGAGCCTTTCAGGTTCCTTTATAAACCACTCTTTAATGTGCCCATCCGGGAGGCTGGTGAAGTGGCCACGTGGAGCGCTCTGCTGTCCCTAAGCACTGTCATGTGATTTCGTGCTACAGAATCAAGAATGATTTATTGAAACTATAAAATTGTTTCTGGACTGAATAATCCAAGCCCAGCAGCATCTATGGCTTGGACACATTTATGCTGCTTCTTTTGGCTGGTAATTCATCAGACCCCCTTGTCCACAAAGACATGAGAGAGTTAAGATTATAAATGCACAGTGGCCTGTGCAGAGCTGACCTGAAGATTACCTTTTACCAACTTGCCTTTTTGGAGCTTCTAGGCAGTGTTTTCTCTATTTCCTTAGCAGTCCCCAAGGTCACTGAGCTTTTCATCTTCTATTTCCCTGTAATGTGCCCTTAAGTCAGATTTCTCCCAGTGGTTCCAGAGAAGCACATGACTTCTTAGCTGAACATGGAGATAATTTTGATACTACTTATGCTAGGCCAAACCAGAGTGTTTTAATCACAAATATTTTACACAAACATTTTAATACATTACCCTGGAAGTAATTTTATATCTGTTCATACACAGCATCCTAAGAGTAGTTTGAGGAACACAATACAGCATGTAAAATTCGTTTGAGAAGTAAGTAGAATGGTATCTTCACAGAGGCCGAAAAGTTTATTTAAAGTAAAACTCATTTTTTGTTAGTTTATGGGAATTACTAAGCTTTCATTTTCCCCTCTGCCTCCCAGCGTATAAAATGCATGAAGAGGGCACCAACAAAACTGCTGGAATGCTCTCAGGGCAGCAGTTACAGAGGGTTTGCTGTTCTTCACGTGTGGGGCCCGGTCTCAGAGCCGTGGAGTCCGCCGCCACTCTCGGGCTGGCAGAGACCCTCGGCGGGGATGCCGCCTCACTGCTCTGGAATGTAAAGCAATCGCAGATGCTTTTCCCTCCAGTGAACTCCGTCTGTTTACTCTGCTTCTTCCAGAGAAGCTGGGCTTGATCAGCACTTAAGAACTTGGGTGGGTAGTGTCAGTAGAAATGTAGTTCAAAACCCTTTTAAGTGCCGCAGATTGTTTAGTATTTTTCCTGTTTCTCATCCTTGAGTCATTAGTGTAAAAACTGTGGGGATGATGGTATGATTCGTAGTTTATGAAAGTTTGGTTAATTTTGTAAGGCCATGGACTTTTAAAACTGAAAGGAACATTCAAGAATGAGAACAGTGCTGTGTGCCTAAGTGAGAAACTGAGAGGCTCAGAAAGGTGCCATGAATTGTTCATGGTTGTCCTGCTTATTAATTATGTACTGGCTCTCGAGTGTGACCTCTTAATGCCAAGACTCTTTTACTTTATACACTTCAGGTTCTGTGTTTGAGTTCCTAACAAGTTCTGTTTGTAGGAGTCCTTTCTGGTTACCTTTCTCTTTTCGCAGGCACTATAGTGGCCCCTGGTAAGACCCGAGGAGGGTCACCGTACAACCAGTTTGATATCATCCCGGGTGACACACTGGGTGGCCATACGGGTCCTGCTGGCGATAGCTGGTTACCTGCCAAATCTCCACCAACAAATAAAATCGGAAGTAAATCCAGCAATGCCAGTTGGCCTCCAGGTATCGTCCAGGAAATATTTTCTCTGGGATAGCATTTGTTTTATAATTGTTCACTTCAGGTTCTATTTGCCATGACTTTACTAAGGCACTCACTTTGATTATTTCCATTCAGTAATTGTCTGATAACAGCAGGGCATGGGCTGTGCTGTAGGAAGATAGAAAATTTTCGTTAGAGGAGATGTCTACTCTGTACTGTTCAGTCAGGAAGATAGGTGTGGACACCGATCACCTACAGGGCAAGTCACTGTGTGGTGAATACTGCACAGACACAGCTGAGCCAACGGAGGTCAGTGGAGTGGAGTCTGGGGGTAAAACAAGGTGACTTTGGAGCTGGGACTTGGCCTTCACCTGTGTGAAGGATGTCTTGTAGTGTGTGATCTTCTGAAACGTCCATTGAATTGATCAGTTTATTCATTAAGTGAGCATTTATTACCAAGTCCTAGGTATGCAGTTGTGAATGCAGTGAGAGAATTTGCTATTTTTTCCTCCCTTTTTATTCTGATACAAGTAGTCTATTTTCATTGTAGAAAAAAATTTTTAATTTAGTTAAGCAAAAATAAAAATAAGACGTTTGGTATATGTCCTTCTAAACCTCTTTCTATATAGGTATATTTGTGATACAAATACAGTATCTGTGAAAGTCGGCTCATATAATGCATATTGTTCATAAATGCTCCATACTGTTCTTCCTCATCATCATTAGGAAAATAAGAGTTTATTAATTCTAGCACGTAGCCTTAAATATGATTTAAATTAACCACTAAAAATTGGAAATGCTTATACATACATATTCTAGGCTTTCTCATGATGAGACACATTATTCCCGCTGGTTGTCCCTGACAGTCCATGTAGTAGTTAGCGGTCATTTGTATTCCATCCGAGCCAGTTTCCAGTGAGATAAGTGGGAGAAGTATGTCATCTCCAATTCAGATTTTCTCCCAGTGCTTGTCCTAGATGCCTGGACAGTTCTCCTGAGCACCACACTACTTAATCCTGCCTCCCTGCCCCCAGGCCTGAGTTCCCCTGGGAGCAGGAAGAGCAAGCACTGGGGCCAGACCCCAGTCATCTCTGGAATCAAGTTCACAACCACTGAGACAGACACAGAGAGGGAAGCGCTGTTGGCAAAGTGTATGTCAGGCCAGCTTCTTGTTGTTGTTAAATGATGAAAATCCAAGCTAAAATAGATTCAGAATTCAAGACACTACACAGATCTGTTTCTTGTATCAGAAAATTACCATGTTTTGAACAACTTCTACCTGTAATATTTGTTCTCCTTGTCTCAGAATTCCAACCAGGAGTGCCATGGAAAGGTATCCAAAACATTGACCCTGAATCTGACCCCTATGTCACCCCAGGAAGTGTGCTGGGGGGTACAGCCACATCTCCCATTGTAGATACTGACCACCAACTTCTGCGGGATAACACCACAGGTAAACAAGTGAGGTACCCCTGTGCTCATTCAGCACCCAGCATTTTCACATTTGTCTGTCTGCAGCTTCTTTTCTACTTGCTAGTATCTAATAGTTTAACCAGAAAACAAAAGAATTTGTAGCTTTTCATATTTATTTTTTAGATACAGTTCTTCCTTCTATTGAAGGTTAAATAAAGTATTTCAAGATTTCACTAGTTACACTGACATTTACCTGCAATATTTCTGTCTCATTCTTCATTTGTCATCCAAAGGGTCTAATTCTTCCCTCAACACCTCGCTGCCTTCACCTGGTGCCTGGCCCTACAGTGCCTCTGACAACTCCTTTACCAACGTTCATAGCACTTCAGGTATGAGTGTGACCTATTTGTTTCCCTTTGGCTAGTGTTTTCCCATCAGGTTGCCTTTTACTAAGGAAATCAGCATTTATTTCTTACAGAATACCTTTATAGCGGTTGAACAGCATAGGTCAGCATAGGTGGAGGCGCACCTCTTGTATTGGCCATGTCCTTGGGGGAGCTTCCAGTCTCACGGAGGCAGGATGAGACGAGTGCAGCTTTAGGACCAAAGCAGATGGTGACATAATTGCATGGAGCTATGGGTGTTGAAAGGGCAGAGGTTGTATCCTGATGACACAAGTGCTTTCCTTTTAACCAGTCTGCCAACAAAACCGAGGGCCATGGGAGGAACCAGTTAAGTCCAGGTTGTTATTCCTAAGGTAGCCAGTTACAGCTTGCTTTTCTCTAAAACTCCTTCCACTTATGGACAAAGGCTAAGGGCAGTTGGCCAAGGGAGAGAGAGAGAGGGAGAAGAAAAGAGGACCTAGATTAATTAATTCTACCAGCAACATTTGCTGAGTTCCTTATGTTTCTTTTTTTTTTTTAAGACAATAGGAAATGGAAAACTTAGTGGATATAATAAAACCTTTAAAGTCATTTAATGAACACAGTACAGTGCCTTATAGATTGGTAGACCAGTCATCGGTAGTTAGCACCTTGGTCTTGCAAAAGTTAGACCTTAAGACATTGAAGTCATTAAGGCTTCTTCCCTCTGTCCAGGCAAATGCTAATAAAACCAGTTCTTACCTACCTACTAAGAAACTGCAGGTTAATGTCCTCACAAATGATCTTTCTTGTCCAGCTCTGTGTCATATTAACAGTATAACAGTAGCCTCAATTATTTATTGAATCCTCTTGCAGACCAGGCAGCATGCTAAGCCTTCAGCATGACATCTACCTTCCCTTCACTTAAGTGTAGGGGGAGGTCCTGCTGCTGTTACCCCATTTTGTAGGTGAAAAACTGAGATTGAAAGAGCTGATATGATTTGCCTCAGGTCTGAGTGCGTGTGTAAAGGAGCCAACTCCATATTCCATGTTTCTAACCACCACCCACATTATCTTATAGGACTTCTTCCTTCACATGTAAAAACTCATTTTCACCTTAATTTCCTCTAACTGCCCACGCCTCTATCTTACCTGTTTTATCTTTCGTTTACAATTGGACAGTCATCTGAGACACATGACCCAAGAATCACCCCAGACTTGTCTAAAACTGAAAACATACCTTCCCACCCCCAAAATTGTCTTTTTTCCTTAATTAAACTCTTTTTCTTAATGATACTCCCAAACGTCACTTAGTCACAGCATGTGCCTCCCCTCTCTCCCCTTCCCTCGCTCTTCTCTCTCGCCCTCGCTCACCAGGTCTGGGCAAGGACAACATCTTCCACACGGTTTCCTCTGCAGTCTTCTCTGTCATATCCCTTTCTTCTCCTCCATTCTCTTTGCTGTCACCTAAGTTTTGGCCCTAATTTAAACACTGCCAGTCGAATCTACTACATAATCTCCTGGTAGTCTTAAATAGCCCCCAGCTGACCTTTATGACCTTTCTGCCCCTGTGAAATATCGTTTAGCCAAAATTGGGGAAAAAACATACTTGGTACAGAGAGAGTTTAGGATGAATCTTGGTTTATATTTTTCTGTCTCTCTGAGTCCATCCATTTACATAAATTCTACAAGACTTGTTTTGGCAGAGTCATTGCTGAAGGCCCAGCATTGTCTTTCTCCTCTGGGTGTTGAACATATATGATGTTGCCTGGGGTTACCAATTCTGTTGTTCATCTGTTCTCTTTTCCCATCTGAACTCGAAGTTCTTGAGAATAAATGTTTATATTACCCACAGCACTGATTCAGTGCCTTAAAACACAGTAAGCCCTTAGTGAATACTTGTTGATTGTATTTTAAATATCTGTTTGAATGCTGGTATCTAATTCTGGATCAAGAAAAGTATAACTTTTAATGTACTTTCCAGTTAATCAATAAGTATAGAATAAATACTTAAGTAGGGTTCACATTCTCCTGTATCTGTAAGACTTACGGCTTTAAGAATACTTCTGAATTTTTCTTCCCTTTCAGGTTGTGTTTAGCTAAGAAAGCAATAGAGAATTAGTTATCTTATTAACTCTTTAGCTCATGTGTTAATTTGTCAATTCAGACTAATAGTCATTGAAAATTTTATTATCTGATCAGCTCAAAGAACAGTAGTATTTGGTATTGCTACTTACTACTTTTCACTTACTATTTTTAGAATATAAATGTGGTTGTATTTATGTGTGGGTGTGAGTATGTACAAGATGTATGTGTATTTGTTGACAAAAGTAGCCTATCTAACCTTATTTCCTGCTTAATTTTCTCTTCTTACAGCAAAGTTCCCTGATTACAAATCAACATGGTCCCCAGATCCCATAGGACACAACCCCACTCATCTCTCCAACAAGATGTGGAAAAACCATATTTCCTCAAGGAACACTACACCGCTGCCCCGCCCACCTCCCGGTCTGACCAACCCCAAACCGTCATCTCCCTGGAGCAGTACCGCACCCCGCTCCGTCAGGGGGTGGGGGACACAGGACTCACGGCTTGCCTCGGGTGAGAAGGATCTGCCTAAAGCAGCATCATTGTTCTGGCACAAGGGGCTTACGTTCACCCAAATGTTGGAGACATGATGAAGTCTTCACAAGAAAGGAATCGCGGCTGTCTGGCAGAGGGAAAAGTATCTCTTGAGTGGAAAATTGAAGTCAGTGTAAGGCAAGGGGACCCAAGACCTCCTGAGGTACCAACGGAGTAAAAATAATGCTCAGGAGAGTGAAAACCCTCGGAGGAAAAAGGTGGTCTTGCAAGTGAGGCAGGAGAGTGCTTGGGGTCAGGTCCAGGAGAAGGGAGCTGGCTGTTCAGTGACAAGAAAAGGAAGGTCAGTGAGGTGGAAGAGAAAGTGACGTGTAACAGGGGAGAAGAAACATGAGGGCTCCGTGACAGCATCTGTCTTGTGGCTTCGTTCAGTTTTTGATTGCACTTCCTTTTCTTTTTTTCTGGTCACTTATAGCCTCTACCTGGAGTGATGGTGGTTCGGTTCGTCCTAGTTACTGGCTGGTTCTTCACAATCTCACTCCGCAGGTAATCATGCTTTCTTGGGATTTTCAAGATGGGACCTGGCTGAATGAAGGGAGGGAAGCTTGGAGGTGCGGAAGGCCAGCTGATAGGAAAGCTCCTTATTTCCGGGTCACGGCAGAGAGATCCAGCCTGTGGGGCTGAGGCTCCCCAGCCAGGGCTTGCAGCCTGTTTTTGAGTGGAGAGGTGTTGGCCACTCAGCCTCATGCCTGCCTTCATGGTGGTGTTAACACACGTAGTTTGTAAAATAGTGAAAAGTGGGGTGGTGTTACCTGATGTTACAGTAGCAGAGATAATTTGTTGTGTGGATCTGCCTGTCGAGAGTCTGGAATCAAGTGGGAAAGGGATGTTTAAGTGTTTTAACCACGTACAAGAAAATTACCTGTTCTTGTGTCATTCATTTAGCAGGAATTGAGGCACACTGTAAAAATAAATAAATAAAAATAGCCATTTTTATGCTTCATACATTCGTCATTTACCATCTATCTCTGCAGTAGAAGAAATGTGTCCGTTTCACAGCCTAATAAATGCCCCAGGTGTGCTGTGAATTTCCCAACTCTTATCCTCTTCTGTGCAGACGGCATCGCTGATTTGCTCTCATTAGAACGTGCACTCGGGTTATTTTTACAGCGGTGGAGCTTCATTTGCACCAAACCACCCTCCCTTTCACTCTATTTGCCTGATAACTGACATATTTATTGGCGGCAGCAGCATTATTTTGAGCACTTTAGTGAACTCAAACCAACCCTTTGAAACTGAGCCCATGACCTTCTTGTGGGCCTGACAGCACGAACTTTACAACACCTTGTTAAAAGGAGTCAATTATGCCTCCCTCCCTTTGACACATAGAATGAATTGTCTAGCATTTAATTTGCAAATGGATTCATGCACACTTTTCTAAGCCAGCATTTTCCAGAGTGTTCGCTTGGGATATTAATAGGTCTCTGGCCTAATATGTTTAGAATATATACTTGATTAAGCAAAATTAGGCAGGTGTCTTCACTATGAGGCTTCTTAGACCCTTTAATATGCTGACACATATTATGATCCTCTGTGGGGAAATACAGATTCTCCTACATTTATTTGCGCTGTGAACCTGTTTGTGGAGAGTAACTTGGGGGCTCGTATTTCAAGGTACATGTTAAGAAAGACAGTTTTCTAAATGCAGTTAACATGAGGAACAGTCTGGATCAGCTCTTAATCTCCATTATGTCATCGGCTGCGCTGAAAGCCCCAGGTTATTTATTTAGCTAATGGTTGACTGAAATATGAACATTTTATATTAACCATCCTCAAAACTATATATGCCTCGTTATTCTTAAGTTGTCACACAGCGTGGTGGGTACCGTATGGTTAGGATGAGAGAAACAGTGTTGAAAGGAACCTGGTTAGGCTGGCCAGCTGTTCACCTCTGTCTTCTCATGAAAAATAGTAAGTGCGTTTGTATATGTGTATAAAGTGAATATAGGGCTTGGCTATGTTTGTATTAGAAAGAATTAAGTTTAATTTTAATTTTAAAATTAATTAATTTCAAAAATCAAAACCACCTAATAACAGACTAACCTCAAGCATAGCTTAAAAGAAGGTTATAAGGGCAGATCTTTGGTACTGGATAAATTGACTTGTTGTCACCTACAGTTTGTTTAGGGGACATTTATCCTGAAAAATCACTTGTGGCGTACACTGACAAGCTTATGTTGTCAATTGTCATTTATAAAACAGTGCTCTGAGCTATTTCTCCAATCATTCATTCTCTATAAAGAACCACGGTGAAACTGCTGGTTTTCATTCTTCAGGGTTTCCATGGTAAAACCACAGAACGTTTCCACTGCTGCTGCCAGTAGCATATCTATTTTTTTGTGTGTGTTTTTTTTTTTAACTGAAGTGTAGTTGATTTACAGTGTTAGCTTCAGGTATACAGCAAAGCGATTCAGCTATAGATATGCATAGTTTTTTTCAGATTCTTTTCTGTTATGTTTTATTACAAGAAATTGAATATAGTTCTCTGCATAGCACAACTTTTTAAAGCTATTCCAATAGTAGTGTTTCCCTTCCCAAAAATGAACTGAAATGTTGAATTGACAGCCTCAGTAAACCTAGTTAAGATCTTGATGTAAATAAATTAACCAGAGCGAATAAGCAGAATTGTTCATCTGAGTGGTAGGTGAAGGAGGCCAGCCCTGGTCACTGAGCATCCTGATGGTGAGAGTTTGACTCAGGTGAGCAACTGTAACCTTTGGTCATGTTGGCTGAGGGCAGCAGAGGGCACAGAGAAGTAGGTGGGAAAAGAGCCTCATGCTAAGAGGGTCAGAGTAGGAGGAAGACGTCGGAGTAGCGCGTGGGCTGGGTCAGCCATCAGCGTTCTGCATCGTTAGATGGTTAGCAGCGCCTTTCTGGTTTGTGTCTTTCTCTTCAGCTCTTTGTGAGATCAGAAGAAGATTACATTAATAATGATGCTGAGAACCTTGCATGTTTTCTTAAGTTCTTACTTGGTTACCATCTTATTTCTGCCTTTTAAGGCTCTACCAATTGGTACAGGTTCACTTGTTTACCTCTTAAGTAAAAAAGACTACAGGTTGAACCATATACTTTTGAGCTGTATGTATGCAAAGTTTTTTATCTGTAAAAAGGGCATGTTAGATCTGAGCCCAGTGTTTTGAATAGCTTAAGATTTACCTTTAAGACCTCTGTAAGGGAGCAGGGTATATAGCTCAGTGGTAGAGTAAGTGCTTAGCATGCACAAGGTCCTGGGTTCAATTCCCAGTACTTCCCTTAAAAAAATACAAACAAGCAAACAATCCTAGTTACTTCCCCCAGCCCCTGCCTCCTCCCCAAAAAGAGCTCTGTATTCAATGCACTCTTTCCCTGCCTCAAGTTCCTCATTCATGTCTCCAAGACTTACTTAGTTCTGATACTAATATTTATAAACTGGAAGTCCTTCTCATCTTCAAATACAAGAAGGGTCACTTGCCTTCCTTTCCCACCCCATCTCCAGTTTCTATCTCATGAATGTCATTACTCCTTAGATTGATGGGTCAACCTTGAGAACCATCTGCATGCAGCATGGCCCACTGCTGACATTCCATCTGAACCTAACCCAGGGCACTGCCCTGATCCGATACAGCACCAAACAGGAGGCAGCCAAGGCCCAAACTGCACTGCACATGTGAGTACCCACCTTACACTCCCTGAGACAAACACACGTGAGGAGGCACGTGAGTATTTGGGCACCTGCTTAATTAAGATGCACAAGAACACGCCCACAAATGGTGTCAGCACGTAAGCAGTTGCTTGAGTACGGAGGTGGCTGATCTCTTCTATCTGTGTAAGCATGAATTGTCCTGTGTGTGTGTGTGATAATCAGAATTCCAAAAGTGATGAGTTTAAAGCAGTAAGTCTTTAGTATTGTAAAAACAAAGCCAATATTTACGCAAATGTGAAGCCCTGTAAGTGCTGTCCCTTTTCCTTATAGAACCTAGCTGCTTACTTGGGCCTATTGTGGGTGGTGGTGAAATATGATGGTCTCAGTGGGTAGCAGGGGTTCCACCCAGAGTAGATGGGACTGGATCAGACTGTGACAATCCTCATCCCTGCCACTGTCAAGCTGGTGTGAACAGGAAAGAACTGACTCCCTGTGGCTGCAGATGCCATGACAGAAAGGTACCCAGAGAACAAGCAAGTGATGGTGCGCCTCCGGCAGTGAGCCAGCCCCGAGACAAAGCAGCACTTCTCATGTCTGAAGCTGGGTCACCTTGATGCTTGGAGTGTGACCTTTTACCCCCAAGGGGAAAAAAGAGATGACATTTTACTCGACATGGAAATTCCATATTCCGAGGGAAACTGATACATAGTATCCTCCAGTAGTCTTGGGATATCTTGAGAGTTGGTGATGCCTACGTGCTCTAAATCAGTACTTCTCAGTCACTGGTGGTCCAGTTAGAATGCAGGTTCTGATGCTGTGATTCTGAAAAGCATCCAGGAGATACAGAAGCTACTAGTCGAAGTACCACACTTTTGAGTAGTGAGGACTCAAACACTCAGTCCCTAAGCCTGCTTTAGGACTTTCTTCAAATCCATGGTTCTTTCCCTCCCCTTTTTTCCAGGTGTGTGTTGGGAAACACTACCATCCTGGCTGAGTTTGCCACCGATGACGAAGTTAGCCGCTTTCTGGCACAAGCTCAGCCCCCTACACCTGCGGCAACGCCGAATGCGCCCGCGGCGGGTTGGCAGTCCCTGGAGACCGGCCAGACCCAGCCGGACCCTGTCGGGCCTGCCCTGAATCTGTTTGGTGGGTCCACAGGGCTCGGGCAGTGGAGCAGCAGTGCTGGTGGCAGCAGCGGGGCCGACCTTGCTGGCGCTTCGTTGTGGGGGCCCCCAAACTATTCTTCTAGCTTGTGGGGAGTCCCAACTGTGGAAGATCCCCATAGGATGGGCAGCCCTGCTCCTTTACTACCTGGTGACCTTCTGGGAGGAGGGTCGGATTCAATCTGAACTTAGAACTTTCAACTCTGACCTCGTGACCTTTTTTGGAACAGCAGCAGCACTAACTTGACCTTTTCGTTTTTTTTTTCAACTTGCAATAAATACATTTTTAAAAGGAAAAAAGAAAACGGAGAGAGAAAAAAAGGTGGGTCATTGACAGACTGTCTGAGCACATAGTTGCCTCCCTTATAACTTCAGTTTTTCGTTTGGAATATGAATCCAAAAAGAGAACATATCACTCTTGAAATACTTGAATCATGAACGCCAACCTAGAAAGACAATGTGAAGCAAGTACACATACCATTTAAATTTAAACACAAAAAAATTAAAAAAATTAGTTTCTAGTTTTTCACTTTTTTCATGTTATATGGAAGTTGTTGCTAAGAAACATATATACTGAAAAAAATAGCTTTTTAACTTTGTTTGCACTGGGTGTGTTTCCGTCCTTAGGTCTACCATGTTTGGGAGGGAGGGGAATTCAAAAGAATTGTTGGGGTGGGGGGAGGGAAGACTTGACGGAGCCTCACTTTAAAAACAAAAACACAAAAAACCTAAAAAAAAAAAAAAGGAAAAAATTTGTGATTGGCTGGTTGATAAATACCAGTGTGTTCTGGCACATGTAACTGCCCAGGCATGCTCGTTCTGGTATGTGTGTGCACGTGTGTTCATGTGCATTCGCGTGCATCCTGCTCTCTGTCTCTGTGTGTGTGTGCCCGTGTCCTCCTCCTCTTCCCCGCCCCGATTTCTCAGAAAGCTGCATTGCTGACAGTCCGCAGGCTGGCTGGCCGGCCATCTGCTTTTTATTTTTATTTTATTATTTTTTTTATCTATGAGAACACAGGAGCATGGGGAGCCACTGCTACGAAAGCAACCCCGTTGGGCTGTCTGGAGGTGAACAGAGTGCTTTTTAATGATGAAAGCAGGGAGCTCCTTTACATTTGCAAAGTAGCCTGAGTGTGAGTTTTCTGTAGCTTTTCTTTTGACCTAGCAGTAGAGTGGAGCACTGCCACGTCCCAAAAATTAGGAGAGCAGGAGGTACCTCTTGGAGCAACTGTGTGTTTACTTATTTCTGTGTTTTAAAGTAAGTGGTGGCCGCTAGGCACATCTGAATACCTGTCCAGTTTCATGCTGGCCTTTTTGTTAGTTTGAATGGGAACAGATGACAAGATAGTTTCTAATGATGTGGTGTTTCAAAAGCAGAAAAATCGCGTTCCCCCTTTCTTGTGTAATCAGGTATGAGAAATTCATCAGAAAGTCAGGTAATGCTGAATTAAAATTTTCTATTGGTTCTCTTTTTCATTTTCTGGAAACAGAAAAAGCTAAGTGTTGAGCAGCCTCCTGAAAGCACCTGCAGCCCCTCCCTCTCTGCTCCTCTCTTGCTGAGCGTTACCTGTGCCAGGCCATGGCGTGTTACAGCACCAGGCCATCACTGACAGAAACGTTTACTTAACGAATGTTCTTAAACCAGTGTGTACTTCAAGCGTTTCCTTTTGTTTCTCTGTGTTGTGTATTTCCTGTGTATGTGGTTTTGCTTAGGCAGGTATAACTTAGCAAAGACTTTTAAGTATTGCACCTTTTTTTGGTTTTGACCCCCACCCCCTGTTTTTTTTCCTTGTAATGTTGCTTTTTTAATTTCGGTATTTAAAGACTTTTTGTTGTTGTTTTAAGCATCAATGTAGTAGTACTCTGGGCCGAATAGGGGGCAACTTTTAATCCACAGTTATCACCAACATGTATGTACTTATGTTGGAATCAAAATGTATCAAACTGCTTTTTGTGAAGAGTTACAGCAGACCTGAAGGGGTACCCCTTTATACAAAGCAGATGGCTGGCGGGGCGGGTGGGGGGTGGGGGGGAACGTATGCCGGTAACGTGCTAGCACTTGTGTGGACGTCCCAGTCTGCATTATACTGTTTAACATAAAGTGCCGACATTCTGTACCAGCAAATACCTGCCCATTCCAACCCTTGGTGGGAGCAGACCTCTACTGTCCTCCGTAACTTGCTGCTAGTGAGGACAAGGGAGTTTTTCTTTCTTTAGCATCTTCAGTGAAGGATACAACAATGCCTAATACATTTGACTTTTAGCTTGTGTTGTGTGGAGGTGGGTGGGTGGGTGTGTATAGGGAAAGGCAAAAACGAATTATTTGCATTTAAGTGGTTTTGTGAGACAATGGGAATTCTATAGTCCTCTCGGCTTACCCTGTTGATGATAAACCTAGCCTCAAAAGAGATTGACGTGCATAATTCAAGTGAGCATTTGCTCACGTAAGTCTTTGTGTGAACCCTTTGTGGGTAGGTGGTCAAACTTGAGTTTCCAGCGTTGGTTTGGTCCCATTAGATGCCTTGTAGCAAACTAACTGTGCCCTCCGGCTTCATCACCACCATGCTCGTTCCACCTCTGCCCATGTACAAAATGTCTCCTTCCAACCCCCATGGACTGCTCTCTGCAAGGGGGCATGAACCCTGTCATGTGTGGTGACCTCCACATGGAGAGCCGCGGTGTCAGACATCTACAGAAGGCGAAATCTCAGTGTCCCTGGGCCAGGAGCATGGCCCGCGGCTCCCTCGAGCCAGTGGTGACCCTCTCCACTGGCGCGGCAGGCTCCCTGCCGTGTCCTGCCCCACCCTCCCCCTTCCTGCCTGTTGGTTCCTTGACCTGCACTATCGGTTAGTTGAGGTCCTTATGATACTACGGTGAAAGCCGGGTGCTAGAGCCCCTCTTGTTTACAAGACATAATGAGGGATTTGAAATATGTAAAAATAAACATGAGAAGCTAAAATGTTCTTCCATCATAAGCTTAAAGGGAAAAAAATCAAAAACTTAAAAAAAGACCAAAAAGTGCGTATATATATACATATAAATATATATTTTAGATGAAGACTAACTCTGGGAGCATTTAACAGTGTTTTTTGTTTTTGTTTTTAACATTTATTTTCCTGCTTTAAAATTTGCAAGCATTCTCAGGAATTCTAGGGTAGGAAGCCAGTTTTTGGAAGATGGTTTATTTAACCGTATCTTATCCTAGATAGACGGCTGTTTCTTTCCTGTTAATAAACTTTTACAAGTTCCTGAAACTTCAAAAAGTTTAAGCAATTTTTACTTACGAAATATGTAAAAAGAAAAGTCTCCAAACGTTATTGTCATACTGGGGATCACACATTTTAAAACACGTAGAAAGAAATATTTTTTAAAAATTATCAATTTAGCAGCAACAGGTAAATTCACTATCTTAAAAAATATGGGAGAAGGATTAAGCTTTATAAGAGCTCTATCATGGATTCATTTGAAATTGTGTATAATTTAACGGGAGAGTGTTTGGTGTATATAAATGGGAATGCCATCACTTTATTCCTTTCCATTTAAGACTGAACCCAAATCTCCCCTAGGAACTTTTGTTTTTATTTTTTTAAAGGAACCTTTCTCCCTGTCTCTCCAACCCCAGCAACAAAAGAAAGGAAGAGAAAGAAACAACAGCTAAAAAATAGTAAAAAGTAACTCTAATCTGTAACATAGTACGGTTGGATTGCTGAGAATCTATGTAAAGAGTTAGGAAATATAGGTTAATAATTTTTGAAACAAATTTTAAATGTAGGCATTACTAGAGGACAAATATCTATGGACTGTTCTATTAATGAAGAATGTCTGTCTTACCTCCGTCTGTGATAGGGAGGAGGAGAAAATAGTAGAAGAATCTAATAAGGAACAAGTGATTTTACTTTTTTAGCTCCCAGCTACTGTTGTGCTCATTTTAATTGCTGTTTTGAAGATCTGCTGCTTAATTATCCCCATCCCTCAGCCGGAGGTGTGGAGTATTTCCTTTCAGTTTTTGGTGATGTCGAATTCTCCTTTTGTATTCCCTCCTGGGGCCAGGGGTTAGAATTCCCAAACATGACCACAGCTTCTTTTAAACATCTGAGCTTCCCAGTGGGGAAGAGACTCCAGCTCGATAGGTGAAGGGAGTGGGTGGGGTTGCTGCCTGCAATTTCTTTAAAACCGCTTTAGTGCCTTCGTACATACACCCAGACATCCTACGCAGGGGGAACGCGCGTGTATGTGCTTGTGGTCCAGTCGCTCCACAGACAGTAAGATGCTGGCCCATTATGGAAGTCGGAGTAGTTCTGGACAGGTTCTGGACAGCCCAGAGACAGTGGTCTACATTTAAAATAAACAAACAGAAGTCAAGGAAGTTAAGTACGCTTTTATGTCTTGAGCATGTGGAACGCCAAGCTCCTTCCCTGCGCTGTTCCCCTCCGCTACTGTGTGCATTTGCAGTGACTTGGAAAGTGTCTTTGTGTCAGGCCAATAGAAAGGGGTACCTATTTCTCTGCTCTTGTCCTTTGTCGGCTCCCTTTCCCTCAACCCCCTTTTTCTCGTCAAGTTGCCGGAAGCTTTGCTTTATTGGTTGGCAGTGACCTAAGAACAGGATATAGTGAGGATGTAATGGAAGAGAAAAACTTTCCCTTCCTCTGTATTCTTTGGCAAGAGCCATGTCTGCTGAGAGAGTAGGTGGCTTCAATACACTTAGAAAATCCGGTGGGAGTATCTTCTCTTCCACCACATTCTGGCGTGTGTACAGGGCTTGCCGGTCACCTCTCATTTACGGAGGTTTTCTTTATAAACGCTTGGATCATGTGAATTTGAGCTTTCCAATTTTTAACAGTTTTTCTGTGTTGTTGTTTTTTTTTTTAAACACTTGATTACTAGTGGCTAGGAGTATCCATCTCTCAGACATCGCAAACTTGGTTTCTGTCTACCACATCAGCAGCCAAAGAAAAGAAGCACTAGTAGGGAAAGGGATGTCTTCCATCAGACCGGGGACCTCTGCTGGCAGCTGAGATCCAGTGCCATGACCTGATTTTCGGTGTTCAAAAAATACAGATCTCCGAGACACTGTGAAGAAATGAGTGGCCCACGTGGCATCTCTGATCCCTCAGTCCCTAGCCTGTTTTTCAGTACAACGTGCACAGAAGTTAACTTAACAGTGCTGCAAGTCAAGGTTCCAAACCAAAATTTTTTTTATCAGTGTCCCCCCACAGTAAATCAGCATTACGCATTGATTGCCATTCAATCAATTTTATTTATAGCAGCTTGATTTTCTATTACTGTGGCTCCTGATCTAAAAACTTTCCCACCTCTTCTGACATGAATGTAGCATAAATTAGCAACTGGCTCTTCCAAGTTCCTGTGGGTTTAGTGTGATGTATAAAACATGCAAAAAAGAAAAGAAAGAAAAAAGAAAGGAATAAAAAGAAATTGCTAAGAATTTGGAAGAGCTGTTGTAATATATCTAGCAGAAACTAGAATTTCACAGGCTATTAACTGGTTGCAAATATTCACTCTCACTCTCACCACTTTTTTGGGAGTGGGAGGGGGAGACAGTTTTTGTAAGGTTAACAGCCAGATTCCACATTGACCTCAGATGCTGTGTACTTTCTAGTTTTATTTTTTATATTCTGCCATCTGCCATCTTGACTCTTCTCTCAAACAGAATGAAGATGTCTGTGAGCTGAGCAAAACGCTTAGGCCAAGCCTGTTCTCCTTTGCGGTGTAAACAGGATGTTTTCCTCGGATTTGGCTGTAAGAGCCATCTCCCAGATTAGGGAACAATTGAGTCTTTACGTTGAAAAGGTCCCCTTCTCCCCCATCCCCAGAGTTCACATTCAACATGTAACACGCTGTAGGTTACTGTTTTGAGTTTTTGGGTTTTTTTCCTTTTGTTTTGATTATGTATAAAGTCCTTAGGAGTAGAGATACATTTTTAGCTGGTTTAAAAAAAAAATCAAAACTTTTTCTTCCCCAGTGTGTTGCCAAGTTTTATCAGACTTCATGACTATGCATTAATGACACTTCTTAGTGTTACTACAAAAAGAAGTCTTGTTCTTTAATTGCTTTCCCTCCCGTGAACGTACAGCTGAGGCTGCGTGCGACAGTCCAGATGAAAACAGTCTAGCCCGTGTGCACCAGTGAATTGTCAATCTTTAGACCTCAGCAGTCAGAAAACGGGGTGCCGTTTGCATACTGCGCCACACCCCCTCTGCATTCTTACCCACAAGCACAGGGTGTCCACATGGTCTAGAAACAGGCAAGTGTATAAAATGTTGTCAAGGACTTCATCATCATCATGAGTCTATTAAAAAACAGGATATGGTATGTATTTCCAGAGCTAGTGCACACCCTGTGACAAGGCCAGTGCCAAAGGTGTGTGTGTTTTCAGAGATGGTCCCCAGTTGTCAATGGTGATGTTGTTTTCTTGACCTTAAATCTGATAAGGGAGGTACTGGCATCGCATTCTTTATTTGAAATAATTATCAACTTCAAGAATCTCTTAACACAGTTAACAATGTAATAAAAATTGAACAATAACCCTCTCCATCCTGCCCACCTTGCCTCCCCCTGCTTGCTCACAAGCATCTGCAGGACGGTGAAGGGTGCACAGTCAGGACACAGGGCTCCTTCCCGCCCCACCCCGGCTGGGCTTCTCTGCTCCCCTCAGGCCGGGTCTCAGACTACATCTGGAGGAATCACCCAGTATTCAAACATCTGAGTAGTTCTTTAACTGTCTGTCTCCTGTAGTAACCTCCTACCACGACCGAAATAAGAACAGTAAAAGCGATTGAAACTGCCAGTGTTTGCCTCACAGAATTTAAATCGTTTCCCTTCCACTTAGCTATACACCTGAACTTGTTTTTAATGACAACTGTGCACACCAGGAAAGATGGTTCTGCCCTGACCAAAAGGTCTCTGCAAGATTCAGTCGTTGGTTCTTCATTGTGACAAACACTTGTTTTGTTCATGGGAGGAGAAAGGTCAGATAAAGGCAAGAAGTGTTGTTTTAAGTTAAAAGGAAATAGTGTTTCGCTAAAGCACTTTGTGCCTCAATTTCATTTTCAAACTATGAATCATTGCTCTGAAAGTAAATTCCCAATTGGAATTGACCAATTTGGAGCCAATATTAATAAGCTGGGATTGTTTTATCAAGAAGTGAGATTCTTCTTTACTGCTCACGGTGAGCAGCAAAAGAGAAACTGTCGAGTAGCTTCCAGTGTCGTGACGCAAAGTGCTTTCCTTCCCTTCCCATCGCCTGCATCCCTGGACCTCTCACCGCCTCTGGGTTCCTTTTCCCCAGGCTCACGAAAAGCGCGCAGTCCTCGGAGGGCTGGGTTGTGAGCAGTGGCGGGAGGGGAGGAGCAGCCTTCCTTCAGGACTCACCCTCCAGCAGAGCTTTATGGAGAGGAAAATAGTGTGTCCTACGTATAAGTTCACCAAAAATGAAAAAGTGGGGGATTTCTACAAAACAAAAACCTTTGGAACCCTTGAAGTTACATACCTTTTAAAGGTAGTATAATTTTTCACCAAGTGATGCGTTCAGCATGACACTTCTTGCCAGAAATTTCAGGATAAGTTAGAATAAATGTGTTTAAAACACCACCCCTACCTACCCCCTTTTTAATTTTGTCCAAGGGAATTGATTACCTAAGTGGTAATATTTCTGAATGTGCCTTTGTGAGTTCAGAGATCGTCTGTTTTAGGAAGAACCTATCCATTGGGATAAAACAGAAAGACGGTCAGCTTAGTCTTTAGGGAAGTCAGCATTTCTCCTGGCCGTCCGCAGGGGCAGCTGTGGAGTGTTCATTAGCATCAATATTGCACAGTGTAGAGTCGGGGGAAGGGGCTCTAGGACTTGGGAGAGGGGGTGATGAGGTGATGGTGCACAGGTGACAGAGACCAGGTTAGTCCAAGAGTGCAGGTGGACCTTTCCTATCTGCATTGCCTAGTTCTCTTCGTGTATATGTGTGTGCGTGCGTGGCTGTGGCTGTTTGAGTTTTCGTCTTTCTGTAAGCACTGGAGAACTGAAATATGGTGATGTTTGTGACACATGCACATTGAGAAGGCTTTTTCCAGCTCCTGCCATGTGCGGAGCAGGCAGCGAATTTCCACCCTTGAGTCTGTGTCCTGGGAAGACGATTCTTTTCCCAAATGGAAGTCATATGATGTTGCTGTTTATGCGAACAGGGTATTACACACAAGGAAAAGGCTTTTGAGAGAATAAGATTGAAGCATTTGAGAAAGAGAAAAATCTGAAATCATATTTTATTTCTTCAGAACGATGATAGTTAAACATAGAAATCTGCAGTGTCTCTTCTTTTGTTTTATGTTTGTTTTAAACAATTCCACCTCTTCTCCCCGCTCCCTATCTTCTAAAGAAATAGCAAGTGAATGCTAAGGGCCATTTCCATAATTCCTCAGAACTCCCCAAAGAGGAAAACAGTCCCTCCACGAGATTCCTTCAGCTTCATTCAGGAAGACACAGGGAGGAGAGATGCTGCAGCTTCCGGGCTTCACTCTCATTCCTCTCTAATGGCCTTGAAATGTATTATTATGCAAATGTGAATTTTGATACTGAATTTAAGAAGAGGTTGTTGGATTTTTCTTTTTTCAAAAAAAAAAAGATCCCATATGTGGTCATCATTGCTTCTTTATTTTGTAACGTGAATTGTAACTATGCATTCTGCAAAGAGGGGGGAGGAGAGGGCAGAAAGGGGAAGGAAGTAGCTTTGCATCCTTGTTCTACAGTTTCTGTGTCCATGGTATTCCCCCCCCCACGTGCTGGCAGGGAAGGGGAGTGAGAGCAGAGGCAGTAAGGTCGGCACAGTGAGGTAGAACGAGACCTCTGTCCGCCGGCCCACCTGCCGGCCCGGCACAGTCTGGGGGTCCTGCGGTTCTGTCAGCCCGTGTGGTCCCGGAGTCTCCGTCTTAGCCGTGCAGTGTTAACCTGGTGCAGTGGTGGGGCCCCAAAGGCTCCAGTGTTCTCTGGAAAAAAGTACTCGTCCTTTCCTGAATTCAGAACCCTTTCAAGCTCAGGAAACCATGCCTCACTCTGCTGACCTTAATCCTTATGTCAATTTCAAAAAAGACCTCCTCCTCCTCCTCCTCGCTCCATTTTAATTTTTCTTTCTTCTTTCTTAATCGTTTTTAAGTGAATTGAATTATAAGGAAACTCTCTGGCTCTGTGGGGCAGGAGACTGTTGCTTGATGGTCCTCTTCCCCGTCCACGACCCTCAGCCGCGCGTCAGCTCCCTGCTTCCTTTGCATCTGTGAAGCTGCGTGTAGCTGTGAGCAGTGAGGTGTCCGACCCGGGAGAGCCTGCAGCCTCCTCTTTGTCCTCACAGAAGCGCTTTGCTGATCTTGCCTGTGGTGAGTCGTGGCGCCTGCCCTGCTCTGGTCTAGGCATTATTTGCAACACACAGTATCGTAAGCGAGAGATTGTTCTGCCCACAGTCAGTGTTTCCGTGTGGTGATGTTCACAGTACTGTAACGAGTAACAGACTTGATCACAGTCTCCTCGTGCCCCTGCAAGGCTGCAGAGGCACCATCTTATCAGGGTTCCAATCTGCTAGATTGCCTTTAGACAAAAAAAAAAACAAAACAAAACAAAAAAATGAAATTCTGACGTTTCAACTGTCTAACACAAAACAATACCTCGAGGTACATTTCCCCTGCAGTGTAGACCCTTAACTCCCCTCTCCTTTTCTGACATCAGTGGGTTATCCTTTTAAAAATATGAATGTGTAAATAGCAGGATAACTTTTACAATTTTTTCTTTGCTGTGAAAGTAACCCTAAAATATATTTTCTCCTTTTTTTTTTAAGCCATCATGTTTGAGAGGAGAAAAGCAGAACAGGTCAGGGGAGTGGACTTACATTTGTGGGGTGGTGGTCTCTCCGTTGCCTCCCGTACACAGTGACAGCAGACCAGCGTTTGTACCATTGTGAGTAGGTGCCACCTATTCCGGCTCTAGGTCCAGGGTGGGGAGTGTCTGGATTCCTCTCTTTCAGAAGGTCCGCCACCTCCAGGGACTCCGGAGTTTTCTCTGCCTGAGACCTTGAACTCTCGGCCTTTCTTGGTTCGCACACACACGTACATGCACGCACACTTTGAGTTACTCAGTCGCATCCTGTAGGTCATAAAGAGAATTAGTCCCTGGCATTTCAATGTTGTGCTTTAGAATTCATAGCCTTGTCAAGTTGTGATGCTCCGGAAATGAATTGATTTCTTACTTAGCTGGGAGCTCATCTGAGACAGGCAGACGACCTCCCTGAAAGGCGCGTGCAACCCTCAGATGCTTCTCCCTCCATGAGGCTTGAAGCTGACACTAGGTAGACAGAAAGAAGTTTCACAAGTGCTGCTTGTAGGGACGTGTCAGCTACTGCTCTCTTAGATTCAGGCACCCACGAGGCAGGGTCAGAATGGGTCCTTTTGAACAGCTTCTCCAGCAACCCCCAGCTCCCCCCATCTTAAAGGTAAACCCTGTATCTGTCAAGATGCCCTTTTTTGAGCTCGCTCACCTTGTACAGTGACGATGTCCTTTGAGGGGAAGAAGCATGCTACTAAACACGCGTTCACCGCCCGCCTGCTGATCTGGGCGCCGCTGGCCTTCAGGGTTTATTTCTGTTGGTTGTGTGGAGGCCCCTTTTCTGTCCATCTCCTTCTGCTGATCCTTCCTGAGTTCTCCCTGCCCTTCTGTCCCGTACACCGGAGGCTCCCTAAGGGCTTTGCTGGTTTCTGCACTTCTGTCCTGGGACACTCCCCCCACCACCCTTTGCACACACCAGTGACCAAAGTGTGTCCAGTGATCTCACAGAAGACATCAAAAAACGGTGCATGCACCGTGGGTGTGCTCACAGACACGCGCACAGACTCTGCGCCCTTGGCCTTAACCTCAGGATGACTTACGGTGCAGGAACATTTTTAACAGGTTTTAAAAAAATTTAAAAAAATACCCTTCTGGGAGGAAAAAATAAAGCAGACACAACAGCTCAACTGTGCCCACTCCTGACTCTCCACCATTTGCTTACAACTTACTCTGTGCCCACCCCACCCCATCCCTGTTTTGAGTAACCAAAAACAGATAACAGAAGCAACCTGAGGAGAGGTTTCTGGACTATTTTATCTTTCTCCATGTAGATGGAGATATATATGCTGCTTTGGGTTCCATAATCCTAGGGGGCTATGTTTACATAGTAAAATACATCCTACCAAATCAGGAAACTGAGTAAGGAAATCTCTGCAGTCAGAGTTAGGTCTCTGATGGTGAACAAGAGAAGCGAGGGTTCCTGGGGGTGGGGCAGAGGAGGCGAGGCGGAGAAGTACCATCTAATGGCTTGTGACACGTCGCTCCTTCCTCCTTTCTCCTCCCTTCGCTTCTCTCCTTGCCCCCTTAAAAGAAGGTGCAGAGAAGGGCATCAGAAAGAGGCTGGATCTTTAAAAGGCAGCTTTCCAACTTTGCACACAAACAGGTAACAGGAAGGTACAGCAAAACTCCTCTCATCTGAAACACTGTCAGCAGAAACAAAACCTGTAAACATGACCCAATGGCTGCACATGTTGATGCTCTCTGCAAGTTACCTAGAAGTGTTTTGTTTTTCTTATACTTGAAATAGCTTTTACAATGTTATTTTGGTGGCTTTCTTTTCTCTCTCCTGGTGGGCGATAGAGAAAGTGAACGACGGGGTTGAAGGAAGTTTGAGGGGAGAAAAGGGAGGATATGGCATTGTCTTTTTTTTTTTTTTCTTAAACATAGAGGTTTAATCAAACTCCCATATGTTGAAATTGCTCCTCATATTACTGGTTTTACATGGACACAGAAACTAGGCACTTTAGAGGTGCACTTGCATGGCAGGCTGGGCCCCCCTTTTCTATATTTTATTTTACTTTTTTAGTATAGTGGTACTTAAAATCACTGGTTCACTTAAAAAACAAACAATAAAATGTTAAACTCTACTAATGTACAAATAAGCTGAAAAGTTGCATTTTATGTGTATTTTTTGCCATAGCAGGTACTGTATTTCTCATGCTGGATTTCAAAAAAAAAAAGTCAAAAACAAAAAAAACTAAAGGGTGGTCTTTTATTGGATTGTGACAGGTTGAGTAATAAGGAATTAAGTCGTCGTCATTTCATTAAAACTGAGAGATGATGTAATGCATATATAAGAGTTTTCTGAAGGGTTTTTCTGGGCTTTTAAACAGCTTATTTTTGTTTTTGTTTAGTTTTTTATTTTATTTTATTTTGGAAAGATATGATTGTATTATGTGCAACTCAGTTGCTTACATTATAACTACAAAATATTTTTGGGTTCCTGGAAAAAAAAAAAGAAAAAAGACTAATAAATGTGTTTGGCTGCTAAGCATTTATTGTGGTTTCCTGTTTTATTCTGCCAATTTAATTTGCTCATTTGTTGAATGTTTATATTTTTTCTGCTCTTCTTCCTCTCCCTGCTGCACACATAAAAGCTATCTGAAATTCAGCATCTGAACTGGGCCTCAACTTTATCTGCTTTGTCTTGTTATGTTTTTGTTGTCGGGGTTGTCAGGTTGGCCTGATCATGCTGGGTTTTGTGCTCCTTGCTGTCTGCCCAGCTGTTGGGTTTAGATTCTCTGAAAGAAGTTGATAATCTCCTGCTGCCTTTTGTTGTTGTTGTTGTTGTGTTTGGCGGGAGAAAACTGGGGTACGGACAAGAGGGAAGATGCCTGCTGCAGCCCAGAAGAGGACCAGCTCGGCGGGGAGCCACCGGCCGGGCCCCTGCCCTGCTCCGAGGGCTCGCCCAGAGGAGCAGGAGAGCCTTACCCTAAAGGCGAGGTTGTTCCCACCTGAACAGTTCCTTATTTATTGTTAGTTGCTAGAGACTTGTTAAAATGCGATCATGAAATGCCTCGAATGGCACAGGGGAAGAGTGGAAGGGAAACTTCTGTTTTCTAGTTCCCAGGTAACGTGTCTGACTTAATTCTCAGAATGCTGTGTGACACAGACGGATAGCAACAAACCTACTTCCTGAAGAAACTGCAGCTCAGCATAATTTAAGTAGTGGTAGTAACACTGAGTGCTTGCTGTAAGCTGGGCACTGCTCTAAGCATGTTATATAAATGTTCACTCGTTTAATTGAAACTTGTCTCAGTCACCATACTAGGAACCCAGATTGGATTCGAAAGTTATCATGCCAAAATGCCTCTGCTGAAAACCACCTGGAATTCTGAGAAAATGGTCTTAAGCAAGTCTGTTGTGCAAAGTGGTAGGCCATTTACCATACAATTCTTACCATAAGATAAGTAAACATTGGGAAATGAGAGGTGAACTAGATGTCAACACCCTGAGGGCCTGCCTGTATCAAGTAAGTACTGTTTTTTTGAGGACTAGAGGTCATTGCAAAACCTGTGAAGACCTTTATCACCAAAGACTTCATTTTAAATTTGGATATTTTGAAAATGCATAAATGGCTAAAGGTGGGGCCATTATAGACTTGAAGATGGTTGTTGAGACATGAGTGTCTGACTCAGCCTTCCTCACCGCTACATGCCCTGCCATCACCTTAGGTGACTTCAGATCCACTTGGAAAATCCATCCTAATGGCCAGGCTGCTGCACTCCTTCCTTCAGTCAGTCCAGCCACACACTCCCATACTCGCCCAAAATTGCACCCCTCAAGAATCACTTAATTTCAGCATCCTTGACCTTGACCCCCTGTCTTCCCAGCTGGTTCTCCCAGCTGGTTCCCCCTCCTCTTTGGCTTTGTTTTGACCTCACCAGCCATTCCAGGACGCTGGCCTGTCTACTTCCTTCCACTCAGTCAGTCCTCTCCTTTTTCTCACTTCCTCCCTAATCCAGTTTAGATTTTATAGCCCATAATTTTAATAATACAGTTGCTAAAATCCCCACTTTGAAAAACCCTATTTTCTATTTTGCACCAGCCAAAAAAGCATCATTAACTACGGGGCAAATAAGGACTCCTGTGAATCCACTGTAACCAACCAGCAATGAGACCTTGACCCCCAGCAAGCATCCTGTGTGTACCAATACATGGAAAAGATCAGAGGTATCTGGAAGGTGCCCCGAGACTCCTTCCAAATTACAGAGAGATGCTTCCCCCTTAAGTGCTGGTCCCTCCAGTGCTTGAGATCCTTTCCCTTCCTGCCCCCTTGGCTACTTTTAACTCCATTCTCTCTTCAGCTGATCAGCTGGAGTCCTTGCCAGTCCACGTGCTCAAATCCATCCCATGGTCAACACCTTCTGTGGGCCCACATTCTAGTTCCTCCCTTGCCAGCTGCTGTCCCATTTTTCTTCTCAAGAAATTCTCTCCTTCCTGGTTCTCTTCCAGCCTGGTTTCTGCCTCTATCAGCCCCCTGAAAGAGCTGCCTCTAAGGCACTAGCAACCCCCCTAGTCCAGTGGAATGACCACTGCCTCCGGACACCACAGCCCCTAGGTCTCCCTTTATGCTCTAACCTGTCCTTTACCTCCCATGTCGCTTTCATCCTCATACCTGGCTGTGAAATGTTGGATTTCATCAGCTCTCACATCCAGGCCCTCCTTCGTTCTCGCTGTGCTAACACCCTGGACAGTGTCATCCACCTCGCTGGCCGCCTCTCTTACTCTCCTTTTCCCTCTGACTGAGCTCTAATTTTGGCGTGGCCCTGGGCCCCATCCTGAATTTTGTTTTCTAGTCAGGCTTCTCTCCCTAGATGAGTTCACCTGGTCGTGTGGTTTTAAATACAACACATGTCCAAATTACATCTCCAACCCTGGACTTCCTAATCTGTCTATCCAACTGACTAACTGCCTGTCTACTTCTAAATCCACTGGGCAAATCCCTCCACCCTCCTTGTCAAATCTCCTTCTTCCCCGGTCTTTCCCATCTCAGTAAATGGCACTACTGATCACCTGACTGTTCACACCCACAGCTTCTCCACATGGCTTATTTAGTCCATACTAAACATAAACCCTCAAACAGTCCACATCCCTCACATCTCACCACAACTAACTCTTGGGTCCAACCACCTAGAGCACTGTAGCAGCTACCTAGAAGTCTGCCATCTTTCTCTTGACCCCACCCCAGACTCTTCTCTGTTCATGCCTCTACCTTTCAGTGGTTTCTCTTGCAGTTAAAATCCAAACTCCATACCATGGCCCATAAACCCCACACAAATCCCATGTACGGTCGCATTCCCTCTGACCTCCCAGTCGCAGTCTCAGACTAGCCCTGTCAGCTTTCCCTTTTTCTTAATCACAACAATTTCATGCCCACCTTAACGCCGTTATATTTATTTTCCCACTGCCTGGAATGCTCTTTTCCCTGTATCTTTGTGTAGTCTCTGATCAAATGTGAGGTCTTACTTGATTATTCTTTCAAAAAAATAGTTGTCACCACCTCCACCCCCACCCTAAGCTGCTCTGTGCTCTTGTCCTGCTAAAGTTTTTTTTTAAGCTGAAAGAATTTTATTGTTAGCACTTGTGTATCAGCCACCTAGATCCTGTCATTAACATTTTACTATACTTGTTTTATCATATATTTACCCACCTGTGTATCCATCAGTCACTCCTTTTATGCACTTCAAAGTAAATGCTAACATCAGTGTGCATCCCTCTAAATACTTAAGTAGGAATATCATTTGCTACAGTTCAACATTGGTTTTGTTTTTTCTTTGATATAAGATTTATATTCCATGAAATGTACAAATTTAATTTACATTTGCTAAACTTTTACAAATGCTTGTGTTTAACCCAAACCATTATCAAAATACAGAACGTGACCATCACCCGAGAGGATTCCCTACGCCCTTTCCCAGGCAGCTCTGATTTACCCTCCTGGGCTTTGTCCTACTATATTTTCTTCATAAAACTTATCACTTTCTAAAATTATCTTGTTTAGTCTCTGTTAGCCATCTCCCTCACTGGAATGTAAGCACCAAAAAGGGCAGAATTCTTTTCTGTGTTGTTCACCAGCTCCAAATCCTGAAACCTCCTATGGCTTTAATTACCATCTACATGCTAATAGCTGCTAAATTTGTATTTGCAACCATTACTGAGCTCCAGACTTGTATATATAATTGCCTACTCAGCATTTTGAAACACCTGGCTATCTTAATCGCTCTGCAAACTCAATAAATTCAAAGAGAAGTCCATCCTGCCTGTTGCACCCCCTCTCACCCCATGATAAATGGCATTACCATGCTTTCAGTGGTAAAACTTAGAAACATAGGAGCATCCTTACTCCGCATGACTAAAACCCATCACCAAGCTGGATGGATTGCACGTCTTAAATTAATCTCTTCCTTTTCTTCATTTCCTCTGCCACTTACTTCCTTTGTCTAAATTAGATCACTGACAGCCTGAATCTACTGCATTAGCCCAGCTGGTTTCTCACTTGGCCTTCACTCCAGTTCCCCTGCCCCCAATCCATTCTACACATAATAGCTGAGATATTTTTCAAAACATGAATCTGATGGAGTCATCCTCTAGCCTAAAACCTTTTAGTGGTTTCCCATTGCTTAGAATAAAACCCCCAAATATCTTTATTTCCAACTAGGTTCAGATGGTCTGGCTTCCATCTACTTCTCCAGATTTACCTCCCTCTCTTCTCTCCCTCTCCACTCTAGCCTCATCAGCTGACCACTACATCTCAGGCCTAATACAATGCTTGGCACACGTTATGCACGATTGTGAAATGAACCATCCTAAAGGATAGCAGAACATCACATCAAGAATTTAAGAAACTAGGTATTTTTAAAGCCTGAAATAAAAACAGAAGGACAGATGTAAAACTCCTGATTTAGAGATGTTGTTGTAGCTAACAGTGACAACCAGCGGGAAGTGTCTAGGTGGCCTTTGAAGACTGAGAACCAAAGCTCTGGAGAACCCCGTGGACTCAGAAGGTAAGACCTGCAGATGTGCAAGCATTTTCTAAGGGGAGTGAAGGTGAATTAAGTCTTGAGGAAATTCCCACTGCTTCCTTTTCCAGGAGTGAGAGGAGGAAGGATCACCGAAGTGCAGTCACAAAGGGAGAAGAATCAGTACAGTTTAGTTTTCAAAGCAGGAAGGAGGGGTTATCAAAAAAGCTAAATGTTTCAGTCAGCCAAGAGGGATGATTTAGTACCCGGGGGGGGGGAACTAGCTCAAAAATCAAAATGATTTAAAGATGTACATTGGGATGCTTTTTGTGTTCTTTCCCAGCCCATCCTGTTTCCTGCGTGTCTACCTGCCCCCACCATAGACTTTATTAGTGATTCTGTATGCAAATAGGCAAACATATATATTATGGAAAGAACCTACTGTTTATTAGAGGAAGTTATTGGTGATCAGTGAGAGTGCAGTTTAGAGGAAATGAGAGAGACAGAGGTTGCACTGCAGTGATAAGGAATACATCAGGGAAGGGAACAAATTTACTGAATACAGGAGCCCCAGACCTCTCGCTGTACACCTGGGGATCATGAGGCATGTCTTACAGGTGAGAATATCCAAGTGCCAAGAGACTGAGTAATTGCCCAAGTCGCACAGCTAATAACTGGCAGTGCCAGGAATGGTTGTTGATCCTCACGTGGATTTAACCAGATCATGTGGTGAAGAGGCAGCCAGAAACAGGTTTCTGTGTTAAGGAGATAACAGCAAGTGAAGATGTTTCTATAGTGGAAGAGACCTGTGCATTTAAAAAAGATAATAATAATCAAAGGAGAAGAGAGGCAGAACTGGAGAGACTGCAGATTTGACATAAAATAATTGAAACAACAAGATCCTTCACTGAATGAAGAGACAGAATGAAGGCAGGAACTCCTACTGGAGGAGGAAAAGTAACAGCAAAGTGAAGCAGAGCCAGGAGAGAGGCCAGAAGACTGAGGAGACAGTTGAGTTCGCAGTAGTCACAGTGGAAAGTGAGAGCAGTAAGCTCAGTGCAGCACAGCAAAGCAATGACAGCCCTGAAGCACTCTGCAACAAGTGGGAATTTGCAGGGAGCAGTCTTCATCTTTCCAAAGTTGTCTGCCCTCACCCCCAAAACCAATCCTCGGCAGCTCCAGAGGGGAGGTGGAAGAAGACCCAGGTGGTAAGCCCAGGTTAACTGATGGGCTTCTTCGATGGCAGGGTATTCCAGAATTGGTGCTGCAGTCACTTCTGACAATTCTCAAGCCCAGGTGGAGACACGAAGGATCTATGGAATGAGGACACTGGAGAAATGTGAGAGATGTGCAGACATGAAGGATCTATGGAATGAGGACACTGGAGAAATGTGAGAGACTGTGGGAAGAGGAAGTGCAACTTCAGGATCAAACTTGCGCCTTGGTGACTGGGCCTTGCTTCCCTTTGTGCGCTAAGCTCCTTCGGGCAGCATTCATTCACCCAGCACTTATTGAGCACCTATGCTATGCTAGTCCTGTGTTAGATCCACCTGCCAGGGACACGGCTGATCACGACAGACGTGACCTCCACCCCCACTGAGTTTGCCATGGATGGGAAAGGCAAACAACACTGAACTCTGGTGAGAGTTATGAGAAAGGCCTATAAGAAGCCAGGAGGTCACTCATCATCTATAAAATCCCAGAGGTGAGGAGGGAGAACACTACAGGGTGGTCCATAGGTGTGTGAATAAATCGTAAATAAACTAACACAAATGGAAAGGTGACAGGAAAAGAAGTTGTCAAAGACAAGATCTTGGAAGTCTTGAGATCTAATCAGCAACTTTTAATATCCCTAAAGTATTATGGTTACCGGAAAAAGGGCTGTTCACATAAGCAAACAAGCTGAGAATTCAAAACAGACCTCTCCTGATAGACACTCCGAAACAGGTAATTTCAAAGCAGCACAGGACCTGCTACTGTAGTGCAAAGGAAAGGGTACATCTGAATCTGGTAAGAACCAAGAGCCTGGAGCCTGCCCCCTGCATTTAACTACTAGCTCTTGCCCTTCTATATAAGCAGTCACACAAGAATTCAACCTGCTTGCCTTTGTTTTCTATATAAGCAGTCACACAAGAATTCAACCTGCTTGCCTTTGTTTTGTCATCTGCAAAATGGAGATCATGATAATGGCTGGCATTTACTGAACACTTACTCTGCACTGGAGAGTAGTAGTGTGTTGTATTGTATCATTTAATAATACCTGAAGAACTCAAGGATCCTCACATGGATTTAACCAGATCAGGTGTGTAAAGCACTCAGGACAGGACCTGATACCTACTGAGACCTCCGTAAACGTTAGTGGTTTTATTCTTAGTGGCCTACCAGAGGGAAGAGTAGGACCATCAGGGAACATTTTCTGGACTGGGCCTTTAAGTATGAGGTAGTGAGGGAGAGGTGTTCCAGGATGACAGGGAATGCCATACCCAGCGTGCTGGCTACATAATGGCTAACAGTGCAGGATCTGAAGTCGGGCGGCTCCACTTATTAGCTGGGTGACCCTCTGCAAGTCATCAGCTTCTAGGAGTCTCAGTTCCAGCGCTTGCTGAAATCCATTTTTACTACAGTTTCCTGCAAGGGGCTCACTTGGCACTCAATGAATGCCGATTTCCCTTGGGCATCTTGTTTTCTCCTGAGAACTGCGCTGGGCGCCAGGCAGGTGGGCGACAATAATAATAGCAAACACACAAGAGGGCTTTCTGAGTGTCCCAGACATTGATACTCAATCTTCAGAGCAATCTTAAAGGCAGGTCTTAATGTACCTTTTTTCAGGTGGGGAAAGCAAGACACAGAACTGTAAGTAACTTGTGAAGCGCTAATCACGTTGTCTGTCAACGAAGAGAAACTCCTAAAACCTGAGCAGCGAGTCGCCGAAACTCCGCAACCTTGAGAGCTCCAGTTTCCCGGAGCCCCGGGGGTGGGACCAAGTGAAGGAAGTCCCGCCCCGCGTGGAGGAAGGTCCGCCCCGAGCTTCCGCTTCCTCCCCGCCGGCCTTGCCCGTCCCGACGGGGTCGCGTGTTCGGGATGGCTGCGGGAGGAGACCGTGGCGGGAGGGAGGAGGCCTGCGGGCACGACAGCTACCGCTCGCCGCTTGCCTCCCGTTATGCCAGCCCGGAGATGTGCTTCGTGTTTAGCGACAGGTACAAATTCCGGACCTGGCGGCAGCTCTGGCTATGGCTGGCGGAGGCGGAGCAGGTAACGCGTCCTGGGGCTGAGAGGCGGGCCCGCCCCTGCACGTGCCGGGCTGGGCACCGAGCTGGACTGAGCCGCCAGGGCAGCTGCCCCGCTATTTTCGGCCGGGTGTTCCCTTTCCAGAGGAGCTGCGGCCCCAGGAAGGCCAGGGCAGGAGGCCCGGGAGCCGCCACCTGTTGCTTCTCATGTTTTTTAATCATCGAGGGTTAGAGCCACAGAGGGGACCTCGAGAAGTGCGGTCTCCCGTTTCAGGGAGTGAATCTCGGCGGTTCCTGCACGGGTACGCTGCTGAGCGCTTGTTACAGGCCGTTGTGCTCGATTCTCTGCACGTCTTACCCCCTTTAACCCATGAAGACTTGGCAAGCTAGGTGGTGATTTCCCCGTATTATTGGGGAGAAGACCAAGCCTCAATGATAATCCAGCGAGTTAATTGCTTCTAACCGTTAACAGCGGAACCCAGGTGTGAAACCGCGTTCAGTGCAGAGCGAAGCGCTTAGCCACTTCATCTTCCACAGTGCCGCAGTGTAGTCCGAGACAGAACTGTCACTGCAAAATCCGTGTTTCCTGGGCAACCATTTCCGCCCTACTCGGCTGCCTTTTGTCTCTGGGGAGGGAGAATCAGGGAAGGGGGTTATTAGACGATATTTATGGTTTCTCATATAAGAGCTGCGTGTAGAGCTGTTCAGCTCATGGGTTTCAGAAATAGCTCCCAACGGGACTTCCCAGAGGAGCTGAAGGAAGCTGAAGGTGATCCAGAGAGCTATAAAGTTTCAGAGGAAAATGCCACAACAAGCAAGATGGCGATGTCCTCCCAAATGACTTAGTAAACCCAGAAACGATCTGAGTAGTGCCCAGGAAGGGTGCACGGTCCCCGAACAGAAAACTTTTCTTCCTAGATTATTCCCCTTTCCTATCACTGTACACAAGGAAATAAAATGACACAAATACTCTCAGACATATCTGCAGTGCCTATTCTGTGTGTGCCTGGCAGTTTGAAGACCTTGCATGTGAATAGTTTAGTAATCCTCAAAACAACTCTTTGTGACAGGTCCTGTTTTACAGATGATAGAATGACGATACAGAGAGATTTCATGAACTGTGGGCTCAGATAACAATAGCAGATCGTAGAGGAGGACATGAATGGTGTGTTGTGATTCGCGATGTATTAACATGTACCCTGTTTTCTATTGTATTTGATTCTCTGTGTAGGTGAGGGTAGTGGCACTCAGCGATTTTGCCAGGGCCACCATAGCTGGTAAATAAAAGCTTCAGGCTGGGATTGAAATGTAGTCTGAATATGTGTTCTTTCCTCTGGCCTGTCCACACATTGCCTGAAATGCATACAGTTTTGATACCAGCCTGAGTTTGGATTATCTATTAGTTATGGTGTCAAAATTAGTAGCATAAATTACATAATTAAGAAAAAAAAAAACCTTGGGGAATGAGATTTGGAGGAATGCAGAAAATTAGGAGTAGGGAATGAATTTTGAGATGATGCATTGCTTGGAGGTAGGAAGCAGTTTTGACCACACTGCCCCCTGCTGCTTTGCTTTGAGAGGAGCCCTGAGAGGTCATATCTAATGACTGAAGATCCAAGGCACCTTGGCCAGAGGTGGTTATTAAACACTTGAGATGTGGCTAGTGTGACTGAGAAATTGAGTTTTTACTTTTTATAAAGTTTAAATGTAAATAGCTACATCTAGCTAGGAGCTACCATCTTGGACAAGATAGGTCTTAAGATGTGAGCTCCTTTCCAGGGTCAGGACTTGGAACTTTCAAGTGAGGTTTGAATAAATTTCACCAATGTATATATTCAGTACTTGGCCCCAGGGTTCAGAGCTGCCTGTGGGCTGCCAGCTGTTTTTTTGGCAGCCTGATTTTTTTTTCAGTGATGGATGAATGTAAGATGTTGATGTGTTTGTTTTCTCATAAGTGCTCCTGGAATTGCTTCCAGTTGCTCTGAATTTGCTGCACATAATTTGTTGGCAAAACTACTAACAGCATTCCTAATTTTGGTTTCTTGACAAAATCCATCTAGATCAAATGTAAAGCTGTGGCCTGGGTCCTACACTTTGGGCACTTAAGTGCCAGACACTAAGGAGCAAGCAGTAAATACCACAAGCTCTCAGAGTATTCTAGAGGGGAGAGACAGGCTAATAAATTTGTAAAAATGTCATGTGGTGATAAGTGCTCTAAATAAAACCAGGCTAAGGGAATAGAGAGAGACACACAAAAGAAGGAAAGGAAAGACCTCTCTGAGAAGATGACATCTGAGCCCTGAGACCAGAACATGTGAGGGAGTGAGCAGAGACACAGGGGCAGAGGGAACAAAAATCAGGGTTACATTATTGTTGTATATATTGGATTTTACTTAGAATATAATTTACCATAATTCATTTAGAAAATTGTTCCTTCCTCCCCCTGTCCTTTTAGTTTAGTTGCCCCCAGTTTTTGTTTAAGAATTGGGAGGTAGGGCATACATGGTAACATGAACCAATTTTTTTTCAGTGTCATTTTTTCAGTTGAAGTAATTGTGACATAAGAGGTTATTTTATTTTGCCTGTTCTGCAGACATTGGGTTTGCCTATCACAGATGAACAAATCCAGGAGATGAAGTCAAACTTGGACAACATCGACTTCAAGATGGCAGCTGAGGAAGAGAAGCGGTTACGACATGACGTGATGGCTCATGTGCACACATTTGCCCACTGCTGCCCGAAAGCTGCTGGCATCATTCATCTTGGTGCCACCTCCTGCTATGTGGGAGACAATACAGTAGGAGCCCGTGTTGTTTTGTTTCCACTTAGGACTCAACCTTTCTAATGCATTTATAAGCTTTATTTGATTCTGTCCATTTTAGGAAGTGACTCCATAGATCTTAGTATCTCACTGCTTAGGAATTTTCTGCTTTTGAAATCCTTCCAATCTAAACTATAAGCGCCTAATGATCTCCATAAAATAAGGTCTACAGATTCTGCCTCCACCTTGGTATGCTGGATGAAAGCTGAGATCTTTGCATTTTAGTGGCCAAGGTAGTTTTCCAAAGGGATTTTCTTCCCAAGTCCTTTATAACTCCTTGCTGTGACTTCTGAAAAGAAGAAAGCATTGTGTTGTAATTCTTAAACATATCCTTTAGTTAGCAGAAGTGTCTCATGGACCTAAAAAAGTAATGGCAAGCATTTTCCTAAGAGTTTACCAGGTGTCTGATGCTATTCTGAGCCCTTTATATGTGTTTCATTTATTCTTCACAACAACCACAAGAGACAGATGCAATTATCACCATTTTTAAATAGCTTTATTGTGGTATAGTTTAATACCATAAAGTTACCATTCTAAATGTCCGGTTCAGTGAGCTTTAGTAAATTTCTGCAGTGATTTAGCCTCCGCACACCACAGTGTTAGACCACATCCCTCACCCCAAGGAGTTCTCCCTTGCTTGTTTGCCCTCAGTCTCCACTCCTGCTTCCAGTCCCAGACAATCACTGATGTGCTTTCCGTCCCTATAGTTGTGCCTTTTTCTTAAAATTTCATGTAAATGGATTCAGGACATGTAGTCTTTGGCTCTGGCTTTATTAGTCCTATATCCACAGATGAGAGGCTGGAGAACTTGCTGTAGGTTTCACAGCTAGAAAGAATAGAGGACTGGGTAGAACGGCTCCAAAGCTGTGCCCTTCATCACAGTGGGACCAGAAGTTAGATTCCAGATACACTTCCAATTTAGAAAGAAGCCAGTAATTTTTAAGTTGCCCCAAATAACATTCTTTTGTCCAGAGCAGTACTTATTAAAGGCATCTGTGTGTAATTGGTGAGTCAGATAATGGGAGAAGAACAGTCCTCTAACTTGAAATATCCTTGTTAAAAGTACAGAGTGTGTAGTTGGGCTCAACAATTACTGCCTAATGAGCATGTGTTGGAGTTGTCCGAAACACTTACATCTCCTAACTCCCTCAAGAACAGCTTTAAATTTCCTAAACCTCGGTCTTCTGGTTCATGCCTTTTTTTTTTGTTAGCAGTGGTAGACATGACAAAAAAGGGAGAAGAAACTAATGGAATGCGCCCTGTGGATGCTTTTTAGAAACTTGACAGGAAGACAAAAACTGTTGACCTGGACATCTTCACAGTATTCACAGGGTTACCTCTATCATTTTCCAGTTATTTTAGATACCACATAAATAGGGCTTTCTAAGTATAAGGATTATGTGCTTATAGATTTCAGCAGTACTGCTAACTCGGTGTGCTTTTGAAACAGTAACAGAAACGAACAAGTTCTGTTAGCATCTTCTGGCGTGCATGGTGTCTTGCTAAGAATGATACAGGCAGCTAGCTGAGAAACCCAGTTGTGATTGCCAAAAAGTCTTCTGTCATAATGCTGTCTGGATGGAGCTGTTTAACAAAAGACTGCTTCATCTTCCTTTGCAGGACCTGATTATTCTTAGAAATGCATTTGACCTGCTTTTGCCAAAGGTAAGAAGTTGGCAGAAGTCCCGCTGTGACAGGAGGTGGGCACCACCTTGAGTGAGTCAGCACAGTGTAACTCTAAATAAACATTTACTCAGGTGAATGATCCTACGTCTGACCTGTAAAACTAATTGTTTCTTCTTGAGTTAAAACACTGTAAGTTAATAATGCTTTTTAAAGCACAGCCTTTTAAGTGAAGGAAGTGTAACCTGCAGCATGCTCCTGGAATATGTGGGTCAGATTTATGATTTTTGTCCTGTTTTTCTTCACGAGCGTGCCGGTAGTGTTTACATTGTGCAAAAATAATTTGTAACTTTTTAGGTGACATTTTTAGCTCAGTTTTTGAATGTTGGTTAGTATGAACTCTTCAAGGCACTTTAAGACATAAAGGTAAAAAAAAAATGACCTCTGCCTTCTCTGAGCTGGAGATGTAATTTTATATGAAAGTGTCTCCCAGTTTAGCTCCTGTTTACATAAAGTGCTCAGCCTGAATTCACGTTCTTTCTACCACGTGGTCTTTCTCACAGCTTGCCAGAGTGATCTCTCGGCTTGCCGACTTTGCCAAGGAACGAGCCGATCTTCCCACCTTAGGTTTCACACATTTCCAGTAAGTGAGGTGATTACCTCTTGGGAATTGGGCTTGTTTATGTGCAACTGGCTTTTATTTATTTCTTCTCCCTTCTCTGTGGTAACCTTGAAGGGAAAAAAATTCAAAACATAATATAAGTAGATAACTTGGGGTGCTTATAAAGAACAAACCTTGTATCTACCTTAAAAGCTGTACTGGTGAGAGAATAAGTTTAATGGTTCATTTTATTGGGAAATACGTATCAAGAGCCTTAGCAAGTATTCTTGATTCAATGATTCCATTCTTGAGAATCCCGAGAAAGTAGTCCAAATTATGGGGAAAACCTTATGTACAAAGATCTTTGTTAAAATATTATTTATGATGGTAAGCATTGAGCTAAATGTCCAAGAATAAGAGAATAATTAAAAGTATATAGTATATCCACAGGTTGGAATAATATACAGCCATTAAAATGATGCTTGTAAGACTAATACCATGGAAATGTGCTTAGGTTAACGTTGTGAGGGAAAGTCAGCATATAAACTGTACAAAGAATGGAAGAAAGTACACCACGATGTAAATGCTGACTACTCTGGTTTATGACAGAATAGGGTAAATAAGTTTTTCCCCTACTCTCTGTAGTTTTTAGTTTTTGAATGTGCAAGTATTTTTATGATTACTGGATAAAACCTTTTATTAAGGCTGATGATGTCAGTTTGGGAATGCTACATTTGAGTAGTGGTATGTTATCATCTGCCTTGTGTTTTGATGGGATGTTGCTACGGCAACAAGGGTATCATTTCCTGTAACTCAGGAGAGCCTGTTGAGTTTCCTCTTCCTTAAAATCAGGGCCTCTGTTATTGGTAGCAGAAACCAGAAGAAACTGTTCATGTGAAGGAGTCAGTGCTCAGTGTGTGTGGCTTGGCCATGGTAGATGTTGCCTTCTGTGCCGGCTCCCTGCACACCTAGTGTCGCTGTGTTGCAGCTCCTCTCCTGCATCTGTTGGAGCGTGTTCAGCAGGCATTCCAGTGTCCCCCTGGGATGGCGTAATGAGCGGCGTCTGCTGCCGCAGTTGGCGGGCGTTAGGGACGCAGGAAATGATGTTGGGTGCGTAGACACCACTGCAGAAGGGTCAGCCTGGTAATTAAAAAGAAGCAGCTTTACTGAGATATAACTGACATACCAGAAAATTCACCCATTTAAAGGATACAGTTCAATGTGTTTTTTGTATATTTACAGAATTAATGCAGTCATTAGCAATACATAATTTCAGAATATTTCCATCACCCCCCAGAAAACCCTCTACCCATTAGCAGTCCCTTCCATTCCCCTATTCCCTAGCCCCTGGCAACCACTTTTATTTTTAATTTATTTTATTTTATTTTATTTCATTTTATTTTCTAACTATGAATTTGCCTCTTCTGGACATTTCATTTAAGTAGAATCATACATTCATCCTCTGGTGACTGGCTACTTTTCACTTAGCATGGTGTTTTCTGTGTTCATTCATGCTGTAGCATGTGTCAGTATTTAATTTCTTTTACAGCCAAATAATCCATTGTTTGACTGTGCCTCCTTTTTTCCATTCACCAGTTGCTGAACATTTGGCGTTGTTTCCACTTTGTTGCTACGGTGTATAATGCTGCTATGAACAAGGCCACTCATATATTATTATTTATTTTTTTGTACCATTAATCTATTAGCTGGAGTTGACAAGGAAAACTCGCAGGAGATTAATTTGGGGCTGTGTACCCTGGCTTTTGATGTGCCTCCTATGGACATTACTTGTAGTGTGCCTTGACGTCTCCAGCTGTCAGTATCATTAGCCTCATAGAGAAATTCCATCTGGAATAGGCTAGGTCATCTGTTAGAACGCTGAGCTCCCCTGGATAGGGACCTTGTTTGTTTTGTTCTTTGTTATATTTCCAACACCAAGGACACATTAGATACCTGGAAAGTGTTTGTTACATGTATATTTCTTGCAAGGTCTGGGGACAAACAAAACAGACATTGTCTCTGCCTTTATAGGGCCTCTTGATGATGATTAAAGAACTATGCTAATAGCTCTTTAGTTTTATAAACGTTGAATATTTATAAATGATATTGAATCTGCTTAACTGTTACTTGCTTTAAACTTTTTTTTGTTTGTTTTTTTCCCTCCTTAACAAAGACACTGGGGACCGAACCAGGGACTTCATGCCCCCCAAGCACATGCTCCACCACTGAGCTGTACCTGCCCCCCACTCGGCTTAAACTTTTTTGCTCTTATTTTGTCTTTACTTGTTTCTCCATCTCTTACTTTAATTCTTCCCCTTTCCCGAGGTAACAGTGGTTATTAAAAGAAACAATGAAAGCTTTATGAAGTAAGTCATTGGTTTGAGACTTCTTTGTGTTCTCTTTGGGTTGTTTTCAGGCCTGCGCAGCTGACTACAGTTGGGAAACGTTGCTGTCTCTGGATTCAGGATCTTTGCATGGATCTCCAGAACTTGAAGCGTGTCCGAGATGACCTGCGCTTCCGAGGAGTGAAGGGCACCACTGGCACTCAGGCCAGCTTCCTGCAGCTCTTCGAGGGAGATGACCAAAAGGTATTCTGAAAGTGACCAGGGCAATACAGACTCAGCTGTGGGAGCACCAGAGACATCGCTGACCCCAGGATGGTAGGAGCAATTGATGCTGGGATGGGTGGAGTCTGGGCTGGAAGGGGTACCAAAGCTGGAAACCTGGACAGGTTGACATGTCAAGATGTTCTCATACTAGACACACCTGGATTTCTACAGGGATGTCTTTTCTTCCCAAGGTAGAGCAGCTTGACAAGATGGTGACAGAAAAGGCAGGATTTAAGAGGTAGGTAAGTGGGAGAAGTGTTGGCCTCCCTATTAAGTATTGAAAGACTTGTGTTCAGTATACCTCTAGATTTGACCTTAACTCTTTTGGTTTTTGCTTTCTTTCTTCTTCCACCCATTTCCTTCCATCTCTGGCCTGGGTTTTTTCTTCCTGTAGTCTAGATTCTATTTTGTTACAATTTATAAGAAAAAAGGAAGCTATTTAGTTCTGGGTTTTTTAGAATAGCCTTACCCATGTTGCTGTTTCTGTTTCTTTACTGAGGGCCTCCACTGGGTCATCTAAGTCTGGCCATTCACATTGAGAGCCACAAGGCTCACCAGTGGTCCTTGTTTCGGGCACTTCCACTGGGGTGCAGCAGGACAGAGGCACGCTGGACTGTGTTTCCTTCTCAGGTCAGGGCAGCTGTCTGGGTATTAGTAGAAAGGATGGAAGAACAGTTTGTTCCCAGAGCCACTTGTCTGTGAGGTCCTCTGGGCTCAGTGTGTCTTAGTACACCAGTGAGACCAAGCTTTCACTTAGTCTTTTTTGCTTGTTTGCTTGACATGGCCACATTTTGAAATATTGTCACTTAAGGCTGTTTTCTGTTTATTTCTAGGGCTTTCATCATCACAGGGCAGACCTATACACGGAAAGTAGACATTGAGGTGCTCTCCGTGCTGGCTAGCTTGGGGGCATCGGTGCACAAGGTGAGTGGTGGTAGTGATGAGAGAGCTGGACCCCACAGACAGGCCAAACCAGCCTTAGACTTTGACCCAATTGTGGCTCTCAAGAGATGTCAGGCGTCACTTTTAACAACTTGGGGCCCGTCAGTGAAGCCTCTTCACTTAAAGTAAGGTGCATTAAAGGAAGGACTAGCTACAGCATCTTCATTAAGTTCACTTTGCCTTTGTTTCTCCATGAGTTTCACCAAAACATTTCCATGCTCCCTGAATATGTCATTCCAGCTCTTCAGGAGCCAAGAGAAGTCCGAGTAAGTCCCTGTCTAGGAGCTCTCGGGGAGGACGTGCTGGCCTTCAGCTTAGCAGTGGCACAGCTGAACAGCTCGCCTCCTTCACCAGTGCAGTCCTTGCCTCCAGAGCCCCGCTGCTAAGAGTGTGGGTGTTGCCTGTGCCCCTGCTCTTCCCCCAGATTTGTACTGACATACGACTCCTGGCAAACCTCAAGGAGATGGAGGAACCCTTTGAGAAACAGCAGATTGGTGAGTGTCGTGTGAAGACCTGGGAACACCACAGAGATGCTGGGAGGTTTGTGGGCGTGTGTTAGCAGTTTGCCCAGAGCATGGTGGGGCGCTCACTGTTCCCTGAAGTCTTCCTGCCTTTGCTTCTGGTCCCTTAAATGGGCAGGTTCAAGTGCAATGCCGTACAAGCGGAACCCTATGCGCTCGGAGCGGTGCTGCAGCCTTGCCCGTCACCTCATGATCCTGGTCACGGACCCATTGCAGACAGCCTCTGTGCAGTGGTTTGAACGCACACTGGATGATAGTGCCAACCGGTCAGTGGATCGAGGGTGTCACATAAAGCAGGTTGTGGGGAGGACCCAATGAGGGGCCTAGAAGCAGAAGGACTTTATTGAGTATCTCTGTATTCCTTCCTTGTCCCTAAGGACCCTGGATGTAGAAAGAACAGTGTGGTAAGTGTTAGAGTCGAAATATACACGGGATACTCTCTGTGGAACAAAGAGGAGGGAGGGGTGGTAGGGGAGTCAAGGAAAGCTTTACAGGGGAGGTGATGCTTTGAGGCTTAGGAAATCTAGGCATTTTTTAGACATTTAAGACAAGGTTGGGAGCATGTATAAAGGCACAAAGGCAGGAGAAAGAGTTACTAATAGTGTGTGGCTAATAGTCGGGTGGCACAGGAGAATGAAGTCTGTAGCAGATGGTGAGGTGGGACCTGATGGTGGGTAGTAGCCAGTTTATGATGGGCCTTCTAGGCCCTGAAAAGGCGTCTCGATATTGTTCTGAAGGCAGGTGGATGTCAACTGGTATCTTGGCACAGTGGCATCTTGATTAGTTATGAGATGGGTCAGAAGTAATTCGTAGTTACTGATGAGGTACCAGCCTGCATATGACTTTCTAATTTATATTTATACTTATTTGAAAGCATGTATTCTGGTTTGCTTTGCATTCTGCTGGAATTTCTCGAGAGGAAATGATAAATAGTTAAACCTAGCTCTCTGGGATTTGTGCATAATGTCTGGTTTATCTATTGAAATAAAACATGAACTCATTCGGAAGTCAGCCAATGAATATTTTTAGCAGGCTTTGACCTAATCAGATGTGCCCACTAAAATACCCTGCAACAATTTGGAGAATCTGTTGTAAGGGGGCATGGATCTGATCAGAACAAGCTAGGAGTCTACTCTAAAAATCTGAGTCCACACTGGCTCAGTGGTCATGTGACTGAAGAGGCGGGATGTGGATGTAAAGTCAGTGTCAGGCGGGCTGGCCTGGGTGGTTGACTGGAGCGAGCGTTAAGTTAAGGTCTGAGACGGAATGCTGGTGCCATTCACTGAGGCGGGAGCTGCAGAATGGGGAAGAGCGGATTTGAGAGGGTGAGCAGGAGGCAGTGGAAAGTGGATGAATTCAGTCTGGGGTTTGAGGAACCTATAGATAATCAGGTGGAGCTCCCAAGCGGGTGTATGGTCTGGCACTTGGTTAAGTGATCTAGTTGAGAGGTGACAGATTTGGGGGTCACTAGGACACTGGGGTAGTTGAAATCATGAAACTGAAGGAAACTGTCCAAGTAGTGCATCTGGCATGAGAAGTCAGTTGGGCCGCTTCTTGGCACACTTCATGGAAACTGTTATTTGTTTAAAGCGATAACTGAATTGGCTGTTTGTTTTCTAGACGGATCTGTCTGGCCGAGGCATTTCTCACTGCAGATACTATATTGAACACACTGCAGAACATTTCTGAAGGATTGGTGGTATACCCTAAAGTAAGCAGCCTCAATTAAAAAGTAAAATATTAGGGGGGACCTTGGGATGTGGGAAGCGGGGTGTAGCCTTTTCCTCCTCTGGAGTGAGTGTGTTGGGGGAGCTATTCTGGTGCAGGAGGAGTTCTTCCAACCCAGAGCTCACGCTTCAGGCTGTGACATGAGCTCTAGGGAATAAGTCTGTGGAATTCATAGACACTCTTACGGAAAAGTTTGGGAGAGAAGTACTTTGAATTGCTTGAAAACTGTCTGCCAGCGTGAATCATCAGCTCTGGCGTGACTGACAGAGTAGACTTTTCCATTTGCCTGTTTTTAAGTCTAAGGCAGATGGGTTTGTGTCCGTCCTATACTCAGCTCTTGAGGTCAGGCACTGAAATTGTACAGACTTGAGGTTTTAGGAGTCATTCTGATGAAGCAACTTTTAAAGGTTTAATTAAATCAGTATTTCTTTTTAAAATCAAAATAATACTCTGGATTATGAGAAAACTGAAAACTCTGGTGTAGAATAAGACAGGCCTTCCTTTCGTCTTTCTTCATAGATGTGGGAGTTTGTGTCCCTGCTGTGCATTGTTGGTCATGGTTGTAACCTGGGTTATCCTTCTTGGCCTTTCATCCTCTTAGGTGATTGAGCGGCGCATTCGGCAAGAGCTGCCTTTCATGGCCACAGAGAACATCATCATGGCCATGGTGAAAGCTGGGGGTAACCGCCAGGTCTGTAACCCCTTCATGCTCCTGGATTAATTGAAAGTACACCTTTAGTCCTGTCCTCCTCCCTGAAGAAGAAGGCATTTCTGTGGTTACCTTCAGTCATGGTATGGGTGCAGAACAGTGACCATATTCCACCATGTAGAACAGCTTATCTCTGGAGGGTGATTGTGGTGAACGCAGTTTATTAAAAAGTGAATTGCTAAATAATTCATCCTGAAAAAAAAAGTGAATTGCTTAATCACTTGTAGAAAAGGTCCACTCTTAGTGAAGAGACTAGGTCTGAATTTCCATAGGAAATGCCGGAAAGTGGGCTGGACACACAAGCAGAGGGTTCACGAAGCTTTAGAGGAGCTGGCATCCACTTGAGGTTCGTCCTAGGATGTGGTCAGACAGTCAGAATCTTGGTGGAGTCAGACTGAAGGGAGCCACCTCCGCCCGGGGGGCCTTTATGCCACCAGCCATAGACAGCGTGGACGTTCTGTTGCCTGTTAGCAGTAGACCAGCAATGCCTCACTGTCTTCCCAGGATTGCCACGAGAAGATTAGAGTGCTTTCCCAGCAGGCAGCTGCCGTGGTCAAGCAGGAAGGGGGTGACAATGACCTCATAGAGCGTATCCAGGCTGATGCTTACTTCAGTCCCATTCACTCCCAGTTGGACCATTTGTTGGATCCTTCTACTTTCACTGGTCGCGCATCCCAGCAGGTAAGCATCAGAGCACTTGCAGGGCACTGCAGTCTTCCCCGGGTGCCCTCTTGTTACGTGGCTGGGCTGCAGAGCCTGGAGTACTGTCTTTAATGTTTCGGCTTCGTGGAGGTGTGATGAGAGTGGGGCTAGTCAGAAAGAATTCAGAGCAGGTTGCTGGCGAAAAGGTCAAGATTTGGTTGTCTTGAGCTGATTTAAGTATTTCCCCCTGTGGATTTCTCTGAATTCTCTTTTGGCCTGTAGCCTGTGGCGTAAGGACAAAGACTGGATCTTACTGTCAGTAGATCTGGGTTCAGTCGTGACTTCTGGCTTTTGCTGGCTGATGGGATAGAATATGTATCTCATAGGTGGTGGTGGTTGCGTGACCTGAAAGGCCTAGCATAGTGCTTGGTGCGTTGTAAGTATTCAGTAAAGGTCTCGTTTTTCCTCTTAGTCTTTTGGAGACTACAAGGGTTAATTCAGAAACATTTCTTGAGTGCAAACTAAGTGCTCAGATTGTGTTCAGGTCCTGTGTTTAATTCTGGGGCTTCAAAGATGAATAGATAATCTTTATCTTCAAGGAGGTCAGAACTTAGTGGCAAAGACTTGTAAATAAGTCATTATAATACCAAGCAATACATGTGAAAATTGAAAGAAACACGTCTTTGTGGGGGGGTCATGAAGGCAACAACCTTAGAATAGTAGAAGTTGGAAAGACTTCCTTGAAGACATGACATCTGAGTCAAATCTTAGGGACAAGTAGGAGTTACCTGGGAGCCCCCGGCTGAGAAGCTGGCAAACGCACGGACGTCCAACATGGGAGAAAAGGCAGAATCATTGAGGGTTGCCAGAGTATCAAGTGACCCAGAAGTAGTTAGGATTTAAAGTGGAAGACAGGCTGGAACATATCATTTATGTTCACATCACTGGTGTATAGGATTCGAAGGACGTATACTGTGTGTTGGGTGACCAAAAAGGAAGCTGCTGCAATGGGTTAAGGGCTCTGAGCCACAGCTGGGCAGACACGGGCTGTGATTGCAGGCTGTGTAGAGCGTTGGTCACTTGAAAGCCGGTTGAATGGGGAGGAGAGAAAGCAGTGATGGTTTGGGCTTGGGTAGTGGGTGGAGAATGGTAAGACCAACTGAGAGAACATAGGCTGAGCTGGTTTGTGGGAAGGGCAGCTTGGTGGTCCTGGTGGGGTGAGCTGCCTGTCTCTAGGAACAGATTTCTGACAGATAGTTGAGAAAAATGGAAGCTGAGTAGTGGAATAAAAGATTTATCAAATTCGGCCTCAGTGATACGAACTGATGTTGAAAAAAGGATTATCAAAATTTGATCTTAACGTTTTCTTTTGACTTGCCTTTGCTTTCTCTTTGGCAGGTACAGAGATTCTTAGAAGAGGAGGTGTATCCCCTGTTGAAACCATATGAAAGTGTAATGAAGGTGAAAGCAGAATTATGTCTGTGAGGTTGAAAGAGAATTAAACAGGGAACTGTTGTTGGCTTTGTTAACTTTTATTGCTAAGTCACAAAAAAGTGCCTTATTTTACCTCAAGAATTGTTACCTTAAATTTTTCTTTCCACGATGCTTTCACGTTTCTCAAGTTTACAATGCAGAAATAAATTGCATTGTCGTTGGTTCTTTTTTACAGCAACACAAACTTGCATGATCAATGTAGCTTATAGTTTGTGTTCTGCTCTTTCAAGGCATATTTTCCAGCTAGTCTAGTCCTTTTTATGTGTTCACTTGATTTGAGATAGTAAACACATTCCTGGTCCTTTCTTCTGAAAATGTTTTTGATGTGGGCCTAGCAAAATAATCTGGATTCACTGATTCATTATGGCTGGATACCTACATTTCAGTTATATTTGGTAGAACAAGTAATGAAATTTAGAGCTACGATAAATTCCCAGAGAAATTGATGTGATCATCAGGCTTGCTCAGCTCAAGTTGTACCCAGCTTCAGTTGATCTTTTTTTAGGGGGTTGAGGGGGGTAATTGGGTTTATTTATTTATTTTTATGGAGGTACTAGGGATTGTATCCAGGACCTCACGTATGCTAAGTACACGCTCTACCACTGGGCTGTACCCGACCCCGCCTTGATCTTTGATAAGGCTTGTGTATCAAGGAGATGCTAACTGGGTATATTGATCTCACCAGGGCATTTGACAGTCTCTAAGCTGGGTTATGCAGGTTGATAGCTGACTGAACCACCTGCAGCCAAAGGTGAGAGAGTTACAGCCGTTACCACCACTGGAAGGAGAGCGCTAGCAGGTGCCAGTGGCTTCTGTCCTCAGCCCTGTCTCATTCTGTGAATCTTCAGCTTAGATGGAAATGAAGAAAGCTTATTTCTCAGATTTGCAGATGACACAAAACTAGGACAATTAACCTATACAATTATTTGGTAAAATAACTAAGATTGCATCTAACTTAAATAGATTGAAACGATGTGGCCAAAACGACAAAGAAAAATTAAGGTAAATGTAAATAAGTTAACCTTAAACTCAGCATGAACCAGAAATGGTTGCTAGTGAGGTAAGACAGTTTTAGGATGTGTTGATGGTAGTGTGGTGTCTAGAAAAGCCCCCAGAGTCTTACTGTTCCAGACTCGTGGCATCATGTTCAATTTTGGACACCCAGTCTGAGAACAGAGATAAACTGGAGAGCCTTTGTCCAGTTTAGACTGGACTTTGTCATATGAAAGGCGAAGGAATGATAGGGCTCTTTGTCTTATAAGAGAAAACTTGTCATCGCTTCAGATACTGTTGGAGGGAGGTGGGACTTGATTATCCATTGCCGCAGGAGAGGCAGCTGAGACCCATCCATACCCTTGGTGAGAGTCTGAAGCAGGTTTGGGCCCAGACATTGGAACTACTGTGAGTTAGTGCTTCTCCCTACACTGTCCCCTGTGGGTCATCTAGTTGTCAGGAATGGGAATGCTGCGAGGGCGAAGAGGCTGAATCGCCTCCAGTTGTGTCCAATCAAAGGCAGACAGATGTGAAGAGTTCTGCCTATCGGAAACAGACTAGGAGGCGGCCCTTAAAACCACATTCTAAACCCAATTCAGTGCAGCAGACACGTATGGATGGCCCGGAGCCCTGTGACATTTCAGTTCTTCCAGAGACGGTTTGATTACTCCAAGATTCCGCTCTCATGAGACTCTCAGGCATGTTTGAAACTACTAGGTCTGGCACGAGGAATTAACTGCCGGGCTTTGTTCAGACATGCTGTCTGCTTCCTTCCCTACTCGCGGCCCCTGAAGAGGAAGCAGCTCCTATCCGTGCATTTCTAATGTAATCTGAGAACTTCTGTTATATACCAGACACACTGGGAATATCAGATACCATGGGTTTTAGGTAATAAATGTACTCATAGGAAATAAGGAGATAGATGACAGTCTTATTTTGACAATTCTGATCTCTTGTGATTGGTGGTTTGGCTGGTTTTTTTTCCTGGGCTATTTGGGTGGGTTTGTGTGTCTTTTCTTTTCCATTCTCTTTTGGTTTTATGTATACATTCTTGCGGTATACTCTTAAGGGCAGTTTTGTTATCTGATCTTTTGTTAACATTTTCGTTAAAGGCATTTGGGTGGGTTGCAGGTTGGCTGAGGAAAGAGAACTCTCATGGCTTCTCGAAGATTAGATTGAATTCAGTTAACCAAGGATGCAAGCTCCAGGATCAGAACCATCCAGAGATCAGGGTCTGAGTGGACTGTGGGACAGCCTTCTAAGACACCTGGGCACTTAACTCCCCTCCTTCCCTGGCTGACGATAGATTTCATTTGATAACCAGGAGAGTCTGATGTCCTAAAAAGGAAGCACAGAGGTTAGGTGCCTCCACAATAGTGATGTAAATCCAAGGTCTAACAAGAAGGTTCTCAGACAATGTCATTTTCCTTCCTGAGCCCACGAGTGTTCACCAATCTTTATCTCTTCTTGGTGTGGTTAGTCTGGGAGCAGGCTGAGAGCAGGAGGCTGCTGTTGGTTTGGTCTGCCTGCCATGGAAGGGAGTCCTTCCTGAACTTGAACCAACCAGAGAATGGGGAATGAGTCAACGTAAATGAATAGGAAACAGTTGAAAAAAAAATGCTGGAAAGCTATATAATGAGATACTGTGGTTTCTTGACTAATGAGTTTAAGGTGATTTTTTTTCTACCAGTTTTATTGAGATATAATTAACATACAGCACTGTACAACATAATGGTGACTTACAAAAATCATGAAGTGATTATCACAGTAAGTTTAGTGAACATACGTCATCTCGTATACAAAATTAAAGAAATAAATTTCTTCTGATGAGAACTTGAGGATTTGCTCTCCTAACAACTACAGCAGTATTAATTATAATTATCATGTTGTACATTACATCCCTTCTTTATCTTACAATGAAGTTTGTACCTTTTGACTGCCTTCATCCAACTGCCCTCCCCCCATTTCTGGTAACCACAAATCTGATCTCTTTTTCTGTGAGTTTGTTTTTGAAGTATAATTGACCTACAACATTATGTTAGTTCCTGTTACACAACATAGTGATTTGATATTTTAATGCATTTCAAAATGATCACCATAAGTCTAGTTACAGTATGTCACCATAAGAAGATATTACACATTTATTAACTATTCCCAGCACCGTACAGTTCATACCCGTGACTCATTTTCCAAGTGGAAGTTTGTGCCTCTTAAATTCCTTCACTTATTTCTTCATCCCTCCCCCACCCTCCCCTCTGGCAGCCAACTACCTGTTGTCTGTATCTATGACTGTGTCTATTGTTTTGTTCTTTTGTTTTAAATTCTAAATATAAGTGAAATCATACAGTATTTGTCTGACATTTCACCCAGCGTAATACCCTCTAGGTCCATCCATTGCTGTTGCAAATGGCAAGATTTCACTCTGAGTAATCTGTTGTATACATTACCACGTCTTTATCCATTCATCTGTTGGTGGGCACATGGGTTGCTTCCATATCTTGGCTCCTGTAAATAATGCTGCACTGAACATAAGAGGTACATATATCTTTTCTAATTAGGAGTGGAATTGCTGGATCATATGGTAGTTCTGTTTTTAATGTTTTGAGGAAACCACACTTCTCTATAGTGGCTGTACCAATCTGCGTTCCCACCAACAGTGCACAAGGGCTCCCTTTTCCCCACATCCTTGCAGACACTCATCAGTGATTCTTCTGCGCGTAGCTACCCAGTTTTCCGAACACCATTTATTTATGATGCTGTCTTTTCTTCATTGTATATTCTTGCCTCCTTTGTCATAGATTAACTGCCCGTGAAGTGCAGGTTCATTTCTGGGCTCTATCCTGTTCCGTTGATCTTTGGTTCTGTTTTTATGCGCATGCTATCCTATTTTGGGGACTGTAGCTTTGGGGTATGGTTTGAAGCCAGGGTGCATGATACCCCAGCTTAGTTCTTTCTCAAGATTGTTTTGGCTATTGTTTTGGCTGTTTGGCTATTGCGTTTACATGCAAATTTTAGAATTATTCTCGTTCTGTGAAAAATGCCATTGGTATTTTGTTAGGGACTGCATTGAATCTGTAGATTTCCTTGGGTAGTGTGGTCATTTTAACAATATTATTCCAGTCCCTGAACACAGTGTATCTTTCCATCTGTTTATGTTGTCTTCAGTTTCTTTCATCAGAGTCACTGTTCTCTGAGTACAGGTCCTTTACCTCCTTAGTTAGATTTATTGCTAGGTATTTTATATTTTCTTTTTGCTTTTGTGCGCTCTTTCAAGTTCTGAGTGCAATTTTTATTTAAATTTTAGAGAAGTTTTGGATTTACAGAAAAATTGCAAATGTAGTATAGAGAATCCTCATATATGCCACACTTGGTTTCCCCTGTTATTAATATCTTACATAAGTTTCATAGTTAATGAACTAATTTTGATATATGATTAAATAAAGTCCCTTACTTGTTAGTTAATGATCATTTTCTGTTCCAGGATTTCATCTGGAGCAGAAATTATATTTAGTCATTATAACATTTTTAAAATACTGGCTAGAATTTATATATATTACTTACAAGTTATGTTCTTTATCAGAGACATAGTCTAAGGGACAAAATTTAGCTCGTAAACTTAGCTAATTCTAGACATGACTAGAGGTAAAAGCAGAATTTGGTTTTTCAGTTCTGGATCTGGTGTGACCTTATTCTTACCTCATTAAGTGCTGTATACTATACAGAGAAATTCTTAGAGGCCAAATTTCTTGGGGCTGAGGAGGAAATGGTTTAAGTGGTGAGTATGTGTGGTAATTTGCCTTCATGAAAAGTCCAAACTGAAGAAGAAACTGAGCTGGATTTCCTACCCAGATTTCAAGATGAGCACTTCAGAGGATGAGATGATCTGTAGGTGACTACTTAGACAAAAGGTCAGATGAGAAATGAGTTTTTGGGTGGAATAAAACAAGGGGCCCTCTGTATCTTTTCATATAACGGGATCCTTTGGCCTTAGAAGGGTCGTGTTTGAGTTTCATTTCAGATTGTGATGCCCTAATTTGTACTGCAGGTTCTCTCATATTTGTGGTGTATTGGACCTTCCTCATCTATAGTGGACCACAAGCTGTGGTTAGGTAACACCTCAGCCCAAGCTGGAGTGGAACGAGGACCTTGAAGGGATACTTGGGAGCTACTGTGGACCCTCTTGTTCTTAATCTCCCCAGGTATTTCTTAGAAAATAACAAGCTTCTATCAAATAGTGGTTACAAGTGGCCACAAGTGAGATTGGGAGGGAGACTGGAGCCACGGATGCTTCAGGTCAGATTTCCATCCACAAATGATGTAGCCTTTCATTGCTATGGCTTTAGGGCACTGACAAGTTTAAAACTATAGGAGAGTGTTATATCTCTGCCATGGCTTTAAATTTGAGTTGTGATTAGGATGGTGCCCATTGTGAGAATGGGCCAAGTACAGTTGACCATTGAACAACATGGGGGTTAGGTGCACTGACCCTCTGCGGTCAAAAATCCACATGTAACTCTGGAGTTGGCCCTCCTTATCTGCAGTTCTTCAATCACTTATTTTCATTATTTTGGCTGGTTTCTCTGTAAAATTCTAATAAAATTTGTGCTGCTTTAGCACAGGAGTATTGTGAATAACATGAAAGTAAGTTCTTTGTAAAGTGAGCATGATAGTGAGGTCATGACTGAGAATGACTTACTGTGTTTTGTAGACTTTGCTTATGGTTCCCATTAATTCACTGCATCATCACCACTTTGGAACGCAGTTGGGAACCTGAGCTTATATTAATAAGCAGCTCTGAGATTAAATGTAGTATATTTCTTCAGAGTAGAGTAAGATTTCCAGACAAATATTCCCATAATATTATTGTATCTTTTAGTGACCTTTCTAAAGCAAGGACTTTTTTTCCGAAGTAGAGCCAGATGTCAAGTGGGACCTGGATATCAAAAGGAGAGGGCCCCGCCACCTTCGTGGACTTCATTCGCACTGTGCTTTTAGCATTTCCTCAGACAGCATCTGGTTCTCACAACAACTGAAAGTTCACATTCTCATTTTATGGGTGAGCTAACTTGGCCAGCAGTGGTGGACAGACTCAAATGCAGGCCTCTGGCTACACCCACTCACTATATTATGCCCGGAGACTCATTTTCTTGGGCATGACCTCAACTAATTTCCAATTTGTGGCAACTTCCAAGACCTGTGAATTGTGTAAGAGTGGATCAGGCTGGTCTAGGACTGGTTTATACACCGATAAAGAAGCCATTTAATTATTTATAAAATGAACATCAAGAAAGCCGCTCCTTCCCAGACCCCAGCTGCACCTATCTCTCATCCTGACCACTGGTTCACCCCATATTCCCCTAACTGCTCGCGCTGCAGTGCAGACCGGAGACCAAGCAGTCATCATTAGGCCAAAATTGGGCTTCAAGGATCGCCTGTGCCCGCCAGAGGACCAGGCTCGGCTCCAAAAGGAGACAGGCGTACAGGGTACAAGAGACGCGGAGACCCGTCGCCGCTCCTGCCCAGCGGGCCCGAAAGACTACAGCCCCCAGCATGCCCCGCGGCCGTCCCGCTGGACCCGGCGCGCGTGCGCAGTGGCGCCGCCGAGCGCTGACGGGGCCGAGCACGAGCCCGACCCGGGTTGGCACCTTGTTGGCGGCGACGAGCGGCGGCGGGCAGGTGGACATCCCCGTGGGGCAGGTGAGTGTGGAGCGAGAGGTCGGCTGCCACTCGCCGGGTCTGCGGGGCTCGGCGCCACACGTGCCCCTCCGGTCGGGAACCGGGGGACGTGGACAGACCGACTGACCCACGGACTGACGGACGGACGGGCCGAGGAGCAGGGAGGCAACGCCGGCGCCCGGCCGGGCCCTCGCTCGTGCTGCGGGTGGGGTGGGGGTCCTGGCGAGCGGCGGCCAGGCGCAGGCTCGCGGGGTCCGGTACGGGGCCTGCAGGGGCGCGGGCGGTGCTCGGACCTGGTGCCCCCGCATCCCGCCGAGGTCCGGGGCGGCCTCCCGGGGACGGGACCCCCAGCACGGCCCAGCGGGAGCTGGGGGCCGCGGGCACTCGAGCGTAAGTGCCCTGGGGGCTCGAGCGCGATACGTCCCCCTCCCTCAGCTGGGAGCTGTTTTACAGAAACTGCACCTAATTACTGGGACCCCCCTTTTTTTTTTTTTAATTTTAAAGAACGGCTGCTGCAGACATATTTACGGCAGCAAAGTCTTGCTTAGGTTTGACTTGTAACTTTACGTTAAAGGTTCAGGTCTGGGGTCAGAACACAGGCTTAGATTCAGGCCAGATTTGGAACACACTGTAATAAGCGTATTTTAACATTGGGGAAATTGAGGCATGTATTAGTCAGGACCACCCAGCGTAGTTAAGATTGGAATTATTCTCATATATAATTTAAAGATTCAAGATGTTTCTTATATGGAGGGAAAAAGATTTAAAATTTCTTTTCGGTAAGAAATTATTCGTTTTTTTCCAATCTTTGCCGCATATTTTTGTTTGCCTTTTGGTGGGATATTTAGAGGGGCCTGGAATATTCGTTACCCTTCTTTCTTATTCTTTCTGGATAAATTCAGGTCCCTAATCAGACTCTGTTTCACAAAACCTGAATTTTCATCTCAGCTTGTTTGTAGCTTTTGTGATTATGTTTGTAGATACACGTTCCCTACTTCTTTTCCTCATCTTCCAGTTCACTCTGAACTCTAAACAACAGTTATATCTTGTTTTACATAATTACTTCTGTTCTCTGTGATTAGTTTGGAGTTGATTTTAAGTAAAAGTCAACATCTTTCCTGCCTGTCTTTTGATAATTCCTGGTGCCTTTAACCTTTTCATCACTAATTGTTGCATTAGCCTGGGCGTTAGCCCTTTTCCCTTATCCCTTTTAAGCCTGAAGGTGTGTGATCTGTGAGAGACGGCCCGGGGTGAGTTGTTTCTCTTGACCAGATATTGGTAACAGGTGAACATGACCCATGAGCATTAACTTTAAAAGGCTGTGAAGGTGGGGCGCGGTGTGTAGCTCAGTGGTATAGGGCATGCTAGGCATGCAGGAGGTCCTGAGTTCAATCCTCAGTATCTCCATTTACAAAAAAAGAAAAAAAAAGGCTGTGAACAAAAATGGTTTAAATATAAAAGAGCATACTAATCTTGTGAGTTTGGGAGCTCGTCAGGTTGACAGAAAAGTCGGTGAGGTAGAGTATTACCTCACAGAAATGAACCCGACATCAGGGTGAAATTATTGAGAAAGGGACTCAGGAATCATCTCTTATCACGCTGCCATCTTTCTGTGCCCAGAGTGGATGCTGGGAACACCTCCTCGGCTTAGAAACTTAAACAGTATTCTGTGTGTTTGTGTTTTCGGTTTCTCTCTTCCTAGTTCTCAATGAACGTTTTGGCAGGAGCTCAAAATCTGGTACATTTGATGATTTAACATGTTTATCTGCTTATTCTCCAGATTGTCTCTGTTCCTCAGCTGATGATATCAGTAATTTTCCACAGCAGCCATTCATGGGCTCATGCAGACTGTCACAAGGAAGTGAACTAGCAGAGGGTGGTACACACAGGAGAAATAAGGATCCTGTTTCTTTGCCATCACATATTACACGCAGAGTGAGACAGGAAATCTGGATGGAAGCACAAACTATGTGGGAGGGGTTAGAAAGGCAGAGTCCAGGCTTCCATATACATTAATGATCACTGATACCATTTATTGAATGTCTTGTGTTTGCCGGATGCTGTTACCGTCACAGGGAGCTGCAGGTGTTACCATTCTCATTTTATATATGTGTAAGTTGAAGAACAGAGGTTCAGTGGTTTGTCTGCAGACGTAGTAAGTGACAGAACCAGAAGTCAAGTTCAAGTCTCTCTCACTCTGACACCCATGCTCTTTCTCCTATGCTGTACTGCCTCACCAATACATATGTTCAATTCCTTCTCATTCTTAAAAAACAAACAAAAACAAAAACACCGTAACTTTCCTGTGATTGCATTTCTTCTTTAAACTACTACCGTTTCCCGTCTGTTTCCCTTCTAGACTTATTCTCAGAAAGCAGACTCTATGCCCTTCTCTTCCATGTGCTTCTAGTTCATGCAGTCTGGCCCCCACCCTTTAGTGAAATTGCTCTCATGAGCTCCACTTGGCCATTTATTGAGTACCTGCTGTGTGTACTTACAAAGAGGCTGAGGTGTGGTTCTTGCCCTAAAGGAGCTGAGGAACTAATGAGGGAGAAAATGAAGTTCATACATGTCAGTATGTGTTAACTGCTGACCAAGCAGTCTTTGCTCTTGGGAGTAGGGGGAGGAACACTTCACTGAGAAGGTGACTCTGGACTGCCAACAGAGAGAAAGCCTAAACTGTTGCAGACAGTGGTGTCAGGACTGCATGCTCAGGTGCGGACTTTTAGGAGAAGTTGTCCCTTGCCAGTGAGCGATGATACAGTTGAAATACACGGTGTAGGCTTTGGAGGGTGACAGACCTGGGCACTGAGCCTTAATTTCTTCTTTATAATCCTGCCTCCGTCATCAGCTCTGTGAAGGTAGGGCCTTTGTCTTTCACCACCTCCTGCCTGTCTCCTAGAACAGTGATCACCAGGTACGTGTGGAATGAATACCTCATAGGGTGCTGGTAGGTGCTGTGCTCTCAGCCGTGCCACATGACTGAGTGATGAGGCTGACCTGCAGCGTGGTTTATGAACTACGTTTGAAGACGCCATTGTTTGAATAGTATCCATATAGTCACCTCCCCTTTTTGAACATTTAGGCTTGTTAATTTATGCTCACAATTCGTAAATGAGGAGAGAGACGTTCGCCTCTTTTCCATAGGCACAGCTAACTGTATTTTCACTTCTAATATGATGCCTCTTTTCCAGTTATAAACACATTTCTCCTTTGTGTAAGTATTTATGATGTAGGTTTTATATGTATTTTTTGTTTCCTTTGCTAATAATGTGAATTGTTTGGGCAAGTTAATTTCTTTGGAATCATTAAATGCCTTTATCAATAAGATTGAAAGCACCATCCAGGCATCAGGAGGCTTGTTCTTGGGACAGGCCTGACTTCCAGTGAGGGCTAAGAGAGGATGTTTTTTTCTCTTAACAAAACCATACAACTCTTCCTGGCCTTCTTAGATATCTAGTTAGCCTTCTAGCTAGCATTCTGAAGACATGAAACAACAGATCATTTCCCTCTTCTTATGTGTGTTTCATTTGTAAATATCCTTCATTTGTGTGACTTGAGGTTTATAGGGTTAAAGTCCAAATATCACTTTTTTTTTTTTAACTTTTGAAGTCAGTAGAGTGTAGTATAGTAGTTAGCATCCACAGTGAAGTTCAAATTCTGGCTCTACCATTTTAAACTTTGAAAACTTAACATAAGTGATATAACTTCACAGTGCCTCATTTTGTTCACCTGTAAAATTGGAATAATTACCACTATTGTCACCACTAATATTTACTGGGTGTTTACTGTAGACTTGGCACAGTTCTAAGAATTTTGCTTTAACTCAGTCTTCACCACTCTATACGTTATCAGTATTATGCCCATTTAAGGTGAGGAAGCACTCAGAAAAGCTAAGTAACTCGCTCATTCACAAGTAGTGGTGGAGTCAGGATTTGAACCTTGGTGGTCAGACTCCAGGGTTTGTGCTCATAATCTCCTACTTTGTAGGGTTTGTTTTCTTTTAAGATTAAATAAAATAATCTATGTGAAATGTGTGTGACAGGCAGGCAATAAGTGCTGGCTACTACGGTTAGCTTTGTGCTTATAAAGCATCTCACATATATTTTTCTTATTTGGTTGAAATGTTGTGACCCTCACCATCTTTCAGAAAGGAACTGAGGCCTAAGTTTGGTCCTTTGCCTGAGGTCACAGAGCAAGTGTGGAGGCAGCACCCTGGCTTCGCTGCTCCCCCACACCTGCGTCCTTATGTTGAATCTGAGGCGTCACATTTTGAGAATATTTAGTGGTCATATGCTCTTTGGGCCTATCCAGCGTCCAGTCCAGGTTTTTCTGGGAACAGCAGCTCAGTTTTGCCTTGAGGAGACAGTCCATCCCTGACTGCGCAGGTGATGGGGACATGGCCCAGAGTAGGCCAGTCTCTGTTAGGGAAATAGATGTGTCGCTCCTTTATTTTGAATCTTCGGTTGAATGACAGTGACAGCCACGGCTCCTTCATCACTGCCATGGGTTAACTCCTAATATCTAGACACTGGAGCTGGGCTGTTACTTGTTCTCAGAGACCTGAATCTTCAGCTTTTCCTCAGTTCTGTGCCCCTCTGCAGAGCCTGCCAGTATCTTCCTGTATCACATAGTTTGTTACCTAAAGTCAGTTTTTGTGGCTTGCAGCTGAGACTCCTTAACTTGCTGCTTCATGGGGTGAGTCCATGTCACTTAGGGAAGAGCTTAAATAATGGGTTAACTTTAACCTGAAGAGAGGAGAAAGCTCAGAGAAGACCTGAAGGTTATTTTAGTTAGTGTACGAAGTGTCCCTGAGAAGAATAAAGGGGAGACGTTACTAGCAAAGAGATTTCTGTTCGAGTGGAAGCCTAAGGTGGGCCTGCCCGAGGGAGGGCAGGCTCCTTGGCACGTGGAGGTGGGCAGACCTACTGAAGTTGTTTAAACCCAGACATGCCGGTCCCCCGAGAGGTGTAATGAAGGGGTTTAGTCATCTAATGGGCAGTTGTACTAAATGATCTGTGAAGTTCTCCTCTATTCTGAGATAACAGTTCTCTGCTTGAAACCTCAGTCTCCAGACCCTGAGACCTAGAGATTGTTCTGAAACAGACTGTTCTCGCCTGGCCTCCTGTGCTCACTGCATGTGTGCCAGTCTCCCCTGCTCCCCGCACCTCTGCTTCACCCAGCCTCTCACCCTGTGCATGTCTCCTTGTCACTGTGCCTTCCCCGACCGCCTGGTTTCAAATAGCAGCTCCCTGAAACTGCCTTGCCCCTTTCCTGCTTCATCTGGCTGTACTGTTCCTCACCTGGCATACAGTTCAGTTTCTTCTTTTTTCAATTTTTTTTTCCTTTTTTTTTTTAATGGAGGTACTGGGAATTGAACCCAAGACCGCATGCATGCTAGGCACATGCTCTACCCCTGAACTATACCCTCCCAATATAATTTCCTGTTTATTTTTTTAATCACTTGTTTTCCTGTAGAATGCCAGATCCGGGGGGGTGGGTGGTGGATAGGTAATTTTATCTGTTCTGAGCATTGTTGTGTCCCCATCACTTAGAATAGTGCCTGGCACATAGTTGACACTCAATAAATGTATGTTGAGTGACTGAATATTTCCTCAACACAAAATGTAAGTGTTGGGAGAAAGGACTAGGGCAGGTTTCACAGACATGTTATTTAAGCTGAATACTGTAGGATGGATAGAATCTGGACATTTGGAAATGGGAGGTGGCTTCTAAGCAGGCGGAACAATATAGGTACAGGTACAGAAGCACGTGGAGATTGCAGTGAGGGTACGAAGGGGAAATCAAAAACTGACTCAACAGGTAGATTGGGGACCATTGGAGGAAGATGAAGAGAGAACCAGGTAATCAGAGCTATGCTGCAGGGAATATTAATCTAGTGTTTGTTTAACATGAATGGAAGGATAGAGTCCAGAGTTTGCAGAAACTTGTTAGGAGATTTTTGTAGTGTCTGGGAAAAGTGGCAGGGTCTAGATTAAGGCAGCGGAAAGAGAGACGCTTAGAAATATTTTAGAGGTAAAATCAATAGACTTTGCAGCTGATTCAGTGTGAGAATAAAAGTAGGAGCCAGAAATTACCCTGAAGCTTAGAATCTGAGTGTTCTGAAGAAGAATTAGGAAAATCAAAAGAATCATCTGAGATGGAATAAAAATACATTCGTTTGAAGAATACAGATTTTGATGTGTTATGGGATAAGGCAACTGAAGCCATCCAACAGCAGGAAGCTGGAAATACCAGGGGTGTTGTCATGACTGCAGGTACAGATTTATAGTTTATCTGCACAGCAGTGATAGCTAACTCCCCACTAGGAGCAGGAACGGATTCCCCAGTAGTAATCCACTAGGAGTGGACTGAAAAAGAGAAGACTGATTTGGGGAATGTTTTGGGGGGAGTCTGGAGGAAGAAGAGGAGTCTGTAAAGAAGCAGATAAGTAGAGAAGAAAAGCCCACGCCGTCAGTGTGAGGCCAAAGGAAGAGGATTCCATATGATGACAAGAAAACCACTGGAAACCTTAGCAAGTCTAGGTGGTGAGGAGAAGCTTAAAGAGTGAGTTGACTGGTGAGGCATAGGAGCAAAATTCTACTCTGCTTTTGAAAAGTATGACGGTGAGGCAGGGAAAAAGACGTAGAGAAGGAGGAGGCTTGAGTCGGCCCAGGAAGAGCTGCTTTGTTTTGTTTTAATCAAGGATACAGGAGATCTGAGTATCGTACGCACTGGACATGAAGCCAGCAGAGAGGAATAGGCTGAAGATGCTGTCAAGAAAGTAGACTGAAAGGTTTTTGTGGGTGGAGGAGTTAACCTGGGAAGGGAGGGAGGCTACTTCCTCCCCAAGAGGGCTGGTGGAAGGAGAAGACAGGTGAAAAGACTGAGCAGTGATGACATGGAGGAGGAGGAAGTTGAGGAAACTCAAGCCAAATGACCGCAGCTTCGTTAAGGCTGGAAACCAGGTCATCAGCTGGGAGTGAGTGGCAGCAGGGAGCAGCTGTGGGTCTGAAGAAACAGGGCAAAGGCTCGGAAGCACTGAAGGAAACGTGCATCAGGTCAGGGAGAGAGGAATGGGCTCCTTACCCCAAGTCAGGGTACATAGTTCTTGCACACCCATAAGAGGCTTCATGGTCTTCCCTGAAAACTGCGCTGCAGGATTGACATTTTTCCTGGGATTTCTGGTGATGATGCTGCTGGTCTGAGTGTGGTCCAGTCTGTGCTGCAGTGTGGTAGAGGGGTCGCCTTGGAGTCACCTCTGACTCACTGGTGTTCCATATGGGCAGCCCTGGTTTTCTCAAATGTAAGATGGGGAACGCTTAGCAGAATGGTAAGTGTTCCACAAATACTATTTTTCCTTCTTTCACGGTATCTTTCTTCTAATGCCTCCATCCACTCATGGCCACAAAGCAAATAGGACTGGATTACCATGCTTTAGGGTTATTAGGTAGGTATTTTCATATCTGCAAATGAAAAATTTTCCCAGCAATTATATAGACGGTGTGGCCAAATAGGTAGCTTAAATATAGTTTTTGGATCTCTATGGTTTAAGTGTATGAGGAATAGGGACTTCGTTAACTATATTTGTCATCTGTTCCCTTTACGTACCCTGAGCTCCTATGTTAATATAAAACCTAACTATAAATTTCTCAGGGTCCTTTTTTTGTCAGTCAACCCTCCAGGAGCTTTATTTTCCTCAAAAACTCTTATCTGTTATTTTTCAGAGCTACCAGAATGTTGAGTTGAGGTTAGCTACCTACATGCTTCACTTTTACTTCTAAAGAGGTTATTGTCCCCCAGCCCTGGTGGTGGGAATGACACGGGTCCCTGCTTCTACTTTCTTATCACAGTCCGGGTGCTTCCAGGGTGTAATCTCAGGGGACTGATCCTGGGTGGGACTCAGGGAAGTAACGAGCTTACCTTGGGTGGTTATTCTGCCTGAGACCTGAACTGGGTGGGAGGGCACGGGCCAGAAGCCTACACAGGAGCGAGCGCTCCATTTAGCTGCTGCTGCTGTGCAGGAAACAGGAGCCATACTTGGGCTCGCGGGATTCTGAGCTGAGCCTCCCGTTTCCAGTCTGTGCTCTGCTTTGCTCAGTCACGCCTAAGCCTTGCCTAAAGGAACACTCTCTGGTCACAAAGGAAATATTGATTCAGGGAAGGGAAGGCCACCCCCAGCTTAAGCCCATGGGAGCGGGCCTGGAAGGAGTAGAGCTCAAAGTCCAGTTGGTTCCTGGGGTCATGTTGCTCTTTTGCTGATGGCAGTTTGGGGGCAGGCAGTGGAGAAATGTGGATGTCTTTGGCACTAGGTGAAGAGTAATGTGAATAATAAACATGTTTTATTAGAGGGAGGGTATAGCTCAAATGGTAGATTACACGCCTAGCATGCATGAGGTTCTGGATTCAAACCCCAGTACCTCCTCTAAAAATAAATAAGTAAACCTACCCACAACAACAACAACAGCATGTTTTTAACAAGAATGATTGGGGTGACTGGAGTGGGGTGCCAGTTCTGGAAGATTAGTGCCACTGGCTGCCTTATCATGGTGTTTGATGGGGCTCAAGTTTTGAGACCCTTCACGAACTGCGGCAGCTGCTTCATTTAGCAGCATGCTCTGAGAGCAAGCGGAGGGTCCACGGCTTGAAAGAAGGGTGTTGTGGCTGGAGCATTGAGTCAGTGTCCAGGGCTGAGAGGTGAGGCTGGGATGGTCAGCAGAGACGACTAGGTCATGAAATCTTGTAAACTAAGTTAACAAATTTGGGTTTTTTCCGAAAGTCAGAGGGAAGAAAAAAGGTTTTAAAGTGGAGAAGGGCATGATCAGTTGCAATTTAAAAGGATTTCTGTGGCTGCAGGGTAGCAAGTAGATGGGGCAGAGGGGGCAGGGGGCAAGAGTGGAGGCAGAGATGCCGGTTAGGGAACTCGCAGTAGCCACGACGATGAGAAATGAAGCCCCAGCTGGAAAGTAGCAACAGGTTGAAGAGAAAAGGGAAGTTTCAGAAAACATTAGGGAAAGCCTAAGAGTTGAGGGTTGGATGTGGGAAGATGGGCAACCTCTTGACTGTGATGCCCAGTTCTAGCTGGAGAAAGTGGGTAGCTGGGTAGTGATGCCAGCTTCCTGAGGCAGGGGCCCAGGAGGAGGGTAGGTTCACGAGGGAGAAGACAACTTAACTTTGGAGTGTGGTAAATTTGATGAGTGTGAAGGAGTGGCCCAGTGGGCAGTTAGATATGCCGGCCTGAGGTTCAGAGAGAGGTGTGTCCTGGATGTGGAGATCAGCGTCATCTGCCTGTAGATGGTAAAGGAAGCCAAGAGTGAAGGAGGATGCAAAGAACTAGAGGAGGGTCTAGGATAGACCATTAAGGCATATTAGGAACCAGCAGGGCAGGAGGAAAACCGAAGGTTATGACTCTTACCTTGAGAAGTGAGTGCTTCATGGAGGAGGAAGTGGTTACAGCATGGGATGCTACTGAGGGTTCAGGAGTGTTAAGGACCAAAATGTCTTCATTGGATCTAATGCACATCAGCTTTGCTGGATTGACTCTTTAGTAAACCAGGCGTGTGCTGAGGGCACTAATAAAGCAGAGACATAAAACAAAATGGGAAGAACTTGACATTGGGCATTTTGTAGAAACATAGCAAAAGTCATCTTGGAAAAAATCTAAACATTGCTGAACTTCCTCATACGCATTTTATTTTTATGTGGAATTAAATAGGGAGCACCCTAATCTTTTTTCTGTGGCTATCTAAAGTCTTTAATTTTTTTCATGTTTAACTCTGTTTAAATAGGTAGTACATTAAAATAGGTCAAAATTGAAAAAGTACAAAAGGGCATTGAGTTTAAAAATCTGCCACCCAGTTTGTCTCACATACAGCCTTGTAAATTTTATGTGACAATTTCCTCTCTTTTTTTGCACAGATGTTTACCATTCTTCTCACTGTTTTGCACCTTGCTGTTTTTACTTAGCAGTGTATCTTGGAGATCACTCCCTATCAACACATGAATAGCCGACTCATTCTTTCTCCCAGCTGCTGGCTGTATTTCATTATAGAGAGGTGCTGTGAGTTATTCAGCCAGTCCCCTGCTGACGGATACTTAGGTTTTCTATTTTACCATCTAACATTTTGCTGTCACAAACAATGCTGTAAGGAATTACCTTGTATGAGTCATTTTTCTCAAGCGTAGTATGAATTTCCTGAAGTGGGAATTGCTGGACGAAAGGGCCCCTAAAGGTTTTTAACCCAGCTCTGCTTATTAGAGTTGCTGGCACTCAGAAAGCCTGCAGTGAATGGTGGCTATTATTAAGATAAATATGTTATAGATAGGTTATATGATATGTTACAGATAGTGGGATAAGAGCACATGACACAAGCCAGAGGCAAGAGGGTATGTCAGGGAAGGCTTCCTGGAAGAGGAAACGCCTGAGCCGAGCCTTGAAGAATGAAAAGTCAGGTGAAGCGGGGAGCATTGCAAGCAGTGGGAGCAGAAGGGGCCAAGCCCAGAAACGTAAGAAGGAACTTGTTGTATGTAGGGGTGCTCCATGATTTGGTACTACCTCCGTTCACCAAACAGTCCACACCTGCACAGGTCAGGCACCGGGCTCGGACCTGGATATAGGGCAGATGTGCATGGCCGCAAATCACGACTCACCTGCAGTATGAACAGTAGGAGTTGTACAGTGATTAATTCTGTCAGAGAAGGGAGGGAGGGACCGTGGAAGGTGGAAGGGAAGACATTAGAGGAGGTCATATCTGAGCTTCAGATCAGTGGTTCTTAAAGTGTGTTCCCTTATACGAAAGGCACATTCTCAAGCCCTATTCAGACCTACAGAATCAGAAATTCTGGGTGTGGGCCTCGGCTGTCTGGGGTTTAAGAAGCCCTACGGGTGATTCTGATACACTCTACAGTTTGAGAACCACTGATGGAGATTAAGGGAGAGGGAACATTATCAGTCAGGGAACTAAACCCCATGGTATTGCTGAAGTGTAGCTTGTATTTTTAAAAAGTATTTATTTTATATGCCTTAATAAGGAAATAAGGTAAGCTGATTAAACTTGCATTACATAATCAGCTGATATCCTTATCTTGAAATTCCAATAAAATGGACACAAGCCCTATATCCCACACTATGTGAGAAGGCCAACATTTTACAAATTTAACTCATTTAATCCTCGTAACAACCCATTAAGTAGAAATTATTATCCCTGCTTTTAGACCTTTATTTGATTTTTCCCTCAAACCGCACTCAGGCTCTGAGGAGCGGAGCAAGCTTTACCGAAGGTGCGGCCCACAAAGCGATTTTCCCTTGCAACATAGCAACTTAAATTGGGTTTGGGGTTGTCCTTCCTTAAGAGGGGTTTGGTCCACCCCCAGGACCTCCCTCTCCCAGACATGCAGCGTGTTAATGTCTCATGGGTCGCTTTGTCCTGTGGGATGCAGCTCCTCACCTGTCTTTGGACTTCACCTCTGTGGTCCAGGCCACCGCTATTTTCTGTTCTCCTCTACTTCCAAATTTTAGCTAATTTCCTTTGCTAGGCGATTGATATGTCTCTCCTGTTTTTCCTAATCTATGGCTTCAAGGTTTACCTTCCACCTTTATCAAATATTTCCCAAACAAGGATAAACACCCTCTCTGGGAAGTATTCTAGAGCCAACTATTAAAATATAATTTTGCACTGTGCTAGAATTATAATAATATAAAATTTTAGGTTCACTTTAGGGGTCATTAACATTAACCTATTTAACCTTAAGTTAATTACCTTGCTTCAAGTGGCATCATATTAAACTCTGACATCAGTAACTTGTTATTAACCTATTCTTATTCTTTGATTTCTGTTTACAAATCTGACACCATAAAGTAGAAAAGACAGATTTTTAAAATCCATATCCTCTCCCAAACAAGACAGATGTGTTAACTTCATTTGAAAAATCTTCAAAGGGAAAGTTCCTTGCAGCACTGATTTTATTGCAGAAATTGCTGTTAGGTGCTTAAATGTTGTATCAGCAGACTGCAAGTAAATCGTAGAACATACGGTTATAAAATTATATAATGCCTGGGGAAATATTGATAATGGTCAGCAGAGAAAAATATTTTGAATCTAAAATATAAGACCTGTGTTTGTAGGTAGAGAAAAACCAAAAGAGAGCACAGGAAAGAAGAAAATGTTTTATTGAGGTGGCAAACTGGTGGTAGAATTTAAAAAATTTTGATTTCCATTAATGTTGTCATGTTAGTGTAATTGCAAAACTCAGAGGAAAGTCCCTGACTACCCTTCCCATGATAAACCCAGTGACTGTTTATACTCCAGAGACTTTCTTCTCACCTGTAGCCTGCACTTACCCTGCTACATCTTAAGTCTGTCCTTTGTGTTTGCATCTGGAAGAGAACGGTCTTGGGCGGAGTGCCCAGAGTGCCGGGCGGAAGCGCTCCTGAGTCTCGGGCTCTGACAGCCAGGGTCCTCCCTGACCCTGGGTTGTGGCTGGGGACCAAGTGCGTGCCAGGGCTGTGGAGAAAACTCAAGGGACAGGGAGGCATTTCTGTAAAAGTAGATTCGGAAATAGCATTTCTCCCCTTGGAGCCTGTCTTGCAAATTGATGTACTTTTGTGGTCTCCTGGTTTGTAAGCATCTCTTTTCCTTTAAACTGCTTTTAGCGGTTTTTGCTTTGGGGAAAGTATTTCACTTCAGTGTACAGGAAAGCACCTTCAACCCCATGTGAAGTCAGACACCTGGAGATTTTGTTTGCCTTAAAAAAAAAAAAAAGGCTTGGAAACCTGGTTTCAAAGTTGTCAGTTCTTTTTCCAGTGATTACTTAGACTATTAGGGGGGATCTTGTTACAGGAACTTGAAAAATGACAGACTTTACTATTTAGCATCTTAGAGAGTTCCCGACTTCACAGCTGCTGAGATGTCAAATTCACGCTGAGCAGTGTTAGTAAAGTGTTAGTTACAAATGAGGGAGAAAGGGGCCCTTTTCACAGTTATAGATGAGCTACCTCTAATAGTTTGCACCTTTTTTTTTTTCACTTTTGGTTTCTTTGGTTTTATATAAACATTAAATCCCCGTAGAGATGGATTTTTGAGGTGGTAAGTAGTAGTTCTGAGTGAGAGAGCAAGAGATGGAGAAACTGCAGAGCTGTTGCAAGTTCAGGTGTCATTTGTGGACCTCAGAAAACCCGGGACACATTCTTATTCCTAGTGTTCTGTACTTAAACTGTGATTTTAAAAGTTGAGATATGATTTATGTTTTGTAAAAGTCACCCTTTAAAAATTTAGAGGTTTTCAGTATATTCACTTTGTGCAACCATCACCACTAATGCCAGAACATTTTCATCACCCAAAAAGAAATGCCATACCCACTAACAGGAGTTCCCCATCTCACCCCTCCTTCCAGCCCCTTGGCAACCACTAATTTACTTTCTGCCTCGATGGACTTGCCTGTTCTGGACATTTTATATAAACAATTACAGATGATGCGGTCTTTTGTGACTGGCTTCTTTCACTGAGCATACTGTTTTCAAGGTTCATTGTGTTGTCACGTGTGTCAGTACTTCACTCCTTCTTATGGCTGAAATTATTCCATTGTGTGGATGCTCACATTTTGTTTATCCATTCATCACTTGATGGACATTTGGATTGTTTTCACTGTTGGACTGTTAATAAATAATGCTGTGAACATTTGTGTCAAATTTTTATGTGGTAAAATTACTTTTAAACACAATACCTTTGTACTTTTCCAAAAAAGAGAACATTTAAAATCAAGACAAATAAACTCCGTACTCCTACACAGCCATACTCATTTTTATATTGCCTTCAACATGTATGTACTATATCACTTTAAATGGCTGAAATCACATACTGTCTTCATGCTGATGACTCCACTTTTCTTCTGTTCTCTCTTCAGCCCCCTCCAGTTGGACTTGCACCCTCATCATTAAAAATTAGAGCTCTTGTTGGTATCACCGCCATCCTCCAGTTTGCCGAACCAGTGACCAGGTCTCTGTCCTCATTTTACTTGACCTCTAAGTAACATGTGACACTGCTGATCTCCTCCTCCTGGGAACGCTTTCTTCTCTTAGTTTCCACAGCAGCACGCACTGCTTAGTGTTCCTTCCTCTTCACGGCTCACTCTTCAGACTGAAGAAAAATTTTGGGGGGAGGGGGGAGTAGTAATTAATTAATTAATTAATTTAATGGAGGTACTGGGGATTGAACCCAGGACCTTGTGCATGCTAAGCACACACTGTACCACTGAGCTGTACCCTCCCCAGCACTTTTATTTTCTTTGTCTTTTTCTGCCTGACTTCTAAATGTGGGAATGTTCCGGGATTGGGTTCTAGGCCACCTGTTCTGTGTTCTCTTCCAGGCCGTGACATCTAGCCCTGGTGAGTCCCACATTCACAGCTCCAGTGCTGACCGCTGTGGACTCTGTACTCACATATACAGTTGTCTACTTGACTTCTCCACTTAGCTGTCTAGTAGGCATCCCCACTGAACACGGCCAGAGCAGCTTGCTGACCTGCTCTCTTGCTAACCCTGAAGCCTGCTCTACCCCAGGCTCCCCTCATCTTGGTTAATGGGACCCGCACATTTGCTCAGGTCAGAAACCTAGGTGACATCTCAGTTCTTTCCATTGTCTACCTCTGCATCTCCAAAGTATGTCCAGAATCTAGTTACTTCTCATCATCTCAGTGATTTTAGTCCAACGTGTCTCTCACCTGGACAACTGTAGTTTCCACTCCTAGCCCTTCTGCAGTTCATTTTCCTCAAAGCAGCCAATGTGATTTCTTTAGAAACCTGAGACAGGCCACGTCATGCCCCTGCTCGGAGCTCTCCAGTGGCTTCCCATTAAAATAAAACCCAGAGTCTTTACCGTGAGTAGAAGGTCCTGCCTGCCTTTCCAGTGATCTCTGCTGCTTTCCCGTCATGGCTCTCTCTCAAGCACACTTGTCTTATTTCTCCAGTGTAATAATACTTGTGTTCCTGAAGGCCGTGACACGAGCCATATTGTCTGTTTGAGCTGCCCTTCTAGGTCTTTGCTGAGCTGATTCCATCTCATCATTCTGGCGTCAGCTGAAATGTCATCTCCTCAGAGAGGCCTTCGCTGACCACCTATCAAAAATGGCCTCCTGCCCGTACCTGTTACTTTGTCACTTTATAACCTGTAATTCTGTTACTTTTTCATAGTTTTATGATTACTCTGAAATTATTCATTTAGTTGGTTATTTTTTGTCTATTTTCTGTCACTAATATTAATAGCTGGCATTATTAAGCACATGCATGTGCTTTGTATTGTATTTACATTTTCTCATTTGTTATCATTTTACAGATGAGGAAACTGAAGTTTTACAAGACCAAGAACTTGGTCTTGTTTTACTGCTTTATCATTTTTTACCAAACAGTGTTTGGTGCATAGTAGTTGCTCAAAAAAAATTTGTAGGTTGGCTAGATGAACCAGAGATTCCTAAATTTATGTCTCTAGTTCTTACATCTCCTTGAAGACGTAAATTTGTGTATCCAGTCACCTGCTTCACATCTCCAATTGGATTTCTAAGAAACATTTAGTTATCGTATGACTGTTTGTTCCCTCCTCCCGCAAACTGTTTCTTTTCCACTGTCCCCCCTGTTAGTGAATGGCATCATCGTAAACCCGGGCGTTCAGACTGGAAACCTGGGCCTGGCTTTGGGTGGCTCCCTTTCCTCCTTCCCCACATCCAGCCTAGAAGCAAAGCTGTTGGTTCTACCTCTGGTTATATCTTGAATCCATTCACTCCTCTTCATCCCCACCCCCACGGTCACCACTTCAGTCTCGCACCCCATCACCTCTTTCCTGGAGCTTGTCCTTCCACACTTGTCTCACTGCACCCGCTCTTGTCTCTCCACAAGCCCTTTGCCAAACAGCAGCCAAAGTGATTTTTAAAAACCATACATGGGGTGGGGTATAGCTTAGTGGCAAAGCACATGCTTAGCATGCTTGAGGTCCTGGGTTCAATCCCCAGTACCTCCATTAAAAAAAAACAACAAAATACAAACAAGAAAGCATTATGTTAGTTCATGCAACTGTCGTGTTTAGGATCCTTTTATGGATTCCCATTGTCCTTAAAATCTAACTCCTTCACTGTGGCCACAGTCCCTTGGTAATCTGGGTTCCTCTGCCTCTCCAGGGTCTTCTTACATTGTCCCCTTTGTCCACAGTGTTCCAGTTATCGGGCTTCTTTCTCTTTGCCCATTTTTTTGGATTGTTTCTTTCCAGCTTACTGAGTTTTGAGAATTCCTTATATTCTGGATACTTGTCCTTTATCAGATGTGTGATTTGAACATATTTTCTACCATCTGTGGCTTCCGATAAAGTCTAATTTATCAAATTCTTTCTTTTATAGATCATGCATTTAGTACAATATCTAAGAAATCTTTGCTTACCAAGGTCACAAACATGTTTTCTTCTAGAAGTTCTGTAGTGTTAGGTTTTACATTTGGGTCTATGATTCATTTTGAGTTAGTTTTTGTATATGGTGTGAGATATGGATTAAGGTTCACTTTTTGCATACGGCTATCCGATTTTTCTACGACCATTTGTTGAAAAGACTATCCTTTCTCCATTGAGTTGCCTTTGTATTTTTGTTGAAAATTAACTGTATTTCAACAAAATATTATCTCACTGTTTTGGAGGCGAGAAATCTGAAATCAAGATGTCGGCAGGGCCGAGCTCACTCTGAAACCTGTAGGGGAAGGATCCCTCCTTGCTTCTTCCAGCTCTGGTGGCTGCAGTCATTCCTCAGCCTCACGGGGTGTTCTGCTGGCTCTTTACATCGCCTTCCCTGTATATACGTCCGTGTTCAAATTTCCCCTTTTTATAAGGACACCGGTCATACTGAATTGGGGCTCTCCTTAATGATGACATCTTAAGTTAGTTAAATCAGCAAAGACCCAGTTTCCAAATAAGGTCACATTCTGAGGTACTGGGGGTTAGGACTTCAATATGTTTTTCTGGGGGGACGCAACTCAATTTATAACATTAACTGACCACATGAATATGTTTCTGGATACCTGTTCTGCTCCACTGGTCTCTGTGTCTGTCCTTTTATCAGTGTCACCCTGTACTGTAGCTTTATAGTAAGTATTCAAGTCAGATACTGTGAATTCTCCAACTTGCTGCTTTTTCAAAATTGTTTGGAGTATTCTGATTGTTTCGACTATTCATTTAAAGTTTAGAACCAGCTTGTCAGTTTCTCCAAGATATCCTACTGAGATTTGGATTGGAATTACATTGACTCCTTTCCTTGTTCCCAGTCTGGGAGAAAGCTCTCAGTCATTTATCATTAAGTATGATTTTTTGTTTTTTGGGTTTTTAAAAATTTTTATTGAAGTATAATCAGTCACAGTGTGTCTGTTTCTGGTGTACAGCATAATGTCCCAGTCATGCATATACATACATGTATTTGTTTTCATATTCTTTTTTATTAAAGGGTATTACAAGATACTGAATATGGTTCCCTCTGTTATACAGAAAAAAATTGTTTTTTATCTATTTTTATATATAGTAGTTAATATTTGCAAATCTCAAGCTCCCAAATTTATCCTTTCCCACTCCCTTTCCCCCGGTAACCGTAAGATTGTTAACTATGTCTGAGAGTCTGTTTCTGTTTTGTCGATGAGTTAATTAGTGTCTTCTTTTTTCTTTTTTTAGATTCCACATATGAGGGATATCATATGGTATTTTTCTTTCTTTCTCTGGCTGACTTCACTTATAATGACGATCTCCAGGTCCATCCATGTTGCTGCAAATGGCATTATTTTATTCTTTTTTATGGCTGAGTAGTATTCCATTGCATAATATACCACAACTTCTTTATCTAGTCATCTGTTGATGGACATTTAGGTTGTTTCCATGTCTTGGCTATTGTATGTAGCACTGCTATGGTAAGTATGATGTTAACGCTAGGATTTTTGTAGATGTCCTTTATTAGGTTAAGGGAGTTTCTTCTATTTCTAGTTTGCTGAGAGTTTTTATCATGAATGGATGTTGACTTTTGTCAGATGCTTTTTCTGCATCTGTTGAATCATATAGTTTTTCTTAGTCTGTTCACGTACTGCATTACATTGATTGATTTTGAAATGTTGAACAAGTTTTGCATTCCCAAGATAAATCCCACTTGGTCAGGATGGTATTGTTTTTCATGTATTGTAGAACTTACTGGCAAAAGGTTGTTCATAATATTCTCTTATTATCCTTTTAACGCCCCTAGGATCTGTGGTGATACACCATACCCTCTTCCATACCTGGTAGTCTTGGTAATCTGTGTCTTATTGCTTTTCCTGTTCAGACTGATAGATGTTTGATTTTATTGATTTCAAAGGAGCAGGTTTTGGTTTCATTGATTTTTCTCTATTTTTTTTTCATTTTATTGATTTCTGTTATCTTTATTGTTTTCTTTCTTCTGCATACTTTGGACTCAACAACTTGGATAAAGGCCAGATTCCTTAAAAGTACACAAACTACCAAAGTTCACTCAAGAAGAAAAAGATAATCTAAATAGCCTTATCTCTGTAAAAGAAATTATAGCTGGAAACATTTCCACAAAGAAAATTCCAGGCACAGAAGACTTCATTGGTGATTGTTACTCAACATTTAATGTAGAAATAATACCAATTTCTATACAAACTCTTCCTGAAAATTGAAGAGGTGGGACTACTTCCCAAATCATTCTGCAAAGCAAATACCATCCTAAACCTAACCAGGCAAGGGCATTATTAGGAAAGAAAACGACAGCTCAAAGATCCTTCATGAACATAAATGCAAAAATTCTTAATAAAAGTTAGGCAAATTGCACTCCACAATTTCCAAAAAGGAAAATACATCACAATGACCCCACAGGATGAGCTTCAGACCTTATTCCTCGTGCCCCTTCCAGGTGGTTCTCTTCCCAGCCTTGGGGAGTTTCCTTACAGGCGTGCTCTGACCAGTTTTCGCATGAAGATTTGGGGGTGCTGTCCTCAGATTTCTGGAGCTCTGTCTGTGCAGGTCTCGCATCTCCAGTTCTCTGTTCTACAGACTCAGGCCGCTCTGGCTCTCAGCTCAGCCCCTCACCCTCCCGGGTGCCCCCCACCCTGGCAGTAACAGCCCGTCACGGGGCCACCTCAGTTGTGCTCTCTCAGGCATCGCTGTCCTGTGTTGCCTGTCGGCCAGTGTTTGAAAACCACTATTTTATGTATTTTTCTGGCTTTTTGGTTCAAGTTCAAAAAGTAAATCCAGTCCTTGTAACTCCATCTTGGCCAGATGCAGAAGTCCGTAACTGGAGTATGAGGGGACTGCATCACACCGTATCGCATCAGTGTACCCAGACTTGATCAGTTCCCCTAATGATCGCCCTGTGAATTGTTCTCATGTTTTTGTTGTGTAGATAATGCTGAAGTAGACCTTTCCATGCACACACCGTTTTGCTTCTATTGAATTATTTCGTTACATTTCCAAGAGAATAGTTACTGGATTTAAGAGTATGAATATTTAAGGGTATTCCATTCCCGAGGGAAAGTACAATCTACAGCAATTCATGAGTGAACTAGTTTTTTTTTAACCACAAAAACTGGTTTTTACCAGCACTGATGCAGCCAACTTAGAGGGGCTCTAGAAAGAATTTTTAAAAATTAAATTTACATGCTTATAGGTGTCAGTCTTTTAATCTGCCTCCAATATATTTCTCCCCGTTCTTCAAAAGTCTCTCCTGCTCAGTGCCCCTGTGACAACAGCAGGGCTGCCGGTGCCAGTGCCGCGGCTCCCAGATGGCTGCTTTGAGGAAGGTTTCCATGGCGACTGGAGGCAGGAAAAACCTGTCTTCCCGGATTAGCAGTATCACATCCGGCTCCCGTTGGGAACGCGGGGACTCGGGGCAGTGGGTGAGAGAAGTGGTGTATATATGTATGAAATATTACTGCAGAGCCTCTTTAAAATATATCCAGAATCTGACCATTTCCCATGGTCCCCATGTAGCAAAGCCGACATCATTCCTGCCACGTCGCCGCCTCCTGCCCTGCAGTCTGCTCTGCACAGCAGCCAGAGAGCTTTTAAGCCCAAGTCAGATTCAGGTTTGCCTCTGCTCAGAACCCTCCTGTAATGTCCAGCCCTCCGAGAACAGGGTCCAGTTCTGTACTGCACCTTAAGGCCCTCCGTGACCCCCACTGTGTTTCCTCCTCCTCCCCAGCCCCCCTTCAGTTTGCTGCTGCTTGCACCTGCCCCATGTGTCCCTGTCTTGTCTTCACCCTTGCTGCTCCTCCTGCCTGGGTCCCCCTTCCCTCTGGAGCCACGGGACTGGATCTCTCACTCTCTTTTGTTCAGGTCTGTGCTTGGACGTCACCTTGTCTCAGCGCTTCCCGAGCGCTTTAGCTCCATGGCCCCCTGCTTTTACCCTGCTTTACTTTTCACCTGGCACTGCAGTTACCACCATCTGACACAGCTGTTTTATGATCTTTGTCTGGTTCTCTACTGTGATGTAACAGCGGGGACTTTTGGTTTTCACTGTTGCATCTCAGCCCTTAGATCCCCACGAGGCTCTGGCGGTGCTCCGTACCTTGTGAGTGAGTGAGTGGGAGGCAAGCCAACGTCAGGAAGGGGAGCTGCTTACTGAGAATCACCTTCCCAGCCCCCTCGGTCCTGCACAGCCAGGGACAGCTCTTCCACTGCACACAACACCTGCTCCCTTCTGGAAGAAACAACCCAGTCATGCCTCTGAGGCCTCGTGATGAGTCCTTCTGGTGATCTCAGCTGGCACATGTTACACTGAACTGTACGAAATTATTGTGTCCATAGGTTGTAATGGATGAATATCAGCAATAGCGTATGGCCTTCAGCATCCTGGGTGTAGACGGCCCAGGTACTAACAGTCACGTTCTGGAAATTGTTAGGACTCCCACTAACTGCCTGCCTGATGCTTCCTGAGTACCTGTCGGGTGTCAGTGTGCTGGGGCTGTCTGCCGTCTCCCTTAATCCTCACAGCCACTGTAGGATATCGGTACTGTTACTCTGCTCTGTGGAGAAGAAAACAGATTCAGAGAGGTGGCGTGAACATGCCCCAGGCTGTAACTAGCAGGAAGCAGCAGAGCTGGGAATTGAATCCACATCTGTGCCACTGGCGAGGTCTTCACTTTAACCGCGGCGCCGTCGGGCCTCTGCAGAGCGGGCGCAGGGGCTGAGCTCAGAGCCGTGCGCCCCTAGGGCTGGTGCGCAGCAGTGAGCCCCCCGGGGCCCTGGGCCAGCGGCCGGCACGGCCGAGCTCCGGGTGCCCTAGCACCGTCGAGCTGGCGGCTGCCTGACGTCTTCTCACTGGGGGCGTTGGGGAGCCTGGTGGGGTGGGGGTACCGTTGTGGGGATCCACTGGGAAAGCTGTCTATGGGTCTCTTCTAGACTTGTTTTCTTGAGTGTGAGGAATAGAGATACCTGCTTCAGGGTGTGTTGTGAGAATCAAATGATGACGTGACTTTAAGAACTTCTAGCTCAGTCCCCTTGATGTAAAAATATGTAATCTCCATCCAGCACAAACTCCTGCTTCAGACCAGGCCCCGCATACCTGTTATACTGAAGACAGACATTGTGTCTTCCTCATGCAGATCAGACAAGCCTGGGATGGCTGGCCTGTTAGGGAAGTGGGTTCTGCCATCTGTTTGTCAGCAGGGCTTGTCTAGAAGCAGGAGGGCTCCCTCCCAGTTGGGCACCAAAGCCACTATGATAGGCATTTAGCCCACCCTTGGCCAGGTCAGGGTGTGTCTGGGGGCAGGAGTGGAGGTTAGTGACCCAGCTGAGCTGTCTTGGCCCCAAATTTGCAAGTGTGTCTTTAAAGAGATTTTTTTCATGTGCCCGTTTTTCAACATATACTGGAATGAAGGGCCCATAGGGTGATGTTTTTTCATAGGGCCCTCAAGGTGGTTGTTTGATTTTCCTTTTTTGTTTCTTTCTCATTCCCCTGACCCTTCCATTCACCCAGAATTCCCTACAGCAGAATCCTGTGGCAGACAGCACGGAGAAGACGAGGGACTGCTGTGGACCAGGCTGACAGCTGTCCCCTCTGGCTCCCATCATCTGAAAAATGGCAGGGGGAGCTCTAGGTCTAGTGAATATGATTCCAAAAACTAGAAGGCAGCTGATGCTGAAGTATTGCAACCACATCTCTGTACTGTTACCTTCCATTTATTTCATGGGATCAAAGCCTTTTGTTGCATGGTTAGAAGTAAAAGGCTTCATATTCAGAAAAAGACAGAGAAAGCTGCCCCCCAAACTGCATTTCTGTTGAAGTTCAAATGGGTGATAATAGGTTCTTTCTAGTTCAAACAGGAGCAAGTTAGAAATAGGAAGTTAGAGGATGCCCCAAGTGATGACGCCTCAGTTGATTGATGGCTTTCTCTTACTTTTTTAAATCGTGATATAATTCACGTGCTATAAAGTTCACTATTTTTAACGTATACAATTCAGTGGTTTTAGTATTCATACTGTTGTGCAGCTATCGCCACTGTCCAATTCCAGAACATTTTTCATCTCTTCAGATAGAACCCTGTGCCCATCAGCAGTCCCCCTGCCTGCCCCCTCCCCCAGCCCTCGCTGGCCTGCTCTCTGTGTCTGGATTTGCCCCTTCTGGACATCGCATTGAAACAGAATCGTCAGTATGCATCCTCTTGGGACTGGAAATGCCGGGGTCGGATGAGTGGAGGTATCAACTCAGAAGCCAAGATGTGTTCCATCTAAATGGTTCCTCGAAGATTCTGGTTCGGAGGAACCTATTCATGGGGGTTTTGGTGGTGGCTGGATTTTGTTTTCTTTTTTAGGAAACATTTGTCTGAGCATAGAGTATCAGGAAGTCTGTATGATTCTCTCCTTCCTTAATGGTACGGGAACTGAGCAGACATTCTGCTTGGCTCACAGAGCTGTTGAGAATATCAGTTTTGTAGCTTCTTCAAAGTATATCTTCTCTCGGATGAAATGTTCAGAATAGGAGACTTTTTCTTTCAAGTGTGACTTTTCCTTTCCTGTTACACAGAGGCCAGGACTCACCTCCCCACTGCCTCTGGGCCAGCAGATCCGAGTCAGGGGTGGAAAGGACCCCCAGTAGAGCAGCTGCTTTAGATGACTTTCCCCTTTGCTCTCCTACCAGGACAGATGTTTCTGGACCAGATGAAGCTTAAGGAGACTTCCGGCTGTAAGATATTAGGATAGGAAAACTCTCAAGCCTGGATCTGCAGAAGGCTTGCCTCGCTTCTCCGCATGATGTCAGGTGGGAGGCAGGGGCCGGCTTGGAAATGGGGTGACAGGCTCTCTAGGGGGTAGGGGGGCCTTACCCAGGAGGACCCACCCGGTGTTGGGGGAAGCAGGCTTGTTTTTCATGGACCTTCGTGGGTCACATGGACCAGGCAGGAGGTGGGGGAAGGAGGAAGCCTTCTGATGGGCATCTGGGAGTTACTGCAGCTCTCTTCTCAGTTTTCCCGAATCCCTGTCCTCTCCCTCCAGCCTGCAAATTCTTACTTGCAGGTGGAAGAGGCAAGGACATGAAGTTTGGTTGTCTCGTAACTAACACGCTGCTGGTTTTCTTTTCCTTCCTCCAGAAATTTGCACATTTCTAGGTTTCTCACCCTCCCCTATCCATTGGACTTTAGATGGTCCAGTCCCTTTAATGCTGGTGCTCTGGGGGGGCGGGACAGGGGAGCAGGGATATCCCAGTCTGAATTCCCTCTCTGAATGCTCTGCGTTTTTTTCATCTTGTATTCCTGACCCTCCTTGGTTTTAGGAAGCCACGTACCTTCTGCCAGTGGCCCCTTCTCAGCCCTGACTCCGAGCATGTGGCCCCAGGAGATCCTGGCCAAATACACGCAGGTACAGCAGCTGGCCAGCCAGACACCAGCGGCTCTGCCCCGAGGCCATGGTCCCCAAAGGAACCCGCCACTCACAGGCTTCCTGGTGGATGGGTCACTGCACCGTTCGCACACGGAATGGGAGGCCCCATCAAGGACAGTGTTAGCTCCGTGTCCTCTGGGAATCAGGCTTTAGGTTGGATGCAAAGTATGGTGCTCTGCCCTCAGTATTATGGGGACTCAGAAATAAATGAGACACACTTTTCCTGACTTGATCTTATCTTTGACCTCTGAGGAAAACAGGGAAGATGTGGGGAGAGTTCGAGAGGGTCGTGACCCCTGTAGCTGAGTGACAACTGCAGGGGCTCCAGGGAAGGGCACCCCTTGCTCTGAGTTGTGGGGGCCAGGTGGCAGCCGCGGGGTGGAGGGGTCCCAGGCTGACTCTCCCCACTCCTGGGTCTAGAAGGAGGAGGCAGCGGAGCAGCCAGAGTTCTGCTACGATGAGTTCGGTTTCCGGGTCGACAAGGAAGGTGAGACTGAGCCCCTCGCGTGGAGCCTTGCCCATGTCCTTGGGGAGGACCAGCCGCAGCGACTCATGACCCTGCTGTGACCTCGGGCTCCGGCTGTTTCACCCGATGTTCCAGAGTAAAGGACGGAGCTGCATCTGATGGTGATGCTGGTCTCAGTATATGGAGTCCTCTGGGGGTTTTAAGATTAATTTTATTGATCTTCATATGATAATAAAAGCAGTAATGTTCATTGTAGAGAATTTGAAAACTACATCAAAATACAAAGATTAAAACACGTTAACCTAGTGGGGAGGGTACAGCTCAGTGGTAGAGCACGTGCTTAGCATGCACGAGGTCCTGGGTTCAATCCCCAGCGCCTCCTCTAAACATAAATAAATAAATAAACCTAATTACCTCCCCAACCCCAAAAAAGAAAAATTAAAAAAAAAAACCCGCCCCCAGATTAACCTATAATCCTGCAGCCTGAAGATAACTGCAGACATTTCAGAGTGTTCTTTCCTGACTGTGTGTGTTTCGATGTGGAAGATTGTATCATAATATTGCACAATGTTAAGAGATCTAAGAGCAGTGTAAAAACATGTCTATGGTGTATGTGGTATATGTATGTTTCTATATTGCTCTTTTATCTCTTAACATATACCATGAGCATTTTGTCAAATGTCAGTTAAGACCTCTTTAAAAGCGTATTTTTCAGTGGCTGCACACTGTCCCATTTTAATGAATCTGTCATCATGTTTTTATAACCTCTCTTCTCTACGTGGGCCCCAAGGCCATTCCCACTGTCTTCTACCACAGCGGCGCCTGTGGGCTCCTGAGGGGGCTGTGGGAGGGGCGTCTGCCCGAAGCCAGGGGAGCCCGTCACCAACCAGAAGGTGTTAACTGGCTGAAACCAGTCATGTTCAGGTCGCTCATATTTCCAGTTCTGCCAAGTCTTCCTCATTCTCTGCTTTGCGGGCAGATATTTGGAAGTTAAAAGCTGGGCCTGAGAGGAACACAGGGAACTTTCTAGTATGACGGAAATATTCTGTCTTGATGGGAACAGTGTTTGAATGTTTGTTGATACTCAGTGCACTTAATATTTGTGCACTTAATGTGAATTCACTGAAGGTGAAGTTTTAGAAAGCGGAGGCTGAGGCTGTGACTCCGGGATGGGTCAGGGCGCTGCCCTATGGGGCAGTAGTGCTGTGGAGGCTGCGGGGCAGGAGAGCCCCGTCCACGGGCACCCGGGCACTTCCGGAGGCCAACTGGAAAGGCGGCCCTGGGCGTGGGTGGTGAGATCCGGCCCTGGGCCGGGGCCGATGCTCCGGGGAACAGACGGGGTGGCTTCCTTCCTCCCCTGCAGACGGCGCTGGCCCCCGCTCCAGCAGGCTGCCGGCCGCTCTGATGGAGGACCCGCCGCAGAGGCTGCGGTGGCAGGCCCACCTGGAGTTCACCCACAACCACGACGTGGGGGACCTCACCTGGGACAAGATTGCCGTCTCCCTGCCCCGCTCAGAGAAGCTCCGCTCCCTGGTGCTGGCCGGTGTCCCACACAGCATGAGGCCGCAGGTGAGGCAGAGGGACCCGCGGGGGCCGGGAGGTTCCGGTGCCCCTGGGAGCTGAGTGCTCACGCCCCCCTCAGCTGTGGATGCGGCTCTCAGGGGCCCTGCAGAAGAAGAGGAATTCTGAGCTGTCCTACCGAGAGATTGTAAAGAACAGCTCCAATGATGAGACCATTGCTGCCAAACAGGTGAGGCCGGGGCGACAGGCACAGGGGTCTGGGTGGGATGAGGAGCGTCCTTCAGGAAGTGCCCTCTGGCCATGAACTGTGCCTGCGGGAGGGGGATCTGCTGGGGTTACTGGACCCGCCCTGGTGGGCCTCTCCTTGGCAGGGGTGGCCAGGCGAGCACGGCAGCCGTCGGGCAGCCCGAGGCAGCCCTTTCACCCACAGACACATCCCTGGAGCAAGCTTGCTCCCTCCTGGGTCCTCTGTGGCACCGGGAAGAATTGTCAAAAAGGCCACCAAAGCCGGTGCACATTAGGATCCTCTAGAAAGTTTACAGATTTCCATGCCTCCTTCCAGAGAGTCTCAGTCCATAGCTGTGGCTTGAGGCCCAGGAACCTGTACTTCCATTTTTATAAGCTCCCCCATGAGTCAGGTGGCATGAGCCACACATTCGCGGGCTCTGATCCTGAAGGGCAGAGCATGAGGAGCCCCGACTCCTGGGACAGAAGCCGACCTGAGGTTTGCCCCGCACAGGGGTCCCCAGCCTCCTTCCCGGGGGTCTCGGGGTGCCAACACTGTAGAGGGTGTGGGCCTGCAGCTGCATCTCACAGGCTCTGGGGGGGCTGCCGGCAGATTGAGAAGGACCTGCTCCGCACCATGCCCAGCAACGCCTGCTTCTCCAGCGTGAGCAGCGTCGGGGTGCCGCGCCTGCGGAGGGTGCTCCGAGCACTGGCCTGGCTCTACCCGGAGATCGGCTATTGCCAGGGCACTGGCATGGTGAGCAGGGCCCGGGAGTGGGGAGTGCCCCAGGGTCTTCTCCACACCCCCAGGGGTGACCGATTTCACAACTGGGCCAGCAGGGTGGGAGGACAGGAAAGGAGTCCCCAAGGAGGGCAGGGGCTGCCAGATACGGTACTTCCAAGCCTGAGACAGGCACGCGGTCTACAGTGTGACCCCCACAGAGGATGCCTTATTCTAATTGGTTACCTGGATGGGGCGTCTGTTCTCATTTGCCTGGAGACCTGGGTAGAGGTCCCTTATCCCACTGCCCTGGCCAGGTGGCTGCCTGCCTCCTGCTGTTCCTGGAGGAGGAGGATGCCTTCTGGATGATGTGTGCCATCATCGAGGACCTGCTCCCGGCCTCCTACTTCAGCACCACCCTGCTGGGCGTCCAGACAGACCAGCGGGTCCTGCGCCACCTCATCGTCCAGTACCTGCCTCGCTTGGACAAGCTGCTCCAGGAGCATGACATTGGTGAGGCCAGAACCCACCTCTCCCCTGGGGTCAAGGGGTCCTGAGCTCTGGCCCGGGTTCTGCAGACCCAAGGCTGACGGGGCAGCTGCGAGCTCAGGAGGAAGAGAGGAGCTCATTTGACGATGGCCATGCCACGCACACATCCCCCGCCGCCTTCGTTGTGCTCTTGTTCTCCAACGTTCCCTGATACCCTGTCTCTTTGCCCGTGAGCTGGCAGGGCCTCTTGTTGCTTTTTGGGATACGCAGTCCATGTCCTGCATGGCTTGTGTGCCTGGGGGACGCCCCTCCTCTCAGGCTGTCCCGTGCCAGCTGTCCCTGGTCCCAGCCATAGGGCCCCCGGTGTGTGTCCGCAGAGCTGTCCCTGATCACGCTGCACTGGTTCCTCACGGCCTTCGCCAGCGTGGTGCACATCCAGCTGCTGCTGCGCCTCTGGGACCTGTTCTTCTATGAGGGCTCCCTGGTGCTGTTCCAGACCACGCTGGGCATGCTGCGCCTCAAGGTGACGACCGGAGCCCTGGGGCCGCTGCAGCTGTCCTGGCCCCTCCTCAGAGTCCTCCGGCCGCCCATGCTGTGGTCCAGGCCTCAGCATCGTGTGGCCTGAGCACCAGCCCCTCCTGAGAGGCCCCAGGGGATGGGTGGCAGCATCTTTTCTGGGGCAGGGCTTCCTTATGCTCAGCTCAACCATCCAGGGAAGATACAGGTGCCTGAGGCTGGTGATTGGGGTCAGCTGGGCAGTGACACCCACCCGCCCTTCCCTCGCACGGCCCAGGAGGAGGAGCTGATCCAGTCTGAGAACTCGGCCTCCATCTTCAACACACTGTCAGACATACCGTCGCAGATGGAGGATGCGGACCTGCTGCTGGGGGAGGCCATGCGGCTGGCCGGCTCCCTCACCGACATGGCCGTGGAGACCCAGCGCCGCAAGCACCTGGCCTACCTCATAGCAGACCAGGGCCAGCTCCTGGGCACCGGCGCCACCACCACTCTCTCTCAGGTGGGCCTGCGAGGGAGGAGGCCCCAGCTCACCCCAGCCCCGGCCCTTCCCCGTTCTGCCGCCCCTCCAGCTCAGCACCCAGGGCCCAGCGCGGCCCAGTCAGACCACAGCTGTGGAGGGACCCACTGCCTTGGCCTTGGCGAGTCTCTGCTGTGACCCGCCTGGTTTGGGCATGGGACAGACCCAGCTTTGAACTGAGCATGGTTTTGACCCTCAGAACCGGCCTCAGAGGCCGCGTCAGAGGAGGCAGCCCGAGATGCTGCCCGGCTTCTGTGCTGAAGGGCTCTGTTTACTTCCTCCAGAGCTGAGGCACTTGTCTGCTTGGCTGGGCACAGGGTGCCCCGGCCACCGCTGACCCCGCGTCCCTGCCCACAGGTAGTCCGCCGCAGGACCCAGCGAAGGAAGTCCGGCCTCACTTCGCTGCTCTTTGGTGAGAACTCTGCCCTGTGGCCAAGTGCTGGGCTGAGAGAGCAGGGCACTGGGGGCCGGTCAGACCAGGGTGGGGTGTGGACTCCGAGCTTCCCTGGAGTTGGGACAGGGGCCGGGCTGGGCCACGGCTGCCATCCCTCTCTGGGCCTTACAGGGGAGGATGACCTAGAGGCGCTTAAGGCCAAGAACATCAAGCAGACAGAACTGGTGGCTGACCTCCGGGAAGCCATCCTGCGCGTGGCTCGCCATTTCCAGTGCACAGACCCCAAAAACTGCAGTGTGGTGAGTCTCCGGCCCCAGGCCTGTGCGCACGGCGACTCAGGGCCGTCCTTCCCTGGCCCCATCCTGAGGTGCCCCCGCGATGGGCCTTTCTGCCGCCCTGGCAGGAGCTGACCCCAGACTACAGCATGGAGAGCCACCAGCGGGACCACGAGAACTACGTGGCGTGCTTGCGCAGCCACCCGCGCCGGGCCAAGGCCCTCCTGGACTTTGAGCGGCACGATGACGACGAGCTGGGCTTCCGCAAGAACGACATCATCACGGTGCGGGGACATGGGCGCCTTGCCCAGGCGGGGTGGGCAGGGGTGCGAAGTGCTGGGCTAGCGCCGGAGCCGTGCTTCCTGCCCTTCCCTGTGCAGATCATCTCCCAGAAGGACGAGCACTGCTGGGTGGGGGAGCTGAACGGCCTAAGAGGTGAGGTCTCCATGCAGCGTCGCTGGGCGAGGGGAGGCGGCCTGCACAGGGCTGGTGGCCTTGCCGCCGCAGCGGGCCCTGGGGCTGCTCAGACAGCGAGCCTCCCTCGCGCACTGGGTCCTCAGCCCCGTGGGGGCAGTGTCGGGGCACCGGGCCGTCCGCCCCTCATCGGGCCCGGCTTCTCCCACAGGCTGGTTTCCTGCCAAGTTTGTGGAAGTCCTGGATGAACGGAGCAAAGAGGTGAGAGCCTGCGCGAGGCAGGGCCGTGCCTGGGAGCTGCCGCTGCCTCCACCCCACAGGGCCCGCGCCCTCCTTGCTGGGCCGCGTTCTGAGCGCGTGCTGGCCGTGAGGACGGGGAGAGGCAGGCTGGCTGGCTGGCTGGCTGTGCGTGTGGGGCTGGGCCTCTTAGACCCTGTCCCCCACCCTCAGTACTCCATCGCGGGGGACGACGCTGTGACGGAAGGGGTCACAGACCTTGTGCGAGGGACCCTCTGCCCGGCCCTCAAGGCCCTGTTTGAACACGGACTGAAGAAGCCTTCCCTGCTTGGGGGCGCCTGCCACCCGTGGCTGTTTATCGAGGAGGTGAGTCAGTGGGCCCGTGTGCCTCACATCCTTTTCCCTGGCCCCGTGGAGCAGGCAGCAGGAGCTCATGGCGCGGGGATGTGTGTTCAGCTGGACTTTGTGGCTTTGACCTGGTACCTCCCTTGTGGTCCCTGACACTGAACCTGCCCCCCAGGCAGCGGGCCGGGAGGTCGAGAGAGACTTCGACTCAGTGTATTCGCGCCTAGTGCTGTGTAAGACCTACAGGTAACCAGCCCCTGCCCCCTGCCCAGCGTCCTGGCGGGTTGCCTGGCTGCCCCAGTGTGGGGAGAGGGAGTGGCCTGAGCCCACCAGGGTAGCGCTGGCAGCTTTGGTCCCCCCTCAGGTTGGATGAAGATGGCAAAGTCCTGACCCCGGAGGAGCTGCTCTACAGGGTAAGGGGGGCCATGGGCGGGGCAAGCCTCCTGGCTTGGCAGCTGGGGACACCTGAGTGACAGCTGTGCCTTCCCAGGCTGTGCAGTCCGTTAACGTGACCCACGATGCTGCACACGCACAAATGGACGTCAAGCTCCGCTCCCTCATCTGCGTGGGGCTCAAGTGAGTGCACTGCTGCTGGGGCTGGGGGCAGTCAGAGGTGGAAGGGGTAAGGGTGAGAGCAGCCCTGCTCTGCGGAGGGGCGGTGCTTGCAGGGGTTTTGTGAAGCACAGATTCCAGCAAGCTGAGCAGGAAAGGGGCTCCCCAGAGACACAGCTACAAACTAGGGAGGGGCACCTGCCCGAGGGGCCTCAGGCACGTGTGAGGCTCAGATCTGAGTGAGCTTGAGTGTGTGGTGTTTGCGGACTTGTCACCTGGCAAAGGAGCAGCCTCCAGGCTGCTCTGACCCAGGAAGGGGGGCAAAGTTCCTGAGACTAGCTCAGAACCTAGCCATGGATACGCTGGCCGGACTGTGCGTGTTGCTCCTGGACTGACCAGCAGGGCCCAGGCCTCTGTGCCTGCAGATGGCATGGCCGGGTCTCAGACTCAGAAGGAGCTGTGATGGGACCGAGGGGAGTGGGGGCCATGGGGACCACGAGCCCCTGAGCATGTCTCCCCGTGTGGAGGAGTCATGATGAGGCCACTCTGCAGAGACCTGGCTGAGACAGGAGGCGGGGTCACCTGCGGGGGCTGGAGGAGCCCGGGAGTGGGCTGGCCCAGGGCAGCATGAGGGGCAGAACCCCATCCCTGGTCATCGGGAGTCCTGTGGATGGAGGCCAGAAGGCCCAGGAGCAGCCCCCAAGCCCACCCTGCCTGTCTCCAGCGAGCAGGTCCTGCACCTGTGGCTGGAGGTGCTCTGCTCCAGCCTGCCGACCGTGGAGAAGTGGTACCAGCCCTGGTCCTTCCTGCGCAGCCCCGGTTGGGTCCAGATCAAGTGCGAGCTCCGGTGAGGAAGCACGGGGCTTCTGGGGCCCTGGCCCAGTGGTGTGGGCCGAGGCACCTGAGGACAACTGACAGCCTCCCCTTCGCTTCCAGTGTCCTCTGCTGCTTCGCCTTCAGCCTCTCCCAGGACTGGGAACTTCCTGTGAAGAGAGAGGTGGGTGGTCGGTTGGTCGTCGACCCTGCAACCTGCCTTCCCGCAGGGGGCTGTGGCGGGTGGGGCCACCTGGGAGTCTGTTGGCAGACGACTCCAAACACATCTGGGTGGCTGAGGCCGGGCCTCGTGGGGACCCTGAGCACTGGCATTGCCTCTAAGAACCAGTCTGGCGGCTGCCACCTTGGGCTTCCTTGCGGTGTGCCCAGCACCCCTGCCCTGCGGCCTGTGACAGGAGGGCTGTCCCTGTACAGGAGGAGAAGACACCCCTGAAGGAGGGCGTCCAGGACATGCTGGTGAAGCATCACCTTTTCAGCTGGGACATAGACGGGTGACGTGTTTCCTCCAGAGACCCCGTCAGTCACACCCAGGCCTCCCCCAGCCCATTGGCTACCAGAGCCCCTTCCTCAGGCAAGACGAGAACAGCATAGCTCTGGCCAGTCTCAGGCTCACTCTGGGACGGGGTCTGAGGTGGCCCCGGTGCACTGTGAGCTGTAGGGTCAAGGAGAGGATGCACCGCGAGCCCTGGCTGGGCACCGTGGTAGAGTCCGGGGACACCACCCTGGGCACCCAGAATATTGGTGGAGGGCAGTGGGTGGCAGAAGCAGGAGGAGGGGGTCAGGCTCAGCCTGTTCCAGTGCCTGGGCGAGGGCTCTGCCCTGCCAGGGTCTGCACAGAGGCCCCGGGCCCCAACTTCACTGTGCCGACCAAAAACCAAGAACAGCTGCCTCTGTTGTCAGGTTTTGCTCAGGAAGGGGATGGGGGTGGCTAAAGGCTCCTTGGCCTCCTTGATTTATAAATAAACAGCTGTCTTTGAGAAAGCACCTCCCCCTATCTGTCTATCTTCTGTCCAGCCTGGGCTGCGTGTCCAAGGTTCTGCTCTTCCTGGAAATGGTCCAGAACTTACAGCCAGGCCTGGGCGGTGGCCTGATGGGGCACAGGGTCAAAGTCACAGCATGGCACCCAGGGCCCAGCTATACCCGCCCCCAGCTTCTTCCCTGGAGTGAACAAGATGGACTAACAAGTGGTGGTTTTGCTTTTATTTTAAAAAGTCACACAGCTTCCCCACCTCTGTCCCAGCACTGGTTTTGGTGACTCCATCCTTAATCCCCTATGAATAACAGTGACAGGCCAGAACGGAGGCCAGGCAGGAAGAGGCCACAGTTTGGAGGCCACCGCTGTGCCAGGGCCATAGTGACTGCAGTGAGGCAACGGGACGGAATGTGGGCAGGTGGCCAGGCAGCACCTCTGCCCTCGTGGCACTGATAAGGAGCAGGAAGCAGGAGAGGTGGGGCACCGGCTGTGGCGGGGTGTCTACACGTCAAACACAGTGATGGGTGGGCCAGGGTAAGCTGTGTCCTGCCCCAGGAGCGGTGGCTCCAGGCCCTTCCATGTGTGCACAGTGTGGGGAGGAGCTGCACCTCCCCCCCGTGTATGTGTGATAAGTATGGCGATATATAATAGAGGTATATACACCTGTACAGAAACTCTGCCACCAACCACTACATGGTTACACTACACCAAGACACTAGAATGGCAGGGAGCCCCCTCCCAGGAGGCCTGGACAGTGGTGTCGGCGTCACGGGGACGGTGAGGTAGCGGCCCCGCCAGTCCCTTCCCTCTTGGGAAAGGCAGAAGTAAGGATATTCGCCCCTGGCCCCGCCTCAGCCCTGGGCCCTGCCTGCCTGAGCAAACTGCAGCCAGCAAGTGCACCCGACCTCACAAAAGGAGGTCAAATAGAAGCCCCTGGCCTGTCCAGGCCCCCAGAACCCCAGGGTGGGACCCAGAGCTGCTTCTTGGCAGCTTTTCTCCTCCGTGAGCCTGAGTCAGGCAAAGGGACGCCTGGCCCCAGCCTCCCCCTGAGGGAAGTGGAGCCTCTTGATTGTCAGACTCACGCCCGCGTGGAGAGGCTGACCAGGCAGGAGCGCGCCGAGTTCCCGAGTTCTCCAACTTCCCCGCCCCCCCAGCCGCCCCACTCTGCAGCCCCAGAGCTACAAGCAGGAATCCCAGTGTAGCTGCAAGTCGTGGCCATCGAGGAAGTCCGTGGAGAAGAGGCTGGGGGACGTGGTGCTGAGCGGGGCCAGGCTGAGCACGGGCCCCCCGGAAGACAGCTCCAGCCAGTCCATACTGTCCAGGTGGCCGTCAGCTAGGTCCAGGCCCACGCCACTGGGCTCAGGCGCAAAGTGCAATTCCGAGGTGTCCATGGGGGAAGGGGGGTGGTCCAGGATGGCAGAGCTGCTCAGCATCTGGCTGTGAAGGTCATCAATGAGGGAGAGGGGCTCTGGCCCCTCGTGCCCACCGGTCAACAGCGGCAGCCCCGTGCTGCTCTCCAGGAAGTCCTCCAGGCGCCCAGGGAGGGCCGGCGAGCCCGAGGGAGGCGGGGCGGCCTGAGGGAGCTCAGTGGAGGGTGAGGGCTGTGTGGCCAGGGGTGACCCGCAGGCAGCTGTCGAGGGGGCCTTCTCTTTCCCTGGCTCCTTGAAATCTGCTGAAATCTCTGCCAATCAAGAAAGTGAATGGGTGTCAGAAAGCAGCCTGAACAGGGCCTGCAGTTGGGCCCTGCCATACACCATGTAGAAAAACTAACTCAAAATGGGTCAGAAGTCTACATTTAGGAGCTAAAACTACAAAACTCTTAGAAGGAAAGGGAGTATCTTCATGACATTGGATTTAGTAATGATTTCTTGGTTATGATACCGAAGGCACAGGCAATGAAAGGAAAAATAAGCCAGACTGACTACATAAAAATTTAAAACTTCTGTACATCGAAGGTCACTATCGAGTGAAAAGATTGTACAGTAACCGTATTTCAACAAATTTAAAAAGTGAAACAACCCATGGAATGGAAGAAGATATTTGCAAATCATATTTCTGTTACGTGATTAATATCCAGAATAAGATAAAGAATGCCTACAACTCAACAAAACCAACTAAACACGGACAAAGAACTCAGACATTTCTCTGACAGAAGATACAAACACATGAAACGATGCTCAACGTTATTACTCATGAGGGAAATGCAAATCAAAACCACGATGAGAGACCACTTCACACCTGCCAGGATGGCTGTTTTCAAAAAAATGGAAAATAAGTGTTGGTAAGGATGCGGAGCAACTGGAACCCTTGCGCATTGCTAGTGTGTATGAAAACAGTACAGCTGTATGGAAAAATTTTGTGCTTCCTCAAAAACTTAAACACAGAATTACCATATGATCCAGCAATCCCACTTCTGGGTGTGCACCCCACAGAACCGAGCGTGGACTCAGATACGGGTATGCCACGTTCACAGCAGCGTTACACAGGACAGCCAGAACAAGGAAACCACCCCAATGTCCAGTGGGCCAGGAGATAAATACAGCGTGGGATACACACACAAGGGAACGCCATTCAGCCACAGTGAGTAAGGAAATTCTGATATAAGCTACACCATGGATGAACCTTGAGGGCATCGTGCTCAGTGAATCCAGCCAGAAACAATAGAAGGGCAAGTACTACATGACGCCACTCACACGAGGTATGGAGGCGACTGAGTCCCAGAGACAGAAAGCAGGAAAGAGGTTACTGGAGGGTGGGAGGAACAGGAAGTTGGTATGTAAAGGGCGATGTATCCATTTAGGATTGATGGAAAGTTCTGGAAATGGACAGTGGTGATAGTTACTTGACACTGTAAATGAACTTAGTGCCATTGAACTGTGCGATTAAAAATGGTTATAATGGTAAACTATGTTATATATACCACAATAAAGAAATACGCAGAAACCAGGCCTACTGCCTGATCCCTGGGTCCCATGCTCCTCCCGCCCGGGCTGGGCTGAGCTGCGCTCTCACCAGCTCCCTCCAAGTCCCCGCAGACCTGCCCCACCCACCCTCTTCAAGCGCCCTCTTCCCCTGGCATCATGGCCACTTCTCAGTGTCCCTTTGGGGGCCAGGCAGCAGTGCCTGGTTCCTCTCTCTGGTCTCTCCCTCAGCTTCTCTCAGCATCCGCCCTCTCATTTATGCTCCGCCTGCAACTCCCAGAGCCTCAGTGCCACCTGTGCTTATTAGAAACGCACCTCAGACCCTGGGATCCAGGGGGGTCTCCCTGAGCTCAGAATCAGTGACCTTGAGAGTAATGTCAGCTGCTGAGTGACTTTTTGTAACTAAGAGAAAATCCACCATTTTCAAGTGTACAAGTCCACGAGTTCTCGCTCTGCCTGCACCATCTTGGTTGACCGTCTCCCTCCTGAGCACGCCTCGCACACCCTGCCTTCCTGCCCCAGGGCCTCCCCCTGCTCCTCCCTGAAGCCAACCCCTCGTCTTCAGCCCTGCCCGACCCCACCCCCGTCAGCCCCCCAGCACGTAGACACGCTGACCTTTCTGGGCCCCCCTCTGCAGGAAGCCCTCGCCGAGAGCTCTCAGACCCACGCCTCTCACATCCCTGGCCCCCTTCAGCCCACTTCTAGAGGCCTCACCAGGGTCCCACTGCAGCACCCTGGCTGGGGTCACCAGCGACCACCACGATGTTCACCCCAAGACTGAGTCTTGGTCCTCTTCCCTGATCGCCCATCAGCAGCCCTTGGCCTCAGGACTTTCCCCTCGCAAGGGCACACTCCATCCTCTGCCCCCTGCTTAGCCTTATCTGCTTGTGCCACCGGCCTCCACCTTGCCCAGCCTCACACTCTATAGACGCCCATCCAGATGCCAACAACTCCCCAGCTCCTGCCCCCAGCCCAGGCTTCACCGCACCCTGCCCCCGTGCTCACGCAGCTGCGTGCTGGTAACTTGGTCCGAAGCCCTTGGCCACCCTCGTGTCCCCTTGCCAGACACCTAATCCACTAGGAAACCAAATGGACTCTCTTTCCAAAATACACCCAGACTCCAGCCCTGCCCCACTTCACCGCTGCCTCCCGGGCCCACACAGCTGGGCTTCCACCTGGGTCACCCTTGCACCTGCTCCTTCCAGCGTTCCCCAGGGTTCACACGCCTCCACCCTGTGCCCACAAGGCCTCCTGATCTATGCCAGGATCTCCCCTCCTGCTCCCTCCCACACTCACTCACTCACTCCCCCCACACACCCTCCTGCCGTACAGGTGCTCCCCAGGGATGCCTGTGGGTGTTCTTGCCCAGGCCGTGGAGAAGGGATGCGTCTCAGGCCTCACTGTGTCCAAAGTACCAGGCCTGCGTGCGCTGTGTTCCAGAACTAAGCCAAACCCAATGTGTCAACAGGCCCAGGACTGGAGACAACCCAGGAAGGGAAGAGGAGGCTGGGGAGGCGGTCCGGGGTCTGGACTTTACCTCCGCTCTGAATAAGAATGTCAAACAGGTCATCCATCTGCTGGCTTGAGGAACCATTTTCCTGTGGGACAAAAATAGGACACAAAGATGAAAACCCACAGCAGGAGGCCCCAGACTGGCTCAGGGCACAGACCGTACCTTCTGCCCCTGAGCCAGCAGCCAGAGCCACAGAGCTCACCGGCCTGCGCTCAGGCTGTGGGGCCCACACTCACTAATCAGGGACAGGCCCTGGCACTCCTGCCAGTGACAGCCCACGCTCCAGGGCCTCTCTGACCCTACAGGACCGGCTCCTGCCCGCCCCGGTCCTCCAGCTGGGCCCAGGGACTGTGGGAGCCCAGCCCAGGAACCCAGGCAGCCGCCCACGCAGCCAGGCCTGTCTACCCTCCTGACCTGCTGTCTGGGCTGCTGGCTCACAGCTTCCTCATAGCCAGGTGGCTCCTTCTTCGGCAGAGAAGTGGGGGTCCCAAAAATGGGCTGTGTCGGGTGCTCCAGGTCCATCTGGGCTGGTGGGCCAGGAGCTGGAGAACCAGGCTGGGACAAGGGCTAGACAGGAGAACGGTGAGAGAACCAGCGGTGGGGTGAGGGCAGCCGCGGGGCCCCGCGCGCTCCAGGAAGGCACAGCGGGAGGCGTCTACCTTCTGGGCCCGGCCAGCTTTGCTACCTGCACTGGCTCTCGGGGGGCTCTCATGGAAGCCACTAGGGAAGAAGGGATACGGGGTCGGGGAGTCCCTGACCTCTGACCCTGCAGAGGCTGACTGGCTCCCTGGGGTTTGGTATAAGGCACGCGGGGCACAGGCAGGGTCTCTAGGCTGACTCCCCTTCCCCCAGGAGTTTCTGCCTGAGGCTGCTCAGGGGCCCTCGCCTCCCATCCTGGAGTGCCTGGTTCCTGCCACCGCCCCTCTACCCTGGGACTGGCAATGCTAAGAGGCCACACAAAGCCTAAATCAGCCTCACCTTTGGACCAGGCTGAGTGGAGGGTCTGGGCTGTGAGGGTGGCAGCAGCAGGGAGCCCGCAGCCAACGACACCTTGGTTGGGGGCGGCTGGCCTCTCTGAGGGAAGAGGAGTGGTGCTCATGTCAGGCCCAGTTGGGAGGCCCCCAGCCAGATCCTGACAGAGCCCAGCCCAGCCCTCTCCCAGGCAGGGGCTGTCCTGAGCCTCACCTGGGCCCACCCCACCCCACAAGCAGAGGTCACGGCGCCCCAGCCTGGGTGGGGCTGCTTGGGAGCCATCTGCCAGGTATAGAAATGTTCTGACACTGATGGCCAGACAGGCGGGCATTCCCTCATGGCTCCACCCACATGGCTGTGGGGTCTCAAGCAGGTGTCTTACCCTTCCCAAGTCTTAGGAAAACAAGCACTACCTGCCCAGCCAAGGGGTGCCTGGTGAATGCGGGGCTGTCATTAAAGGTATCTTTGCACCCTTCTATGGCCCCAGTACCTGCTGGGGGCTCCCGCCAGCCAGGCCAGGGCTGTCTGCATTCTTATTGGTCACGGTGAGGACAAGGTGGGTCCCTGTGGAGTCAGTGACGAGGGTGGGAGGTGTGACCCCCTTGATGAAGCTGGGGCCCTGTGGGCTCTGAAGCAGCTGGGGGGCTGGGGCTGGTTCAGGTTCGGGCGGCACGGCTTCCTGCTTCACCACCACCGCCGAGGGCACCAGGGCACTGGTGTCTACGTGCTGGGCAGCAGGGGCTGCCAGGCTGGGGCTGAAGGGGTGGTCAGGGCCCGGAGGCTGCCTGCTCAGCTGACAGCTGGAGAAGCTGCTCTCCTGCTTCACTGCAGAGCCGAGAGGGACCAGGGCTGGGGCCGGGCCGGATTCCTGCTTCACCACCATGGCTGGGGACACCAGGGCACCGATGTCTACATGCTGGGCAGCGGGGGCTGTAAGGCTGGGGCTAAAGGGGTGGTCAGGGCCCGGGGGCTGCCTGCTCAGCTGACAGCTGGAGAAGCTGCTCTCTTGCTTCACTGCGGTGCTGAGAGGGGCTGGGGCCGGGGCCGGGGCCGGGTCTGGGTCTGGGTCTGGGGCCGAGGCTGGTGTGGGCTGCTGGGCCCGCTTCTCCTGCTCCAGCTGCAGCCTAAGCCACTCCACCAGCTGCTGCTTCTGCCGGAGCATGCGGGTCAACTCCTCAATCTGCTTGTCCTTTTCCTGCAGCATCTGGTCCTTGTCACGCCCCTCTAGCTCTGCCCGCACCCCAGGGCTCAGACAGCAGGACCCGGCCCGGGGGCCCTCCTCCTTCACAAGGATCTGCAGTGGTGAGGCCTGCAGGGTGAGCTGGGTCAGTGGCGACGTCACCATCTCGCCAAAGGTATCCCCGGGCGTGGAATTCTCATCACCAGTGCTGAGCAGAGAACGCTCCGAAGGGGTGGGAGACACGGGGGGTGTGGAGCCCGTGCTGCCAAACTTCACCACTCCGTTGCTAGTCACTGTGGCCACCACCACCTCAGCTGGGGCCAGGCCCGCTGCCACCAGGGCGGGCCCCGTGCTTAGCCGGGCTGCCGGAAAGGCAACCACCACCTCGCCAGCCTTGGGCAGGATGGAGGCGGCGGTGGGGGCCTTGGGCGCTCCGGGGGCAGGGCTGACTTGTTCTTGGTAGGCGCGCAGGCGCTCGATCAGGTCCGTCTTGGTGCCGGAGACGGGCAGTGACCGCAACTTCAGCTCCTGCTTCAGCTCTGCCACCTGCAAGGGGATGGAGAGTCAGGGCAGCAGGGAGACTAAAGGAACTGGGTCTGAGCAGGACAGTCGTGGGAAGATGAGCGGGACAAACTTTTTGTTTGTTAGGCCTTATTGGTCTGGGCCCCACCGGCCACTGGGAGAGCGAGATGTGGACTGCCCAACGGCCTCGCCACACCACGGGGTTGGTTGGATGCTCCCGCCCCCGTGTCTGGGCAAGACATGCCCTCAGCTGTCCCGGCCCCAGAGTGGTGCCTGGTGACCAATAAATACTTAATTGAACTGACTGGATTTTACAGAGTAAACTGAGCTCATGGAAGTGGAACAAGTTCTTCAGGATCACAGGCTGGGTAGCGGCAGAGCCAGGGGTTAAAGCTGGGTCTGGGGGACTCTGAGGCCCGTGTCCAGCTGCCCCCATAAGGGCCGTGTCTTGCTGGAATCTGGGTCATAGCTCAGGAGGGACCAGCCTGGTTCAGAGGACAAACTCTAGAGGGCGAACATGATCCATTCCGCTTTCTGATCGGGGCAGAGGAAACAGGCCAGGCCCAGGTCATGTCCCACCCTCCAAGGCCAGGCAGACGCAGCACTTGTGGGGCAGATTCAGCAGGACACTAACCGGCAACGTGGAGCCCTGAGTCTGAACCCCAGATCTACGTGCCTTGGGTGAGCCTCTCCACTCTTCTCGGCCCCTGCCTGCTCATCCTCATGCTGGGGTGACACTGCCTGTTTCTCACTCTGCACTGTAGAGGCCACAAGGATTAGAGGCGTGTAAGCACCTGGTAAGCCCCGCGGTCCTGGACAGACACTGGCTGATGCCGTTAATGACCACAGTGACACGGCTGATGTCACGGATGACCAGAGCCAGGAGGGGCTCGGGGCAGGCTCCCAGCCTCTGCTGGAGGAGACCAGAGCTTTCCATGGCCGTGGTCCTGGGCCGGCTGTCTTCCCTGCCTGAAAACAAGCACCCAACTGCCCCCAGGGGAGGGCAGGCCAGCAGCAGCTCAAGGCCTCCAGTGGGACGGGCACGGCCACCTACCTTCATATCGTCCAGGTTGGCGGGCAGGGCCCCCGGCTTGCCAGTTAGTGAGGCACTGTTCTGACGTGCCAGCCCTCCGGGCCCAGGGCCGCCTGAGCCAGAGCTGCTGCTGCTGGCGGAAAGGCTGCGCATTGGAGGGGCCCCACTGCTTCCCAGAGCCTCGCCCGCTGGCCTGGGAAGAAAGGGAAGGAGTAAGCCCCCATCAAGCATCACCCGCGGCCTCTGCAGGGCCGGGCAGAGATGGGCGTGGGCGAGGGCCCCGCCCAGAGACCACTCGTGCAGGACCAGACCAAAGGGTCCTGGAAGGTCCAGGTCCGCCCCCAAGGCCCGGCACCCGCCCGTTCCGGGGGCCCGGGGCGGGCTCCTACTTGGGTGGGGCAGGCAGGATGGTCTGGTAGTTGTAGTGCTGCTGCTGCTGCTGGTTGAGGATCTGGAGCTGCAGGAAGAGCTGCTGCTGCTGCAGGATCCTGGCATAGGAGGAATCCATGGGGGGCGCCCCCTTGTCCTGCTTTTGGTCCGGGGGGATGTACTGGTGATACTTGAGCTTCTTCACCTTTGGCTTCAGCTCCTTGGCTTTCTTGCTGCGCTGAGACTTCTCACCGGCAGCCTTAGGTTGGCTTTGCTGGGGGCACAGGAGCAGAGGGTGAAGTCAGGGGCAGTCTCGGCTCTGGGAGGCTAGGCCTCCAACGGGCACCTGAGTGGCTTCTGAGAAGCCTGGCCCGTCCCACGCTCCCTGCTAGATGGCTCCCTGCCCAAAGTAGAGGTCTCATCAGTGCCAGGAGTGTGCAGGGGAGGGGGCAGGGCTGGTGGGGGGCTGTGACAAGCCCCACTCTTAAAAGAGCTTTAGCCCAAACGCATAGGCCAGGCATCACCATGACCCCAAGCACAGAGTGAATGCAACAAAGACGGAAAACAGCTGATCTGTGGAGCACACACGGCTCACACCGGGTGCTTTACAAAGACCACGTCACACAGAATTGCAAGAACCCTGCCTGGGTTCTACTTGAAAAAAGCAGCAGCAGAGAAGTCACTTGCCCAAGGTCACACAGTGATCGTGATCTTGCCGTGTGAAGGAGCTGGGACCCAAACCCAGGACTCCGAAAGTTCATGTTCATTCACCACTGGGCCTCCAAACACTCCCAGTGGGCACTCAGCAGACCAGGAGGCCCGCAGGTCACGCTCGGGAAGCCATCTTTGGGCGAGGGAGGGTGAAGCTGGACGGGCCAACAGTCAGCGGCACTGAGTGCCAGGGAAGGACCACGGAGGGCTCAGCAGTTTCTGAGCAGAGAAAGGCAGACAAGGGTGAAGACTTGATGCAGGGGTCAGCTGGGGTCTGACCGGGGGCATCGGGGACTGGCGGGAAGGTCTCAGTAGAGGCGACTGACTAGGAACAATGGACAACAGAACACGTGGCAGGTGAATAGGTACAAGGTTCAAAGTTCTGAGCTCTGGCAATTGTGACAATGGTGGCCCCTTTGTGGAAGTTGAGAAGAGGTTCTGGTCAAGCCAGGGAGGACGGAAAGAGGGAGGAGCAGGAGCAAGCTGCTGAGCTGGAGCTGGCAGAGCACCCAAGAAGATGGAGAGGGGCCGGGGAGAGGACCAGAGAAAGGCTGAGGGCACGAGAAAGAGGCCCACGGCCAGCCTGGGAGTACCCTACAGAAAGGGAGGAAGACGGGGGGGCAGGGGACAGAGGCCCATGGGGGCTGGGGAGCCAGAGCCAGAGACTGAGGCACTACCCCAAAAAGAAGAAGTGAGGTACACGCCGTTCTCTCAAATGTGTGGTGCTCACAGGAAGGCACCAGTCGTGTGATGAGGAGCAGGTCTGAGGGAGGAGTTCTGGGGGAAAACCTCTGACATCAAGAACAGACAGCAGAGGCAAGGGAGGTGCCCAATGATGAGGAAGTGGGGCCTCACGGAGACGCAAATGGGGCAGGCCTCGGGACGGGGGCACCACACAGAAAGGCTTCAGAGACCCCGCGAACGTACAGGGAGCACCCGGGGGCACAGCGAGCGCTCAGCTAAAGCCAGCTCCTGGGATGTGAGCAGCAGGAGAGGAATACAGATGGCCCGAGACTCTGAGCCGGGGGCAGGGTCTGTGTGGAAGCACCAGAGAATCAGACAAAGCAGGAAGCAAGTGGGGTGGGAAGGAAGGGCCCCTGCGCAGCAGGAGCGGAGCACAGGTGTGGAGGGCGGCGGGTGGGGCTCAGGTCCCAGAGACTGAGCAGGAGGCTCAGCAGGGCGAGGAGGACCAGGCATTGGCTCTAGGTGCTGCTGAACTTAACCCCAGTGCCAAGCACTATGTCCCCACACAGAGGTCCCCATGGGTGTCTCGTGGGGTTGATGGTAAACCCTGCCCCTTCAGATATTTCAGGTCAGGCCTTGGAGGAGGAGAATGAAAACAAAATACCCAGCATGGCCAGCTGGGTGACCTTGGGCCCATCACCTCACTCTCAGTTCCACCACTGGCAGAAGAGGTTCTATTATGGTCTCACGAGGCTAGGAGTAGACAGAGGAGACATGTGGGCACGTTTCCTGGGGAGGGCAGGAGTGAGAGCCTGCCCCGCCGTGCTCAGTAAACGGTGTCTGTGACCAGGACAACCAGTGTCCACGGAGAGAACAGGCAGGTCTCCCACGGTACCCTGGTGACCTCTGCTGGCCCCTGACCAGGAGGAGAAGACAGGCACCCCCACTCGCTGTCCCCACCCTGGAATGAAGTCATGGCAGGGCTCGGAGGGACATGGGGAGGAGGCAGTCGGCTGGAGGTCTATACCTTAATGAGTGTGGGGAGGGGCTTGGCAGCGGGGACCGCGGTTCCGTTGGTGAGGCTGGGAGGCAGAGGAGGCTGCTCCGCCAGGAAAAGTGTTTCTCCGGACTCCGGGCCCACTGGGAGTTGAGACACAACCTGGGAGAGAAGAGGGGAAGTGAGGACACTCTGGCTGCTCCAGAAGCTGAACCATCTCCAGGCTCCACTGGCAATGCAGCCCTGCCCTGCCCTGCCCGGAGGTGGGCGGCTGTCACCTCCTCGGACACTGTCACCGTTGGGGGGCAAATGGGAGGGGTGAGAAGAGGAGCCCCCAGGGTGGCAGGGGAAGGGGACTGGCACAGGGGAGGCAGAGGGTGGTGAAAGGATCATGGAGCTGAACACACGCAGGAAAAGCGGCTGTTCTGAGAGTGGACTTGGGGCCGCCAGGGAGGCCTGGGAATCTAACTGCCAGGCAGCCCCGCCAGCGTCCTCCATGGCGGCCCACAGCCGACACCTCCCAGCTACTAAGCTACGTGGGCAGCACCCTCTGGCTTCCCCGTCCCACTTGGCCAAGTGAGGGACCTCACCCTGGGCTGCTCCAGCAGGTCTGGGGCCCTGGGGAGCAGGGGAAGCATCGGGAGTGGGCAAGCTCACCTGAGTGGGGGACACAGAGGTGGCACTGGGCAGTGGCTCGCTGACTCGGGCTTCCAGAGGTGATGGCACCGAGCCCTGGGACTCATGGCTGGCAGGCTGCTCAGGAGATAAGGCATCACTGCTGTCCTCGTCAAAGGAAGAGCTGTCTGCTACCTTCGGGTAGTTTACCTGGCCCACTGAAAACCAAGGCCAGGGTAAGGCTCCACCAGCAGACGGGAACAGGGCCCTTGCTCACCAGCCAGAGGCTGTCTCTGCAAGGGACCTGCCCCGCAGCCCCCGTGCCCCAGCGAGGCAGCAGGAGAAGGGAGGCCAGCAGCCAGGCTGCTCGCTCTGTCCAGAAGAGCTCGAGGACAGCTCATCACCATGACCCCGAAACAAAGCCCAGGAAGAGTCAAGTCCTGCTAGGCCATCCAGGTGCTCCCTTGGTGAGGAAAGGCCTGATCGTCAACCTCTTGGATTTAACTCCACACTGTGTTCAGTCTTTAAAGTCAGGGTCTGGCCTCCCTCCCCCTAGCCCGCCACCTCCTCCACCTTCTGCTTCCCTGCTGTTAAAGACAATTTATTTCCATTCTGCGGCTGCACAAAACTCTCTTCTCCTAGAGGCTCGTGGACCCTGGGATGAGGGCTCTGACCCTGCGATGAGAGATCAAGGGAGTTCAGGTAACCGCTGTGGGAGTGCAGCTCCTCCCCTGGGCTGCCTGAACTCCCCAAAGGCCAGGGACAGACTAAGGAGCCTCCCAGAAAAGGGACACTTGCTTGTGCAGGTAAAACAGGTTCAGTGGAAGGATCGTGACCTCCCTTTAGCGGCCAGTGACTCCCAGAGACCCAAGGCCCGGGAGCAGCAGCTGCCAGAAGCAAGCCCAGGCTGCTGACTACTAGTGCCCCGCCCCGCCCCGCCCGCGGTGAAGGCCCGGGAAGCGGCCAGGGGCCAGGCTGGCAGGGAGACACAGGAGGAGCAGTGGCCCAGCGTGGAAATCCTGGACACAGAGAGAAGGAAAGAAGGGGACAGGGGCAAGCTGGGTGTTTCAAAAGATTCGTATCACGACCTCTCCCTCGACACTACGGGGGGAAGAAGTTCTGCACCGGCCCCGTCCACACAGGGGGAACTGAGGCAATGACCACGCCAGGGGAACTCTACCGTGGTGGGAAGACCACAGGTGAGAAACAGGAACAAGCCAGTAAGTCTCCCAGCAGACGCTTCCTCTCCAGGGCTGCGACCCAAGGCCCCTTCCTCCCCTGGAGCTCACGAAGGATGCACCTGAGCTTGTCCCTCCTGAATGAATATGGTTCTGGAGCCAGGACTGCCACAATGACCCCACTCCCCTCACCTGCCCTCACCAGGCCGCTGGCAGCGCAGCGAGGGGGCGGAGCTTGCTGACCATACGTGCTTCCCACCAATCACACGTCTAGGTTTTCTCCCACGGTCTCTCCTCCCAGAGAGGGCACCTGCTCTGGCACAGAGGCATGGAATCCAGGATGGAGGACCTGCAGGTCCACCCCAGCCTCAGTCCAACAGGGAAACTGCTGGCCACACTGGAGAAGCCCGAGGGCTGGTGCCGGCCAGGGTCGCCGCAGGGCCTATTTCTCTCCTGTGTGGTGGGCAGTGGAGGTGCAGGGGCGGGGTCCCTATCCTCTGAGAGTGTCCGGTCCAGGCACAGTAAATGGTTCGCTAGAGGGAAACCTAGATGCTGAGGGGACACTAAGGACAGGCTCAGGGAAGACTTCTTGGAGGGGAGAGCCTTGACATAAATCTTACAGATCAACTGGGGGTGGGTGTGAGGAAGCGTGTGCTCTGAGTGGCCACGGGGAGTCTGTGCGGACCTCTGTGGGAGGTGAGACCTCCCACATCCCCGTTCTCATCAGGCCTCCCCTCCCAGCCGCCCCCAACACCTGGCTTTGTCTCCTCCGGAAGTGAACTCCACCTCCTCCCCCTCCCATCCTCCCATCACCAGCCTCTCCTCCACCTCCTTCTGATCCACCCTAAACCTGCTCTTTTCTCCCAGCCTGAAAATCCTTCTCAACCCACCGTCTCCCTCTCCTTCTCTTCTCCACTTGCCTCTTGAACAAACAGACTACATTTGCTGCCCACCCCACCACTGCCGCCTTCTACCCAGTCCTCAACCTGCACAATCACTACTGGCAGTTGCCCCTTTCTCTCAAGTCACCAATGATTACCTCGCTGCCAGATTAAACTACTCCTAGTCCTCAAACAAGCCATGCTCCGCCAGGCCTCCCTGCCACTGCCATGCTGTCCCCTCCGCCTGAAACGTCCTTCTGTACTCTCTACTTGGCAAACTGCTTCAACCTCCAGGTGGACCCCAAATGTGCCACAGCACCTGTGGAACTTGCCCAGCCCCGCCACTGTCCCACCCCTGAGAGAAGCCCGACTCAGACAAGCTCCTGCTGCACCTGCCACACACCCACTGTCCTGTGTCGTTCACAGCAGCAGCTGCAGCTGGTCTAATGTGCATCACTGCTAAGAGCAGCAGCCCTTCCCCGAGTCCCCCTGGGTGCCAAGGACTGTGCCAGGCCCTTAATACCCATCATCGCCCATTATGAGCCTGCAAACTGTCCCAAAAGGCAGGTGACTTGGTAAAGATGCCACAGGGCCATGGCCTTTATACTATGCAGCACCACATCTGCCCAGGAGTGAGCCTCAGAAACCCCTTGTTTATATATCAGTCTTCTCCCATCAGACTGAATTCTCTGAGGGCAGCAGCCACACATTTTGTTCATCTCTGAACTGCCCGACTTCACACAGGCCAGGCACGTGGCCGACTCTTGGCAAACATTTATTAGATTTTGGCCGGCTGGAGAGTCCACAACTGACCTTCGCCCAAACGCTGGCCGATAGCTAGGGGCTACTGTGGAATCTTGTGAAGATCTGGGTAGGAAAACACCGACGTGAGGTGAAACGAATGCCGAGGCAAAGCAGGGAATTAAAAGAAGAGAGTGGACAGGGCCCCGGCAGCCACCCTCCAGCACGGTGCTGCCCAATGCTGGCGGACCCGTCAGTGGTGCAGGCGAGGCCTTAGAAACCAGTATCCTCAGAGCCGGGCTGGGGTCTATCCTGTGCCCTGCCCAAGGGCTGTGCCCACCATCACAGGGGGAGCGCTGGAGCCTCTCGGAGGCACAGCTACCTCCTGGGGGCCGGTCTCAGGCCCACTGCAGCGAAGGAGACACGTCTGTACCAACAGCCACCAAAGTCCGAGCTATCAAGTCTGAGACCCCTGACCGTGGCCAGGGGGACCGCACATGGCCGGGACTGCGCCGCTCCCACCTGTCTTGAGGCCACCCTTCCAGCACCACATGCAGGCTGCTCCTTCTCCCGCTGCACACGCTTTAATTCCCCCTCACCCTGCGCCCCCAGTCCTGGCCCCGCCCCCTCTGCCGCCGCCCCCCCATCGTTGGGCGGGCTTGGGGGCCCACCCCCATGTGCCCTCCACCGCTGCCCAAGCCCCTGCCCGTGTCTGCTCCAGGTGTGAACTCCCCGAGGGCCGGGGGCTTGTTCTGCCTTGAGAAGCTGTGGTCCGAGCGCCAAGCACACTGCTTGGGTCAATCCTGACTGAGTGAACTATCTGTGGAAAGTGCCAGGCTCCAAGAGGAGATTTCACTAACGAAAAGCAGCAGCTGGTACGGCTTCTGGCTCCTGGCGTCTCCACGTGCTCACACACACTGAGCCTGACTTCCGCCCTCTGGGAGAGGGGACTCGCCCCTGCCTTCACTGAGCTGAGGGGTGGTCAGAGGCCCCTCTGATTTACTTAGCTGCGTTGGCACAGTGCTGGACTGCGGGGCCAGTGGCACCGTCCCAGGCTCACATGGCCAGGGGATCAGGCTCTCATACTCTGCACCTCAGCTGCCCCAGGCCCAGCAGGAAGCAGCCCAGATGCCCTTCCCTCCGCACCCGGCCTGCAAGTGCACCCGGGGCGGCCGGGCCTCCTCACCGATGATGGCCTCCTTCAGGCTGGACTCCACAGGCAGGATGTTCTTCTCCACCAGCTCCATGGGGCCAGGCCTCTGTGCAATCTTCTCGTTGAGGTCATCAGCCAGCCTGGCTCTCTTCAGCTTCAGCTGCTTGGCCTGCAGGGAAGGCTCGGCCGAGGTCTCTGTCCGCGGGAGAGAATGGAGTGAGTGCGGGAGGATATGGAATGAGCTGCTTCTGCCCTGGGAATCCAGAGTGGCTGCCCTTCCCTCTGGGGAAGGAGCAGAGACCATCAGCATGCAAAGCACGTCCCAGGCAGAGAAGGGTGGCCCGGCTTGAAGTTTCACAAGGACAGAAGAAGGAGCCCCCACTGTGGACAGCGTGTGGCTGGCCACCAGGCCAAGGCTAGCCCAGACAACACTGGAAGAGCTGGGATGGTCTCTCCTCTCCCTCAGACCTGCTGCTGTGCTGCAGGGGGAGTTCACCTCTCTGCTCTGGGTCTCATCTGCAAAATGTGCGGATCAGACTAGGAAAGCTTTCTTTCAACCCCAGAGTGGGTTCAAACCAAACAAAACACGGACAGAGTCACAACGCTTTCAGCAGCCACAAGCTTTCCGTCCCTAGAATGTGGAAAGACGTGTGTGTGGGGCCGGGCGAGTGCGTCTGGGATGAGCCTGCTCATACTTCACAGGTGCTTGAGGAGACACTGAGTGAAGGATGACGGATGGATAGAGAGATGAAGGAATGAACAAAAACACAAAGTAAATGCATTTTAAAAACAGATTTGGAGGAAAGGATTTCACACCAAGGTTAGATGAGTTCCAGGGCCACCATGTGGCCCTAGAAAGAGGGAAGCCAACCCAAGAGAATGTGATTGTGCTTCTTTGGGAATCCCCAAAAACCAGTGGTGACCACCACCACACTGCTGTCTTACTGTGCTAAGGCTGCGGCTTACCCACCCACTGCCTGGAGACATGGGAGCGATAAGAAAGAGGGAAGAAGAAATGTGGGTGGTGCAGAGGTGAAAACAGTGAGAACAAGGGTTTAGGTGAAGAAGCATTTCTAAGCTAACACACCTTCCAAAATGTGCATCCTGACCAGCTCCGATCTCTCCGGCCGGGAACGAATCTTCCGTTTCAGATAGTCCTCTGTCTATAAAAAAAAAAACACACCAAGGAGCTCTCAAACCCAGGTCACAAGCTTATGGCATAGACAGGACTAGAAAGCAGCCGTGGCTCTCGTGGCTGCTGTGGGTAACCTCTGCAGCCCTCATTTCTCAGCCTTGGGACTGCAGGGTTCTGAGGCAAGCGGAGGCCTGGGGAGGGGTGGCCTGGGGAGGATGCGTCCACTTTCAATGCACCTACCAAGGGCCCCATCCATCAGTCAACACCATTTGTCTCTCTGAGGCTGGACTACTAATATCTTTTTTAATCTATTACTTTTACTATCACAAAAGTAATATATGTTCATCAAAGAAAATTTAGAAAACTAGAAAGTAAAACAACAATTTTAACCACCCACTGTTAGTGTCTTGGTGTGTTTGCTTCTAATCATTATTCCACGCAGAAGAGAAGTTTAATTTTGCAGAGCTGTAATCATGCTGAATATAATTTTATATCTTATTTCAAAAAAGTTGGCATTGCATCTCCTCGTGAGCATTTTCTATCCATTCTGCATGGCTACCAAGCGGAATACTAATCTGGATTACATAGTGTCACAGCTCCGGTTTCTTAAAATCCAATGTCCTCATTTCTGCATTTCTGAGGCTCCAGGTGAATGAAGTCCCAGAGCCACTGCACTCCCCAGCGCTGGTGTTCTAATGTATGTGTGACCCCAGATCTGTCTGACTCCAGCGCCTCTACTCTTAACCTTTTCACCAGAATTTTTCATACCACAGGTCAAGACCACGAGTAGGTAAAGACCAACACAGGACAGGATAGGACAAGGCAGAGCAGAACAGAGCAGAAAATCAAACATCAGAGTGTACTGCATGCATGTCATAAGGTAAAGACTTGGCCCTCATCCGCCACCTTGGTGCTCTGACCTGGCAGCTCCATGCCAGCCCTGGGGTAGCGCTGAGCTGACCGGGGACAGCTCACAGGGGCTGCAGACCCTGGGCGCAGCACCCATCTGCCAGGGGCTGAGGTTATCACCATGGCTGCCGCAGAAGATGGTAGAACAGGTTGGACACTGCAGGGCCTCACGGAACATGAGAGAGAGACATGTTTTCTAAGCCACCTGAAGTTCTGAACGGTGGCCACGGCTGAGGGAGAATATGGTGCTGATTCAGAAAATACCTGGAGTCCAGAAACCAAGGACTGAATCCCAGTTTGCCACTTACTACCTAGACAAGTTACTCAACTTCTCTTAGCTGCATCTAAAAGGAGAAGATAATAACACCTGATTCCTAAGAGTTGATGGGAGCATAAACAAGAAAGGGATACAATTCCATATGGAAGTGCTCAAGACCCCACACCCTCGTCTCAAACTTCTGTCTATGGAGTGTGTATCTCCCTGAATAAATCTAGTTTCACTTTAAGAAACAAAAAAAGAAGTGCTTGATAAACCAGTAGATATTCTAATTAGTGCATATTTACTCCAGGCTTTTGAGAAACAGCCCAGGAAATGGCGCCACATATTAAGACTGGGCTGGGGCACAGGCAGCGGCCTTCCTCCTCCCGCAGACTCCCTCCTCCTCCCGGCACCGAAACCGTGCAGCTGGTCAGTCCTTTGGTTCCCAGTACCTGTGACCTCATTCTTCCCACTCTAAGAATTAATCATTGCTTTCCTCAGAAGTTTGTTAAAAATAAAATAAAAATAGAAGACAATAAGGTAAGTCTTGGAGATTTTAAATATTTCAGAGCCTCTGAAAGAGCTGTGGGAGCCCTGGCCTGTGATCCTCCATGTGGGGAGGTTCTCTTCCCTCGTCTTTTTCACAAAGAGAAAAGCGAAGGGGCTGAGCGGGGGAAGCATCTTCTGGCGACTTCCCCATCTCTGCCCACATAGGGCAGCAGAATATTCCCCCCAAGTCCCCGGAGGGAACTGAAACCGAGGGGACAGGCAACAAGCCAGGTGCTACAGCCCACACGTGAGCTCAGAGGGGCCCAGCTCCCATGGCCTCAAGTGGACCCTGGCTGATCAGGGGCACATGGAGACCAGTGGGGTTTCCAGCCCATTGGAATGCCCATCCTGGAAAGGTATGGGTGGTGTGGCCACAGACATGGGGGAACCACCACCCAGCAAGCTCTTCCATGGCCAGTGTTCATGTCCTAACAGCTACAAAGGCTAAGTGGAATTAATGATGAGAAAATACTAGCAGTCTCCAAACCAGAAGGAGGAAGGTGATCATTCCATACCATTAAATGTACTAAAGGAAGAAACTCGTTCTGGTCACGGTGCGTATCACCCCACTGGGAGATGGCCAGGGTGGAGGATGAAGTAGAAAAGGTAGTGCTTTCTATTTAGAACTGTGAGGCCAGGGCTGACCCTGGCGGCACATCAGACTGGAAGGAGGAGGACCAACAACACAATGGACTCTGAAAATGCTCTTGGGAGTCCATGGGGAAGAAAGGTACCTTACCCTGGCCCGCTCCAAGCTCCTTCTCTGCTCGTGAAATGCAGCTGGACTTTTCAAAGCTGTTGGGAGAATAATCATAAAATAATTACTTTACAGTGAAGCATCATGTCTACGACTACAATTTACAGTGGAGAAGGCATCTTAAATTCAAGTTAATTTTAGCAGTGCCACTAATGTCAGCTGAAGTGATGAAGAAAATGTCACCTGAGTAAGCGCCTACTTTATGGTTCAGCTACCTCGTCGAGACAATTTTGGTTACTTCATTCCTAATGGGAACAGTCACTGCCTAAGCTTGAGCTCTATAAAGCTCTAATACATATGTATATTACTTTATATATAACTTTATATATAAGTCTTATCGAGCAGTCAACCCTCCAAGGATGCCTGCTGGGCCTCACTTTACTCTCAGGGAGACTGGGGGACAGAGCAGAGCTGCAACTTGGGTCCACTTTCCTTCTTCAACCTCATCAGGAATCACAAAGTAACCAAACCGTCTGAATGAGGCAGTCAGACCAAAAAGACGTATGTCTACTTGGGTGCCATTTCCTTCTCTAGTTCAGCTGTTATTAATAGTGCCGCTAAAATTAACTTGCATTTCGTCTTGCAGGACTACAAGAACTGCACGGTGATTGTTGGTTAACCTTGGCGCTCACATCCAGCAGCTGACCGGAAGGGCTCCCTGAAGCCCCTGTCAGGCACTCAGCTCTGTTCCGGGGCCCCCACCACACGAGCCACAGCTCTCAGCTCCACAAACAACGCTGAGGGTGAGGAGGCCAAAGCAGGACCCTCTCCAAATGCAGCCCCATGAAGACAGTTTGTGTCAAAAACTCGGCAGATGAGGAGTTGGGACCCCCTGAGGACAAGAGAAAAGGCCTGACACTTCAAGTAGGGAACAACAGCAGTAAGAGAGAAATGTATGAGACCGTGGCCAGTTTCACTTCTGCCGCCCCAAAGCAGCTGTGAAACCATGTGTGCAGATAACTTTTGCTGGGCTGCTGGCTGCGGTAGGAGCACAGGGGTAAGGAGACGCTAAAAGTAGCAAGCGCACAGGTATGGCCCTATCCTGCCTGGGCCTGAGTGCTTCCTCCCCCATCCCACCCCCGGAGCTGGGCCTCAGCAGCAGCAGCAGCAGCAGCCCCAGAAAGAAGCTCCAAACGTCCCTGCAGTGCTTTTTTTATTTTTATTTTTATTCATTTATTTTTTAAAGCTTAGGACAAAAAAGAAACTATCATTTTAAAAGATCAGTTGAGAGCCCACCCCAACTTCTAACAGCAGGGGGAGCTCTAGATCTAGCAAATAATCTCTAAAGAAAACCAGCACAAGCTCCCTCCCCAACTTCCCAGAGCATTCCAGAGCTATCCCAGCTCTAATCCAAAGGTCTTGGCATCTCGGTGGGTAAGCGGACAGTCCTGCACCTGCTTCTACTGAGTAAAGTTGGTTCAACTCCAAAATCATTCTCCAAAAGCCCTGATATGACCAGCAGGGAATGAACATGCAGCCTTGCTCTAGAGAGCTTATCACATGCAGGAGACAATGAAAACCAAGAATCAAAGAGAAAACTCAGCCTCCGCCCCGCCCCGCCCCCAGTGGCCCTTCCACCTTATTTCTGTCCATGGTTCATCACCATCTGACAGTCTCTACAGTCATACTATCTGTCTTTCATATTCGTTTATTGTCAGCCTCCCAATACCCAGAACAGGCTCCATCAGGGCAGGGACTGCATCTGCATCTTTCGTTTCTGACACTATCCCTGGTGCCTAGAGTACCCAGCACGTCATCCATTCAATGAATTAATAAATATTCCATAAGAAATGAATGCAAAGTGTACACTAAGGACAGGGAAACCAGACGATTCCTAAAAAGCCTTCAATTCTACTTCAACACTAGAATTCTGGCTCTCATCTGGGCTCAATACTTGATAGAAATCAGGGTATTTGTTTTCTTGTCCTGGGTTCTGCTGATTACTACTGGTGAGACACGGGGAATGACCGCTTTCTGGGTCTCATTTGCTTCCTCTGTAGAGTAAGAATCTGCCCACCTTCCAGAGCTCTTGTGAGAATCAAATGGGGGTGAAAGGGCTCCGAAGCGAGTGGGGCGCCCACCAATGCACTTAGGGGGCTGCCGTCATCAAACGCAGTGATTTGGTTGAATTGTGGGTGAGATCCCCACGCGGGGCAGCTGGTTTCTGAACCACAGCCACAGATTATAGGACTGAAAACAGCGGCTGGCTGGCTGCCTCAACAGCCTACACTGGCTACCCTAGGGGTAAGGCACAGACTCAGCTTCTGGAAAAACAACTCAGAAAACAAGCATTCCCTGATGGAAGAGGAGTGTATCATCTTCACGTACAACAAGGATGTGGCACCACGAGTGGGGAGAAGTGACAGGTGAACTGGCTGTGGTGGACATGAGTTCCTGTTTGGTTCTACTGAGTCAGGGAAGCTTTCATGTAACGGCAAGGGTGCCTACTTCTGTGGCAGGCCCTATACTAGCTATTTTAAACATTCTGGCTAACTGAATAGTCCTAGCGACTCCATGTGGTGGGCAGTATTCCATTTTACAGATAAGGACAGGCTCAGAAAGGGGATGACAAGCAGCAAACAGCAGAAAGGGGATGACAAGCAGCAAACAGCAGGACCACAACCTAATTCTGACCCACCCTCAAGTCAGAGTTCTTTCCTCTTCTCTGGGTTGGTTTCTTAACTGCTTCAAAAAGGAGAATGACCCTACTGCATGGAGAGGCAAGGAGGCTTCAATGACACGCACTGCTCACATGTAGGGCTGAGGGCAGGCAATGTGGAAAGGTCAGCTCAGCCACAGAACTGAGCAAAAACAGGTAAAAGACAGCCCAGAAGAGGAGAACAAAGTGACCACAGGGACACAAAGCCCTGGCTGGAAATCGGGGGCTCACTGTGGAGCTTAAAGGGTGGCCTTCAGCACTGATACTAGGAGACAGGCCAGGAGGGGACGAGAGGACCAGGGGAGTTCATTAGCTGTCCTGGGCTGGGTCGAGAAAACCACAAGCGAAGAAGACCAAGAAGAGAATCCAAGACAGTAATCACCAATCCCAAAAGACTGTTCCACTTTATACAACATTATAATCTAACCCTCTTAACAGCCATAATTCCAATTCTGTATATGATGAAACTAACACGGCAGCAACCTATGAGGTCATTCCCCGAGTGGTGGGCCCCACCCAGGTCCAGTTCTGTCTCCTCTTCTCCCTTGGTGACAAGGGTGTGCGTCTCTGTCATTCCTTGAAGAGCCCACTCACTTTGTGCTGCTCTTTCCCCACATTTAACTCAAGTTCAGCAATTTCAACAGCTACTTCTAACAGGTGAAAGGGGGAGGGAGCAATGGCCCCTCTTCCCTGGGGTTCCCGTCAAGACTCCTGGAAGCGGCTTCCCAGGTTCATGTGGGGAAGACTGGAGCAGAGGCCGCAGTGCTCACTGGGGTTGGGGTGGACGGGGTACTCCCGGGCCTGTCCAGCCAGCTTTGTCAAAAGCCACAGCTGTGGAGGGCAACCTAGTGAAGAGATGTAGGGGTGACACAGGTGAGCCCCGGGAGGTCCTGATGTCGGAGCAGGTGTAGATACTTAAACTCACCACCAGCTTCCACGCTAAAGGAATGAAACACAGGAAGCATGCTGGAACTGGTAATAGATTTTAAAGTTTAGGCCTCTCCTAGTTGTGGAAAATCCCCGAAGACTCAAAGTTAACCATAAATGTATGTCTGAACAGGAGGGCTGCATTCACCCTGGACCTTCATCCCCGCTCCTTACTGCCTTAATGGCTTTGCCACAGAAGCCAGGGTATTACTCAGAAATTTCATTTTTCCAGAAACTTCTAGAAGGCAGTCTCTGAAAGAGAAGCCCTCAAAACCAATGCAAACCCAAGAGGGCACCAAAACTTGATCCCTTCCTCCCACTCTCAGAGAGCTGGTTTTGCTGGAACACTTGCATGGCTTTGTGTGAACACAGGGAGGTGTGCAAACATGCACTGAAAGGCAAGATACGAAGCCCCCATGGAAATCGAATGAACACAGTGGCTAAGAGGTGTGGCGCTCGTAATCAGAGTTTCAGTTCTAGATGTGGGCCCCACCCCTGGCTGGCTCTAACCACTGGTTAGTATTCTGTTCCTTCTCCGGCACCCATCTTCTTTCTCCCCTTACACGTTTGCTGCCCTAATTAAATGAGGTCTTTCGTGAACTAAAAAGAGAAAAACTGTTTTAATTTCCTTTTAAAAACTACACTGCCATCCTCTCCTAAGGGGTGCTGTGCTGCGTCTCCAGCTGACAGCGCAGGAACACGTACCAAGCATCTTGATCAGATCCAGCACTGACGAGCGAGGAGGAGGAGCCTAAAACCAGTCCAGTGCATGAGTTAGCGCTTTCCCATCACCAACCCCAGGTCTAGCTCAGTGTACAGGCAAGTGAAAGTCCTCTAGGATCCACAAAGCAGTTCTGGAAACACATCTCAGCAAGAATGACAGCAATGAGCTACCAAGACTCATTTCTTCATCGTTATCACTAAGGAATATTTATTAAGTGCCTGCATCTGAGTGTCACTTTACCAGGTGCTGACACTGCTGAAGTGATCATTCCCATTCTCGATAAGATACAATGTTAGACTTAATCTGGCCACCAATTCTGTATTCAGAAAAATACAAAGGCTATGAATATAGGACAGCTAACAGGTCACAGAGTGCCACAGGCCAAGGAACCCTTCTCTTAGACAAGCTGCTGGATTTCTCTTTCCGCTGTAGAAGCAGGAGGCATACACACAGTGCATCAGTAGGGGCTGTGTGAGTGTGGTAACAAAGGTAGGAAACCAGAACTACATCCGTCCATCTACCAACAGACAATTCTTAAGTAACTACTGTGCTAGTTACTGAGGACAAGGTTATCCAGGATGGAGTCTCAGCCCTCAAAGGCAGCTCATGATCTGGTTAAGGGAAAAGACAAAATTACAATACAAAGTGTAGTTGTAGAGGTAAGTCTGAAGTGCTACACAGGACAGAAGAGGCAAAAAGAATATACAAACCATCCAGGTAGGTTTTTACAGAGAAAACCCAAGTGAACAGAACAGAAACACCACAGGCAGGCAAGGAAGGGAGTGGGGAGGTCATCTGAGGCTGAGGAAGAGCCACAGCATGAAGATACAAAAGAGCAGGACAAGTTCGAGGGACTACCAGCGGTCTGATGTGGCAGAGCCAAGGCGCTTATGTGGGACGAGAGGCCTGCAGGGAGGCGGGGCCCAGCCTGTGAGGGGCTCTAATGAGCGGTCACAGGGCCTGAGTCTAAGAAGATGGGCAGATAAACTTTTCGCTATTTCTCCCACTGAGTACAATGAAACACCCTGGACATCACATATAAAATGAACCTAAGTAGGTTCTAAAAGGTGGAGAGAAGGTGGCAGACTGGCTGGGGCCTTGGAACCTGGAGAATGACACAGCGGTGAGTCTCTGAGCTTCCTTTCTGCCTCATACGCCCCAGACTTGGAGCCAAAGAAGCTGGCAACCTGGAAATGCCAATGAGGCGGACAAAAAAGCCCCAAGCAAGACCTACTCTTACTAGCCAAAGGACCAGGAAAAGGGCCGCCTACCCAGACAGAAAACTTCTAGACAGTTATCACTCTACTCCAGCCAGACACCACAGAAAAGCCCCACCTCCACCAGGAAAGACCAAGTGGGGAGTCCAGACTTTCACCCTCACAAGAACTGTAATGAAGCACCCCAACACTTCTGGGCCAGGTGGTATCGAAGAAGGCCAAGTACGAAGCTGCCCCCAACCCAAGGAGTAACTGGAGACCAAGCAGGGAGCCTGGACTTACATCCCAACTCAGCAGTAAGGAGGCAGCCCCCCTTCCCCACTGAGGTGATGTCAGGGGAGGACCTGCGAAGAGTCAGGATAACTGACTTTGACCATAACGAGGTCATTTCCACCCACAAAAAAATCTAACATCGTGTCATTCGAGCCCTGGAAAGAGAGGGAAAAGATGGGTTGGAAAAGCACTTAAATAAATGGCTGAAAACTTCGTAAATTTTGCAAGAGATGTAAGTCTAAAGACTCAAGAAGGTGAGCAAATCCCAAAAAGTTACAAAGAAATTCACATCCAGATACATTGGAATTAAACTTCTGGAAACTAAAAACACAGAAAAAAACCTGAAAGCAGCCAGAGGAAAAACAATTTGAGTGACAGCAGATTTCTTATCAGAAACTGTGGAGGCCAGAGCGAAGTACATAGTTTTTTTCAAGTGCTATCAAGAATTGTATCCTGTGATCAATGTATAACTATTGCATTTACCAGGCAAGTGACAGAGTCAAAACTGTGAGGAGGGGGTGGGGAGTTATTCTACCCTGATGCTTTATGTTAAAAAAGTAAAGGAACAGAAACCCACCTGGTAACTTGGTATGTATTCGCTTCACCCCACATGCCTGCACTCACATGCTGCCCCCCCTTTTAATTTTGAAATTTTTCAAATCTAGAAAAACACTGAAAGAGCAAGTAATAAACTACCCTAAAACCTAGATTCTCCAGTTATCTTCCAGCCACAGCTGCCATATCTCTCCCTCATGTGCGTGTGCACATACACACAACTGTGTTTGTTCAGGCAATCACTTGAAAGTGAGCTCCAGATACAGTCCTCCTTCAGAACCTGCAGGTGATTGCTTCCAGGACCCCCTACGGATACCAAAACCCAAGGATGCTCAAGTCCTTTATATAAAATGGCATATGGAGTATTTGCATATAACCTACGCACATTCTCCTATATTATTTTTTTTCTCCCACATACCTTAAATCATCTCTAGCTTACTTAGGATACCTAATATGTAACTGCTATGTAAACAGTAGCCAGCATGCGGCAAATTCAAGCTCTGCTTTTTGGAAATTTCTGGAATTTTTTTTCAACTATTTTCAATCTGTGGTTCTGTATATACAAAACCTGCAGATACAGAGGGATGACTGGATCAATCACAACATGTCATCCCTAAATTCTTCCATTTCCTGAGAATAAAGACATTCTCTTATGGAACTAAAATACCTTTATCACACCTGATAAAATTAACACTAATTCAACAATATGATCTAACATACAGTCCATGTTTGGATTTCCTCAGCTGACCCTCAAATGTCTTTTATAACTGGATTTCTTCCCCTTAATCCAAGATTTAATCAAGAGTCATGCACTACATTTAATTATTGTCCCTTTAGTCACAACTTGGAACAGTACTCTGGTTTTTTCACTTTTCATGACACTGACTTAAGTATACAAACCAGCTGTCTTATGGAAAGAATGTCCTATATTCCGAATTTGGCTGTTTCCTCATGATTACATTTACGTTAAACATTTTTGGCAAGAAGACTGCACGGTTGATGTGTACTTCTGAGTATCAGGAGGCACATAATATGTTGTCCAAACACTGACAGTGCTAAAAGTTTGAAAAGTGACACCAGATCTCTCCATCTTAAAGGTAGCATAGCATTTCCCCCTTGGTAATTAATACATAATCGGGGTCGGGGGGCAACATTTTGAGGCAATGTGAAAATCCTGTTCCCTAACCACCATTTACCTAATGGTTTTAGCATCTACCGATGATCCCTGCCTGAAATCAATGATTACCCCCAGAACTGCAAAACAGTAAGAATTGCATTTTTATACAAGATCACTCTAGTAGTGATCAAGAGGCCAGTGAGAAGAATAAAATGGAATGACCGGGTAAATGGTCGAGCCATTAACACTCCTAGAGAGGGGATGCAGGAGGAGTTAGCCTGGGACAGGGTAGGAGAGACTGTGTACGGTCTGGGGCATGCTGATTATGAGCTGATTGTGAGACACCCTATCAAGACATATGCAAGTGCTGTGTGTGTATGTATCTATGTACAAATGTGCATGTATGTATATACGCATATGTGTGTGTGTGTGTCTGTGTGTGATTATCCAGGGATAATGTGATATGATATGTAGAAACAGAAGAAGATACGTCCCAGGATGAACCTTGAGAGAATCTCAGAATTTAAGCACAGGTGACGAAAGGAGCCCGGCAAAGCACCCTGAGGAGGCTCACAGGGGTGGCAGAGGGCTCGCAAAGCTGACACAAAGAGTCAGCTTCCACAAAAAGGGTGCAGGCAGAGAGAGAGAGATGTTGACAGTGGGCAGGTCAGACAAAGCAAGCTTGCAAAGCTTCTGGAGGATTACCTGTACTGAGCACATGGCCAGAGGTCTCAGAGCTATGCCAGTGAGTTGGTGGAGGCAGAAACTAATTACAACAGGTTAAGGAGTAAGAGGTGAGGAAGTGGAGTCCACAGGTTTCTGTCCCCTGAGAGGTTAAGATGTGCTAACAGTTATTATTCACTCATTCTCCCAACAAATATTAACTGAGAGCCCACATGTCTCAGACCCCGTTTTGGTCCATGTTCTCGTGGAGCTTACACTCTAGTGAAGAATGACATATAATAAACATCTAACAGAGTAGGAGGTGATACATGTTCTGAAGAAATATTAAAGCAGGATGCGGGCGACAGAGAGTGATGGGGCAGGATTTTACACACAGTGGTCAGGGAAAGACTTTCTGATGTGACGTTTGAGCCGAGACCTCGAGGAAGGGAATGAGCCCTGCAGGCAAGGGGAACAGCAAATGCAGAGGCCCAGGGTGGGAACCCACCTGAGTGACAGAGGGACACCAGGCAGGCCAGGCCGGCAGGGTAGAGTGAGCAGAGAAAGTGGGGGGAGATGTGGTGAGAGGGGGAGCCATACAGGGCCTTGCAGGACTGGACTTCACTCTGTTCACAAGTGGCACTAGAGGAAATGAAACGGGGAGAAGAAATAAAGCAGGACTGTGGCTGTCAACCTTGCCATCGACAAAAAGGCTCCCGAGTGTAATAAAAAGATTTGCTGCAAATGGTTTCCTTGTTTTTCCCCTGATGTTTGCATAGTGTGTTGGGAATTACCTACTTGAGCTTCTTGGGACCCATTATTTTCCACACTTTATAATGGAGAACTGACTTGCCTGAGATCACATCCTGATCAACTGCAGAACAGAGACTAAACTCTCACTCTTCTGATTCCAAAACTCAGATCTTTTCACTTATGTGTATTTCAGCATAAGTGAGATGGGAGGAGAGGTGGAAGTGGGCCAGAGAAAAGATACTTCACTGATCAACTATCTTTAAAAAACAAACAAACAAAAACTGTGATAGTTACCCCCAAAAAACCATGACAGTGATTTTAATATGATCTTTTACATTTTCCTTCTCAAGGTTATTCCTCTGGAAAGAAATGCTGCCTTGTCATTTTCTCTCTACTGCTGGCAGTGGGACAGAAGGGAGGACTTCAGATATAACCTCAGAAAATGTCAAGGGGCACACATTTTCCCATTCCTTTTCCCATCAGCCCTCCCCTGAAGGGGCCAGCATAGCAGAAAAGGGAGTTGCTGTATAATCAAACTCCTTCCAAAGTTAACTGAGTCTTTTGCCACATCCCTTGGCCCTGGCACAGAAGTCTGTCACACAGCTCCAGGCAGTTCATTAACTGTGCCAAACTGACCACGGACACGGTACAAGGCCATGAGAGAGGCAGACAAGGCAGACTTTTCCCAGCCCTGGAGACAGGGGGTCACAAGCTGTTTGTACCCAATCACTTCACTTGCAGCAGCCTCAACCGTCTTAGCAATTCATCATCCACTCCTGAATCACGTGCACAGGGCCATTCTCTGCGTCAGAACCCCTGGGGAGAAGACAGTAACAACATTCTACACCATCACTAAAAGTGAAAAAAGGGAACGATGCCAGCAGCCCTTGGTCCAGTGTTTCTCCAAGTGTGGGACCAGAACCACACCTGTATTAGAAAGTCTCTGGGGTGCAAGGACCTCTCTGTAACACAGATTTCTGAGCTTCAAAGAATTTTAACCTTTAGTAAGCTCTTCAAGGATTCTGGTGCCAATAAAACTTGAAAACCATTGCTTCCCTAGTCCAAAAGGCAGGGGAAAGGTAATATCGCACACGAGAAAGTAAGGATTTTTATTTGCTCATTCTCCACCACCAGGGGCTAAGTGACAAAAAAGTACACCTGGGAAGGACTTGGTAACTTTTCTGAACAGTTAACTCAAAATGTCAACTCTGCTGGCTGTGTGGGGCTCACAGATTGGTAGAGTTTAATCTCCTGAACTCCCTTCAGGGTCACTGCTTCAAGGTGCAAAGCATGCATTTCTGAGAGTCAAAGGATCAGGGCTTTTTGCCATTTTCCTCATACCCTGGCAAGGGCCTAATTCAGCTGGGACGGATTCCACGCCCTGCTGTTTGTGTTTGGGCCTGGCAATCACACTCGATGGAAGGCAGCTACAGAAATGCAGTCCTTGGTCTTAGCACGCAGTGGGCGGGGAGCACAGAAGTGCACTGGTGCTGGTACAGGAAATGGGGAGGGTCACCTACACACTGAGTGACGAGAGTACAGAGGCTGGCTGTGTCACTGGTGTATAAGGGTTTACACTAGCATTAGGAGATGCTTTTTTTAGGATTCCATAGCAGGGGCCCGTAATCTGGGGCACACTATACCAGCTTAGAGTATCTACGAATCCCTGGAAACTGTATGCTGAATTTTGGGTATTTGCTTGGGCAACTGTCTAGTGAGAAGTATACGATTTCCCAAGGAGCATCAATGGCACAAAATAAATCAAGAACCTCTGATTTAACTAAGTCATTAGGACAGAAGAGAAAATATACTCATGACCTTCAAGCCTCACACCAGCAGACAGACAGCAACTTGGAAGCAATTTTAATGGAGGGCTTAAAAATGATGGAGTTACTCTCACCTCTCCCACTAACTTTCACCTTAACCTCATCAACTACAAGTCCTGATCTAATGCCGTTTTCAGTTTTCTCAAAGTTGAAATTTTGGTGAAAATACCTCAGGATATCATCATAAAATTCCTCTGTCAGTAAGAATCATTAGACTGTGATCTTCAAGAATTGGCATGGGGTTTGGAGCTAGAAGACATAAATTGGATCTACCTCTGTCTTTTAGTGGTAGTGTGACCTTGGGCAAGTCACATGACCCCTCTGGGCCTCAACAACCTCATCCGCAAAATGGCAATTATACAAACTACTGCAGTGATGTCAGCAGTGACTGTCAGCATTAAAGAAAGGGAAAGTGCTTTGCCATCTGCTAGAAGCTCTGTTAAGTTTGAAGCATTGCTACTGTTTTAACTTTTTTTCTGTGCCATCCTTCTCCTGAAGGAAACTGTGTGTGTGGAGTCGAATGCTGAGAGCTAATAACTGGGGTTGACTTCCATTTTTTTGTCTTTCTGTTTTTAGCTGTCATACCAAAAAGCCAACAAAAATAACCTACAATATTAACCAAAGAGCTGTGTCAACAGTTTTAGGGACTGGCCATGACAATGAAAACCAGAACTAAGTTCATGCGAATCAAGAAGGAGCTTGGGTGCTGGGGAATGGGGAAGGGACCGTGCATTCTGGGGCAAGCTCAGAAAATGTGCTTCATACACATCCTGTTTTGGTATTCAGGCTTGCCAACACCCCTGTTTTGGCACTTGGGCTGTCACCCCCACCCAAACCAGCAGGAAAGCCAATTACCAAGAATGAATGTTAAAAGTGAAGACTCAAAAAAAAAAAAAGTGAAGACTCAAGGATGCTAATCTTTTCCTTCCCAGAAGTGCAAGCTGCTCCAGAGTCTTGTGCCCCTGACCCAATGATGGTGAAAGAGATTCAAGACAGGGAGAAAAAATCACCAGACAATCTTGTACAGCATGAATATCAACAGGTAGTGTTTCAAAGGCTGACATATCAAGGCTCAAATATTTTGAATTTGCTCACAGAGAAAAAAATGTGACACCGAATATATATATGTTCATGTATAACTGAAAAATTGTGCTCTACACTGGAATTTGACACAAAATTGTAAAATGATTATAACTCAATAAAAAATGTTAAAATTTTTTTTTTAATTTGGCCTTCCAAGCTTCTCTTTGACATATATGCCAGCTGTGTTTATATCTGGCTTTCACACCACAGCCCAGTCTAACGCTCCAGATCAATTATCGTTCTAATATACACTCCATGCTGATGCGTGCATGCGCGCATGTGCGCGCACACACACACACACACACACACACAGCTACTGCCTCTCTGTGAAGTCCCATAAGCATTATGACTAAGTCATCTGTTTACATACAAGCTCCAAATCACCTTTGTCCTTCTGCAAATAATATCTGACCAGGCTGAAGAACTTTAACTCACCACCATCATCAAATGTCTATTAGGGCTCCCCATGAGTGCATAATTCTTTAGGACTTGAATTGTTTAGGTAAAATTAGTGTGTAGCTTCAACAAGTGACTTTATAAATTCCTTTACTTCACTTATTATCCTTAAAAGATGCTGGCCTTGGATATCTCAGACACTTCAAAAACTAATTGTTAAATAAATACCTACTCTACTTTTTAGATATTAAATTGTATCAAGAAGACTACTCTTGATAGCTTGTTCAACGGAGCTCACTGTTGGATTCTTCTTCAGATTTAACAGTGAATATACTCAGAACATAAAACTCATTCTGGAGTCTATTTTAGGATCTGTTAGCAACTGGACAAGGAGGAGGTTCTATGCTAGTCACTGTGGGAATACACCCTACAACAACGGGAAGAGAGGTGACATCTATCAGATGTGCAACATGAAACGCCTGGGATGATGTGCCCAGCTGGCCTGCTCCTGAGATGAAAGAGAAGACTCCCGAGACCGTGTGCCCAACACAATATTCTCTCAGCTTCAGAATGGTGTTTATCAAATGCCACTTAAACTTGGGATTCAAACACAATTCAATGGTCACATTCCTGTGCTGAGGACACGTAAGCAGGTGTGGGATTCTCGGCTTCTTTAAAAAAAAAAAGTTATGTTGTACGTCTGACACTAATATAATGTTGTATGTCAATGATATCTCAATTAAAAAGGAAAGGAAAAAAAAAACTAGCTCTTTCATCCAAAGATATCTGAAGGAGCCAAGCGGAGCACACCGCACTAACAGTTGTGGGTGAGCATCTGACAGAAGCACAGGCCTGAGGGCGCCGACTGGACTGGAGAGGCGGGCAAACTGCAGGCTTTGGAAAGGCCTTTCTTGAGATCCTCCTGGAAAGGGGAACTGGGCAGATCTTGGCCAGATTTCTTTGGTGCCCAGGGACTGACGTTCAGAGACCACCACACAGAGCTTAAAGCAACTCCCAAGTGGACCGGAGCAAATGGGAAGTGACCGAGGCCCAGGTGAGAACCAGTTCTTACCCTGGCCCCACCCAAACTCATAATATACCAAGTATCCTTTGGGACATAATGTCTTGGACACTGTAACACTTCACTTGCACAAAGGCAAAACAGTGACATTTCCTTGAAGCCAACAATTTTGTCATCTTAAATTTTTCTAAGTTTAAAAAAAATGGGAGGTGGCAATTCAGCCTCAAATTAGACCCTCATCTGCTCTGGAGTTACCACTGTGCCCCTGCTGGTGAACATTTCTGTCTCTTGGTAAGTTGCCCAGAAATAAAAAAATATTATTTCCAACCCAGCCACTTGTTTGTTTTGTTTGTTTTAAGAGAGGTTTAAAAAGAAACATACATTCCCATGGAGAGGGCAAGCTATTAACTGGTGGTCCTATTCATACACAATTCTAACGGCGCACCATCGTGGCTGAGGTTCTTTGACAATAATTTTCAGCCAATTTTTTTTTTAATCCTAGAGTACGGAAGAAAGAGCAATTAAGAAGGATTTTATTTATTGAAAAATAGTTCGTGTTCCCAAACACTGCTTTTGACAGAACTTAATGAGATACATATATTAAAAGCTGCTTTCATATTCACAACATGGTAGATCCAAGACAATGCTCCTCTCATTCTTAACTGTAAATAATACTGCCTGTATCTCAAAAGCATGAACAGTACATCACCTCACCTACCTCCAAACTCACTCTGTGGGGTAGATAAGATGGGTTATTATCCTCACTTTATAAAAGTAGAATTTGAGTTCAGAAAAGTTAAATGGGTTGCTCAAAGTCACCTTGCTCCTAAGTGATAGAATAAACCTTAAAACTCTATTGTCTAATACAACAGCCACCACCCACATGTGACTATTAAAATTAAAATTAATTAAATTGAATTAAAATTCAGCTCTTCACTCAAGCTAGTCATGTTTGAAGCACTCAGCAGCACATGGGGCTAGTGGCTGGTATTACAGAATATCACCATCCTTGCTAAAAGCACTATTGAACAGGGCTGGTCTAGAGGCTAGTTCTTTTGAATTCATGGTAACTTGGGGGAAAGATCCCAGGGCATCTCGGTATTTAATAAAGACGGCCTGAGAGAAACAAAGTTAAATCACAGTCTCTTCTCATTACAAGAAACTATGAGGCCTTGGGGGTTGGTTTATCCTCTCAGGGGCTACAAAAACTAAAAATTATTTTTAAAAGAGCTTCACCAAAATGGATTTGATCCATATGTATTCAGGAAAGAGAATCTTGAAACTCAGTTTGTACATTTGATGAGGAATAATAAAACAACTCCCAAGTTACAAACAACAAAAATATTATTATTGACAAGAATTTTAGCTTCAGAGGAAAAGAGATCATAATAATCAGTCCTGACACTTCCAGCCATTACATCACCTTTCGTCAGAGTTTAGAAGAAACTTCTTGGTGCAGAGACTGCTGTGGCCAGATGAACAGGAGACTTTCAGCTAACGTGGGGCTCAGCAAACGACAGCTTAGATCAGCTACGAGTACCACCACTGGGCCACACTGTCTCTGTGGAGACCACTCAGCCAACACCAATAGCTGAAGCAAGACACAGGGCTCGAACTGCAGAACTGCAGGGTCAGGGCCTCAAGATGTGGTGAAGCTCATTAGAAAGAGAGCTGTGGGGGCTCCACGACATAAAGCCATCCTCTCCAGTTTCAGTGTGAGAACACGAGGCCTAGCAGACCTCCCAGCCAGTCAGAACCGGCTGGCTGACTGGTTCACTTTTCACCCAGCAGCGTGCCTGGGCGCCTGGCAGGGCCGGGCAGTTTGACAGGACTGGCTGCCCTCTCTGAGCTGTGCTGTCCTCGCTCTTTAGATTCTCCCAACAACTGAGAAGCAAGTGCCACCAATGGCAGTGGCCGAGTCCACAGAAACACCACATACAATGAAAAAAAAAAAAAAAAAGAAAGAAGCTCACTCAGGAAACAGAAGAAGGCCCTTACTCTACAGGACAAACATAATGATTTCCTCGTGCGTCTGCCAAGGTGCCGAGGCTTTCCTACTACAGGCCCGGGGGAAGACAATGAATTGCTAAGAGTAGCATCAGAAACTTGCTAGTCTCTGTTTTTTCTCAAGGATTCACAATAGAAAAACAAAAGGCTGAGCGGGAAAAGGCAAGTGAGATGCTTTGCTCATATCTAGAAAGATTACAGGAGACTTTTTCTCATTTGTTTGGAGAACTTCCATGGTTTCCTTTAAAAAGCTATTCCTCTGCAGCAGCTCTCATTGCCAGAATGTAATTTTCACCTGAACCTTATGACCTGCACACCTTTAAATGCCAAAGAGAAAGGCTGTGGGGAAAGTCTGTTTGAGAACAAAGTGTACCACACATGACCCACCTCTTCTTTGAATCTTCATCTGAGACACAGCAGCATTCCTGGTCTTGATCTTTGGACTTAAAACACCAGCTTCCTATCTGTGCCATATCTCCTCTCCCTCAAGATATGCAGAGTTTCAGACATCATTAAAGAAAGCTTAGGGCCTGGAATATGTAATCCTTTGCTATCTGGCACTCTGCATTTGGTAGGGTTTATATAGTGTTAAATTTGAGACATATGTTTACATGACGAGAATGAAGGATTCTGGGAAATGAACCTGTTTAAAATCACACCAGAAACCAATTTCTATATCCCATAGTTTAGATGCCATAAACAAAGCATATCAAGTAGCAGAAAGAGGTGTATAGGAATTGAGAGATTCTTTAATCCCCTGAATTCTATAGGAAGGCCATACACCAACTTTAAACAACACGCAAAAACTATGAACAACCCTGAAGGCAAGAGAGCCACTGAAGACAGCATGTCCTACAGATACGGTGTCAGAACTGCACGCCAGTCCCCCATGGGAACGGTGTATGAGTGCTCTGTGAAATGAGGTGGGCGGGCTCTTCTTCCTAGAGCTACAGAAGGATTGGGATGAGAAGAATTTGATAAAAGATACAAACAGAAACGACGAGGCAGAATACAGCCATGACTACACAGCTCCTTTCCCTTGGTTTGAAGGTCCTAACTACTCCCTAAGCTGTACAACAAACTTAAATATAAAGGCACTTTCAGAAACTCCTCAGGCCAGCAAGATGGGAATGAAAATGGGCACTTCAAACCTGATGTTACTTTTTCAGGTCTCCAAATCTCCAACAATCAACAAGTTGCTGATCCAATTATGATTTGTCCCCAGCACAATTCATATTTTCTTTTTCTTTCTTTCCTTTTTTTTTTTCATCATCCCTGGTCCTACAGTATAGTCAATTTCTTGTGTAGAGCATGTTTCAGTCACACATATACATATACAGATTCATTTACACATTCTTTTTCATTATAGGTTACTACAAGATACTGAATATAATCCCCTGTGCTATACAGTAGCAACTTGTTCTTTCTCTATTTTATATATAGTAGTTACTATCTGCAAATCTCAGACTCCCTACTTATCTCTTTCCACCCCCTTTTCCTCCTGGTAACTATTAAGTTTGTTCTCTATGTCTGTGAGTCTGTTTCGGTTTTGTAAATAAGTTCATTTGTGTCTTTTTTTCAGATTCCACATGAGTAATATCAGATGGTATTTTTCTTTCTCTTTCTGGCTTACTTCACTTACAATGACGATCTCCAGGTCCATCCATGAACTCATATTTCCTTTTGAAAGATGTGAGTGGAGGGTGAGACAGGGGATTATGAGGATGTCAGGGAGGCAGAGAATACCGGAAATGACGATAGACAGAAGTTGGGTTAGAGGGCGAGGGATTAAGGTGAGGAAGTGGAGTTTACTCAGAGGGTAGGGGGCTGGGAAATAAAAAAGTCTCACCTTTGGGAATTCAAGGTCCTTCCTGCATATCACCAGGTATGTTGATGAGCAGGGAACTTCACACCTGAAACTATCCCCAGGCCTCAACACTCTCTCTCATATAATCTAAGAGTTTGCTACCTACTTTCTTCAGTAGAAAAGCTGAAAACCAAACTATGCCCAAGGCTGAAGGTGGCTCATTATATGAGGGAAGATGGGAAGATGCAGTATTCTCAGAGAAGCAGGGCATTTCTATTCCCTTAGGAAGGGCAATTATTCTCACTTCACAGATACAAAGAACAACTCAAAGTATACCATCAGATATTCAGAATATTTTAGAACCTGGGCTCCTGACAGAAGAGGGGCGTTGTTTCAAATTCCATGCCCAGAATTCCAACAGCAGAATTTGCAACAGAGTGATATCTGTTTTGGTCTTTCATCCTCTCTCCCTCCCTCCCCCTCTCTCTCTTCCTCTCTCTCACACACACGCCACACTTTACAACTGGCTGTCTTCATTCATTCATTCAGTGCCAGGCACTGGGGACAGAAATATAAATAAGATGCTTTCTCAAGGAGCTCACAGTCTAATTGGAGAGACAAACATATAAGCAGGTAACTGCAATACTGAAGCATCATTTATCTTAATAATGTGGAATACTGTAAGAAATGCTAAGCAAGGAGACTATACCTGATAAACCCTATTAAATAGTTATTTACAGTAGCCCCTGGTATCAACTGAAAGACAGGAAGAAGAATGCAAGGCACTCATCCTTTGCATGGCTTTCAGATCCTGAACATACTACAGATCCTAAGAAGCAGCACTATGCTCTCAGAACTAGTCCTCTAACTAGAGTCAGCATCCCATGGATCAACACCGATTGCTCTTTATCTTGTGTATGGGCAAATCTTAGCTACTCAGATCAACTGTTAAATGTCTCGAGGGCAGGTACCATGGTATACTTCTGTAATCTCCACAGCATCCAGGACTACCCTGGGCACAAAGCAGACACTAAGCACATGATGTCCCTGGTGAAAGGGACACGCAGATGTGACGCTGGGCAACTTGTTCCTCTACAGGGTTTGTAGATTGGCAGATCTGACATGTTTTGTAAAGCACAACACTGCCCTCCCTACCTGATCACATTACTGATCCACTGCACAAGCCATCTGCTCTATCAGATGCTTTAAGGAGGGGAAGTCCTTCACTGGAAGGTCAGAGAAGAAGATAGCACATGGGTAAATGGTTTGGTAGTTAATTGCAATTGAAAAAAAAAAGGTAAATTTGAGACAAGTCCCTTGGCTGAGGCTTAGGACAGAAACAGACCTTAGGCTCTTTATGCTTCCTATGAAGTGCTTAGCTCTTAGAAGAGGACCTGCTATTACCGTGACATAATCAAACCTCATCCCCACTTGCTTAAAAGCCTTCACCGGCTCCCCTTAGCAGTTAAAACAGAATCTACCTCCTCTGTGCGCTACGAGGCCATCACTCTGGCCCCGCCCACCGTGCCAATCTTAACTCGCCCCCACTCTCCCCTCACTTACCAGACCCCAGCCACAATGGCTTCCTTGATGTTTTCAAACATGCCAGGCTCTTAACTGCACTAGGCCCTTATACTTGCTCTTTCTTCTTCCTGGGCCCTCTTCCTGCTTCTGAATGGCCGGCTCCATCTTATCCTTCAGATCTCAGCTCAAATATTTCCTCCTCAGGGAGGCCTTTCTTGACCATCGTTTCCAAAGTGACCCCATCTCATTCCTATTATTTGTTAATATACCAACCAGTTAATTTACTTCATAGCATCTATCATGCTCTGAAATTATCTTGTCTATTTATTTGTCTCCCTGTTTATTATATTATCAGTCTTCTCCTTCTCAGTACAAAACTCCTGAGAGAAGGAGCTGGATTTACTTTGCTGTATCAAGGGGTACACACTAGGAACTCAAATATTTTGAAAGAACGAGTGAAGAATTAGGAAAATACAGTGGCAATGGGTCAGCAGGCATTGAGTTAAGGTGAAAAACATCAGTCCTCCCACTGTGAAGCTAGAAGTTGTTGTGTGATGTATATATTCTTACTTCATCAGGGCAGGTCCAAGCAGCAATAGTCACAAAGATAAAAGGAATAAAAGGGGAAGCCTAAGCTCTGTCGATGACTTAAAAAAATGTCAAAAAGAGCAAAATCCTGCTGGCTCCAGCTTCCACTCATTTTATACGGTTGTCGGTATTAAAAGCAAATTTTCTGCTTCTAACAGATTCTAAGGTTGGTTTTATTCCTCCCCAAGTGATGCAATTCTGCACCCACTAAGCCCAGCCCTGCGATACCCCTTTCAATGACTCCACTCAGGAACACTCACACCACGCCAGTCTTAGGGTATCTGAGGATCTCACTCTAAATAAAACTGGGGTTCACTTAAAATACTAGGTGGGAAAGGGTCGTCTCTTCCCAGGCACCTGAACACTAAGGCAAAAGATGCGAGAAGTGGGTTCCTCCTCACCATACCCCAGCTCAGATCTGTTCCTCCTACACAGGGAAGTGTAACAGGGCGTGGAAACCCTTTTAAAGGTGCAGTTCAGAAGCTGAGGATGATTCAATGGCACCGTTAAACCCAATGTCTGTTTCACTGAACTCGATGAGTTAGGGCGGTTCTCTTAACTATCATCACCAATTGAGGGGCTCTGAACTTGGAAAAGCATGAGAAAGAAAAGACTGAAAAATGAAACCCGTTGGCCTTGTTTTCTGTTAGATGCTTCCCATGGCCTGCTGGGTACACATACCATACCCTAAAAACTACTCTAGGGGCTGAGAGAGAGAGAGTGGTACTTACGCGGCATGATCCCTTGGCTCACCAGTTCTTCCCGCGTCCGGCGCTGCTGGAGCTTCAACTGCAAAACTGCAGGGCAGCAAAGAGAGAGGGGAGACGAAGGCTCAGTCGGGCATTCCACCACAAAAGGCACATTTTCAAATGCAAAGAAAGTCTCAGAACAGAAGGGTGTAGTGTGAACGAAGCATCCCCTTTAATTGTGACTGTAATTGCAGAAGTGGCCTGATACAGCAGGGTTTCCGTATTCTGCTGTGGGCGGCGAGAGGAAGTTGCGAAGGGTCTTGCAGGGCGATAACAATCCACAAAGTACCCAAGTCTTGCCTCTTGCTCAAAACCTCCTACAACACTGTGTCCTCCTCCTAAGACTAAAAAAACCACAAATTCCTAACTCAAATAAAACAGAATGAGGACCACTACCCAGCAGAAAAAGCTCTCTAGATGGGCTACACCTTCTTCCTGGTAGTGAATGTTTACCACTGTGAGTATAGTGAATGATACAGCTATTCCCGTAGATCAGGAAGTATAGGTTATTTGTAAAATCTTTTTTTTTTTAATGGAGGAGCTGAGTAATTTATTTAACACGGTTAATTTTAACAGTCATAGGCCTGTACGTGTAATCATTAATACATATTTTGGATAATACATAACTTAATACATTTCAATATGTAGAATTTATACAGGTCATTTTTCTTTTTATCACAGGCTAATAAAACTCAGAATTGACAACATGATGACAGAAAAAGGATGTAACCACTGAAAGTGTAAAGGCATTCTTTTAAAAAGTGTCTTGGGTTAAAGAGAAATTCAAAATGGAACTTACAGATTATTTAGACTGTGTGTGTAATAACCTGGTTACGTGGTAACAACAACTGGGGTCTGGATATCAGGGAACCTGGACTCTCATTTCCGCTTTTGCTAACCTGCTCTGTGACTTTAAGCATGCCACCTATATCTATTCAGTGTCACTAACCCCACTTCACAGTCTCATTTTCCTGCTCTCTTTACTCTGTTAGCTTGGGAAGAAAAAAAGTTGTTTATAAAAATGTTCTAATATCTATCTATGTAGCCATCTGCTTGCCTACCTACCTATACCATAAACATATATTGCTATATATAAGGACATAAATACGTACAGCAGTAGCATATGTGTGTTTGCCACTGCTGTAAAATCATTTCATTTGTATCTAGAAATTACACCTGTTTTCATCAAGCGAAGCATTTCTCTAGACCAGAAAATATTTTACCATTAAGATAACCCTTCCCTTCCTCTTACTCTTTACTTCGAGTCTTTTTCAGTTGAGGTGAAAGAACAAAGCCACGTGATTTAAAGCATATCCGGGCTAGGGGAGGGTGATGGGTGTTTCTCCTATTTCTACTCTGGTAACACCACTTAACGAAACAATAGGAATTTTTTAAAAGTTAAAAGTCAATTATCTCAGAGGGGGTAGGAAAATAGCTCAGTGCTACCACTGCTTAGCATGCACAAGGTCCTATGTTCAATCCTTGGTACCTCCATTAAATTTTTTTAACGTCAATTATCTCTATTTTAAATGCCAGTGAAACTAAAGGGTATTACCACTACACAACGTGCAGAATGACCATGGCATGGCCTGCACGCACAGGCTAAGTGAGAAAATGTCCAGGAAAGGAGGGTTAAGAGGATCCCACAGGCCATGGGATAAGTTCTGTGATTAAGTCTTCAGTTACAAAGTCCCTGCAAGTCACATCCAAGGGGGAACTGTATTTATTAGGAATCATATTACTCTAATGTCTGCCTTTTTCATCTACAAAGCGGATTTTAAGAAGGCCTCCAAGAATCGCAGAACCATTAACTAGGCTCTTGACTATCACTACCCTCCTCCCCAGGACTAACATCAAAATTTTTGAGCCAACTTCAACTCTGGCAACTTCTTATGTTCCCATTTTATCAGGTTTACTGTGCCATGTTCTCTTGTGTTGCAGTGATAGCTCGCCAGTGTGTGTCCTCAGTTGTGCGGGGTCTCACCATTCCAAGTCACCCCACTCAAGTCTGTCCTCCAGTACCATGTAGGGCCCATCTCTTTATTCACTTCACCTGGGAATGCCTGCCCTCTTCACCTAACCTTCCAAACTTACTCCACAGCATTGAGAATTACTCTTGGCCTCCTTTTATCCGCTATAAAAAGTATAGAAACATTTTGCACTGCGTAACATGTCTTCTCTCTCCTACCAGCATATGAACTCCCAAAGAGCAGGGAATAAATCTTATTAATATATGACCCCACCCCACCCCACAGCACTTAATACACAGTAGGCATTTAATATGTGTTTCCTGAATTGAACTGGATCTCAAAATGATGGCACATACAGTCCAGGAAATCTAATCAGGAGGTTATTACTATTATTATTATATACAAATTAACAGTTAAAAACAAACCCCTGCTGAATAAAAGATACACTAATAGGTAACATTTACAGAACATGTGCTCTCTGCCAGACACTGGTCTGCATCCTTTCATGTTTTACCTCATTTAATCTTCATAACTCCCCTACAGAGAGAATAGGTATCATTATTCTAATTTACAGGTAAGGAAAATGAGGCCCAGAGAGATTAAGTAATTTACCTCAAGTTATCCCACTAATAAGAGACATAACACGATTTGAACCCAAGCATTCTGATTTCAGAACCTGGGCTCCTTACTTCCCTGCTTCTCCAGGGTCTTCACGAAGCCTGTGCTGCTGGGGTAACAGGCATGGAGCACAAGCACCTGGGTTCATTCTCTGGAGACAGACAAAGGGGCTGTGGGAAATGGATGGTTCAGGTCTGGACCAAAGAAGTTTGGGTGACCAACTTCAGTAAAATAAATTTAAATTAATCTAAGAACTTGATTTCAGAATAAATTATAACCATAGATCAGCAGCAATGATAATTATAATAATAAAATACAAATAATAATAGGAGTCATTGACGTTGTTATGTGCCAGTCCTAGGCTAAGTGACCGACATGCTTTTAACTTATTTGGAGAAAAAAAAAAAAAAAAACCCTGCGGGGATAGTACATTTATTGTCTCCATTTTACCGATGAGGAAACTAAGAATCAGACCTTTAAGATTTTGCCATAGGTCAGATGACTCAGAAGTGCTGGAACCAGGATTCATACCGGGTCTCTGTGACTCAAGTGAAGGGACCTAATACTATGCCACACTTCTCCTTGGAGGAAAGAAAAAGGAGGGTTAGGCAGGATAAAGTAAGAGGGAAAACGGGCATAAATTCGTCATGTTTTATACTGTTTCTAAGCCATGTTTTCTAAGGACCAGTGTAAGATGAGCTATTAGAAAATGATTATATATAACAAACTAATTTGATTTCAGAGAACAAGGAAACCTAATACAATTCAGTAAGTCTGAGCACTTCAAAGAAACAGTAACTAATGAAAACTGTGTCTATTGTCCAATAATAATTTTGAAATATCAATCAACAGCCATCCTAAAAAGCCATATACAAATAGGGCCATAAGGGATCCATTATGCAAACTTCTTCTTCATTGAACAACTTCTTGCTTCATGAAAGCAAAACTTTAAGTCTATGATTCAAGTTTTTTATGGAGCTTAGTTTTTTTTTAAAACAGCTCTAGTTCAAAGAGGAAGGTTCACCTAATAAACCTTTTCCATCTCTAAAACTAAATGAAATTAAAGTTAAGTTATCTGAAAATTCCATCTTGTGCCTCTCACAAATTAATTCTAAACTTCATGCTTATCTGAAATCTGACTAACTTTCCCACTCACATAATAGAATTTACCCTGTATCAGGGTATCTTGGGTATTGCTACAACTTGACTATGGGTATGTATTATTTTATACATTGCATAACCACTCCTGCTAACCCTAACAATGTTTATAAGGAGGAAAATAAAAGATTTAAACAGTAAATTCAGAATTATGGTGTAATTTATCTGTTTGGCTGGGTATACATTCTACGATCCTTTCAACTACACAGAAATGGATATTTATATGAATTTTCCTTTTCTTTAGTCTATCTTAATTCCTCTTAATTCTAAGACTTTATGTTTCAAGGCCTTAGGGATTATTCATTTTAGAAGAAATCATTTAATAACTCACTTTCAGTAAATATCATAAGAGCCATATATTATGTATTCAGTACAAAAGGTACCCAAGTTAGCAGTGTATTTCAGATGCCATAATTTAATACACATCCATCCTAAGAAATTTTTTTTTTACTAAGAAATATTTAACACTAGTTCAAATGATTATTTTCAAACACACTGCTAGATCAAGGAGATTTTTAAAAGTAGGAATTTGATGAAATCTACTTTACTGTACATCATGATTTAGATTTCTCCTCCACTCCCCAGGTCAATAAAAACTAAACAAAAAATACCTATCTGTGTAAAAGCTTGAGTCTCTCACTGTTATTAAAGCCCACAAATTTAATATATCATCTGTTTCTAAATGGGTCCTGTGCAAGCAGCCTATATATAGAGGAACAGATGTCTTTAAAGCTGATGGATGGTGAATCAACTGAGCTGTCTGCCAGAAAAGAATTGGAATAAAAACAAAAGAAACAAACCATAAAGTGGGGAACCCCAGGTTCTCCACTCCCCATGAAAATAATCATGTTTTCCATCTGTTTTAAACAAAGGTGATCAACTGCTATTTAAATAACTGGCTATTTGGGAAATTAAAGCAAGAGAATGAACTTCACATATTTATATTTATGCCCTATAAGAGGTATGTTGATGGTATTCAAGGGATAACACCCAGAACTAGTCACATCAAACAACTGTGTCAATCAGGACTGGAAAGAAAAAGTAAAAATAGGTGATGTGTTCTCAAGTCCAGCTCTGCAGCTTCCACTGGTCAGTAGTTCTGGATTTTACTGGAAAGGGAGATGTGCACCTTATTCATATTTACTCATTATTGGCTCTACCAGGGAGCCGGGCTCCCTTCTAGAATGGGGAGATAAAGCATAAATTATGAGGGAAGTAGAAAAGAAGAGGGAAGGGGTTGGTATGGGAATGACTGAGAAAGAAGAAAAACCCTCCCTCTGCTCGTTATGACCTCTTCAGTGAAGATTCTGACTGCAGGGACATTCCATTAACTCAGCTCTAACTCAGGAACACTGTTAACTCTTTTCCTCAATCCTTTAAATTTGGATAGGAAACTTTAAGTCAAACTTAATCAAATGACAATGAATTTGCTCACAGCTTTTCAGACTATTTATGTTATAAAAATGCTCCAAAATAAACTTGTTGACAAATAAGGGCAATGTTTCTTGACTAGAAATTATAAGCTAGTCCAAAAAGCGCTGCATTAGAAACTCAACGAGGTTTATGTGCTTGAGGAGAGCAAAAAGCAAACCAGACTCCCCAAAAATCTCTTCTCTCCCCCTCTAAGATACCTGACTCTGAGCTATGGAGGTTCTCATACTTCAGAGGAGGAAACTGCTATCCAGAAATGATCAACTGAAAGACTGGCCTGGTTGGAGCTAAGTTTCAAAGCATCAGTTTTCATAAGAATTAAGTGACCCTCTCGTGAAAATACTAAAATAAAAAGGACCAATATGCTAGAAAATAAATCAGATGTCATTTCTGGCATTCCTAAGGTACAACTAACACTAGGTGATTCTCCATTTTGTTTTAATCAAATTTCATGGTACTTACTTTAACGACTTAGAATAAAGAATGTTTTGGATTATCTCCTCATGAATTACAATCTACCTCACTCTTGATAATGGACAAGTATGCAGAAAATCAACAATAATACAGAAGACTTGTACAATACACTCCACCCAACAAGTGTAGGAAACACACTCTTCTCAGGCACACACGGAACAGTCTGCAGGACAGGCCATATGCTAGGCCATAAAACAAGTCTCAATAAATTCAAAGGGACTGAAACCATACAAAGTATGTTTTTTGACTACAACAGAATTAAATTAGAAACCAACAACAGAAGAAATTTAGGAAATTCATAAATATGTAGAAATTAAACAGCACACTCTTAAATAGCTAATGGGTCAAAAGAAAAATTACAGGGAAATTAGAAAGTAGAAAGTATTTTGAACTGAACAACATATAGTTAAAGTGGTGGTTAGAGGGATATTCGTAGTTGTAAATAACTGTATCAGAAAAGAGGATCTCAAATATACACTGCAAACCCTCACCTTAAGAAGCTAGAAAAAGAAGTGCAAACTAGACCCAAGGTAAGTAGAAGATTAAAGTAAAGCAGAAAACAATTACACAGGAAATAGGAAAACACAGAAAACTAATGGAACCCAAAATTTGTTGTTTAAAAAGATCAACAAAATAATTGACAAATCTTTAGTTAGAATGACCAAGAAAAAGAAGAAAACAGATACAAAAATCAGGAATATAAAAGGAGGCATCACCCCCAACTATAGCGATTAAGGGAGTTACAAGGGAACACTATGAAGAACCATGTGCTGACAAACTAGATAACTTAGATGAAATGGACAAATTCCTAGAAAGGCACAAATTACTGAAACTGACTCAAGAAAAAACAGAAAAATCTAAGCAGACCTATAAAAAGTAAAGAGGTTGACTTGTTAATTAAAAATCTTCCTCAAAAAAACAATAACAACCAAAAAAAAACCAAGCTCAGATGGCATCACTGGTAAATTTTACCAAACATTTAAGAGAAGAATTAATACTAATCCTTCACGAACTCTTTTAGAAAACAGAGAAAGAAACACTTCCCAACTCACTCTATGAGGCCAGCATTACTCTGATACCAAAGTCAGAGAAAGACATCACAACAAAACTACAGACCAACATCTCTTATGAAAATAGATGCAAAAATTCTCAACAAAATACTAGAAAACAGAAGCCAGGGCTGGAACCAAATCTTCTGTATTCTTATCCTTGTATTCTTTCCCCCATTCTGGTGATTCTCACTCTTACTTCAAAAATAAAATCATCTGAGGTTTTTAATTGGTCTGGAACGGGGCCTGGGCATTAGGGTTTTTCAAAAGCTTGCCAAGATGATTTTAATGCAGTGTCAGGTTAACAACTGCTGCCCCTTTTAATGCTACTTTGGCCTAACTTAAATCTACTTTACACTGAAAAATTAAACATGTTCCTTCCATGTTCATGAGGCCAATTACAGATCATGTGGAGTAAACAGTACTAAGCAGATTTAATTCAGCCTTTTTTTTGATGCCCCCAATTAACTGCTTTTAAAGTACATCATCTTTTGGTGTATACTGAATGGTTCAATCTTTTTAAGTTAAAATCTTTTAAATTTGTTTAAAAGTTTGTAACAGGAGAGAACTTCCATTTTCTAACACACTTCTTCCAGAAAAATTATTTGTTGTCTCCTACTGAAGGTTTGTCAAGAGGGAAAAACGGCTAACAAACAACCTAATAAAGAGATAAAATCTGCTATCCCTAGACTCACTTCTGTGAGTTTTCTGTCTAAATCTAATGCATGTGATATGACATATCATCTTCTAAGATTTTTTACACACAGCCTAGCACATTTATTTAATAAATATTAATTGTTAAAACTAATTTCAGATAGTATATTCTTACTCTAGATTCTGTTCCTTCTGTAAATCTCCAAAGCTTAATCTCATAATATTTGGTACATCTCCTCGTCATTAACCTTCAGGTACCAATTCCAGAATAAATAAGCAAATACAGTTCGAGTTAGCAACAGACAACACTACCTCTAGCTTCAAACTGGAGAATGTGTTTTACTGGGAAGATCAGAGAAGAAACTGCACAGGTTTTAGCCTTAAGTAAAGCTTAGCATGCTGATAATTAGAATGGTTGTCTTTGCAACAGTGAATTATACCTATTTTATTGGTGTATTTTACACTTCAGTTTATCCTATAAACTGCAAAACCACCCAAACTGTAAAACCACATCACCTATCACTTAGAACCAAAGGCTATTCTCTGAACTCATTTCATTATTAGAATATATGAATAGAAGTAGGTGAAGGGTATTTATGTCAATTATATCTCAATTTTTAAATTCATTATTTATTTTTTAAAGTAGGTGAAGGTACCCCCAGAGGAGAGTGTTCCTCCTGCTCTGCTGCCTGGATTACTTTACAGCATCACCACCAAAACAGCGACTGGGAGTCGGGATGAGGAAGTTCTCCTTCCTTCGTTCTCTCATTCACTCATCTAATAAATATTTACTAAACGAATACATTAGGGCCTGTGCTAAGTAGGGTGAAAACACTTATGGTCTCTGCTCACATAAAACTTTCAGTCCAGTGGGGAAACAGACATCAAACTACACACAAATAAGTACAAGTTGTGATCAATGTTTTACAAGAAAAGAATAAAGGATATGAGAGAGATCAAACCCAGGAGTCCGTAACTACTCCTCCTTTACTACTCTGTGATAACCAACTTTTCCCATTTCCTCTTCACTACCATAGAGCCAGTTGTTTAAGATACTAAAACTCCTGAGAAACAGAGACCTCAGGATAAGTTGTACTAAAATAACTAAGTTAAGACACAGTTTCATTTATTCACTTTACGTATATTTGCTTAGTTGCTCTGGGGTTCACGTGCTGTTTGGTCAGCACATCCATGTACCTCATATTTGTGCCTTATTCACTTATTCCTCAGTTCCTTGTCAAAACTCTCCTTGACATTCACTCAAGAAATATGAGGGTCTACTTCACACGCCAGACACTGAGCTTGCTGGGGGGATACAGTGGTGCCCAGACAGATACAGTCACTGCCTTCAGTAGTTGTTTGAGGGAAACAATCATCAAATAAGAACTTACAAGAGTGAAGAGTATTTTCAAAGAAAACATTACTCAGACACCACATCCCAACTAAGCGGTTTGACGGTTCCCATGATTCAATTCATGCATTCTAACATCTTCTGTACTCTCAAAGCCAGGGCTGTGTGCTAGAATTACGTACGCGAATAAGACATAGTTCTCATGCTTGTGGAATTCTTAAGTCTAATGGGGAAAAAGGGACTCTATAAACAAATAATTACAATGCTATAAGAGTGTACTAATGTCTTTAATATACATTTTTACTAAAAGATCACAGGAAAATGCAACTTTGGCTAGCACACATGCCCTGCTACTAAGGGTCCCTGCCAAATTCCAGTCATATGAGCTTATGCATGATACACGTGTGCATAAATAATAAAAAAAATGTTGGTTTCTTAAAAATAGAAATTCAAACAGTTATGTATTTTTTAGGTGCTATGGGACTACAAAGGTGATACTGCCCAAACACTGGAAGTCACAGAGAAAGACAAACAAGATTCTTTCTGTGTGGAGTAAGACAAGCGAACATATAAACTGGGCCTTACAAATATTTTATCCTCATGATTAGCTTGGATGAATGTTTCAAGTAATTTCCTGCTATCACTCCCCAAAAGTAATACTCTTCTGTGCCCCTATTTATTGTAACCTCCCACAAGCCTTTCCTGATAGAGACGAGAAAGACCTACGAGAGGGGAGAGATGTCTGTGTTCCCTTACTCCTCCACACTGCTTCGCCGGCTTTCTTGTTCTCAATTCCTACCCTGTCCTACGGCTTCCCTGGAATTTTTTCTTTTCCTGTTGCTTATATATAATTTCTCAACATTCTAAACTCTCAGTTTCTCTAGTTCTTTTCATGAAAAATTTTTCTTCCTTCAACTTGGGAAATCAGCCTGAATGGGTTAGCGCAGTCTACACTACACTGAAAATGTACTTCTGGCCTGTGCTTTTAATATAAACAATAGCATTTTAAAGGCACAATGTATTCTATAATTAGCCCTACCCTTAACCAGAAAGAGTTTACCATCAAACTAACTGTGATCCTGGGGAAAGAGGCAAGTATTGCATATTGGGTTCGTTATATGAGTATTTTGTAAGTTCCAAGTGAATGCAATACACTTGGAGAACTGAATTTTAAGGGGAGACCAAACAACATGAGAGAAAGAATGGGAAAACATAGGTTACAGTCCTGGCTCTGCTGCTACCTAATCAAGTCACTTAACCTCTTTTAGCTTTGGTTTTCTCACTATGAAACAATTTGGAAAAATAACCCCTGCCCTTTGAAGCTCAAAAAAAACCAAGGTATATGAAAAGTGATTTGTAAAACTATAACACAGAATATAATGTTTCACTAGAGGCCTTTCCTCTAGGACAGAATCTGGTACTGTAATCTGGTACCATACCTCTAACAAGATGCTATATTCTGCACAGTAAAAGGGCCTTATATTAAAACATCCTTTTTTAAAATCAAATCCCAAGTTGTTGTGGGGCAGGGGGAAGAGGGAGACGGGAAAGGAGGAGGGGAGGGGAGGAGAGGAGGAGGAGAGCCGTTTCCTTTTGGAAGGCAGTTCTGGAACATGCAGTCAGTGAAGAAGCACACTCTGTTCCCAGACTCTAGACAACCTGGTATGTATAAAGAGCAAGACTCAAAGAAAGGCAGAAGAATCAGCACCCATTCATTAATAAAATTAAATACACAGTGAGTGTTCAAAGCATGATCCTAAAATTCTAAATTCTAAGCTGCAAATACCAAAATAGTAGTTAAGAGACCCAGAAGGGTCCGTTTGTCTATTGCCAGAGAAAGAAGGACCTGCTAAAATTCAGATCCAGAGTCAAGATGAAAAGAAGGAAGTAGAGGTAAGAGAAGAGAAGTTCTCTCTGGGATCACACTGATCCACCAACTAAAAATCATACGCTAAATGCAACTGTGGTATCCTAGACTGGATCTTGGAACAGAAAAGGGACATCAGTGGGAAAACAAACAAAATCTAAATAAAGTTTGGAGTTTACTTAGTAGTATACCAACATTAATCTCTTAGTTTTGACAAACATAACACAGATATGAGACGCTAACATTAAGGGCAACTGGTGAATGGTATGGGAGAACTCTCTTTATTATCTGTGCAACTTTTCGTAAGTCTACAATTATTCCAAAATAAAAAAGTTTATTTTGAAAACTCATAGATTTGACTCTCCAGAAAGATACACGAATCAATTACTAAAACATATCAAGGGTCAGGTTTTTCACACTGAAGCACTACTATGTGTTCAAAAGAAAGGACTAATTCCTATAAATGATTAATTATGAGGAACAAATAATAATGGTCGTCTAATAAATTCAAATTGTAAGATGACTTCTGGTATAAACAATATAATGAACAATAAAATAATGTTGCAAAGACTTGAAAAGAGGAATTCCTAATTCTTTTTAAAATCACACATACCAAAATCATCTATGAGAATTCAAATTTGATTATTTTATCAATATGCACATTCAACCCTTCACAATCCCATAACTTTCTCTTCTATCTCTGTATCAAGTGTGTAAACATGAGTTAAATTATCTCTCAAATAATCTGCTTTAGAAGTCAAAAATAACACCAAAAAAAAAAGGTAATATCTTCTATTTAATCTGAATACTGGCAGGTTACAGGCAGAAAAAATGAAGTATTTTCCTGGGTTGGTCAACCTGGTAGTTTACAAAAGATAACCTTATGAAAATCCAAATTGAACTACTAAAACATGTAAAATAAAGGGGCTCTGTATTGTGTAACAATACTTATAAAATGGTGAAAACATGTCTGCATCATCTTATTTAATTCTTAAAACAAAGCTATGTGGAAGGTGCTATTATTATACTACTTTGTAGAGGAGAAAATTGAGCATTAGAGAAATTAAGCAATGTGCCCAAGGTCATCGATAAGTAAAGGTAGAACAGAAATTGGAACCCAGTTCCATGTCAATCGACAGCCTGAGCCCTCAACCACTGTTATGTAGTGCGTTTTTCTTCTTTCATAAAACATACCAGTTGTCTGTGTTTAAAAATGACACTATATTAACAGTGCTATCTATGTGACGTGGCTGGGAAAAAATGATGCATATGCTTACTAACCAGGGGGAAATCCAGGTGATTTCAGAGAATAGCATATGGCTTTTCAGAACTCTAGACTCTGGAAAGGCTCCCTATATTCAAATTCCAAAAGAAATAGAGACTCTAACAGACAACAGTGTAAAGTCACATGTAAAGGTCATTCAAAGGGCTCCTCCCAGAGGCTGGAGGCAGTCTGGAAGGATACCGCACGTGGCTCTCAATGCGGGAACATCCACACTGAACAGGCAGAGAGCACCTGTACAACGTCCTTCCTGCTCCCTGGTACTCCGCCAGGGGTTCTTACCTGGTACTAGGGAGATTCTGGGTGGATTCATCTGTTCATTCATCGAACTACTATTTATCGTGCACCTATTTATGCTGGGCACTGTGCTAGGTGATAGAGCAGTAAAATGAACAGGTAAGGTTCCTGCTCTTACAGAGTATATGTTCTAGCGGGGAAGATATACATTCTGTGTATTACAATTTCTGGTGGCACATTATGTGAAGGAAAATACATTGAAATAAGAGAAGAGAGAGTGACGGGGTGGTAATTTTAGGCCGAATACATAGGGAAGGCCCTTCTGAGGAGATAGCTGACTCTTATGCGGAAACCTAAATAATACAACATATCATGAAAAGATGTGGAGAAAGCATTCCAGGCAGCACAAATAGCAAGTGCAGAGGCACTGAAGTAAGGAAGGGCTTGTCTTGAGAAGGAAACTAAGACATAAGAAATGAGGAATCTATATGCTGAACTATACGATGCAGTCACTGGGCTGGATGTACTACTACAGTGACTCGTTTAATCTCAACAGGTATTTGAGGTTATGTATTGCCTCTATTTCACAGATGAAGAAAAAGAGGTTCAAGGAGGTTAAGTAACTGTTTGCACAGCTAGTAAAGGGAGAGCCAGAGTTCAAACCAAAGGCTGTGCTCTTTCTACTACATCATATTTAATGCCAGAGTCACAGCAAAGATATTAATAATTAGACATAAATAAATAAGTAAATAAATCAAACTCCCACATCCTCAAAAATCTGGGGCTCACCATTTAATTCTGGGTAGTTACTCATCAGCCCCTTGAAGTAATCTCCAATTGCAGCAGACAGATCTCAAACTGCCAGCTACATCGATGTCATCAGTCGGTTTCCTGAGCATCTATAAGGAATGCTCACACGCCCCCTCACATAAGATCTGAGCATAGCGTGTCTTTGCTCTGCACGTCTGAATGGGTGGAGACAAACTGGGAATGTGTCTCCTTCAGACTGGCAGGGCCATCTGAACAATCCCTTCCAAAGTGAAAGGTACCAGGGACAGCATTCTCCTTGCCACATCAGTTCTGCATGTTCCCCCAGAAAACGCGGGCAGCTTCGAATCCCCTTTGCTATTCCCTGGCTTTACTACCAGTGCCGACATTTTGCACCCAACTATGCTGCCAGAAGTGGCCAAAAAAAGGTTTTCCTTTAAAACTGTATTAGAATACTTATTCCTTCCGCATCTTTATAATATAGACTTGAAAACACACAGCATGGTATAATAATCATGACTGAAACAATAAGGGAGGCCTGTATACTCATATAAATTCTGTACATGCTTGGAAATATTTAGAAAGTTTTTTCTATTAAAGTACTTCCTATTTAGCTTCTTGATTTTTTGAAATTAACTTTCAGTGTTTGTATAATTAATAACATTTCACTTAACTGATATTTTGAAAAAAAATAAAAGGTAAATTCTGATTAAAATCATTTTTAAATGAAAGAATTTTTTTCTCAGGGAAGAATGAAGTGATTAAAAATTAAAAACTTGGTAAAATGGGTTAAAAAATACACACACAATCTGAAAATTCTAATGTTTGTATATAAAGTTCTCCATGGGTATTTAAAGAAAAAAAAACCAATAATTTCTCACCCTTATATCATAGGTGATATAAAATTTTATCTATTTTTCTCAAAAAAATTAAAAGAATATTTAAAAATAAATTTGGTAAAGGTTATAATAAAAGTTTTCTTTTCTGTAGAAGAATGAGAGCCATAAAATTAAATTTCACGCAGCATATGAGGAGTGAAAGCTAAGTCTATCAGCTAAAATTGTTGGAAGGGTTAAAATTATCAATATCAAATACAGAAAGGAAAAGTCAGTCTATTACAAAACAGTTGCACATTTAACTACTGTAGGAATTTCCCACTTCTGACCCCCCCAGGTTTAGTAAAGACATCTCAAAAGTAAACATACAAGTAACTACAAGGGGGGTCATGTTGTTAGAACTGCAACTTCATATTTCCTAAAGTTTGTGTGGTCAAATCTGCAAGAGGAACATTTCATTACGCAGGTTTTGCACAAAATTTTACGAAACAAACCTGCACTAAGTTAAAGCAGAACTGAAATCAATGCTTTTTCTGACCACTTCAGGGATGATTTCTATACATTTTCCTATTATAGAATCCTCCTTTTTATTTAGATGTTTGGCTCCTTCAACACACTCCCCGGGTCGAAGGGGATATTCCAGCTCTAAAGCTAAAATGGAAGCAGAATGCTAAGTGGTCAAGTTACCACTTACTGCATCTTTGGAGAACAGAAAGATGCAGAGGGTGCCACATCTTTCATCAGAATGCTTATTTTAAAAATGTCCCGGATACTAGCTTATAGTTTCCCTCTCCCTGCATTTTCAAGTCATCCCAATATTAGTAACTCCCTTTCCTAAGCAGTCGCATTGTAGTTATTTCAGAAAAGTGCACTGGTTTTGTCTGACACACTGCATGATGCACAAGCAAGACCCCTCTTTCTGTGGCTCTTCTGCCTCTCTGGGGCATGAAAACAGCCAGAACTACAGCAACAGCTGGGGATCATTAAACTGACAGAAATAGCTTAGGAGACTCCACTGGTGTGTGAGTGGGGGGAGGAGAGGCTCAGTATCAGATTAAAAAAATCAAAAGGGCAACAGGAAAGGGGGGGTGGGGATACGTAAAGTCCAAGCAGTGCATCACACGCAGATTTCCTTTACACAGCCTTGACACAGCCTTTGCACAGCCTTGGCACAGCCTTGGCACAGCCTTTGCACAGCCTTGGCACAGCCTTGGCACAGCCTTGGCACAGCCTTTACACAGCCTTTGCACAGCCGACGGGACGCACCGAAGCACACAAAGGGACAGGTGACTGCAGCCTAACTTGCCTAGCCCCCACCTATTCTCGGGTGGAAGGGTTAGTCAAACCTAAAAATGTGGGCCAGTGAAGACAGGCTGCGGGAGGGGCAGGGGAGCTGTGGCATCTCAAAGGCTAACTCTAGGTCATCCCCAGTCTGGAGGAATCACTTAGAGGATGTGAGTCAGTTCTGGGGCTGTGCAGACAGTAAGAATCAACCCCAAGATGGGGTAGAGGCAAAGGGAATGAGAATACATGCCAACGCCTAAGTGGACTCAGAGACCAAACTGGCCCCAAGGCATCCCCTCAACTGGGGAGGACCAAACACTAGATGAAATGCAGGCTCTCGAGCTGTTCGGGCTGTTCGGGCCAGAGCACAGCCACGCCTCCAATGCTAGCTTTGTAACCTGGCAGGCCTCCGAAGGTCAGTACAGGAATGTGCCATCTGCCTGGCCCACTGCCCGAGTGTGTTCAGCACATATCTGAATGCCCTAGAAGAGCTTCAGCCAGATCACCTCATTGGAGTGGGCTGCATATCCTGATCTATGCCTTAAAGTCTGGTTAATCCAGGATCCTGGGGCACCCTCTCCATCCCCACACTTGCTGTGTTGTCATCTAATACCATCAAGGCCTCTCCCACAAAGGCATTTTCTTTATAACTAACCTTTTGGGACTGCAGTTTCAGACAGTTCCCCACCTGCAAGCCTGAACAGGAAATGATTCGATTGCAGATATTATGACTGCAACTCTCTTTGGCAAGAGTGTGTGGTAACTGTGAGATTGCACGAACTCCAGCTGAACATTTTATTTGATGCATCTAATGATTTACTAGAGAAGGCGCCAAGCTAATGGTTGTTCTCAACAAAAAGCAACCACTACACCACCCTCCTTCCAGAATGGGTTGCTTCTTTTCTTTCTTTTCTTTTCTTCCCTTCCTCCCTCCCTCCCTCCCTTTCTTTCTTTTGTTTCATGAGGGGAAGGTAATTAGGTTTATTTATTTATTTATATTTGGAGGAGGTACTGGGGATTGTACCCAGGACCTCGTGCATGCTAAGCATGTGCTCTACCACTTGAGCTATACGCTCGCCACTGGTTGCTTCTTTTCAAACCCACAAAACTTGCAGGAAAATCTCTCCACGCGTATTTCCAAAACCTGGGTTTCTATAATGAATCCAAAAACCTCATAGTAATTGCCTCATTCTGAGTATTTTAAGTTAGTATTAAGAAGGATAGAGGATATACAAAAATAAATCCGTGAGAGGAGACTAAGAAAGAATTTAAACTATATGTACATACAGTTTATACACACACACACACACACATCACATACAGTTCATTTAAAGGCTGCATAACATAAAAGGACAGGATATATTTTAATCAAACTATTGTGACTATAATCACTTCTCAGTGTACACAGCCTAGGTGGGAGTAATTGTATCAATAAATCTCTGAGCAACTTTTTACAGAATAAATTCTTTACCTGAAATGTAAAAAATTAATGTCATACATATTTATAATCAATCACTATGTACATGCCTTGGTACTAGGTGAGAAGGTAGTAGGAACTGAGAAGGAAAATAACCCTATACATCTATATAATACTTTACAAAGAGACTTTCACATATATGATCTTACTTGACCCTATGAGTTAGGATGGCAGACATTATACCCACTATGCAATGAAAGAAACTGGTTTGCCAAGCTGAGAGCAACTTAGCCAAGTTCCCCATTGGCAAGATCAAACCAAGAACTTCAAGTTCTTGACTGTTGGCTCAGTGCCGAGCCCTAGCTGCCTACCACAAAAAGTCTCCTCTGCCCTCAAGGAATTAATCTCTGACACTTAATGTCTTGGCCAGTGTTTCTAGATGTACTAAGTTTCTTCCCAGAAAGCGTCTCACCAGTCTCTTGGTACAACATCATATACTGAATCTAATTCAACACCATTATGTGAAAGGTTATTTATTAATATCACTGACAATTAAAAGATGTGAGCTCCTTCTGAAGGTTATAATTATTAATGTGAGACTGAATAAAACTGAATTAGGACAGAGTGCTCAAAATGTATCTGTCACTTTGGGATAAACGCCACGTTTTGCTTATGGGCGTAATACTGCCCTCTAGTGCCAGGAAGCACAGTAACCTCAGCAGACTCAGCTAAACGCATATTAACAACCTACTATATAAAAGTGCGCTTTGCTAAGCACTTTGGACAGGGCAGAAAGAAAAAAGGCTAAGCCTAACACACACATACACCCATAAAAACTATGTAAGACCCCCTCCAGGAACTTATAAATATAATGGAGAAGATAAGAAATGTAAAACAGATCACTGTAATCAAAGATAGGGTTGTAAGTGCTTTAAGAGTTTAACCAGGAAAACATACATCAACTGCAGATAATTACTCAAGTACAAAAAGGATTAGGTAAGCTTCACTTGAGCAGCAGCACATAAGCCATCTTTGAAGGACTTTATAAACTAAAGATGAACAGCATGAGCCAAGACATGGAGGCAGGAAATACTATAAGGCTAAGAACAGAACCATACATTCCAATTTAGCCAGAGCATTAAGTCTGTTAAAGGTACCTAGAAAGGCTGCCTAAGGTCAGAATGTGAAGAGTCTGGAACTGTGCTATCCAATATGGTAGCCACTTGCCACATGTGCTTTTTAAATGTAATTAAAAATTCATCTTGAAAAATTGTGATGAACACTGGAATCTGACACAACATTGTAAAATGATTATAAATCACTAAAAAATGTTAAAAAAAATTCATTTTCTCAGTCACTTCAGCCACATTTCAAGTCTCCACAGCCACATGTGTCTAACAGCTACCATAGTGGACAGGACAGCTATAATCCTGGGCAGTGCTGTACCAGAAGGTTGTATTAAACCAAAAAACATTAATCTTTCAAGACTGATCAATCTTTCAAGTCTCACTCCTCCTAAAAATTGGAGATCTGACCCTTGCCAAAGTGTACTGATAAAGAAAACCACAGGTCCTAATGCCATAGGGGTAAATTTAAAAGTTTGATCCCTGTCCTTCCAGGCATTTCCAACTGTCAACTAAAACAATGAGAAAAGTATCACGCGTGGCCTCCTATAAATCTACACAATTGTTAAAATGTGTGCCAGCTTTTAGAGTTTTTTTAATTAGAAAAAAGATAAGACAGAATTAAGAAAACTATGAAAGAAGAAAAAATTATTAGAGATTTACCTATAATAATAAAACACAAAACTAGGAAGAGTTATTTCCATTGAGTATCTCTGAGTATTTAAAGGAAGAACTATCTTTATCCTTCAGATACCTGCTTCACCCTGAAAGGAGTAACACCAGGGTATTACAACCTTTATACTTTTACTATCTAATGCACAATCTATTTCTTTTGTGCTATTTACAAAATGATAGTCATTTTCAAAAAAACAATGCATATATATATATTTGTAGAAAATATAATGTGAGTCCTCTCAAGATCCACTAGACATACAGAATTTTAAGTACAGGTTGTAAGCACAGTATAAAACCAGGAAAGCATACAATTGCTTGGGGTAGTTTTCAAAATTAGCATTCTGACCCTACTTACGACAACAAGCCTGCGTTTCTTTTTTCTATACACTCCTGCACTTAAAACAAAGGTATTCTTAATGATCATATTGGGAATCTAAAACACTACAGTTCTCTGGAACACAGTCAACAGTAGCAAACCAAAGCTTTTAAGTCCTGAGCCCTACTGTCTCTGTGTCTCTTAAATAATCTTCCCTCTAATATTGCCATGGTGTTTCTTTGATATCAATCCAGAACACTTTGAGATATTCAAAGAAAAAATCAACTACCTCTCAGCTAGTATTTTAAAGTATTCTCTTTGCAAACTGGGCACCAGTAATAACTCATTCTCTCTTCAACGGTTTCATTCATTGCCAATTCCACATGCTCAAATCATCCTGTCAAATGTTAGTGAAGTTCCAAAGAGATCTCAAAACTTCAAAAAAAAAACCAAGTTTTTAGAAAAGCAGCATTTATGTAATCAATACTAGAGATTGTACATAAATTCTGATAATGGGTAACAGGAGATTTCCAAGCTAGGAGAAGGAAAATGTTGATAATTCTTTTCCATTCACATTTGATAGAATTTGGATAAAGTCACTATCCTTTTTTTCATAACCCAGAACCTTTCTGAAAGAATTTTTTTCCCCAGTTTTTCCAGAACTTTCAGGGATTTTCACAAAGGAAAACTCCTTTATGGGTGTTCACCTAATAAACAGATTACTGCTATCCTTCACACACCTGAGTGTAATTCTACAGTTACTAAAAGATAGGTAAGGCCAGGGCACACTGTTCACTCTAACCAAAACTAACATGTAATCAAATAAAAAGCCTTCCAAGTGTTATTTTATTTTAAATTATGATACCCTAGTGATATGGGATCTCAGAGGTTATCTATCTCCTTTCAGTAGTTAACAGGCAGAAGAAACTGAAGTCATCACCAATAGCTCCCTATTTATTTTTACAGTGCCTATGGCCAAAGTATGTTTTATTGATAAAACAGTGCATTTGACCCACATACAGGGGAAGAATCGCATCTTTCTAAAGAAAAGACTTTTCCTCCTTTTTCCATAATCTATGTTTGATACCATGAGCTCTGCGTGGGTGGAAGGAAAGGAATAAGAAAGTGAAACATCCTAAACGCTGTCCCCTCAGGTCATGAAGTAAAAGTATACCCCACAGGTCCTTGCTTAGTTATCTATCTGCTGAGTGGTCAATAAGCTTTAATAAAAACCCTGGGAGAATAAACCATCCAAAGCCAAAGCCTGGATGGCTACAGAGAAATAGGGAGGAGAAAAAAGACAGCAGTAAGCTGGGGAGGAAACGAAAGCATGCAAATCCCAAAGGGATAAATATGCCAACCTTCCCGCAAACGGTGATAAGGGGCCAGGCACACTGCCGAGTAGCTGTCCTTTCCGGGCTTCAGGACAATCCATGAGAGTGGCAGAATCCTGCAGGTGGGCTGATAAATCTTGGTCTCCTTCAGCATGCTGGGGGAGATGGGAGACGCCAAAGGCCAGTGTTGCAACAAACTCGTCTTTCTTTTCTCACTCTTTAAAGAGGCCATTTATTATTTGCAGAAGATCTGATTAGCATTACTCTAGGTTAAAGTGGGTACTTCATTCCTGCAGTGCTAAGAGTTGCAAGAACAACTAGACCCCAACTTTACTCAGGGAGTGCGGCATTAAAAGCAGTGACAGCAGAAGGTCAGAATCAGTAAGCCTCCTGGAAAACATTTCTTCCTGTCAGCACTGGGCCTCCACACAGACACCTCCCTCCTCTACCCAAATGCCAAAACGCAGGACTGGGACGATTTCAATGCGTAGAGCTGGAAGAGAAGAGGGTTCCCTTAGAGAAAATGCTCGTAGCAACCAACCAACCTCATTCACCCAAAATAGTAAACAGTTGGTTTCTCTGCTCAGAACCAAAAGGCTTCTGCCAGACAAGCAGTATCACATGACCAGGTTCTCTCTTCTCTCCTCCACCTTCCTCCCTTCTTGTGCAAAGTCTGCACCGAAGTAGAAGCAGCAGCTATAACACTATACAATTTTATTTCACTCGACATTTGTTTTCAAAGTGTTTATAGATGAAAGATATCAAATTGGGAGGAAGGGAAGATACTAAGGGGGAAACTCAGGAAGAATTTACTTTGAAACAAGGCGTATCACAGCACTAAGAAGGGTACCACATACATAGCGGCTAATTAGCAAGCGTGCCCAATGAATGAATAAATGAGTGAAGAGACAGACACTTCTTAGCAAAATATTTTGCTGATAAAAATTGCTATAAGATATAGCTCAGAATATATTTGACTTTCTCATTTAGAAAGAAAATAAAGGCCCTTAAGAAACTGGCCATAGTCAGAGACAGTGTATTATGACAAAAGTAGCAGCCCACCAAACCCCTGAGATTCCTTCTCTTACCTTGAGGATCCCACCTTACCTTACTGTTTAATTTTACTCCTTAGATGTCACAGTCCCGTCATTCAAATTATTCTGTAGGCAATCAGAGCAGCTACACTAACGGACTGAATTGAAAAACCTACCCAGCTAATTATGGAAACCACTGCCACCATGACACTCACGGGTATTTTCACCTAAAGGGAGTGGTAGTGGGGAAAGGCTGGCAGCACAGCTGGTGCCAGATCCGCCACCTCATTCTTCTCCCCACCAGGTCCCTCAGCGTTTGGAAGCTGAGCAACGCACACAGTGTAGAGGCACAGAAGCAAGAACCTCTATGCTGAGCAATCTGTTCTGGTAGGAAGACAGACAAAGTATAAGAATCCACTGTATCAACATCACCTGCCATGGCCCCTACTCCAGGGGCCAACCAGGGGGCTCTGAGAGTAGAGTCACTCACCCTCATCTAGTCCCTTGCAATGCAATATGCTCAATAATTCAACAGTTGTGAAATGGAAATGAGAAAAAAAGAAAGGGAAAAAACCTCGAAGTCCTTAATTTAAGCAACATCTTTTCCTAATAAGACTATGTGAAGAGAGTTATTTGAAATGTCAGAATCCAAATACTCTTGATAAATAATTTGCTGTTGAGGATGAGGAACAACTGGAACTTTCAGACATCACTGGGGAGAATGCAAAATGATAATGCTACTTTGGAAGACAGTCTGGAAATTTCTTATAAAGTTAAACTGACACTTATCATACAATTCAGTAATCCCATTCCTTAGTATTTAAACAAATGGAAATGAAAAGATATGACCACACAAAGAGCTGTACGTGAATACTCACAGCAGCTTTATTTCAACTGCCAAAAACTAGAAGGAAAAAAAAATGTCCTTCAACTTGTGAATGGAATAAAAGTTGTGGCACATCCATAAAATGAAATATTACTTAGTGATTAAAAAAATCCAAACTACTGGTACAGACAACAGCATGTACGAGCCTGGAAAGCACTACGCTAAGTGAAAGGAGACAAATACGAAAAGACTACACACTGAATGACTGCACATTTATATGAAATTTAGGGAAAGGCAAAACTGTAAGGGCAGAAGTAAGATCAGTGGTTGCCAGAAGCTGGGAATAGGGATGAAGACTGTCTACAAAGAGGTTCAAGGAACTTTTTGATGGAAATATTCTGTATCTCTTGATTGTGATGGTGGTTTATCTTTTACCAAAACTTACTGAACTGCACCCCTGTAAAGGGTGACCATTACTGTGTATAACTTGATCTCATTTAAAAAAAAAAACAGATTATGAAGCGTTATGCCTAGAGGCAGAATGGAATCTTAGTTAAGAATGTAGGCTCTAGAGCTAAACTGCCCGGGTTTAAATCTTGGCTCTACTGCTTACTAGCTGCATGACCTTGAGATGCTTAACATCTCTATGCCTCATTTCCTCATCTACAAGGTGGGATAGTAGGATTCTCTCACAGGGTTGCTGTAATAAATGAGGTAATACACGCAAAGCACTCAGGACAGTGCCTATCCTATAATCACTCAGTAAATGCAAGCTGATGTCATCACACAATCACGTACACACACACACAAACACGTCTGCACAGGAGAGTGAAAGGATGGTCACTATCTGGGTAGTAGGAAAGGGTGATTTTATTTTCTGTCCCCTTCTGTTTATCTGTATCTTTTAAATTTTCTACATTAAACAACTATTGCCTTTATAATAAGCAAAAAAAATATTTTTTTTCAAATAAAAAAGAAAAAACAATGAAAGAACACTGGACTAGAACTCAGGAGCCCTGCTTTTCAGCTGTGTTGCTAATTACTAAGTTGTAGGACCACAGGGCATCACCCTCATCTCTAAACAGGAGGGGCTGCAGCCGACTGGGTGTCCTCCATCTCTAAAATGGAATGTTCTCTAAGACGTATGGTAGGATAGGCAAGCTATACTCTGTATTTTGTTTTATTTTTCCTTCTATATTTACTGTCTGCCTACCATGTGCCAGGCACTGTGACACAAACAGATAATACTCGAATCCCTGCCCTCATGGAGCTTACAATACAGGCTGTTCAAAGAAACAACCAAAACCAACTGGTACAATCGTCAGCATGGTATGTGCCCTGACAGGAGCACCCAGAGGGACCTAAGAAGACACCAGGGCTAAGTCCTGAATTTTTTTTTTTTAAGTCAAACCAAAAAAAGATGAGGAAAGGAATTCCAGTCAAAGGGAGAGAAATATACAACAGCAGAAGGTGTGAAAGTAACAGTTTCTTGGGCAATGGAGAGAGAAAAAGAAAGAAAGGGCAATTTGACAGCAGTGTGGAAATTAAGAGGGCCAAGACCAGCAGTGCAGAGGCGGGTTAGGAAGAGGGAAATGAGAGGTCAGGTTGTTGACAATCTCCAGAAATCATATAGAACTGTAAATGTTTTATTCTTACTCAAACATCTATATATGTCATGAATAAACTTGCTAAATAATAGTCTAAGATGTACTTAACTATATTTACAAATATAGCATATACTTACAAAAACTTTACAAACAAAAATGTCAGTTCACTTCCATTTTCCAAGGTTAATTGTACACGTTTGTTCCTTCAATAAATATTTATTGAGTGTGTGTCATGCACATGCTAGGTGCTGGAGAAGAAGGGAGACAGACAGTAAACAAATGAACCACCAAAGCAAGCAAGAGAACCAGATTGCTTTTTCTTCCGCCAGAGATCTACTGAGATCTCCTACCCGTCTGAAGCACGATAGAGGCAATGTGATCTGGCGGCTGAGAACTCTGCACTTGGAACCAGACAGACCTTTGTTCAAATTTTTGCTATTACTACCTGAAAATGGGCATAACATTACCAAATGTGTATGGTTTTAGAGTGAATTTAATGAGACAATCAATCAATAACCAGCATGTCACCTGTACAAAAAATATTCAGCAAATGGTTCCTTTTATTTTATTGTTGTTCAATTTTAATCGTCCACTTTTAGGGCGGCCCATGATCTCCCACTACACAGACAAAGTTATGCACAGTGTAGAAAAGAGGGGGAGCAAGGTATACAAAAGATCTGTTTAACATTACTAAATTCACATCTTAATGAATTCACAACTGTTTTCTTGCAAAGATGTCATGCTTGGAGCTAACATTCCTTTAGGATTTCTCAAACTGTAATATCTGCCTATGTTATAAGCCCAAGTAAATTAAATAAAAACCATCACCCCAAATAGGGTGCCAGTTACAATCTCTCCTGGGATTCCTCATTCTGACTCTAACACTAAGTCATGTAAAGACCAGAGACAAGGAAGAGCAGAGAAGTGGCTTGAGCAGTGGGCAGAGCTCCCCACACTGCAGAGTGACCGTTCACTGGGAGCAGAACTTTCTGAAACAGAAAACCAGGATGGAAGGAGAGTTTTCTAACTGGCTGTGCCCTCGAGTAATCACGTCTTCCAGAAAAGAGGCACAACAATTAACGTTTCTAAACGGAAGGGAAAAAGAGACTGTTGCCTCCCTATAACCACATACTAAAAGATTTATTTCTTACACAGACTTTGAAAACAATAGTGGTCATTTAAAGACCCTTAAGGCAGAATGTACAACACAAAAAGAAAATGTCTTCTCTGGGACCCAAGACCGTAAGGTCCAAAATGATTTTATTTAAACTTTCCTCCATAAATTTCCCTTTGCAATGAAACCAGGCAGTGATTCCTCAGCCCCAACAGAAGAATTTAAGGAGTAGAGGAGAGCCTGGACAGGATTTTCAAGTACAGTCTATGATTTTTTTTTTACTGAAGTAAAAGTCGATACCTATAAACAAAAAGAATGCTGTACTCTTACGTCTCTTTCTTTTATTAGTGGTTTACAATCTCCTTTATGCAGACAGTCCTTTGTAGATAATTGTTGTGCTTCCAGGGAACCTCAGGATCTTTTTGCCCACCTAATACCATACAGCACACCTTTTTTTGCTGCTACTCTTCCTCAGTCTCCCTCCTGCCATCAATGCCCAGGGAAGAAAGCCAGCAGGCAGTGAAGCTTCTGAGCAACCTGAGCATCCCTGCTATGCTCCATTATGCTTAAAGGTCCCCAGGCTGTACTGTGCATGAGCAAGAAGAGCGTAAACAAACCACAAAGACAGGTTCTTCCCTTTACATACAGGAGAGCTGAGCTAATGAGGCTAGAAATCCATGCAGCTGTGTTTCCCCATAACTGCTTGTGATAGCCTTATAACAGAGCACTTTTCTTCAGTGGTCCAGATGTCCCCAGCCAAACAAGCTCCCCACATTAACACCTGGCAACAAAATTATTAGTGCACAGTTAAGGGGGAAAAAACTGAGATGATGCCAAACTACATTTCTGCTGGTTCTTTTCTCATTACTTCATTGTCTTTGATCCTGCACATCTACAAAGTCGAAAGCTGTGAGAACTTCTCCAGCAAAAAGACCTTCACTTTTCTCCACTGAAGCAAGAGTACTACATGCTAATTTCTTCTATAAATTCAGACGTTTCCCCAAGAAATCAGGATGCCCAGCAGCCACTCACTCACCAGGGTTATATGTTCTGTTTCACAGACATCAATCCTCTAGTTCACATAGATATACACACAAGCTCCAATCAGGGCAGTACACACAGGGGAGCCATTTAACTACATTATATCTGCATCTGGGAGTCTGAAAGAAGTTTTAGCTCTTTAAGACAGTGAATTTACTGAGCTTCCTATACTCAGTCAATTCCAATTTGGATGCTTCATAATTATAAAAAGAGTGGAGTCTTCATCAGACAACTTAACCTGAGACCCTGATACTATTGAACAACAACAAAAATTTATCAAGACTGCACTCCAAAGAAGGTATCAACATTTCCCAGGACACTGTTAAAAAATAAACTATCTAAGGCTGTGCAGGCCCACTAAAAAGATTCAGTTAAATTTAGGTGAAAATAATTTCATAGCTTTAAATGTAAATAGTGAAGTTCAAAGCTGGATAGGGGTTGATAAGCACTCTCTATGCAACTTTATTATTATAAGGAAACATTGTTTTATAATTGAAAATTCATTAAAAAATTCAAAATGGACCACCACTTGCTTTGTAGTTAAACAAATTTACTTAGATTTTTCAAATTCCTTTGGTCTCAAATTCTCAGATAATTTCAAGATAAATGCCACATCTCGTCAGAATTCAGGCTATGATTCTGAACATATCAATACATCAGCTATTTTGTTAGGAAACAGTAACTTTTCTGGTTAGTAAAACTAGGTGAATGGTAAGGAACAATTAAAATTACCTCTAACCCTTATATTTTTATGAGAAGCAGCAGACAACCAAAAATTATTTTCTGAATCCAGATCTTATGTTTAACCTTCATCGCGACAAACTCAAGCAATCAAGATGACAAGGGAAGCACAGCAAAGTAGTCACTTAACTAAGTGAAAGCCTAGAAAAGGGTTTGACCAAACAGAACTCTCAATTTAGAATCTCAAATTAAGATGTGTGACAGAGGACACTCCACTTTTTAAAATCATGAAACATTCCAAGTTGGAAGTGACTCTCCGAGGATACTATCTTTTAGGAAACACAGATCTGCCACCTGTTCATGTCCATCATCTTAAAGCCCTGGCTCTTACCTATTCCAAGAAACCTGCCCTAATTAACCTCAAAATACTCTGGTCACTCCACCTGCTATAGCTTCAGCATAAAACTTCCTCTTATTTTGTAGTATAATGACCAAGTCCATCTTCAACTGAATGTTAAACTCTTTGAAGAGGATTAGCATCTTATTTCTTATTTTATTTTGCCATAGACTAAAACAAAACAGGGCCCTATCCAATGGATAATCAATAAACATTATCAGATACCCACAGCACCTAGTCTACTATTTTTCTTTTTTTTTTTTTTTTACCACTGGGTTTTGTTTTGTTTTTTTCAGTTATAGTCAGTTTACAATGTCGTGTCAATTTCTGGTGTACAGCACAATTCTTCAGTCATACATGAATATACATATATTCATTTTCATATTCTTTTTCACTGTGAGCTACTACAAGAAGTTGAATATATTTCCCTGTGCTATACAGTATATAGTCTACTATCTTTCAACCAGATGCTCAATGATTGTTGAACCCTTAGGACTGTTACTTATCATCATTGCCAGATTCCAGACAAAGGGAAGGAGAAAAAAGATCAAACTTAAATTAGCCTCTGGTACTGAGTAAGTCTAGACTGTGGTGGTCTATATTTGTGTTAAAACAATCTTTAAAAAATTGTCCAAGGGCTTATCTAAGCTCTTTCATACTGTATCTCAAGAGACTGCATGGTTTTAATAGTCAGGTGCCTTGAAGTCGAAGGTACGACCCCTAAATCCAGCACTTATCACTAGGTTCCAGTTTCTCTCAAAGCAAGATTTTACTTAACTCGAAGGACTGTGGTTGGAGTTAAATGAAATAACTGTTTAAAGTGCCTACTACAAAGGAAGTAGCTACCACAGCTGTTACAATGATGATTAACTACAAAGCTAAGAAAATTACTCATAATACAAATTTAATTACATTAAAGTGCATTATGGCATCAATTCTCTGGTAAAATATGGTATATAAAAATATAACCCCTTCTCAGATGTGAACTGCTTACCACTGTGCTAAACTTCCCTAGAAAAATGATCTCTGCTGCAAGGTAATTTGCCAGGGATCTGGGGAGGAAGGTTTGTGCACATGGCAAAGACGTATTTCCCAGCAAAACTCAATTTTATGCAATATTTTCACATAAATAGATGCTTTAGAACCCCAAAGTCTAACTTGCTACTGTTAATGAACTGCTGTATTCATCCCGACCCCTTACCATCTGTGTCTCAGTGGCATTTCGAAATGTGACTGCAAGCATCCAAAGAGGCTGGGCTTTCGCACGGCTTAATCAGCGAACTTGTTAAGAATCCTAACTTAAGTACTGATTGGAGGGAGATTAAAGTAACAACAAACTATCATGTCACACCCATTAGACAAGTCAAAAGTTTTAAAGAGTTTGTAACACCTGTATCTAGCAGAGAGGTGGGGGAAATAACACTCTCATACACGGCAGGTGGGATGTGAAGTGTTACCATCTTTTAAAAAGCAATTTGGCACTGCATCTATGGAACTTAAAAATACACATTCTCCTTAACTTATCAGTTCCACTCCTAAGAATATACACCTTAGAAATATAAACATAAAACATGTAAAAAGGACATTTATTGCACCATGTTTCATAAAGGCAAAAAAGAAAGAAAGAAAATGAATATAATACCTCTGCTACGGGAATGTCTGAATACATTACAGTACATACAGCCCATGAAGCAGTATGTGGCCATGGGAAAAAATTAATTTGAGCTATGTCAGATGACGTGGTGGGATTCCACTAAGTACTGCTGAGTGAGAAAAGTAAAAGTTTTTTTTTTTTAAGGCATATGATACAATCCCATTTAAGAACAAGTCAATAGCAAAAAAAGAAAAAAGCACTGTGTGTGTTTGTGTGCATACAGATCTCTACAGGGTTGTGTGAGTGCAGAGAAAAATATGTAAGAATATACATTAGGATGTTCACATGGTTTGGGGGTAAAGACACACCAATGTGGGGGGAATGAGGAAAAAGAGGAGGAGAGAATGCTAAGCAAAAGACCCTACACTTAAAAAATAAGGATGTAAAATTTCAGACTTACGCATCTATGTAAAATTATGTGTGTGTAGATAGATAAGATAGACAGGCAGGCAGGCAGGCAGATAGTAGATTTAAGTATGAAGACTTCTTAAGTAAATTTTAAAAATAATAATAATCATTCCCTAAATGAGGAATGATGAATCATGACTTTAAAAGATTTATTCAATTATCTCATTCTGACTGTCATATCTGTTGGCTGATGTTTTTCTATACCACATCTCTAAAATGAATGACCCCATTTATCAGCTACCTTTACAGTTTAAGCAGAGTTAAGAACCACAGCAGGTAAGCACTATTTGCAACAGCTAACCCAATGCACTAGCTACCAGCAAGCACAAGTGATATCCAGTAAGAATTCATAAAATACAACCATAATTACGACAGGGTGAGTACAGATAACATTGCTGTATGACATGTAGGAGAGCTATTAAGAGAGTAAATCCTAAGAGTTCTCATCACAAGGGGAAAAATTTTTTTTCCTTTATTCTTTTCATCATTCTTTTCTTTTTATTGTATCTATATGAGAAGATGGGTGTTAGCTGAACCTGTTTGGGTAATTATTTCACAATATATGTAAATCAAACCACCATGCTGTTTGCCTTAAACTTATACAGTGATGTGTGTCAATTGTTTCTCAATGAAACTGGAAAAAATGTTACAGCCATGAAACTTATTGAATACGCTATTATTTCAATTCTTCAATGGCCAAATACAACCGATACTGGCCCATACTTAATGATGGCTGGTGAGTTCTGACTGGGAGAGATGATGGTCTCCATAAGCACCTGCTGAAAGCTGCTGTGCACCCAAAGAGAAGCGCACTCTAATCTTAGAAATTTCAAATTCCTACATTACGAAAAAGTGTCCCCAAATCCGTTTCTGTGGAAAGAACCTACTACTAACATTCCTCCACCTTAAAGAAACTTCCAACTGAGATACATCTTTGTATCTAAAGGTAGGGCCAGAGGTTCCTGAATGAACAGAAGGCATTCCACCCATAGAAAGCAGTATTGTGCATACATAAATCTTCTTGGGGACCTTTGCCTTAAAATTTTTGTTAGTTACTTAATCAAATGAGAGACTAAACTGTCTAGGAGAAACATATTTTTCCATAAAGGCTAGATGCTAATCTTAATAATAGCACATGTGCCAGGCACTGTTCTAGGTGCTTTACACATATCAACTCCTTTAATCCTCATAAAAACCCAGTGGTTCTCAATCCAGAGTGATTTTGCCCCCAAGGGGACAATTGGCAATATCTGGAGACATGTTTGCTTGTTACAACTCGAAGGTTGCTACTGGCATCTAGTAGGCAGCAGCCAGGTAAACTGCTAAACACCCTACAACACACGGGACAGCCCCCACAACACAGAACTCTCCAGCCCCAAATGTCAATAGTGCTGAGGCTGAGAAACCCTGCAATAGCCCTATGAGGTAGGTACTACTGTTGTTCCCATTTTTTCAGATTAAGAAACTGAGGCACCAGGAAGGTAAGTAACTTGCCTGAAGTCACACACCTAGAAGATGGCAAAGCCAGGATCTGAACCTCACAGTCTAGCTCAGAGGCCATTCTCTCACCGTCTCATAAGAAACACAACTTTCTGCCTCTCCTTCTGGATTCCAGGCTTCTTTGGGAGAATGGATTATTTATTTGTTCATTCACTTAAAATTCCATCTATCCATCTGCTCATCTATTCATTCAATAAGTATTCATTGAGCATACGTGCAACATACTGCTCAAGGCAATTCTGGGTGGACGAGGTTGCTGTCCTTGTGGCGCATGCGTTCCTCACTCACATCACCTCACTGTCCTTACTAGTCTCTGGACATGCTAAGCATGATCATATTCGTGCCTAGAAAAAAAATTTTTAATATACTTTTATGGATGTATATAGTCTGTTTACAATGTTGTATCAATTTCTAGTGTACAGCACAATACGTCAGTCATAGAAGAACATGCATATATTTGTTTTCATATTCTTTTTAACCATAAGTTACTACAAGATATTGAATATAGTCCCCTGTGCTATACAGTATAAACTTGTGCCTGGAAAGTTTTTCCCCCAGGAAAACCCTCACTTCATTCAGGTCTCTGCTTAAGTTACTTTCTCAGAAAGGCCTTTTTTTGGCCATTTCTAAATTAGCTACAGATTCTTACCATCTATCCCCTTTCTCTGCTTTATTTTTAACAGTACTCATTGTTCCTAATATATGTTATGTTACATAGTTGCTCACTGTCACTACTTCCCTCTCACTAATAGAACATAGACTCCATGAGATCTATTTCCAGAATTGAGAAGTCTGCCTGGCATACAGGAAGCATTCAATAACTATTCACTGAATGACTGGATGAGCAACTGTCTTTTCGATCTAACTTCTCGTGACTACCATCTCTCACCTGGACTTCTGCAACTGCTTCTTATTTGGTCTCCCTACCATCTTTTCTAGGCCCTTCAATTTATCTTTTACCTGAAAGCAGAATAATCTCTCTAAAATGCAAATTTAATGTCATGCCTCTATTCAAAGCCCTTCAAAGATTTCCCATTGCCCCGAGGATAAAGTCCAAACTTCTAACATGGCTTTTAAGTTCCCTTGAATCTCTGAGTTATTCTTACCATTTGTCATTTCATATTTTATAGCTGTACTTACAGCATCAGCAGTAATAGCTAACAGGTACTGAGTACTTGCTGTGTGCCAGGTGCTAATCTAAGGGCACTATATATCCAAAATCATTTAGTCCTAATCAATGAGGTAGGCGTTCTTGTTATGCCTATTTTCAGATGGGGAACTGAGACACAGTGAAGTAACTGTCCAAGGGCAACAAGTAAGTGGTAAGGCCAGGATGTAAACCCGGCAGTTGGACTCCGGAGCCTGTCCTCAAATCCATTATACAAGCTGCCCTCTGCACCAGCTGTAACAAAAGTCCATCAGTTCTCTGAAGGTGCTATTTGACTTCACGCCTTCAGAGCTTCACGTTGTTCTCTCAGCTTAAACATCCCTCCCTCTGAGAGGCCGTCTTGTGAGAGCCCTAGAATTGTTTGGATCCCCTGCTCTGTTCAATCACAACATTCTGAATTTCCCATTAAAACTCCCATTCTATTTTACTGTAGTTACCTGTCTGCCTTCACCAATAAATTTCAGGCTGCATGAGGACAGCTCTTCCTGCCTGAAAACTATCTGATTTAACCCCTCCCTCCTCTGACTCCTCCTGAGCATCCAAATAGCACTCTTCCTCTAAGGTCCAGCTCTAATCTCACCTCCATTGTGAAGTTTCCTGACTTCGATTTTTCTTTTTTCTCAGGGTTTTATAACCCTTCATAGCCACAGTATCTCCAATAAGAATGTAAATTTGAGTCTTAGAATCATTCCTTCTAGTCTCAGGAATCCCCCAGAATCCTACCAGAGTGTTGAGCACATAATCAGTAATAAATAAGTACTTGCTGATTAGAAATCTCATTAGCCGTGAATATTATCAACCCTCAATCACCCATGCTAACAGAAGAGCCAATGCATCGAAAGACAGGCAACCTGCTGGATGAGTCCATCAATCTCTCAGAGTGGGAAGGAGTGCCTGTATCTGTACTGAGTACTGTGTAGTTGTTTCCAGTTTTCCAGAAGTCACAAAGCTGCTACAAATGCACAATTCTCCCCTTGTCAGGGCCCAGAGCCTGCTCAGCTCATCATTCCATACTGGCAAACAACTGTATAACTTTTCCTCATCTGTGACACAAAGATAAAAATAAGCAGAGGTAGTCATATTCTAAACATTTGCTGGTTCACACCTTCTCCTAATAGGGAGATCATTGTTTGGGCACAAACGATCATCTATGCTAACTCTTACTGGGCAAATGTCTTGTTTGTATCAACAAAGTGCTCTTGTAAATAGAACAGAGTGACAATATCAATAAGAATTTGAAAGAGAGATTTGCCAAAGAAAATCCCTGTGATGATCCATTCTTAGGATAATCCAGAATTGATAAAAAGCCAAATTCTTCCCACAGTCCACAGAGATTTGCCTCGGCCTACGGCTGTTTTCTCTAAGTGAGAGTTTCTAAACTCCTAGAACTCCCTCTGGCTTAGCTTCTTCTTAGCTTCTCTTTCTCATCCAACTGGTCAAAGTTTTCTTACAAAAACACACCACACATCTGAAAAGCTAAGTTTCTCAGCCTGAATTTTTGTTTATACCTGGTAAAAGCTACAGCTTTCTCCCAGAGGGATTTCAAAATGCCTAAGCTTCTCTCCAGAAAACTCTTCAAATAGTTTCAGTGACCAAATGGCAACAGCTTTGGTACTAAAAAATTTCCCAGCATCTTTCTGTTTTGGCAGGCCCTGCTGAAATCCCCCTCCCCAGAAGGGGAGGATTTGAGTAAAAACACTACCAGCTTCAAGTTCCCTTAGGCAAATTTCCAGCCCCAGTGCAAGGCCATAGGGTTAAACATTTCTCAATGACGCAGGCTCCCTCAGAGGGAGGAACAAGAAAAAAAAGCAAAACTTATTCTTCCCAGTGCAATAAATCAAGAGACAACAGCCAAGTCCTAAAAAATAAAATATGAGTGAAGTTAAACTATATACTGTTTGCTCTGCTGCAGCCCCTGCAGGAGCGCATAGCCAGGATGAGAGCTGCGGGATGGGAGAAAAGGCAAGTGCAAAACCAGCGGTCCAGCCAAACGGACAGATAATTCTCTAGGTTTCTGAAACCATCTCTAGGTTATTAATAATGCGTATGTTTCCAGCCACGGCATAATGTATGATAACTTAAGCAACTAAAGTAAAATGACTGAATGGGTGGTCGTGGGGTAAGGAAATGGAGTCACACATGAAGCAAATCATTATTTAGAATTAAAATGTCTACTAGGTGGAAGGCTGGGAAAACCAAAGGAAAGTACAGTTAATCAGCTTCTTGAGGAAAGAGTATACGGCTGATTATAGAGAAGGCAAACTCATCTGAGGGGCTGGGAGGGCATTTGGACCTCTGGCCACCTGCAGATAGATGAAAAAATGAAATAAAATCAGAATTGTTCCCCCAGAACTGACTCATAGATTATAGAACTTTAGAGTTAAAAGGGGCCTGATGCTTACAAGAAAATGCTAATGATGAAAATATTGTTACATTCGTACAGCGCTTTACTTCTCAAAGTGCTTTCATTCATTTAGTCCTTAAACAAAAATTATTATGTACCTGCTGTGTGCTATGAACTGAGGATACAGAAATAAGACACCACTCCTGTGTTCAAGGAGCTTGCCTCCAATGACGAGGCCTGCTAGGAACAATAACGTAATAAAACTAACCCTCTGGTGGTCTGTCCCAGGGAGAGGGAGAGCACAGGAGAAGGAGCACCTAAGTCCATCGGGATGCATAGCAGGCATCTCGGAAGAGGGAGCCCTTGATCTGGGACTTGAAAGTAGAAGTAGGCTGGCAAGCAGAGAGAGAAATGGTCAAGGCAGAGGGACAATTATATGCAAAGGAAGAGAAAATTCAAAGAGCACAGAATGTTCTGGAAACTAAAAGTAGTTCAGCACTGCTGGAGACTGTAAAGTTAGAAGTGATAGGAGATGACCAAATAATTAGTCTGAGGCCAAAAAGACGATATAATAGTTTAAATTTTACCCCATAAAAAACTGAAGCATTCTGAGAAAAATGATTAGAATTGATTATCAGAAAAAGGATCTTGGTGACTGTATGAAGGACAGATTAGAGAAAAGTCAGGTCATAGGCAGGGAGACTACAGTGAAAAATGATGACAGTCTGATCCAGGTAGGTGAGACAAAATATGAGAAGTCAAAGCAGAGGTAGAATCTACAAAACCCAGAGACCAGCTAGGTGTGAGGAACACAGGCATCCCGGTTAGGGAACCGGTACTGAGTTAGGGAACGCAGGGGTTGTCGTGGGCAATGTGACATCAATTTGAAACAGTAAAAGCCTGAAGTGCATGTGAATTGTCTAGGTGTCCAGGTACGAAGAATTAGTAGGTTAAATGAAGCCAGAGCTCAGGAAATAGGGTGGGGCTAGAGATACAGATGCATTCTGAATAAGTGGCAGTTGAAGCCATGGGCTGGTGACATTGCTAGGGAGAATGTGTAGACAGAAGAAAAATGGGTCAATGACTAACCCTGGGGAAAAGGGACAGGAAGAAGAGAAGACTGGAAAAGAGACTGAATAATGGACTGAGAGGTAGAAGCCAAACTAGAGAGAGAATGGTGTCTATAGTGTAGCTGCCCGGGATTTGAACATGTTTCCTATTAGGAGGAAGTTCCACGGTGGGGGAAGCAGGCCTCTCTTCCCACTATAGAAGCTGCAGAGAGACAGAGTGTTCATCTCTCAGCATCCTGGCACTTAGCTCACAACAGAACCCAACTCCAGCCAATCAGATCCTCTCATCTAGAACTCTGAAAATGAAGGGAATGGCATGATGGTGGAAAATTCAATCAGAAATTATCCAAGACACTGTGTTAAATATCTAATGGTGGCAGTGCCAATGGCAGCAAGTGTACACTGGAGACCAGGCCAGCAGCAGTGGCAGAGAAAGTCCAGTAAGCAGTGCCAGAGTCCTCAGCAGACCAGTCCTGCGACAGTGGTCTTTGCTGTCTTGCCTCCCTCAGTTTCTGCTCACTTTCTGACCTTTATTCGCCAGCTTTCTTACTAAGGCTGTGCACTACCCAGTATTCTTCCAAAATTTTTTATTTTATGCTTAGGTTAACCAAGATTACACAAAGAACCCTGAGTAGCATGGAAAGAGGAGAGAGCATTGAATAGGGCCAAATGGTAAAGAAAGGTCAAATAAGAGGAGGTCTAAAATGGGCCCACAGCATATGGCCACCTGTAGGTCAACGGTGACCTTGGTGACACTGTTCACGTGTTAGCTCATTCCACCCTTACAACACCTTCTGAGCAAGATAAAGCATGTACAGTATCTTCATTTTAAGGATGAAAAAACCTGAGACTAAAAGAGATTAAGAGGATTGCTTAAGGTCATACAGTTCTTTTTACAATCTGTGGTTGTTCTCAAGAAAGCTACTTAAAAAAAGAAAAAAATAAGAAAGAAAGCTATTTTGTAGATGCTCATTAAAGAAGCTGCTAAATGTCTATACTAATTCTCATACCAAATGTCAACTGACACAGCTGATAACCACATACGGTTCACAATCCTGGACTTCTAGCTTCTTCCATTTTGGTAATATAAAGAGGATCCTGACAAAAGTACTAGGATCCTTGTAGACAACCACCCAGAAACACACCTCAAAGAACCTTGCCATCACCCTTCTCATGCTTAAAGAACATATCATCAGCTACATGGACTCCTCAAGTGGAAGAAGGACTCTTCCATCCTTGACCATGAGAACCACTGTGGGAATGAGACGCTGAGAGCTTTCAGAAGATGATTATTTCTCAACTTCATTCCTTTGGGATATGTCACAGCCAGGAAGGGAGAAATTGGAAATAGCAGCTTTCACAAGCTGCCAAATCCATGTCCGAGTCCCAGGGGATAATTAGCCAATGAGGTTTTGTAGAGTTGATGTAATGTTGGCAGAGGCTAATGCTTTATGGCTGAACATGTAGCCTCTTGATATTTAGCTAAAGGGCCAAAAGGGATGACATCCCGAAAAGCCAAGAAACTCATACCATAACACCACCACTTAGCAATTTGCATCTTAAAAGTAATTTGTAAACTTTAACTGATCCATCTTTATTATGAATAGTTTGCAAGAGCATTTGTTAGGCTATAAATTTTCTAAGTCTTACTTTATGTAATTCCTTTAATAGGAAAAGAAATTTCCAAGCACCTCCAAAGAGATAATTTAGATTTAGATAATCTAAATTCCAGATAATTTAGAAAGCCTAAAATAACAAAAGAAAGAAATTAGAAGAAAGGGAAGTTTTCCAAAGAATAAAGTCTGTTTGTGGTACTTTAATCCCACTACCAACACACCAAGTTCAAAGCTGTCTGACAATGAAAACAATTTTTGAAACAGTACACTAAGACAAGAGCTCTCAGGAGCACCATGTATCTCACAAAAATGGTCAATCTTCACCTTAAAAGTACTCTGAGGTGCAGGAGCTAAGCAATCAGTGGGTAAGAAGTGGAGGTATTCAAACATTAATACTCTTGGTTTGAGCTTGAGCTATTAAATTTCAAAATGAATGCTTGACATTTTAAAAAAAATTCTTAAGTCCTCTGACTTAAATATACCATGATGATCTCCCAAAGCCTGAAACAAAACTCAGTACATTAAAAAGAAAAAGAATTTTAATTCTGTAATCAATTAGCCAAAACATAATGCTCCCAAATATGCACTAGCTCCTTACTTGAAGCAAGAAATAATTTTTGGTTCAACCTTGGGCAGAGGCGTATCTCATGATAGATACAAATACTCTGTAGTTTATATATGTTGACAATTTCACAAAAATTGAGAATGACTTTTCTCAAAAGGAATGATGGAGTGGGAAAGACTAACACAAAAAACCAAGACCCTCTACATCTTATAAAGGAACCAGAGAGGTAGTTAAGCAAGGTAGTGTGTACTTGCTCTCCCCCATTTCATGTTTACTTCTTTCATTCATTAACATACATGTATTCAGCACCTACTATGCATCAAACAAGACAGATGCTGGATATAAAAGGGCAAAACAAAATTAACAGTAACAGGTAAGATAACTGCCTTCACAGAGTTTATAATCTAGTGAGGGAAATACACATCAAATAATCAAAAAATCCCATAAACAAACATAATCTCTAAGTCTAAATGTATGAAGAAAGAGAGAATGAGAAAAAATGAAAATAACCAGAGGGGAGGGGCACAGGGCAGGGGGGCATTCTCTGAGACCTAAAGAAAGGAGAGGTGGATGGAATCTAAAAAATCAAAGGGAAAAGAGCAGAAGGTGTAGCTGGAGAAGTGGGCAGGAACAGATAAAATGGAACCAGGCACACCGAGACACTTCCCTACTATCCCATGAGTACAAACACTGACTTCAGAACTAGTTACCTAAGCTCTTCCAAACTGTGTAAACTAGTGTATGATCCCTACGCAGGTAGAGACCACATGTTTTTCTAGATTCTCAAACACTTTCCATGTAACAGCTAGGAAATTCTAAGAGTACATCAAAAATACATCTTTTCTTCAAATTTATCAAGACTTAGTCTGAGAGCATTCATACTAATCACTTTAGTTGGGATTAAATATAAATTTAGTAATATTGAGTCAGCTGACCAAAAGCCAAGCTGCAAAGGGGATCTTTAGCAAAACTTCACGGAAGATTACCTGCAAACATCTCATAGGCTAACTTAGCAGATATAAAACCCAGCCGTTAAGAAGTTCTGAAAGCTCTGTACTACAGAGCTCAGAAGAGAAGGGGGAAGAGGGCAAGGGGAACTTTTTTCTTATCAGAGCCAGCAAGGATATCATACAGAAAATGTTCCTACTCTAAAGACATACAGGTTTAAATTTACTTCCTACCCACAGAAACTATTTGCTACATCGGAAAAAACTTCTAATGCACATTTATGGCAAGACACTCAAGAGGTTTTGCTTAGTTTCAAATATATGACGCTGGTTTTGGCCATGGGTGTAGAGTCAAACATCTTGCTACACTGTTATTCAAAATAGCATCCCTTCTAATCTTTGTAAACAGGTACAAGAATCACTGTTAAAAAGAGGGAAGCTTCTAGGCAAAGGTTAGGGCCTGTACGAAGGCTTTCTAATTGGGTTAAATGTAGGGGGAAAGCTCGTCCCTATGTAGAAATGAGATCTGGGACAGCAGAATTTAATATAGATATTCCAAAAGAGGAAAATGTTAGAAATGCTTTTGTTTTTAACAATTATGTCATAGTGTTCCAGGTGGGGAAGAGGGGTAAGGCAGGGGGGTAAGAGGGTAACAAAGACAGGTAAGCTATGTACTGAGAGAGCAGGACAGGGAACCTAGACAAGTTGGGTGGCCTGTCAAGGGCTGCTATATAATCACTGTGGAGTAAAAACATTTAAAGTGCACATGGAAAGCAGTATGACGTAGCGGTAAAAAGCATGGATTCTGAAGCCAGACCATCTAGTGCAACCTCAGCTCTACCACTTACCAGGTGTGTGGCACTGGACATGTTCTTTATCTACTTTGCCTTTCAATTTCATCATCTGTAAAATGGGATAATAAGAGCATCCATTTCATGTAGTTGCTGCAAGGATTAAAAGGGCTAATAGTAAGGAGTTTGGAACACTGTCTGGTACATGGTAAATCCATGGTGTTAGTTACCATTATTTTATTTTAAATATATTTTTATATTTTGCTGGAATTCTTACAAAATCCACTAAGAATTCCATACTCAAGAAAGACATCTCTTATGTTTTGGGGTTTGTTGCATTTTCCTGTTTGGTTTCTACTAGTTTTTTTTTTTCTTTATTCTATTAAGCCATGTATGAAAGAGATTTGCAAAAATGTAAAACAATGCTATCCTCTTACTATTATGGAAAAGAGTTATTTCTCTTAAAACACATTATCTATGTTAATACATAATAGGATTTTTTTTATTGATTTACAATATTGTATTAGTTTCAGGTCTACAGCAAAGTGATTCAAGTATACATATATTTCTTCATATTATTTTCCATTATAGGTTATTACAAGATACTAAATAAAGTTCCCAGTCTCTACTAGTTTTTAATGATTTATTTTTAAAATATAAGGCTGTCTTCCAAATGCTGGAGAGGCTGTGGAGAAAGAGGAACCCTCCTACACTGCTGGTGGGAATGCAGTTTGGTACAGCCACTGTGGAAAACAGTATGGAGATTCCTCAAAAGACTAGGAATAGACTTACCATAGGATCCAGGAATCCCACTCCTGGGCATATATCCAGAAGGAACCCTACTTCAGGATGACACCTGCACCCCAATGTTCATAGCAGCACTATTTACAATAGCCAAGACATGGAGACAGCCTAAATGTCCATCAACAGATGACTGGATAAAGAAGATGTGGTATATTTATACGATGGAATACTACTCAGCCATAAAAACCGACAACATAACACCATTTGCAGCAACATGGATGCTCCTGGAGACTGTCATTCTAAGTGAAGTAAGCCAGAAAGAGAAAGAAAAATACCATATGAGATCACTCATATGTGGAATCTAAACAGCAAACAAACAAACAAACAAAGCATAAATACAAAATAGAAACAGACTCATGGACATAGAATACAAACTTGTGGTTGCCAAGGGGGCGGAGGGTGGGAAGGGATACACGGGATTTCAAAATTGTAGAACAGATAAACAAGATTATACTGTATAGCACAGGGAAATATACACAAAATGTTATGATAAATCACAGAGGAAAAAATGTGACAATGAGTGTGTATATGTCCATGAATGACTGAAAAATTGTGCTGAACACTGGAATTTGACACAACATTGTAAAATGATTATAAATCAATAAAAAATGTTTAAAAAAAGATTATACTGTATGGCACAGGGAAATATACATAAGATCTTACGGTAGCTCACAGAGAAAAAAATGTGACAATGTATATATATTCATGTATAACTGAAAAATTGTGCTCTACACTGGAATTTGACACAACACTGTAAAATGATTATAAATCAATAAAAGATGTTTAAAAATAAATAAAATAAAAAAATAAAATAAAATATAAGGCTGTCTTGGCTATGCTTAAGGGAAATAATAAAAGATTTGTCCACTTGTGGAGAATTTTAAATGGGAAATACTCTAGCTCTGGGTTTAGGCATGGTCAGGCCCAAGAAATGAGTGAGGGTGAAGGAAGGAAAGCTCAGAGAGAAAGCTCGGAGCCACACACAGAGCTGGTCTTTCTAACTTAGAGATTATCTTCCAAAACTGTTCTCAAACCTTGAAAGGTCTGTGTAATAGAGCACACTTTCTGATAAGCGATCAGGGTGGGAATGAAGTTCACACACTTGGAGTTTTGTTGTTGATTTTTTTTTTAAAGCATTACCTAGCAGCACTACCTTCTTTTCTCCTTTTGGCTTACTTCCTTCAAGAGTAATTTAAACTCCAATCTCCTAGTGCCCAAATTAGCTCAGAGTGCTCCTGAGTGGCTGGAAATGAAAGGCAATCAACCTAGTTTGTTATACCCAATGGAACATTCCTCCATTGTACATAAAGGAAGACAGCAACAAAAGCTAACAGAATGTTCCATAAACTTAAAAAAAACTTAGAATAATCACACCCACTCATGGGCTTTCAAAAGCACAGAAAGAGAATCATGTTAGTTCAAAAGCATAAGAGCACAGCCTGACTGAAAATGATCAATCTAATTTTACTTTGTAAACTGACTAGATGGAAAGGGAGATAGAACTTGGCAATAGAAGCCAGGGTCCCTAAGTTACTTTTTTTTTTTTTGTCGGGGGGTGGGTGACCTTTATTTATTTATTTTTAGAGGAGGTACTGGGTATTGAACCCAGGACTTCATGCATGCTAAGCATGAGCTCTACCACTTGAACTATACCCTCCCCACTAAGTTACTTTTTTAGTCTTTAGCCTTGTATTAAAAGAGTTTTAATGTAAAGGTGACTTTAAGCTTAAAACAATTAGAGATAATTTTACAAATCTTTAAAGTCAATTTTATTGAAGTGTAATTTAGATGTGATAAACTTCACTCATTTTAAGCATACAGTTCAATGGGTTTTGACAAATGTAAATGTCTGTATAACCACTGTAACAATCAAGATACAGAACAAGATAGTTCCATCCCCTCAAGTTCTCTTACACTCCTTTGTAGTTAACTTCCCTTTCTACTTCTGGCCCCAGGCAACAACTGATAGGCTGTCACTCTAGAGAAACCTGAATTTTTTACCTCAGACTTTATTTTTGAGAAATAATTCACATACTATTCAATCCCAATTCAGTAGTTTTTAATATATTTCTAAAGTTGTACAACCATCACCACTCTCTAACTCCAGAACATTTTCATTACCCCCAAGAAATCTGTATCCATTACCAGTCATTCCCCACCGCCATCCCAACCCCCTTGACCAGGCCCTGGCAACCACTAATCTTTTCTATCTCTATGGATTTGCCTATCCTGGACATTTCATATAAATGGAATTATACAACATGTGGCCTTTTGTGTCTATCTTCTTTCACTTGGCGTAATGTTTCCAAGGTTCATCCATTTTATAGAATATATATCGGTACTCTGTTCATTTTTTATTGGTGAATAGTATTCTGTTGTGAGGATATACTAAATTTTGTTTGTCCATTCATTCATCAAATAATGGATATTTGGCTTGTTTCCACTTTAGGCTAATGCTTCTATGAAAATCTGCATACATGTGTTTGCCTGGATAGATGTTTTCAATTTTCCTGGGTATATACCTAGGAGTAGAATTTCTGGGTCATATGGTAATTCTGTTTAACTTTTTGAAAAAATGCCAAACTGCATTTTTCAAAACTTTTTATTTTAAGATAATTATAGATTCACACTCAGTTGTAAGTAATAATACAGAGTTCCAGTTTATCCTTCACCCTGTTCCCCTTGATAACATCTTGCAAAACTACAGTGCAACATTACAGCCGGGATATTGACACTGATACAGTCAAGACACAAAACATTCCATCACTACAAGGATCCCTCATGTTGACCTTTAACAGCCACAACTACTTTCCTCACAGCATCACCCTATCCTTAGCCCCTGACAACCATCAATCCATTCTCAATAACTATAATTTTGTCATTTCAAGGATGTTACACAAATGAAATCATGTAGTATGTAACCTTTTGGGATTTGCTTTTTCATTCAGCATGATTCTCCGAAGAGTTGTCCAGGGTGTTTTATGTATTAATAGTTTGCTCCTTTAAAAAAAAATTGTTAGTAGTATTCTACAGCCTGAATTTTTAAGAATATTACATAAATGGTATCATTCAGTTTATACTCATTTGAGTCTGGCTTCTTACATTCAGCATAGTATTTTTGAAATTCATTCATCTTTTTTAATGCATCAGTGATTTGTTCATTTTTATTATTAGTAAGTTTCCACTTTAAGGATGTACCACAATTTATCCGTTCACCTGTTAATGGACATCTAGATTGTTTCCGGTTTGGAATTATTGGTGCTATGAACCTTCATGTACAAATATGAATATGTGTTTCCATTTCTCTTGGGTAAAGACCTAGGAATAGGATTGCTGGGTTATATGGTATACGTTTAACTTTACATGAAGTGTCAAATTGTTTTCCAAAGTGATTATATTATTTTACATTCCACCAGCAGTGCACAAATTCCTGTTGCTCCAGATCCTTGTCAACACTTGGTGCTGTCAGCCTTTTACATTTTAATTATTCTAGTGGGTGTATAGTGGTTATCTCATTGTGGTTTTAATTTGCATTTCCCTCATGGCCAATGATGCTGAGCATCTTTTCATGTGCTCACTGGCCATTTACATATTTTTTGAAGTGTATGATCAAGTCTTTTCCCATTTTTTTAATGAGGTTGTCTCCTTATTATCAAGTTTTAAGAGTTCTTTATATATTCTAGATACAAGCCTTTTGTCAGTTAAATGTATTTTAAGTATTTCCTCCCACTTTATGGCTGGTCTTTTCTCAACAATGTACAAAGAGGAAGAAATGTGTCTAAACTTGATAAAATCCAATTTAAGAATTTTTCTGTTATAGTTCATGTTTTTATGTCCTTTAGCTTTTACATTTAGGTCTATGACCCACTTTGAGTGAATTTTTTGTGTATGGTCTGAGGTAAGAGTCAATGTCTTTGTTTTTGTTTTGCATACAGATAGCCAGCTCTTTCAGCATTCTTGGTTTAAAAGGTGTCCTTTACTGATTTATACATTTTCATTTAAATGAAGAATAGAAAGAAAAATAAAATAACACTCCTTCTAAATACTCCAAACCACTACCATTTCAGCAGAACAGAAAATTGCCACACCTTCCCCCACAACCCTGCACCTTCCCAACTCAGGCCTGAGCAGCAAGGTTCACTGGTTCAGACAAGAAGCAGTTTAACTTCCTGACAACAAATAGATGTCTTTTTCTGAAGTTATTATATGAGTTCACACAGAAAGGAAAGAGAGTAAGCCCCCACCATTCTCCCAAGTTGCTGTGAGGTATGTTGGATGTATTCTCACTCATAGTCATTCACTATGGCTTCCACCAAGAAGCAAAAGAAGCAACTAACAATATGGCCTTCAGCAATACAGATGGGTGGCACAGGAGGTGCAAAGAGCAATGCTTTAAAAATCAGAACAAGAGGAGTCCAAGCTATGTGATCTTAGGTAAGTCACTGAACATTCTTAGCCCCCAGTGTATTCGTCTGTAAAATGAAGGTTTTGCATCAGGTTATCTCTAAGATCCCTTTCCAGTTAAACATTCTAGAATGCCAAGGAGAAACCTACTTGTCCTTTCTTTCAAGAGTCACAAAAATGGTCCCTCCAAAAGTATCAAATTGTGAACATTTATCAAATGCAGAATATAGTACTAGAAGCAAGTTTTCCTTTCTGTATTCTATTTTATCCAATGTTTCCACACTAATTAGACATCATATAATCTTTCCAACCACTGTATTCTATATTCTGATTTTGATCATTTTGAGAAGTGTTTACTACCCAGGAAACATACCAACAGATCATCTTTGGTGGGGGGACAGGGGGTAATTAGGTTTATTTTATCTACTTATTTTTTTAATGGAGGTACTGGGGATCGAACCCATGACCTCATGCCTGCTAAGCATGCGCTCTACCACTAAGCTATATCCTCCCCGCTCCGATCATCTTTCTTTCTTTCTTTCATCTGTTCATCTCAAAGTCAATAAAAATATCTGTTGAAACAATACTTGTCAACTGTAATATGCACCTGAGGATTTTGTTAAAACACTCCTACTGCATGTCTGAAGTGGAGTGTGGGACTTGCATTCCTAACGAGCGCCCAGGTGATACAGATGCTGCTGGTCCTTAGAAACACACTCTGCGGAGCAAGGTGTCACAAGGTGTTAGCAAGGTCACAGTGTCTGTTTGGGTAGCCTAATTAATGTTAACACCGTAAGTTTTCAATACGCTACACGATGAAATATTTTATAAATTAATCTTACGGCATCGATTTGAGGAATATAGTCTAATTGATTTTCATAAGAATAAGAAAATCAAGGTCAATTTAATTAACATTTACTTCTTCAACATAAATGCTTCAGTTCCTATCTACAGGGCAAAGATAAGGCAACATGAGTTTTATGCCTAAGAGAACTCAGGTTATTCTTACTTAACAAAAACAAAAAAATAACTTAGTGTGTTTCTAGTCTATAAAAGCTTCCGAAAGGTTCAGCAAATTGAGAGTAAGTTAGGAAGGATCTACAGCTCTGCCAAGAACATGGCCTAATAGAAACACTGCAAAGATAAATTTCAATAAATCTTACAAAATAAAAACAAAGGCAAAAAGTATACAAGGGATTTATACAAACTAGAGTGGTCAGAAAGAACAGCCTAATGGGATGGAGTGTCCTCTTACCACTCATTGTTTGGTCAGTGGAGTGCTCTGAATGCAGAAATCCCAAATCAACAGTTCTAGCTCCTAACCCAAGACTCTACACTTCCAGTCACTTTCTCCCTGTATTAATTCCCTACATGTACACACACACAAACTATTTAGTATGTGTTTTATTTGAATACAAAAGAAATGTACACTTAGGATGGAACATTAGAAAGACACAGGAAAACTTAAAGAAAAAAAAACCCTATGAAATCCCACTACCCTGAGATAGCTATTAATATTCTTATGCATATCCTTACAGTCATTTTTTTGGATTATATGGATAAATGGTAAACATTTTCCCACATCTTTAAATTATCTTGTGACTACATTAGTATCCAATCATATGAATGTATCGTAAGTTGTTTAACCAATACCCTACTGTTAAAAAAAAATAGGCTGCTTCTGTTGGTTTTTGTTTTGTTTTTTTTTCTATTATAAAAGAATACTGCTATGTGCATCCTTATATATAAGTCTCATGCATCTTTTAAATTTCCCTTAGAACTAATTCCCAGAAGTATTTCAAGGTTAAAGAAGAAACTTTTTTTTTTTAATCTTCAAGAGTTGTGGTAAGTGTCAGAGTACACAGGAAAAAATAAAAAACTATCTGCCCCTAATAGTATTCAAAATCCCAACTATAAAAACAAAGCAACCACAATAACATCAAAAACCATATAGCACTGGTTATGTGCCAGGAATTATTATAATCGTTTTACATATGTTAACTCATTTAACACTTACAGCAACTTTCTGAAGTTGTATTACTACTATTATCATTATTATTTTCTTAAAACAGATGAGGTAACAGGCACAGGGAGGTTAAGTAATTTGCCCAGGGTCACACAGCAAGTAGTAGTGGCAGAGCTAAGAATCTGGGTTCCAAAGTCTATGCTCTTATTCTTCTCAAACATTTTGATGTCAGGACTCCTTTACCCTCTTACAGTTAACAGTTACCTTCCTACAGAGTTTTTGTTTATGTGGGTTATATCCATCACTACTTATCATATAAGAAGTTAAAACTGAAAACATTTAAAATATTTATCATTTCTTTAAAAAACAGTAATAAACCCAACTACATGTTAACATAAATAACATTTTTATGAAAAAATGATTCTTTTCCAAAAAAAGAAAAAATAGTAGAGTGCCATCATTTTATCATTTTTGCAAATCTCTTTAATGTACAACTTACTAAGACAGTGACTCTTCAGACGTGAGACTGCATTCAATCTGCTGACATGTCGTCCATTGTGTAGCTCTGGAGAACTACACAGTACACTGCAGTGCATGCTACGCAAGAGCTGGAAGTCATGTTTTTAGGAACATACTTGCCTAAAACATATTCCAAATTTTTTGTTAAATCATTTATTCAAGAACTATTATTAAGTGCATACTATGCACCACTATCCTTATAGGCACTGGAAACACAGCAGAAAACAAACGAGAAAAGTCTCCTATTTTGAGGTATTTATTTTCGAGTAGGGAAAAACGGAAGTAACCAATAAACAAATAAGTCACATACAGTCAGTCCTCCGTATCTGCAGGTTCTGAATCCATGTATTCAACCAATCACAGATCAAAAGTATCCGGAAAAAAATTTCAGAAAGTTCCAAAAAGCAAAACCTTAATTTGCTGTGCAGGCAACTAGTTTACATTGTGTTAGGTATTATAAGTAATCTATAGATGATTTAAAGTATATGGGAGAATATGCGTAGGTTATATGCAAATAATATGCCATAAGGGACTTGTGCATCCATGATTTTGGTATGCGGGTGGAAGAGGCCCTAGAACCAATCCCCATGGAAACTAAGGGACAGCTGTATTCTGTCAGATGATAAGCGATATGAAGAAAAATAAAAGCAGAATTTTAAAAAGTTGGTGGTCAGGGAAGGCCTAACTGAGGAAGCGACATTAGAACAAGGATCTGAAGCAGGAGCAGGCCATGAGGCTACCCAGCAGAAAGTACTCCGAACGAAGGAATACCAAGTAGAAAAGCCCTTACAACAGGAGCGTTCCCTGAGGTGTGCAGGGACAGTCGAGAGGCCACCACAGCTGGGATAGGCTGAGCAAGGAAAGAGGAGCAGGAAACACAGTTAAGGAGCTCTAGGGCTGAGGCCAAAACATGCAGGGCCTTGCGGGCAACAGAAAGACTTGGGCATTTTCCGTGAATGAGAACCAATGGCCGGTTCTCAGTGAGGAGGGATATGATCTGATCTTCATTTTAAATGGAACATATAAGTAAGTGGTGTTCAAAGTAAAAAACCTAATATTAAATATCTGTTCCATCTCTTACTGTGTGTCTTGAAGCCTCGCTGAGCCTCAGTTTTCATGTCTGTAAAGTGTGAAGATACAGATATCTTAAAGTTGTGAAGACCAAATAAGATAATATACATAAAAACACTTTAAAATTATGACACACTATAAAAATTTCACTACTGAGTTTATTTTCACTATGTAATTGCCACATACACCTGTTTTCTAGGCCCTCTGGACTTACCAGACTGCTGTCACCACCCCATTTACATGGCTGCCGTGAGATTAACGTTGTCCCAGACCCGTAACTGCATGTGCCTAGCCTGGAACTGCCCTTTAGCTTGCTGGGAGCAAGGCAGAGAACGCTGCTTTTTGTTGTTGATGGCAGAGCAGGGTTTTTAGTGTTTTTTTCCTTGTTATTATAAAGAAAATCCTTTCAAAAATAATGCATGTGGTAATCACAGAAGTGAAGTTCCAAAAAAAACAAAACTGTATGAGACTCATCTTTATTTAATTTGGCACTGTTCTAATAAAGCTAAAACTGTGGTTCATGGTCTTGACAGCTGCCTCATCCAAAAGGAAACAAAAGGAAAGAAAAAAAGAGAGACAGATGAATTCAAATTCCTTTGATCTGGGTCCTAACTCTAAAGAGACCTCAGATAAATCAATGAGTCAGAGAAAGAGCAGTAAGATGTAACCCAGAATACTGATGACAACAGCTGTCTGTCTGCCTACCTGTCTTCTGAGATCATCATCAAGGTATGAGGTCATCACCCAGGCCAGAGAAGGCAGGGCAAGAAGGAGGTCCACCAGAGAACCACAGGGCCCATAGCATCTGACTTCACTTCTCAGAGGCAGGAGGTGGACACTGGTTTTTATCTCTACCTCTTAAGATGTGAGTCAGTCTGAGTAGCGATAAAAACCTGCAATGGAAAAACTCAAAAGAAAACCAAGATCTCTGGGGGAAATTATAAATAACCTCATACATCAAAGGTCTTTTGGTTTCTTTGTAAGTACGTTATAGCAGAAAGAGCACTGCAATGGGGGTAAAGAAATGACTCTTCCTTGCATCTCTGCTACTAATTAATTATGTGACTTCAGGAAATAAAACCTCAACAGGCCAATTTCCTCATCTTAAATAAAGGAGAGGACAAGAAAATACCTAAGATTTCCTTCAAGCTCTAAAATTTCTTGAATATAAACAAAAACATAAATCTTAAAAGCCCATATTAATATTAGAATATCAGTGGACCCAAAAGGTAGTTACTATGGAAGGTTCTGGAGTTTTTCACCATCTCTGTAGACCTCTGAGTGATGTGAACCCAGAGGGCCCTTCCTTAAATAATTAACGCATCACCAAAAAGGGCAAAAACTGACTGTCCATCATCTTCCTTCAACCTTAATTTTTATGAATTACTACTTCTCTCTCTCCAACCCATACTACTATAAAATATACAGGTCAGAGGTAAACTGTAATTATCAGGGAACTAAAATTTAAATAATTATGCAGGAATTAAGTATACAGACATTAAGGGATGAGAGAGTAAGTGGACTGAGGAAAGAATTTTATTAATTATTAATTACTTAATATTTTTGAATGGCAGCATGTATGTGGTACAAACATAAAAAATTTTAAAGGCATAAACTAACAACAGTTTTCTAATGAACAAATCAAACAGGGTACTTAAAGGACTTCAGTGTATATTATGCTGTATTTGTTAGGTTGGATAATGTCTCCATGGGTTTGTGTACACTATATACTGTTGTAAAATGTATTCTATATATTCTTTCACAATTACAGGCTATTCCATAAGCATAATGAACTTAAAAGAACAAAAAGTCTCTTCCATTCCTATCACCCAACTCTCCATCCCCCTTCCCTGAGGCAGCCACTGTTAGTTTCTTATAGTCCTCCAGGGAGATTCTACACATTAACTAGAGTGGTGAGACGGAAAGAACAAACCAGCTCCCTAACTGTGCCTCATTAAGATCAGGTGTGTGACATGTGACCAAAACAAACCTAGGAAACTGCTTCAATCCTTTTCTCTACTGGGGAACTATGACCCAATGTTGCAGAGTTATAAACTAGTAAGACTGCACGGACTGGATGCAGGGACACAGCCTGCCCAGCCAAAGCCTTACAAAGCTCTCAAGAGCCCAGCATTCTTTTGTTCTAAAATACACCAGAGTCAATGCTGTGCCCCAATATTCCTCTAACCTTAGCTTTAGAAATCCTAAATGTCCATCTCAGATAATTAGTTTTCTAATCACTGTGATCTAGATAGGTTTCCACAGTGGTGACAGATGCTTTAATCCCCAAACTGTGGCTTGCTCAGAAGATCAGGACACTTAGATTTAGCAGTACACATCACAGGAGATCACTGCACATCCTGAGATGTGGAAGAACTTCAGTTCTGAAAGCCATGCTTTCAAGTGCACATGCTTTGGGCAAGACCTGGCTAACATACAGGACAATGGTTAAAGGATTCATGTCTTAATACTAGAACAGATCTTAAAATACTTCTATAAAATCTTGATTTAAAAGGTTTACACCTATTTTCTAGGGGAAGTATGCCACACCAGATTTCTTCATTCATTAAAACATACACACACACAAACTGAGTGTCTACCTTGTGCCAATGTCAGAAGCCAATATACAGATGAATATACTGCCTTTGAAAAGCTAACAATCTAATTAGGAAGACATAAAAAAAGATAAATAGTCTGCATTGTAAAGGTGGTGCTGCAGGAACAGAGAGAAGGGAGAGCTGATTCTATCCAGAGAAGTCTCACAGAAAGGCAGCATCTGAACTGGATTTCAAAGGGTCAGAAAGAGACCACCAGCAGTGAGGAGGATGAAAGACTTCATGTGCAAGTATACCTCACCCAAATCTCCAAGCTCCAAACACTAACTGAAAACTGTTAATAAATACACAATACACCCTGGAACGCTGCTGTAATATTCAGTACCTTTAGTTTAATTTAGAGTAAAGACCTTCCATCTTGTATCTTGCCTAAAGGGGTTTCATTGCTTTAAAAATTTCATTAAATAGTAGTTTCCCCTATAAAGCACATATTCATAGAGATCCAAATACTTTATTGCTGGAAAACCTACAGCTCACACAGATAGTCTAAATGTCTTGATGCCTTGCCTTTTTGGGGGAGGCAGGTTAATTTGGTTTACTTATTTATTTTTCTTTCCTTTTTTTTTTTTAAATGGAGGTATTGGGACTTTTTAGAAGGAATGGTAGGCTTTTTAAAATTCAGGCTTCAAAAGAGATGCTTTTTTTTTTTTAATTGAAGAGATGTCTCTTCATTTCATGTCATAGAGATAGCTGTCATTTACTATTACAATCCAGTGTAATGGTTGTAGCTTCAGAAGAAAACAATAGCAATTTTACAAAACAACACAGTATTAAAGTTTCTGAATATTTAGGAACCACAAGTACTAGAGAAATCAGTTTGCTACTGTTTCAGTTTCTCTACTTTTATGAACATATGCAAAAAAAAAAAAAAAGAGGTACATACGTCTACTATACATGCTATTCTCTGCAGACCTTTCATTCTACCTGTAGCTACCACCCTTGTCAATTTCATCCATCCTTGTCTTACCTATTATCCTTTGAAAGTTTTATGAAGTAGCTGGTCCAACAGATGGGCAGCTAGCCCTACCCAACATATGTCATAGGAAAAGTAAGATAAGGATATATAAAGTAAGTCCCTTTCCTTTACTCAGCTAGAAACAGTAAGACTCCCCTTAAAGGAAAGCAAATAGTCTTAACCGTTATTAAGAAAAGTTACTGGACTGGGATGATCTGTAAGTAACAACATAATCAAAGAATGGAGAGGGAATTCAAATGCTAACTTCTACTTCCTAAAATAAAATATGGACTTGCCCACATACAGCGGACAACTAGAATACAGAGCAGGAAAAAAAATCCAAGTCAGTTTAACTGGGAACTATTTCATCAAAGACAGATGGGAAACATTCAGATAAGCATCATCTTGTTTAGAACACAAAGATCTGTGGGAGGAAAAGGAAAGGCAACCTGGAATGCATAGCATATATGAAAAGAAAGAACTAATAAATGACTCATCATGATCTTATTTGTAAAACCAGAAAGAACAGTAGTAATATCTCTCCTTTCTGTCCCCATCCTGTCCATAAAGTGTAACCTGATAGTATCTGATCCTGGCTTCAGATGGATATCTGTGTCTTTCAACATACTATCTAAGCGCTCCCTGAGGAGAACAGTGAGACCAGTTCTGCCAGAGACAGTATCTGCCAGAACCAAGGAGTCTAATTTTCCTTTGAGTGAAGGCCAGTGGATGGGAAGAGGTCCCCAAATGCCACTTGTATGAATCTTTCAAGATATGCTCTGAAATAAGAAAACACTACAGACTACATTTTAGCAGAAGTCTAAAAATAACGAAAGAACATTCCCTATTTTTAGATATCTAACTTAGAAGTTTAAGAGTACTAAAAGTGAAAGAAATCATTAAAAACAAAGTGGAATTTTAAAATGTTTTAAGACACTTATGAATTAGGAAAACTGTTTTTAAGAGAGAGAATTTCTAAAATCCTGCACTCTTTCTGTTGATTGCCTCCTTGCTCAAACTTCCCCATCTCTAAAACTTAGAGTCCCAATCCTTCATGTTATCAAGAACATTTCCAAAGAACCAAAAGATGAGACCCAAAGGTTTACCGCAAAAGAGAAAGAACAGCTGGCTGGGGCATTATGCTGTACACCAGAAACTGACAGGCTGTAACTGATTATACTTCAATTTTTTAAAAACCAATGAAAAAAAATTAAAAACTTGAAGGAAAAAAGAGAATAGCTAAGAAAAAATTTTAAGGCACGCTTTCACAAAGAGACAAAAAGAAAAGCATAGATTAGTGATTAAAGACAGTACTATATAAAACAGCAAAAGTAATTTAAATATCCTTCATTAAAAGCAGCACCACGGACTAAAAAAATACTTCATTAAAGAAGGCAAATAGTTTTTTTCTCACATATGTCTTCTCATCGAACAGTTTTAAGATCAGTAAGCATCTAATTCAAAGCTGTGTCTGAATATCCATTAGGAAAAAAATATTAATAGTTTTTACAATAAAAACCTGAAAATGCAGTACATTTACTGGACAATTTATGTTTACCCTCCATCTTCCTCCCCACCTCTATCCAAACCTCATACAAAGATGCCCAACATTTTTTAAGAAACCTATGGCAAATAGGATTTGCAGGAAATATGGGAATTACCGGACTGTACTGCCATCATTAACATCTCAGGTTCCAGTAGCGTCATGACAGATTCTTCTCAGAAACAACAGCCCACAAATATGAGGAAAAAATTCGAAGTCACAGAAGAAAGATGTTGTCTTCAGAGGCTACCGAAGCTTTCATAAATTCAATCTCATGCCTCACGCTCAAATCGGGCTGTGAGAACTCACTCCCCTGCATAAAGTGCAGTTACCAATTTATCCACCCTTCAGGCAAGTCAAGATGGCACAGAATTGAATTGCTGCCGACAGGAAACCAAAAAGCACTCAAGTCAAGACATACGAAGTGTGGTTAGAACAGTGAGTGAGCTCCTCCCCTTGCTATTCGTCTCTGGGGGGAGGGGAGAGACATACAGAAAGAGACCTTCAGAAAACAGATCCACTGCTTTCTTCCCCTTCTCTTTTCAGGAAGAGGTTTTGTTCAAAAGCTTAGTATAAGGTACTGTGCTGCTAATGCAGTTTACAGCAACAGATTAAACACGACCCAAACAACTCAATCTTGTGAAAGACAGAGCCCTACTGCTAACCCATTAATGGGAGGTGGGGATGGGGATTAGGCACATATAAACACATAAATACAAAGAAATACGTATGGTGAATTAGTTTCGGAAAAAGACTTCCAATGGCTTTTTTATCTGTGATATTTATAAATAACAGGCTAAGGAAGTTGAATATTTAACTACAGAAGCACAAATATTTTTCCACCCCCACTCCAATTAAAATATCTGTTTCAAAAAGTCATCCGAAACATTCCGGAGCTATAATCTGTCTTTCAGATCTGCCAACCCCCTAGAAAGAACTCCTTACTTGTGCCTGTGTAAGACATGAGACCTGAGAATAGGCAGTTTCATGGTGTTACCTGACTTTTCTAAAATGCTTTATGATCTTGCTGGATGTTTAGAATATATAAGACAGTTTCAATATATAAGAATTTTCCTTTCCTGATAAAGAAACTTCAATCCTTTGTCCACTAACACAGAGAAGGATCTTCTGAATAAAAAGGAACACGGACACTTAACCTTCCATTGCAAAAACAAATTAAAATCCTTTCAAACTACAGCAATTTTCACTTATCCAAAATTAAGGACTCATTCATTCCCTCCACAGTACTTTTTACTGATACTCATAATAAGGATATTAAGATGCCTTTTAGCATACTTGATTGACTTTTAAATAGCTGAAAACTGGAAATCCATTTTTGGTATGTTTAGCTAGAATTCCTCAGTCTTTCTGGTTAAGTAGCAGCCTGTATCTTGAAAGCCTACTGGGCAAACTCAGCCCAGCAAATGCCTTAATGCTTACATAGTCAAACAAATGACAAATGAAAGCACTAAGAGACCTTAAAAGAGAAAATCATCTCAGAATGATTGAGGGCAACATTCTGTTATTAGAAAAGAGAAGGCAGTGCAGATCTGGGGTAGGGCAGATTCTGTGGAGGAGAGAGAAATTTCCTTTCTTTCTCACTCCAAGAACATCATGTTTAAAGGAAAAGCCAGAAAAGCTCTATATAGAACTGTGGGAATGACTCAACAGGCAACACGGAGTGGCAGCCAGTGTGGGCTAAATGCTGCTCTGGGCAGACAGAAGCATTCTCACCAGCCCCTTCGTGCAACCAAGCTCTCAAACAGTCTTATGAAAATGGGTAAATTTCAACCCTCAGACTATGTGATAGTCTGGTCAGAGGTTACCAACGAAAGGAAAAGCATCTCTAAAAGCTTGAGTCATTCCTTTGTCCATATGTGGGTTGTACAATTTGCTGTGTGAGGGTTTTTCAAATGAAACAACTTCTCACAGTTCTGTATTTATAGGAAAATAAATACAAATTATAAGATTCCTGCACGGAAGATGGCAGGAAGGGCAGAAGACTGTTTCCCTCCTGCCAAAACATTTCTCTTCACTGTAGAAGAGTGCTCAGAATGCCGCAACTGTCAATATCCCAGCCGCACAGAGATACAGTACTGATAATCATGTGGTGATAGTAACATTAACACATCACATTTCAACTGGTTTAACTTTTTCACAGCAATTCCATACCCATTATTTCACCTGCAGTTTAGGATAAAAGGAACTAAAAAAAGAAAAATAATTTTTAAAACAGAAGATCCAAAAAATTAATCTTGAAAAAAGAAACAATAAATAACATAATCTGCCTACTGCTAAGATTCTGCATTTATCCTGAAGAGTATCAGCTCAACAACAGACTCACTGTGAAAACTGGATTTAAAATAGGTTTCACAATTTCAAAAGTCTGAACTCTTATGGCAGTTTCAGAGTTCACTAATCTTTGTGCAAATTAGCAAAATTTCATAGAGAGAGAACTTAAGCAAACTTTGAAAAGGTCTCTGCACAAGTGAACATGATTTTCAAGTTGAGGGCACCAAGGGAATGAAGGGTCATGATCTTAATTTCCAATAAAATAAAAGCTCTTTTGCCTTTAATCATAACTCTAGCTAATTAACACAAATTTAATACTATCTACAGTCTCTATTAATCCACTCCAAAGGGATGTAACAACTGCAGGATATTAATATAGTTTATTCATAAAGCTTTCCCACCCTGCACTGGCTCCCCAAAGATCTTTAATGTGCATAGTCAAGAGGAACTAGACAAGTTCATACACTACATGACCTTCCTACTGGATTTGTCATAGTTTCCCTAATCTTAAAACTTCCTATTTCCTTGATTTTCTTTAAAAATTCTACTTTCCTGCCTCTCTGACCTTTCCTCTCAAAATCCTAAATGGCTCCTCTTTCTCTGCTCCTCTCAGGGGCACCCCCTTCCTTTCTTCCTCCACATAGTCTCCCTGGGCAATCTCATCCTTTCTTAAGGTTAACTACCACCTACTTAGTGATGCTTATCTAGCTCTGTCTTTACTTGTAAGCTACCAACTATGGATCTCTACCTGGCTTGGCTATCCCTAAATTCAGTGTGTACAAAAGCAAACTTCCAATTTCATCACTCTGCACCAACCTCTCAAGATACATTGATTCCATTTGTCCCATCTTAGGTAACAGTACTGTGGTCCTAAACTATAAACTTAGACTACCCTTCCTCCAACCCCAAACATCTAAGTATAACTAATTATCTTATAATTTCTTCCTCAAATCCAACCTTTTTGTTCCATCCCTACAACCAATGCTTTATTTTAGGTCCCCAATTTTTTATTTCTTGCCTGGAGTATAATAACAGGTTTTTAAAAACATTATAGAGAAGTTCAAACATACACAAAGGTAGAAAGAATGGCATAATAAACAGCTAATGTACCCTGACACTTAGTTCAAAATTTATCAATACATGCCAACTCCCCCAGCACCCAGCCAATATCAGACCACTCTGGAGCAAATTCTAGGCATCATCTAATTTCATCTTTATTCTGTATATCCAAAAGATAATAATTATTTTCCTAACATAACTACAATACCATTACCACATCTAGATTTTTAAAAATTCCTCAATATCATCAACTATCCAATAGATGTTCAAATGTCCCCTACTGTCTCATAAATTTTTTAGAGTTGATTTATTCAAATCAGAGTCCAAAAAGGACAACACATCACGTTTCATTGATGTGTCTCTTTTAATCTACAGATTCCCACTTCCTCTTTTATTTTCTTGTGGTTTATTTGTTGAAAATAACCATTGTTTTCCCACATTTTGGATTTTGCTAACCGTATCACAACTGGTGTCATTTAACATGCTGCTCCATCCTCTATATTTCCAGTAAATTAGAAGTTAGATAGAGTCGTGATTCAACTCATGTTTTTCATCAGAGTATTTCACAGGTGGTAGCATGTACTTCAGCAATAGCTTCTTACCTTTGCTCCTTCTCTCCAGCCTTGCCTTAACTAAAAAATATTCTTGTTACCAACTGATTCTTATTCATCCTTCAAAACTCAGTTGAAGTGCTGTGTTCTCTAGAAAGCCTTCCCTGATCACACCCTCTATGGATATGCTAAATACCCTCTTTGATGCGCCCCCAAAATCTGTGCCCACCTCCATTACTGCTCTTACCACATAGCTTATTGTCTCTGTATTAACAGGTCTAGGTCAGTGTCTGACATGTGACAGCATTCATAAATGTAAGCCAAATGGAATGAAAAGCCCTATGTATCGCAGAAAATTCTAACATTATGGGAAAAGTTGATAACAACAAAAGAATCCCTATCTACCCAGAAAAGGCTGCTACTATTTTCATTAGAACACATGCTGAAGGTATTATTATATAGAAAACTACATGAGGCAGACTACAATTATCCACAGGACTGAAGTATAGGGTTAGCATGAATAAGGACACCCACAACTGTAACCTCAGGAATATTAAATGACAATGACAATGAAAATGCTCAAACTGTAGGGGATGAGTAGAAGAAACCAAAGAAACAAGACAGCCTGGCTCACCTAAGAAAACAGGCAATCCTTTAAGCATTGAAAGCGGTCAGCTTCGCTAACAACTGATACCAATTCCTAGGTTAGAATATAGTATAGACAGGTACACACAAAATTAAAAATGCCTTTTTGTGATCTCTGTGGGATTTCAGAACACAGAAATGTAATCCTATTCCCTTGTTCATTTCTGATTTGGGTTCTTACAAGTGCATGCAGAAGTTTACTGAGGTTCAGCTCTACAAAGATGTAATTATCACACTGAAATTTTACAGGTCTCAACCAGTAAAGTCTCTCCCCCAGACACATGGTGTTGGGCAAAGTGAAAACACCTAAAAGATAACAGAACCCAGCACGCAGGCAAGTTGTTACAGGTCCTGGGCAGCTTCCATTTCCTGTGACCACAACCTTACTGATGAAAAACCCAGTCAAGACCTGCAAACCTGGGAGAATCACATATTACCATAGGTATTCTACTTCCTGGCCGCAGGACAGATGAAGGTATACTTTCAGCTAACTTTTCAAAGTATAGTAAATGTTACGGGCTATGACAGCTGTAAATATAAACAGCCAACTCATTCATACAGTATATCTGAAATACTGTTGTTATGCACAGTGTAACACGAATGGGGTCACAAAGACAAGGATGAACCATACAGCCACTGCCTTGGCCCTTAAGGGCCTTATAATGGAGTAGAGTAGAAAATCTCTAACCAACAATTAAAAAGGGAAAAAATGAAGTACTAAGTAAGAGTATGAACAATGAGCTACACAAATGTAAAAGCAGCAGCAATTAGTTCTGGTTATAAGAGACTTGAATTGCTTCTTAGGGGAAGGATGATGTGAGCTGGTCCTTAAAAAATAGTCATCAGAGTTTATCAGTTTCGTTTCAAATTCCCAATTCCACAGACTTACACACCAAGAATCAAAGAATAACAAAGTAAAAGAAAACCAATCTTGACCTAATCCAGCCCCTTATCCACAGAACTAAAGGTGAGAGACATGTAAGAAACTCTTGAGTATTTGTGGAAGAACTGTAAAAATGATGTTTTAGTGAGAAAGAAAATGAAATGAATGGTCAAAAACTATGAAACAACTACAAACATCTGGGGAAAGGTTATTCCTCACTAATAATCAAAGAAATACAAACTAAAATGAAAATATTTCAACTATTAAACATGAGCAAAGTCCTTTACAAATAAAACTATCAATGCTAATAAGTGAACGGGCACTCAAACAAGTATGACAGAAGCGCAAATTGGTAGGCCACTTTGGAGTGCACTGGGACAATGTATTTCTTAAGAACCTCAATTGTGAACAAGGCCTACAAAGGCCTGTGTGATCTGGCCCCTAACTATTTACTTATTTCATATCCTTTTCTAACTCACTCTCTCCACTGACTCCATGGTAGTCTTTTAGTTCTTCTGTGCCAAGTTTTCCCCCAGACCCCCTTCCCCAGTTCCTTTCCCTCAGCCTTAACACATGCTGTTCCCTCTTTCCTTTGTTTGGCCAGCCACTACTTGTGCTTTGGCTGTCAGCCTAAATGTCTCTTCAAAGAGGCCTTTGCTGACAATCTCCCCACCTAAATTATAACTATCACAATTACGTTTGCTATTCTATAACATCTTGTGGTTTCCTCCCCCTAAGCACTTACCAAAATTTGTAACTAAAAATTGGCTTGTATAACTCTTTGTTTAATCTTTCTCTTTCATTAACTGTAAACTGCACAACAATGAGAACTTTTGTCTTGTTCCTACTGTCTCTCCATTACTTAGCATACAGATGGTGCTCAACAGTCACTGAATAAATTTTTTCAATGTTAAAATGGTCAAATTCTTTAAGCCAATATTTTCACTTCTAAGGAAATAACCTAAAATGTAGAAAAGGTGTTAAAAGATGTTCATCCAAACATTAGTATAAGTGTGAAAAATACAAAATGATTCAAATGTCCAATCAGTGGAGAAATTAAATAAATGATGGCACAGAATGGAAGTAATACACACATTAAAAAGTTACTGATAAAAATATTTCAATGCCATAAAAATCTTAAGCTACAACGCTAAAATTAAAAAAGAAGGCCATACAATTGAGTCTATAGCATTAGCTCAGTTATTACTATTTTTTTTAGCTCAGTTATTTTTAAAACATACATTTGGAAGAAAACTGGAGCGAAATAAACCATATGCTAACAAAAAATTTCACTGGAGTTAAATAAAAATTTAACTCCATTGGTAGTTATTTTTGCTTTTTTTGTTTGTTTTTAAAAGAAAGAAAGAAAGAAAGAAAGAAAGCAAGCAAGCAAGCAAGCAAGCAAGCAAGCAAGAAAGCAAGCAAGCAAGCAAGCAAAAGAAAAAAGGGAGCTTCTATCTGGTATCTGTTCTCCAGGAGCCCAGCACAACATCTGATGAATATATGAGAATGGAAAATTGATTACTGCTAAACACTGAGCTGAAGCAGGTTATGAAATTCTCTAAATCACAGTATAAACAGAATTGCTTAATGAACTGGCATGCTTAGGATTTGGGCATTTTTACATTGGCTGGAAGACCTAATTTAGAAAATCCTTGACAACCAGGCTTCCTGAGGAACATAAGTAACAAATTTCTTTCCTTTCCCCAAGAAAATACTGTAATTTGGATCAGAAACTGCCCACTCAAAATTTTTACTTCTCCCAGCAGTTAATTAGTACCTCCTGTGCAACACTAACCCATGAAAGGATACAGTGTACCCTTACATGAAAAAAAAAAATTATCTGCCCTGTCTTCTACAGGCTACACATCGTGGAAAACAAACGAGTACTTCATTTCACACAAAGGAGAAAAGCCTAAGAAAAGGGACTGAGTATGGCCTTTTCACTCCCATCCTCTCCTGCTCACTTCTCTTTACCTAAGTCTTCCCACCCCATCTAGCACAGCAGATAACAGAGATGTACAAACTGTATCTGTTATTTCTCCTGGAAAAATATTTGGGAACAGCAACAACAGTCAGAAAATGAAAAAAAAAAATCAAAGATAAAAAACAACATTAACATAAATGAAATCTGAAAATAAAGCTAACAAAAGATATGTAAAACCACAGTACAGAAAATTATAAAACCTCACTGGGAGATTTAGAAAGTCTAAATAAATGGAGAAAAACACCACATTCATGGTACAATACTCTGAAGATGTTAATTCTCTCCAAATTGGTTTATATACTTAATGCAATCCCAATCAAAATCCCACAGTGATTTTAAAATTCATATGGAAATGCAAAGGGCCAAGAATAAGCCAGGAAAGAGACTCTTGGAAGATGAAAAAGATGGGAGGACTTACTTCTCCCACATAACAGAGCAAACTACAGTTATCATAATCAAGACAGAGGTACTGGTGCAAGCACAGACCAGCGGAAACAGTGAGCTTGGAAACACACACAGGTAAGTCCTTAGTACACGAACAAGATAGCTCAGTGGGAAAGGACAATATTCTCAATAAGTAAGAATCCACTTGAAAAAAAGTTAAATAGAGCCTTACTTTACCCCCATACAAAAAATTAAGATATAAAATTCACTAACTATAAAAGATACATAAAATCAATTATATTAAAGTAGAAATCCTTAATTAAAAGATACCATAAAGAGAACCATAAAGATAAATCAAAGAGTGGGACAAGATATCTGTAACACATTTAAGCAACAACAAACTAGTATTCAGAACATATTTTTTTTTAAAAACCTTCTATTAGTCAATAAGAAAAAACAATACAGTAGGGAAAAATGGGCAAAAAATGTCACTTGGCACTTCACAAAAGAAGAAATCCAAACGGCCAATACATATAAAAGATATTTAACTTCATTAGAAAACAATAAAATGAAAATCAAGATCTTAAGATACCTTCAGAAGTAAATATTAAAAATCCAAAATTCCAAGTGCTGGCAAGGATATGGAGCAGTGGGAGCTTTCATATACTGCTGATGGGTATATAAACTGTACAACCACTCTGGAAAAGAGTTTAGCATTCCCTAGTAATTGTGTATTACTATATACATTATAGGAATTTCCATTCCTACGTATATATGCATGTGCCCATGCACCAGGATACATGAAATGCATTCACAGCAACACTGTAATAGCCTAGCTCTCGTAACAACCCAGATATTCACTAGCAGAATGGATTTTTTAAAATTATGGAATAATTTCTCATAGGAGCATCCACTATACAGTAATGAAAATGAATAAACTAAAGCTATGTACATTAATGGATAGCACATATACTGAGCAAAAGAATACAGAATCATTCCATTCACATAAACTTCAACTAAACTATACTGTTTAGGAATAAATATACAGTGGGTAAAAAATGATTTTCAAGAAGTCAGAATGGTGGTTACTCCGAGGAAGAAGAGATGGAGTTATAATCAGAGAGGAGAATATAGTAGGAGGGAGCCTTTCTTGGGGCTCACAGGAGCTACTGTTGAGTTGAGTAGTGGTTACACATCTCTTTGCTTTATGGTTATTATGTAAACTATCATGATCAATGCACTTTTCTGTATATATGTTATTATTCCCCCCAAAAAAGAGAAAATAGTTTGAATGGTAAAATACATATCACCAATCTAAAACCAAGGCAGGAGATTAGTACAAGAAGCTTTTTCAACTATGCAGATCTAATTTTAAATGTTCTGTCCCGTTGTTCTCTAAGTATATTCGTATCTGTTGGATCATGAACAAAATGCGACTCAGAAATAAAGGTTCCTACAGGTGTAGATAAAAGTCCTTGTGGGTGACATTTCAAGTTTTTATTTACTCAACCTTTGGTGGATTGGAAGAAGGCACTTTCTCAAAAAGAATGCAAAACACAAAAATTCGGGTCATACAAAGTTCTCATCAGCTTTAATAACCAAACATGGATTTGTCAACGAGAATACAAGAAGTACAAGACAGCTATCTAGAGGATGCCAGGAAAAAGGAAAGGTAAATCTCATGATCTTCAAAAATTTTGCATGGTATTCAACCTCTATCCATAACCAAAAAAATTATCCCCCATAAACAGATGACTAGCCCCAAATTTAGTCTGTAGTACCTAAAAGAGAAACAGAGAAATTCAGTGTACACTAGCTCTCATAAAAGAGCTAATGGTTTGCTCATTAAAGGAACAGGAGAGAAGGCGGCAAAAACTAGTAGCTGTGATCCTCTTTATACCTTTCAATGTCTTGCTTAGAGTCTCATTTATTGTAGGTACTTTATAAATATCTGCTGAATAATCATTTCCATACTGATCATGGCAGTGAACTGCAGGAAGTTACAAATGACTGCCTTGAAATAAAATTTTTAAGGTGAAGGATAAAACAAAAGGTCAAGAAAACAAGCCCCAAAATACTAGCTTCCTCTTAGAAACGTTTATGAATTTGAACTTGTTATCCATTAATTTATCTAACTTTTGTCTGTAGTGCCTTCCAAGTAATGCATTTCATGTAATTACTATTATGAGTTAAATCCTTAATTTCCAAACTTCAAGAGGCACAGTTCTTAGCATATTAGTAAGTTCCCAACTTATAAATGGATTATACTCCAAAAGCTTATCTGTAATTTGATCACTTGGAATATGGAACGTACTTTCCCACAGAAGCTATAAATTCTGAATTATGGCAAAATTCCCATGTTTGCCCACAGAAGCCTATAAAGTAACTGAAATGCAATATATGTACAATGAGAAAAAGAAGCAAATGGCATTCAGCTCCCATCCTAGAGGCTCCTGAAAATAGGCCTTATGCAGTCACAGCCAGTTCTGAAACTCATTCAGACCTGAAAGTCTGATATCCGTGAGTATAAAGGGGTGGATATGTAAGGAACAGACAGCCAAAGAGCAATACACCATTAAAGGAAGAAGCAAAGTAAGACCTGAGTTTTCCATTATGACACATTCATTCAATGTATGCCAGAATTCCTGTAGCTGGAGCCAAAGGGGATGGGGTTAGATCATTAGAGAGGTTTTTCCAGGCTTCTCCAAGCCCAGGCTGGACAGGATCCATAGGTATATTGATTTTTATGTTTTAGACCTAAGTGCTCAACCTAGAAGAAGACAGAAAAGCAAAACTTAAAAATATACCTTGAAACTTCTCTTCCAACTTTTTCCAATTAGGCCAGTAAAGGCTAGGTTAACCAAAGGCACCTCCAATCATTCGGGTTCCAACTTCCTTTGTTTAGGAAATAGAGGTATCCTGACCTCACCTGCCCCCTGCTTCCTAAGGATCCCTGCTAAACTAACGAATTTCCATATGAGATACGCTTCTAAATGAAAGAGATCTGAAAAGAAGCAAATCTTCACTCCACCTTTTCAACACACAGGACACCACCCACAAAAAAGCGTCTCCTCTAACTCCAGAATTTATTTTACTCTAGAACATCACACTTTCTAATTTCATAATCCTCTCAAGGATTTTCCATTTCTGCTTTTACCTTTACCTCCCGACAAATACAAAGCAGATCTCATGTAAAATATAATAATGGTTTTCTTACCAGTACATCCAGGCTTTTCCCCCCTTTGACAGGAAGAAGTACCATTAAAGTGCACAAAAAGAAGGCCCAATTATGGCCAGGAAAACACTGCAACTAGACACTAACAATACTGTCCTTTAATCCAGATATTTACCTGATGGCTGCTGGATGGAATAAAACAGAAAACAATAAGATGTTTCACCAGGGAAACTGCTCTGCAACTTTCTAGCTTTCTTAACTTGATCAATAATTCCTATTTTCTCCCTATAATACAGAATCTGATTTTGACGGTTATTTTATTTTAGTGATTTCTGCTAAGCAATTAGTACTTCTGGGCCATTGACATATATTCCACCATATGAGATATTTTTCTGTAGTCATCAAACTTGTTACAGATTATTTCTTTATTAAGCACCTCTCCTTCCCTTCAGCATTGTTCTAATATCAGCATTTCACCACTATTTTCCTTTCTAATGTTGAATACAACTTCAACTTGGGGGAGGGGGTATTTTCTCTTGCTAAAATGATATTTATGTTGCATACACCATTATGTTTGTCAGTTTCAAGCATCCATATTCTCTTTTAAGCATGATCACAATTAATCCATTTGGGGCTCCTGGCAGTTAGGAAACCATTCTAGCAACTGAAGAGGCTGGCTCAGAGTACAGCTCAAACTAATGGAGACAGATGATCTAGATCAGAAGTTTTCAACTTGGGCTCTCTCGAAAGCTGACTGAGGGGCAGGAAGGATGCTTCTCCATTCAGGTTTCATTCAACCAGAGCAGCTGTTTTACACAATGGGCTTATATATAAAATTTCAAATTTATAGAGACCTTCAACTTTAAAAAAAATAGTTAAAACGTCTGGTCTAACAGTTTTATCACTAAAGAGAGTAAAATCTTACTCCACAAAACACTTTACCTACACAGGGATGGATCCAGAAAGTTTTTCTTTCAAATAATCTAAACCCTGATTAACAAGTTTTTTTTTTTTCTTTTCTTTCCAGCAAGAGTCAACAATCACTTTCTTAATTGCTTAAATCTAAGAAATCAACGTTTCAGTGAGTTAACAGTTCTGGTTTGAACATTCATTCATTTGCTCATACACCCAAAAAACATTTATCAAACACTAGACTCTGAGACCTCGGTACTCAAAGTGTGGTCCTCAGACCAACAGCATTGGCATCACCTGGACGCTGGTTAGAAAAGCAGACTCTCAGGTCTCTCCCAGGTCTACAGAATCAGAATCTGCACTTAACAAGCACCTTTGTTGATTCAGTAGCACACTAAAGTTTTTGCCTAGGCACTAAGTTACTACTATAAATATGACAGATATAATCCCTACTTTCACGAAGCTTCTCATCTAGCCAAATATAATAACAAGTAAGTAGATAATCATGCACAGGGTACTCTGGATGAACACAAACAGCAAACTCCTAACCCAAGCTGGAAGTCTGAGGAAGAAGCCCTGAAGGAAGTAGCACCTTCCCTGGTCCTTGACTAGATAGGCATGTTAGCCAGAAAAGGAGGAGGAAGGTCATTCCAGGAAGAAATAAACAGGACATGAAGTAGAACTGAGATATGAAACTGTGTCTCTTATGGGAAACCCCAAATATTTTATTGTGAGTGAGAAGAGATGACGTGTGGGGCAGAAGCTGGCCATGAAGGTCTGCCAAGCTGAGGAGCATAAGGGAAGAAATGGGGAATCACTAAGTGATTTCAAGCAGGAGAGCAGTAACCTCATTTATGGTTCAGAAAGATCGTTTCAGTGGCCATAGGGAAAAGGCTAGAAACAAGGGGAGAGCAGTTAGAAAGCCATCCTTGCAGTAATCCAAGCATGAACTAAGTGGCAGCTGTAGAAATGGCAAGAAAAAAATGAATTCAGCAGATATGAACATTGTGGAACCTTAAAAAATTGGCAACTGATGGCTGGGAGGAAAAGATGGAAGAGATAGAAAGGAGATGGAATTTAAAAATTACTTCTAAAAACAGTGTGTTATAATCTTTCTGGAGGACAACTTGGAAATGACTTTAAAAAATTAAAAACTTCATACCCAAACATGTTACTTTTGCAATCAGAAGGACAAAGTGTTCTTTATGCCCTTATCTTTTTATCTACTTCTGAGAGTTTGTCCCACAGTTACTTGCACCAAGATTTATATACCAAGATGTTTACTGCAGTATTATTCATAACATAAAAAACTAAAAAACAAGGTAAGGGTCTCACAGGAGACTGGCTAAATGCTGTGCATACACAACTTACACATCAAGCAGAGAAAAAATGGTTTCTAAACAGCTGAATGATACAGGAAAATCGCATGAAATAATACTACATAAAAATCATTTAAACAGAGTATACATGTATAAAAGTAAACAAAAACTGGTAGAAAATCTATTAACTGCTGACATTGGCTATCACTGAACTGTATAATTAAGAGAGAAGTTTTATTTTCTTTTCTCCTTCACTTTATCTGACTACAAAACAAACAAAACTCTTAAAGTTTTTACTCAGAAAGAAGACAAAACAAAATAAACCCCTGGTTTGAACCTCTGGGAAGAAGGTGGTGCGAATTCCTACCATGGGAATTCGGCAGGAATTGCAGGTAAGATGATGAGTTTAGCACTGAGCACACTGAGTCTGGGGCGCACCCAGTAAAGGTGTTCAACAGACAGCCAAGCATATGACTGGGGGGCAGGGAGGAAAGGGGAAACAGAGGTAAAAAATCAGGTCAGAGATGATACCAGGACCACGTCATAAGAACTGATTTCATTAGCCAGAGACTTGGCCTGGAGATATAACATGGAATCAACAGCACATAATGCTGGTTAAAGCCAGAGTTCTGAGGGAAACCACTCAAAGACACAGAGTAAGAGGTAAGGAGCCTGAGCGCTGAACAGGAGGGAGTAACAAAATTTAAGAGGGGGGTAGAGAAAGACAGCAAAAGGTCTAAACGGAAAAGGAAGTGACTAGGAAGACAGAGTTTACAGAGCCACTAAGAGTAAGGGTCACAGATGTCGGCGGAGGAAGTTTCTGGTCAGAGCGGGTGGCCAACCGTGTCAAATGCTGCAGAGAGGTCAAATAGAATACACAGTACCTATCTGACCTACAACAAAAAGGACACTAATGACTTTGGCAATAGCAGTTTCTGAAGAGAGGTAGGGACAGAAGCCAGAATGCAGTGAAGTCTCTGGAATGTGGGAAAGTAAAAAGACGGTGACTGTAAACTACTTTCAGGAGCTTGACTACAAAGGGAAAACTGAAGAGTTGTTGCTGTTCAAAATGGAAAAAAAAATTCAGTTGATTTATATGCCAAAGAGTTGAGAGAGAAAGGCTGAAGATACACTAACACCCCTGCCTCAACAGCAACAGCTGCCTTCTACTCCACGGAGGCCAGCACAGCTGTCGGCTCCAATTTTCTCCACTTCGTGGCCAAGGCATTAGAGTTTTGTTGTTTGCTGTCTGTCATCACCTTTACTGCCATGCCTCCCATCCCAGCAGAATGCTGGTCCTTCCTCGTGCGCAAGGCAGAGCCAGTACCCTTGGGTCCCATCCTCTTGCATCTCCCTGGAAACTTGCCCTATCAGTTATCCTTTTCTGTCTTCAGCTTTTCCCTCTGGACTCTTTTCCCTTAGCATATAAATAAGCTGAACTTCTGCCATCTTGGGGGAAAAAAGTAGAAATCAGAAATGGGAAAAAGGACAAAAAAAAAAAAACCCAACTACTTCAGTGTCCACTATTTCCCAAAATAAAAATGCTTGAGTTTCCATTACATTTCCACTATGGACGTAAAAGTTCTTACTTCTTAGTGGAAGTAAACCATTCATCTAATTATTCAACAAACATTTTCTGAGTGCCTACTATGAACTAGGAGATGAATACACACTATGAACAAAGTCAGATTTCTGGCCTCATGTACTATCAAAGAGGGGGAATATAGACAATAAACATATATATATACACACATACAAATACACACACAAACACAGGTCATTGTAAGTGCTGAGAAAAGAAAAACAAAGCAGGATAGAGAGTAATGGGAGGTGTTATTTTAGGTAAGACAGGCAGGAAAGAATTCCCAGAGAACATGACATCCGTGCAGGAACTTCAGTGAAGGCACAGCAAGTATTAAGGCCCTGGGGCAGGAGCATACTTGATACATTCAGGAAATAGCAAGAAAGTCAGCATAGCTGGAACAGAGTAGAGTGAGCTGGAGGACTGAGGTAAGAGATCAGGTCAGAGGTGATGCCAGGGCCACGTCATAAGAACTATGATTTCATCATAAGCCTCATGGGAAGACATTGAAGGGTTCTGACAGCAGTGTGACACTGACTTCAGTTTTCAAAGGCCATTCATGTTGCCAAGCAGAGAACTCTAACTACAACACAGAGGGATGAAGCATGACAACGAAGGGCAGTTGGGCAAATCAAGACGGACACCTACCACTGAGTGTGAGGGAGTGATGCCTGAACAGAATACTGAGGGACAAGCAAGGGTCAGCAGGAAGGTGGCAGGGTGGCTAGGGTCCCCAAATAGAGTACACAGATGTAGAAAAGGCATAGGAGTATTTTTGGTTTTGTTTTTTGAAGTTGCAAATGTTTTAGTCTTTTGCTTATTTGAATTTTAAAAGGTTTGGTATTTCTAATCCCCAATATTAAACGGTCAAAAATTATTTTATAGAAATAAACCACTCATAAGTCTAACCCTAAAAAAGACACCAGGGAATAAACCTAATAAAATATCTGCATGACCTTTATGGAAAAAATTATAAAACCTGTGGATAGATATTAAAGAAGGCCTATTAGAGAGAGAAAACTAACAAATGACCGGATTCCTGCATTCTGTTGATACTTATTTGGTGGTTGGCTTTATTCCTTTGATAACTATGTAAGTTTAAAAAGCTAAAGTTCTAAACTGTTCTTAGAAACAATGAACAGTACATATATGTAAATTTTTTTAAATATCCAGACTAGATAAATCCAAAGAGAGAGAATGCCTACTGGTGGTTAACAGGCGCTGGGAGGAGGGTGCCAATAGAGGAAAAAGTGCTTAATGTGTACGAGGTTTTATTTTGGGTGATGGAAATGTTTTGGAACTAGACAGAATTGGTATTTGCACAACACTGTGAATGTACTGAATGCCACTGAATTGTTCATTTTAAAATGGTTTATTTCTAGACTTTGAATTTCACCTCGGTAAATTATTTAAATAAATAAATAATGAAATGCTCCCCTCCCACGCCAAAACTAACTAATGGACAAGAAGACCCAATATTTAAAATGCATATTCTCCTCATTAACCTATAAATGGTATGTTTCAAATCAAAATCCCAACAAGTACACCCAAAGACATGTACAAGAATTTCACAGTAGCATGATTCATAACAGCTCAAAACTAAAACAAACCACCAAATATCCACCAAAAGTAAAAATGGAAAAATTACATTCATAAAATGGACTGATTCTACAGCAATGAAAATAAACTAAGCCACACACTGTTCAACACAAATTAATTTCAAAAACATAAAAGAAGCTACCAACAGAACACTGTACAGCATGATTCCATTTATATCAAGTTTAGAAACAAGCAAAACTAACCTATTGTATTAAAAATCAGGATGGTAGTTTCCTCTGGGCAAGAAGAGGGAGTTCTGATTGGAAGAAGCACAAGGGGTGGTTCTGGGTGCTGGAAACATTTTATTTCTTCGTTAAGCAGTAATTATGTACAGGTGTATTCACTTGGTGACAACCTAATAACCAGGATGCTGACAATTTATGTGTTATTCTGTATCAACGCTACTCTTCAAGAAAATGGAAATATACTGATACCTGCAATTTACCTTGAAATGCATCCAAAAAATAAGGTAGACTGATAGATAGGGGTATGGACTGATCTATTATAAAGCAAATATTACAAAATGCTAATGGCAGAATCTGAGTTGTGGATATAAAAGTGTTCATTGTAAATCTCTTTCTACCTCATCATGTGTTTGAAAATTTTCATAATAAAATGTTGGAGAAAAAAATCCCAGTGGGTTTTCTTGTAGAACTTCACAAGCTGATTCTAAAATTAGGGAAAACTAAAAGGGCAAGATTAGCCAAAACAATTGTGAAGAAGGAAAAGGTAAGGAGAGACCTGTCCTAATGGACAGCAAGGCTAATTATTAAGGAACAATAAATAAAATGATGTAATATGACAGAGGAGAACAGAGAGATCAGTAAACAGAAAAAGAGCCCCAAAACTAACTCCTGCACAGAGGGAAACAGAATAAAGCTGGCACTAGGGAAAAGTAGAACTAGTCAATAAATGGTGATTCACAGATTAGATTAGGAGAAAGTATAGAATATCTCTAATAACTCACGGGGAAAATAAATATTGAATGATAAACACAACTTGCTGAAGAAAACAAATACAGTTCTTTCTGTCCAATTAATATATATTACATAAACATGTATATGGGTTTAAAAAAGGAGAAATATTATATACTGTTTAGGAATATATTCATATGGTAAAAAAACAAACAAACAGAGAAATACTTGGTAATGAAATACCAAATTCGGGGTAGTGGTCACCTCTAGGGGTGGGTGAAAATTCATGGAGCATACATGAGTCGGATGGTACGTGAGGATACAAGTATTTGCTACACTACTCTTTATACCTTCTTTTAAATCTTAAATATTTCATAACAGATTATACATCTTTTTAATTAACAAAAGTCATTGTTTTTTAAACGATGTAATAGTACATGGTTTGTACTAAAAAAGCAATTAACAGGCTGGAGCAAAGACTAGGGCTGAAGGAATACGAGAAGCTAAGGAAACAGAAAGAGACCAGATCCTGCAAAGCCTTGAAAAACATGTCCAGAAATTTATTTATTTATTTATTTTTAATATATTCCATAGGACAGGCACTGGAAAGTATTCATCCAGGGAGTTCTGAAAGACTACCCTGACAAGGTATGGAACAGGGAAATTTCCTAATGCTGGAGCTTGTTTACCATTTAATCCCTAAACTTAGCACAGTGTATAATAACAGTGATGCTCAGTAAGTATTTGCTGAATTAACAAATTTATGGAAGGGTGAAGGAGGGAGAAGCAGAGAGGTACAGGAAGACAAGTTAGAAAGTCATTATGATAACCCAGGCAGGAATACTGGGCTTACAACGATCACCTCAACTTATTTATTTCATAGGAAATATTAAGATTATACGAAACTCTCAAGAGACATAAAATAAAGTAAGGATCTATGACATTATAAACATGAAGACCTTGGTTCAAATCAGGCAAGTCATTAATTCCGTATCTACTCACCATTCTTCCGCTCACTGAGTGGAGGCAAATTGGGATTCCGGCCAGGATGGAGGCCGAGGGTCAGCTCGGGCTGCAAGGAGAGCTCCTGCAGTTCATTGGCAACAGCTTCACTCTGGGGGCTGGGTGCCGCAGACAGGGACACCAGCACTGGTTCATCATCATTTTCGCCAGCCCCTCCTCCGTCCAGCCCATTCACAGCAATGACGGAAGGGGGCAGGCACACTACACTGGAGAAATCCACCTTGGCTTTCGTGATGGCAACCTGGAAATGGAAGGAGAAACAAAAAGTTTAGATGCAAAACAGGGACTACTCTATTGAGTATATGCTGATTACTATTATAAGTTATATTACTGGCAAGCTACCGCTATTCTTAAAAGCTTTTTGTAAAGTAAGGTAGCATCTTTATTAAATTAATATTTACTATGATTACAGGGTGCATGAGATTTCAAGTCTGATACTGTCCTTGACTACATCACTTGGAAGGACAATGTACATACGACTGAAATAAATGCAACACTCACACACATGTATAATGGGATAAAAGGAAACAGTGGCCAAGGAGAAACAGCTATGAGATAAATGTTACCTTCCAACTACTAAGAGAAAGCATCTGGAGAATTAATACTTAATGAGTACAAAGTATTAAAGTATCATACTATACCAACACAGTCTGGGGAGAAAATTTCTTATAGAAAACAATCCCAAGCCACCAGATTCCATAAAGAAATGTAAACAGAGATGGATATTAGCTCAGTTTTTCAAACATTCTTATACAATTTTAAAGGTACTTTTCATTTACAGTTATTACAAAATATTGGCTATATTTCTCATGTTGTACAATACATCCTTGATCCTATCTTATACCTAACAGTTTGTACCTCCCATTCCTCCCCGCTTTTTGCCCCTCTCTCCCTCCTCACTGGTAACCACTAGTTTGTTCTCTATATTTGTGGGTCTGTTTCTTTTTTGTTATACTCACTAGTTTGTCATATTTTTTAGATTCCACATATAAGTGATACCATACAATATTTGTCTTTCTCTATCTGCCTTATTTCACTTAGCACAATGCCTTCAAAGTCCATCTATGTTGCTGAAAATGGCAAAATTTCATTCGTTATTATGGATGAGCAGTATTCCACTGTATATATATGTGTGTGTATATATATATATATACACACATACACACACGCACACATCTTCTTTATCCATCCATTGATGAACACTTAGGTTGCTTCTATATCTTGGCTATTGTAAATAATACTGCTATGAACATTGAAGTGCAAGTATCTTTTCAAATTTGTGGTTTTGTTTTTTTAACTCAAATACTGTAACCTACTTGAATATTTAATCATAATACGCAGGAATGGGATATTAAAAACAAAACATGGCAACATGAGAAAGAACAAGATCTTTAAAAATCACAAGGAATACAAATAACATGAAAGTCTTTTCAACACATGGGAATTAAGGCAATTAAGACTGCACTGATCCACCAAATCCTGTGGAATTATTAAGAATAATTTATAATATAGAAAATGTTTGTTAAAATACAGAAAATGTTTGTCTGAAGTTAAATTTAAGAAAAGTAATATATAAAAACACATACTCATACAAAAATATTATACAGAGAAAAAAAAGACTATTAGGGAGTTTACCAAAACACAAAATGAGTTTTCTTTATTGGACTATGAAAATTTTTACTTTCTTTAGTTTCCAATTATTCTCTAAAACACATATATTGCTTTTAAAATGAAAAAGCCATAGTTTCTAATTTAGGAATTCCCTACAGTCTTCAGTGAGGATTTTCATCTAATTTGCTTCAGATGAAGAAACCAACAAAATACTGGAAGGCCATGAATGAAGAAAGGCATTGAAAACTAAATTTAAAGACCATCACATTCTGCCTTTATGCTATATTGTGTCCAAATCTGACTATAAGTTCTGGTTGATCTTCATAAAATATAAAATGGAATGGAAAAGATCCAGAAAAGAGCAATAAAAGATGGAGGGGTGACATTAAGAAGAATAAAGATATTAAGGGCTCTTTTCCTCAAAAGGCTGACAGACACAGTGAGTGAGGCAAGTTCAAAAGAAAAAAAGGAACTCAATAGTCTAAGAGGTAGTATAGGCAAACATTAGGAAAATAATTTTTTAAGAGTTTGAACAATTTTAGGAGTTTGAACAATTTTAGGAATTATAAAACAATAAATGTTTACTAAGAAAATCCAGAATCTAACCTCCAAAGAATTTTTTCCCATTTTGCCTATGACTTACCATCATTTAAGCCATGTCTCGAGTGTGTGTACTGGGAAAAAACTGTTATACATGGTTAATCCATCTGGCTTTCCTTTGCCACTGCCCTAAAAGAGTACATTTTAACACACACAGATGATGGCACTGAGATGTGAGGTTTTAAACAAAACACCCATAAGTGAGTCCTGAAGGAAAGCAGGACGACAGTACCAAAGCTTCAGCCCTAAAACCTATGAGAAGTAGCTTCACATACAGTAACAAGTTTTCAATGAACAGTTTATACACACTGGAATATTATTCAGCCACAAGAAAAAATAGGAAATCCTGCCATTTGCAGCAACATGGATGGACTTCGAGGGCATTATGCTAAGTGACATAAATCAGAGAAAGACAAATACTGTATGATCACACTTACATGTGGAATCTTAAAAACAGACAGACAGAAACAAAAACAAACTCTTAGAAAGAGATCGAATTTGTAGTTACTGGGGGGAGGGTAGGGGAACTGAATGAAGGTACTAGTCAAAAGGTACAAACTTCCAATTATAAGGTAAGTAAAGTACACGACTCGAGTTAATAACACTGCTATATGGTATATTTGAAAGCTGTTAAGAGAGTAAATCCTAAGAGTTCTCAGCACAAGGAAAAAAACTTTTTTTGTATTTATATAAGATGATGGATGTTAACTAAACTTATTGCGGTAAACACTGCACAATATACGGAAGTCAAGCCATTAAGCTGTGTGCCTTACACTTGTACAGTGCTATACATTAACTATATCTCAATAAAACTATAAAAAACAGTTGTTAAGACATTATGGATTATATGAGTTCATATCTCTCATTAAAAAATGGAGAAATTTAACTGAGATGGTAACAACTATGTAGGCAGTAGACAGATCCTGCAAATAGTAACTGTACTTTAACAGCCAGTTGATAAATATTTGTCCAAAAAAGACAAGCAAATGAAAGATACCTAAAGATAACCCGAGGACCAAGGCAGGCAGATTTTGAGGAAAGTCTGAATGATATAAAAAGACTGCATGAAAGATACAGAAACACTAAGAAGAATGTTTGGAACTCAGGATAAGAACCAGTAACCCTCATTCCATTTAAGTACTCCAGTTAAACTGCTGGGGTAGAATCATAGTTTCATATAAAAAGTTCTTAACCAAACAGCAAAGTTTCATTACTTCAGACTTAACTGATAGCTATGATACTATAATGAAGTCTGAGATTAAGAAAAATTGTATGCTACTTGGGGGAAGGGTAGGATAAAAGAGTGCCAGCAATTTTATTTATTTGTTTAATATATTTTTATTGAAGTATAGTCAGTTTACAATGTTGTGTCACTTTCTGATGTACAGCACAATACTTCAGTCATACAGGAATATACATATTTTTTTCATATTCTTTTTAACCGTAAGTTACTACAAGACATTGAATACAGTTCCCTATTGTTTATCGGATTTTGTGAGAATCCTGTTATTTTGAAACAAGAGACACTCTGCCAGAGTTCAGTAGTGTTGTGTGCAATTCAGCGGGTTTTTAGATGTAATTCTTGGTGTATTTGTGAGAGACGGCGAGCTGTAGTCTCTCTACTCGCCATCTTGGCTCAACCTCCCACCAGCAATTTTATAGTGTTTATTGTATTAAGAGAAAAACTAAAATTCTGCCTCATAATGTCTAATTCTTTACATGATTACAAAAGAGACTAACAATTCAATGTTGGTATGTAAATAAATACTTCTCATTTCAAATGAGCTATTTTTTCACTAAAAAATGGTCTTGCAATAGTGTTTACTGGATACAGAGTTTCAACTTTCCAAGACAAAAAATTTTAGAGATCTGTGGTACAATGATATACTTAACACTACTGAGCTAAACACTTAAAAATGATTAAAATGGTAAATTTAATGTCATTTTTTAACAATAATTTTTAAATGATCTGGCAAGATCTCTGCTGAAAAAATAATTTACTAAACTAACTCATACTACTCACTGAGCTTGAAAGAATAAATTATCTATTCTTTAAAACATGCCTTAATTGACTTCTTATTATTGCTGAGACTCAGATTTGACATTCACTTGTGACTGCTCCCCAGAGACAATAAAGATCCATCCATCAGATGATATGATTTTTCTAATGAAGCATGAAGTTAAACTGCATGAGCCTGTAATTCAGGTATGCACTTAATGCACATAACCAGTACTTCTAAAAAATAAAATATGTTTTTTCAGTAACTATAGAATATGGCCCCAAAAGAAAGTCAACCCAAATCCAGTGCTAGGCACGAAGAGAAAATGAAGTTTAAAAAGTGATGTTTCTTAGAACTCATATATTCTTAATAGATTAAAGAAAGGAACAGCAAATTCTGTAGTGACTTGGACCATGATTGTGACTGACACTGCCTAAAATGAAGGGAAAAAGCAATCTGAAAAACTGTTTCAGTGAGTGCTCCATTCAGAATTTATTTTAATAGCTTAGTAACTGATTAAGTTCCATATTTATATGATCATTAAGGACTTGAAGAGGTCACTTAAAATTTTTACATACCTATATATTTTACCACACATTTTTACTGGGCAAATTATATGCTATAGCAGTATTTGTTAATTTCAAGATTTCAAAAGTTTCAGGATATATCCTTTCAAAAATGCTAATATTAAATGGCAATACAGTAAAATTCTTCCACAAAAAATCATAAGGGGCGGAGGAATAGAAGAAACAAGCGTGGCAGACCGTTGATAACCGTTGAAGCTGAGTACTGGGTATGGAGATTCATTATACTATTACTCTCTCTACAGTGGTGTATGTTTGGTAACATTCTTATGATCTTTTAAAAAAAAATATTATTTAAAATAAGATTCTTGGGGGGAGAGTATAGCTCAGTGGTAGAGTGCATGCTTATTAGCATGCACAAGGTCCTGGGTTCAACCCCCAGTACCGCCCTCAAAGATAAATAAACCTAATTATTTAAATAAAGTCACCTAGAAAATGTAAAGAAAAAAATTTAAAAAAAGAAAAAAGATTCTTCCATAAAACAGAATGAAGACTTGGTGAGACACAAAGCAAGATTTCCTTAATCTTGACCTTGGAAAATAAGCCAAACAAAAGTCAAGTACAAGCACTGACAAAAGAAAAGACAGAATATTTAGCATGAAGTATATGCGTTGGGAAGATTTCTCTAGCAAACATACTACTTTCTACTCATTTTTAAACAGCTCACAGGAGTGAGTCCTAGTAAACTCTGACAATCTAGAGACAAGATTCAAATATGCTAAGGAATAGCCATCATGGATAATCTCCACCAATTCCTGAATATTCCTAAAATTTTACTTACTGTAAAACTTGCATGAAAAAGAAAACCTAAGAGAGTAAGATTTATCTCAGATTATATATATATCAGATTATTTAGAAAACTTAAAAAGTTGTATCTCAAACAAAATACTTCCTGAAATGTCTCCAAGGAAAAATTATTAAAGTAACCAAAAGGAAAAAAATCTCATGTTTTAGTGTTGTAAATTTGTAATTCTTCTGAGCCCAAAGATCAAACCTTTTCTTTCATCATGGGATCACCAACTTCACTTTCTTGGCTGCTGATTCACACAAGATCAGTAGCAGCCAGAACAAAAACAACATGGGGGCAGGGTCATCTCCCACAACCCATCTGTTTCCCTCTCTGGCTGGCCTGATTCCGCCTCATCTTTCCTCCACCCCACCCCGTTTTGGGGCTGCATGCCTTCTGCTGGTGCCGGGTGGCATATGTAACTAGAAGCAACAGCACAAAATGTGTCAGAGAAATGGAAGAGCTCATGCAGACACCTGATAATTCTTAAAAAGTATATATTCATGTGATTCTTTACTATGACCCATGACATAAAGAGTTTCATATACACCTAAATGATATGGTTTTTCTGAAAATTTTTTTCTTTATAAAAGTATTTTTTATCAATTAATGAAGTTCTTTAAGCTACACAGATTTTTACTTTTATTTTCCTTGATTTATCTTCAACTAATAGATAAACCAAAATCTTTAAAACTCTTACTATCTAAGCAGATATATATATATATATAAAATTGGACACAAAGAAATTTGAGGACAGGTATCTTCTGAGAGCTAACTGTGTACCAGACACTGCCCTAGGTCCTACAGTAGAAGGTGAGGAAAACATCAAGCCTTGATTAACGAGTTGCCCTTACCACTGTAGCTATCACCTCCATCATTTTCAGTTGTATTCAAAACTACTCAGGCTTCTAGAGATGGCAAAGAAAAGGCCTTTCTGCTCCGCCTTCATCTTAGAAATCATCCAAAACCAAGGAATACAAGAAACATGAAAATATAAAACAACAGGAAGCACAGGAGGAGTGGCATGGCAGATTAAAGATGCTGCAAATTCCCTGACACTTCTCTCATTGACAGGTGAAGTCTATTTCCCCTCCTCCTGAATCTGAGCTGAGCTGGGACTGCCTTGACAATGGAGTAGAGTGAAAATGATGCTACGCCTGTTCCAGGTCTAGACTTCAAGAGGACTGACAGCTTTTACCTTGGTACTCCCCAGAAGTCCAACAACTCTGATGAAGACCATAAAATGAGGTCTCAAGACTATGCTGAAAATAAAAGGGATCCAACTGAGACCAGCCTTCCAGAAATCCCTACCAAGGTGTCAGGCACGTATATCCATTCACTTGCTGAATGCCACGATGTGGACCCAAGTTAACACCATGTGGAGCAGAAGAATCCCCCAGCTAAGCCCTACCCAAATCCCTCGTCCACAAAATTGTGAAACATAATTCATGACATCAGATTTCTTAATGCCAACACTGGAAACAGATAACAGAGTATGCCTTCAAATTCTCAGGAAGAAAATTATTTTCAAACTGGAATTGCTTATATAGCCTATCAACCAAGTGTGAAGGCATTCCAAGTAACAAAAATTTCACCTTCCAAGTAATTTTTTTCATAAAACTCCATGGAACTATGGCCTTTGCTCACTTCAGGTTTCAGCTCCTCCTGATCATTCTACAGGGAATCAGTAATCCAAGTTTATCCTCTTCCCCCAACAACAAAATGGATAAAAGGTAACAATATAGCACTGCCTCTTCAACAACAGTGCAAGGCCCTTCAGAGTACTTGCTTCATTTCTCCCCTTCCTGCACCCTCTGCTCCGACCATATGTACCTGTTATGCTGCTTTCTGTTGTGACTGTCCAGAATTGCCTCTTCTTCCCCATCCCACCCCTGCTCCCTGTTATCCATCCCCTTCCAACAGGCTATATGCTTCCATAAGATCCCAGGCTTGCTTCTCACTGCTTACTGTTACTACTACTATAATGGATTGATCCTCCACTAGACAGCTAAGTTCACCAAGGAAAGGAATTCCGTTCTACTGTCTTTTTGACTCAAGTACCTAGATACAAAGCTTGACACAGAACAGGAATGCAATAAACCTTTGTTCATTTACTGACTATATTAATCTCATGGCAACCAAATGACATGTATAGTCAAGTCAGTACTGAAACAGAAGAACGAGTGAAGAAGATTCTGCCATGGGTAGGTTTTTTCGCTTAAAGAGAAATACACAGAAGATCAGAAAAGGCTTCCGAAGAAAGGTCATAAGAACGTTTAAGAACAGTCATAGAAAATGGACAGGACTGACAGGATGCACTTATTTTTCATTCATTCTTTCCATAAACATCTACTGAGTACCTACTACATACCAGGTACTGTTCTGGGAGCTGGGGGATACTACAGTGAATAAAACAAAGCTCTTGCCCTCAGGGAGCTTATATTCTTCCAGGAGACAGAACAGCATGAACAAAAACAATAGGTGTGAGGAAGTATGGCGTATGTTCTAAAAGGGCAGTCAACTACAAGTTATAAGACATGTGCCTGGACCAGCAAGCTGAGTTTCACTCTAGGAAGTAGGGAACAACATGATCAAGCCATGTTTTAGAGAATAAATGTGGCAGTGGAATAAATACTGGATTGGAGAAAAGGAATATGAGGTTGGGAAAAAAAGTTACAAAGCTTCTTTCATTAGGCAAAGTATAATGTGCTGAGATCCTGAATTTGGGGAGTGAATGCAGAAAGGAGGGAACTGCCATACAACATAGAGTCACAACCTGGCACAGAGCAAGGACTCAGATCTTTGCTGAATTAATGTTGAATGAATGACAGAATTTATATGTGAAAGGATGTGTCTCTGGTTGCAGGAGCGGTGGTGAAGAAAGGAAGGTATCAAAGGTGACTGCAGTTTTAAGCCAGAGTGACTGCTAGAATGGTAATTCTACTAACAGAAACAGGGAAGAAAGGGGAAGGAATTTTATCTGAGGGGATGATGAAGGTGACTTTGGATGCTGCATGCAGAAGCCAAAGCCAAATAATGGAAACAGCATTTGAGTTTCCATTATGTACATGAGGAGGAAAACACGGAAATAAAGGTAGAAGATGGAAATTTTAAAATACAGGAATAGGAAGAAGACAGAAAAGAAAAGTAGGGAGAGTAAAAGGCAGAGGTAAAGATACAAGGGAATGATAAATTGCTATCTAACCTGACTGCTGATAATCAGGAATTCCTGGTCTCAGATTGCCTACTTTGGGTTTTAGACCATCCCTCTGACTCCTAAAATTATCATATACAGCTGAGTATCTAATTACGTATCAGTACTTTCTACTCACACTATTTTAGAAGAAGCTCAATACAGCTGTAACTTTATAATGCTGAGGGGCAACCAGCTGTCCCCAAACTTAAAGACACAAGTAAGCTCAACAGCTTATATGAAAGGACATGAACTTAACAGCTGGAAGCAACAGAAATAAATATAAACATTTAAGATAAAAGTAAAATATGTATTTTATCCTCAGGCTCAACTCCTTTTCTGTTGATTACCTCTCCACGTCATTCTCTGCAGGCACCGGCCAGACATCCACAGCTTGGAACATGATGGAATGGTATATTGGGTACACTTGGGAACACCTTAACTCTGACACAAATTGTCATTCAGTCCTAATGTCACAACTACCTCCCACTGCCAACCCCCATAAAAAAGAAAATCCAGTCCTAATGTCACCTAATATCTTTTGGGGTGGATCTGGCCTCTATTAATTCACTCAACAAATACATATTGATTAGGCACTGTTTCAGGCACTGGGAATGCAACAGAAAGTATCCCTGCTTTCATGGAGCTTATATTATAGTGCAAAAGACACAAAAATAAAAGTAAATAAATATACAATAAAATAATTTCAGACAACTGTAAGTATTATTCAGGGGAAGGATGGCTAATTTAGATTATATGTTCAAGAAAGGTCTCATTAAGGAGGTGATATCTGAGCTGAGACTTGCATGATAAACTTAATGAGCACTTACTGTAAGTGAGGCACTTTGTGTGTATGTATTCAACCTTCACAACACTAAGAGATATTTACTTATATTATTCATTTTTTCACAGTTGAGGAGATGAAGACACTGAGAGGCTAAATAACTTGAATGCAGGCATCAGGTTTCAGAACCCATGCCTCTAACCAGTACACAATCTTACACTATCTGAACTTGACAAGAAGCAGCCAGCCATGCAGAGGAAACAGCATGTACAAGTTCAGAGGCCACGAGATGGGAATGAGCTTGGCATCATCAAGGAACTGAAAGACCAGTTTGGCCAGAGAACAGAGCAGGGGGGAGAAGTATATTCTATGAAAAACGGGATGCCCCTGGGAAGCTTTAAGCAATGGAGTGATATGATCTGACGTATGTTTTTAAAAGATTACTTTGGTAACTGTGCAGAGAATGGTTTGTAGGGGAAACTGTTCACCTCGGCCTGCTGCCTGAATGAGTTTGGTATAATTTACCATTCTGTCTGGCCCCTATTAACAACTGCAATAATGTTGTTTTGGGGATACGTTATGATATGTGACCTATATACATTTTAATACCTTATATCACTGAGTTTGGTGATATGACCTTAAGCAAGTCACTCCGAATAAAAATTGTTACTATCTATCCTATTATCTTAAAGGATCTCATGAGAAGTTATTCTGAAAATCAGAGAGTTTAACTGCAAGGTGGTATTTTGTTGCAAACATTTAACAGAAATTTGACAGTCTGCCTTAATCCCTACATCCAAGTCCTCCCTCCCCAACAAAAGGCTGCTTAAAATTTAAAGCACTATTTTGGCAAAATGACATCATTACATTCCTTGAACTACATTCATGCCCACAAACACTACAGATATGCTTTCTTTATGGCTCCTAATCCCTCTCCTATGGTGTCCAAATGCATTCCAGTTTTTAAATGTGGAATTCTATTTGTCTTTTATAGATTTCTTCTCTAAGAGTAAGAATGATGGGTGTTTAGAAGTTCACATGCTATGTATAAAAGACCTGTATAAATTTAAATGTGCACTGAACAAATTTTGTGTGTTCACCTATAAAATGTTGTAATTCGTCATAAGGCAATTTTCTTTTTTTTTTTTTTTTTCACCTGAAATCATTTATTTACAACTTTAAGGAAAGGAGCCCTGTCTTGCTTTCTCTTGCTCTGGTATTCAAATTCTTGAAGAAATGATGGAAACAAGGGTTTCTGACCCAGCAGTGCTTCCTTGTTTCTGGTATTTCCAGGCTTCTGTTCTCTTCATTGGTTTCATTCAAGGCAACATAACCAGTTTTGAACCTTGGAAGCTCTCCCTGTGTAGGGGCAATTATTTTCATCCAAATTGTGAATGTTGCTCAAGAAGAGGATAAATTAACTGAAGAATAGTCTCCAATCCCAAATATTTCTAGAGAACAGACTTTTCCTCATCTAAGTCAGTGATATCATTATCTAGTCAGTTGTTCAATTAAGAAACCTAGGAGTCATTTTTCACTTTACTCTTTCTTTCGCTCTCCATGGGTAAGCTCTCAGCAAATACTGTTGCTTATACCTCCACAGTACCTCCCAAAGCTACCCACTTTTCCCTGTTTCAACTCTTGCCGTGGTAGTTTTAGGTCAGTCATCTCTTGCCTGGATGATGACTTTATGTTCTTCTAGCTGATCTCTCTCCCTACTCCTGCTTTTTCCATTCACTCTCCCCACAGCTGACGGAATGATTCGAAATTGAACAGTTTATTTTGAGATAACTCTTGACTAGCATGTAGTTGTAAGAAATAATACAGAGATCTCATGTACCCAGTTTCTCCTGATGGTAACATCTTACAAGATTATAGTATAATATCACAACTAGGATATTGACATCTCTACATCAAAATGCAGAACATTTTCATCACCAGAAGGACTTTTATAATGAAAACTATTTCCCTTCCACTACCAGCCTCACTTTAGCCCTCAGCAACCACTAATCCAGTCTTCATGTACATAATTTTTATCTTTTCAAAGAAACTATATAGATGGAATTACACAGTCTATGTCTAGAAGTTCTATATTGTTTTAAAAGAGTGGTGATAGTGGACATCCTTTCATTTCTTCTGCCATAAGGCAATTTTCAAGTTAGGAATTCTGTCATTTCCACTCTGACACCAAAACCTTACACTCCAATGAGCCAGGACAACCTGAAATGTTGCCAGGCCACAGTATAGAAAGTCTGCCCTAGTGATCTTATTCATGTATGAATAATATGAAAAAGACTAGTTATTTCTGAACATACTAACTTCGGAATGAAAAACTTGTTGAGACAAATCTCACCTGGGATGAAGACAGGCAGCAGGTGGGGGAAAAGGAAGGCATTTACAGTACTAGGCTTTGTTTCCACCCTACAATGGATGTTTTTAAAAAAGCCTTATTTTCCAGTGCCAGAGCCTCATATCCTTAGGTTTCCCAATGAGCTTTCTTCCTGTATCTTAAGAATATGCTTCCTCTTTATAAGAGGAGCCATGAATATTTTTCCTAAATTCTTTTTTCTTTTTTTTTCCCTTTCCCTCCCCCTAAATTCTTGATCAAATATTTTAAAACACTGGGAATAAACTATCTTGCCACATACACACACACACAAAAATCCAGAAACTGTCACAACTTTATAGGAATACAGCAAACTCAAATCCAAATCCAGCAACCCACACTCAGAGAAAAAAGTACACTGAAGAGAAGAGTGTCTATGGGTCAAGAAGAAAAGGTCAGGCTACAGCTCCTAGGCACCTCCTGGTGAGGACGACCACCAGTCCATCTTCCCACCAGCTGTGGCTCCCAGGCATATGTGACTGCCTAACTGGGCTCTCCTGGGCCAAGGCTCACCTGGGATTTGGGACTCTGTCTGTGTACATGCAAGACAGTGGACCAAAGAGGGACCCTCAGAACAATGCACAATCTATGACAGCACCACAGCATTAGAGCTGAAACACCAAGGTATATCATCGGCATACTCATCTATCATTCTTCCAGTCACACTCTAATTCTAAAAGCTAACTTATTAATTAAATGAATCTATTCCGGCAAGATCAGTTACCACGCAAAGCACTGGCTCTTCATGTTACCTTCACAACATACAGTGCAGTTTCTGTTTTAAAAAGCATTCTTAATTTCTCATGGTCATAAAGGCTTCAGTTAAGGCAGAACCTCTGGAAACATAATAAATCTCAGCAACATAAAAACAGCTCCTAAATCATGGCCCATTATTGATCCCATCTGACAGCCTCTTGATTCAAACAGTATTACTCTCAGCCAATTAATATGTCTAAAAAGGTGCTGAGAACTTCTGATGGAATAAAATGTAACAGATATTAATAAATATGATTTTAAGTTCAGTATAATTATATTTAAAGCTTTAAAATAAAAAAGGAAAGAGAGTACAGGCAAAAGAAATCCATTTCCCAAACACATAAATAATACAACAAAAGTGTTATCCAAAGCACTGCAGGAATTTCCACATTATGGTTACATCTAAGAGCAATTACGGTAGAATTTACAAAATGCTAAGACACAGTAGCAATCAGCAGTTAGTGAGTACATTTTGAAAGTATCTGTTCAGGCAACAAGCATGATGTGGATAGCAAAAAAAAGAAAGCGCAAACGCACACCAGCATGAAAGTCTTCAAATAGCTTGTTGGTGGCATATCTTAAAATGGAAAGGTTCAGCATTAAGTCTAAAAAACAATGTACATACCTTATGTTCACGTATAACTGAAAAACTGTGCTCTACACTGGAATTTGACACAACATTGTAAAATGACTATAACTCAACAAAAAATGTTAAACTTTTTAAAAAATGTACATACCTTAATTTTAAAATATTTTATTGCTAAAAAATAGGAATCACCATCTAAGCCTTCAGTGAGTCATAGTAGTAACATCAACAATCCCTGATCACAGAGCACCATAACAAATATAATAATGAAAAAGCTTAAAATATTGTGAGCATTATCAAAACATGACACAGAGACACAAAGTGAACAAATGCTCTCGGGAAAATGGCACCCACAGACTTGCTCAACACAGGGTTGCCACAAACCTTCAAGTTGTAAGAAACACAGTATCTGCAAAGCACAATAGAACACAGTGCAACAAAATGAGGTATGTCTATAAAAGTATTAAGTAGCATTTGCAGGAAATGTCCTTAAAGGAACTGAGTACATTATTCTCTGGACCCTCCTCCCTGCTGGCTGGAATGTGGATGAGGTGCTGGAGTACAAGCAGCCATCTCAGACTATGAGGAAGAAGCCACAAGTTGAGAATGGTAAGACAACAAAAATAGAAATAAACTGGTTCCTTGTGACACTGTGGAGCACCACACCAGCCCTGGGTTATCCATCTCTGGGGTTCTTTTACATAAGAGAAAAATAAATTTGTCATATTTAAAGCCACTATTATTTCACTTTGGGGGGGGGGGTCACAAATGGTTGAATATAATCTTAATTCAGAATTTGGTTCCAGGAGCAAGATGCTTCATGAGAAAGAATATACTATGTATATAGCACTGGCTTAATAAAGTGGTGAGCATTCAGATACTGAAGACTGAAAAACCAGTGATAATTGTTATGTGGTGGCAAAAATCTCATTAAACCACTCACTAATTATATTGGAGTGCTATATATAGCTTTAAGGGAAATAGTAGGAAAGATTCAGAATGTTGTATGTCTTGGCTGCTTCTTTCAACTTTCAACAAAATTATACCAGGGAGACAAAACTCAGACTAGAGCTAGTCAGTAAGGAAGCAGAGATACAAAGGAACGTATCTTTGCTAAGGAAGGTATACTCTTTCCTGTGGTCTGCAATCTAAGTTGACTAAAAGCCTCCTACTTCGGAGCCTTATAGGGCAGAAAGAGCAACCCACTCTGCACTCCAAAGTGGTCCAGTTAAAACCAATGGCTGCCAAATGGAGATAACACTGGAGCTCTGCCATATAAAGGCTGTGAACCCAATTACCAAAATAAAGTGGTGGGGGGGAGTGGCAGGGGAGCTAAGGGTTGCCTTCTCACACAAGCCAATTGTTTCAGATAGTCACACTGTGACTGCTGTTAAGGTAAGATAGGGTGGAGGTGGGCAAGGCACAGGGGTAAGTAAGCAGAAGACCAGAGTCATCAGGCTTAAAGACAATGCTTCATCCAGAAATTTATTCCTCTGTCAGGACAGAAAGTCTGCAAATTTCCTACACAGCAGCATTTAATAATTACTGTGGACCAGTGACTTATATTTTACCAATTCCCCCTTTTTCTGAACCCATGTCTAAGAAACTAAAGGAAAGTATGAGATGATGTCTCACCAAATAGAGAATATCAATACAAAGACAAAGTTTCTGAATGGCAATTTTTTATTGCTATCATCCTATTTCTAGTTCACCTATTGGATACCAAAACATTTGAGGGCAATTACCTTGTTTTTTAGTTTATAAGCCCTGAACCATACATGGCAGAGAGGACTGTACATTACTCAGACATCCTGGGCTCTGCTTAATGCAGTAACTAAATAAAATATTGGGGCAGTCTCTCTTGGGATGAGGTGAATGTGCTGCGCATATGAAAAGAAGGGTAGGCATATATATTAGAGCAGCCAAAGGGGTGGGCTAAATCCTAGTTACATCCCCAAATCCATTCTCCTCTTCTTAGTAATAAAAGGCTGAAGCAAATAGCAACTCAGATTAATGATTACAATTCCCAGCCTCCCTTGAAATTAGGTGGAATCATATGATAACAATCTGAACAATGGGCTATAAGCAAAGTATCACATACAACTTCTAAATACAGTTAAAGGGAATGAGGATGTCTTCAGCCCTTCCTCCTTCTTGATGGCTGAAATACAGACTGTCTGGCTACAGCCTAAGCAGCCATTTCAGAGTATAAAGTATGCAGAGGATAGCAAAAGAAACTATTCCTGAGGAAGCCCAGAGTTTGAATTTATATCTATTACAAAGATATTAAATCAGCAGTTCTAGATATGTTCAAAGAACTAAAGGAAACCGTGCCTTAAAAAACTACAGGAAAGTATGAGAATGTCTCACCAAATAGAGAGTATCAATAAAAATATAGAAATTATAAAAAAAAGAACCAAATAGAAATTCTGAAAAAGTAGAATAACTAAAATGAAATATTCGCTGGAGGAGTTCAAGCAGATTTGAGGTGGCAGAAGAAAAATAAATCAGTGAACTTGAAAGATCAATCAATTGAAGTTACCCAATCTGAGAAAAATGAAAGAAAAAATAATTTTAAAAAATGTCCCTTGAGACCTATTGGACACCATCAAGTGTACCAACATATGCATAAAAGGAATCCCAGAAGAAGAGGAAAGAAAGGGCAGAAAGAGTACTTTAAGAAATAATGGCTGAAAATTTCTCAAATATGATGAATCTACACATTCAAGAAGGTTAATGAATTCCAAGTAGGGTAAACTAAAAGAGATCCATGCATAGATATATCATATTCAAATTATAGAAAGACAAAAAGAGAATCTTGAAAGCAGAAAGAAAAAGTGACTCATCATGTACAAGAGATACTCAATACAAACAACAGCTGACTTCTCATCAGAAACTTGAGAAGCCAGAAGGCAGTGGGATGGCATATTCAAAGTCCTGAAAGAAAAAAAGCATGTCAATCAAGGATTCTATATCAAGCAAAACTATCCTTCAAAAATGAAGGAAAAATTAAGACATTCTGAGAAAAACAAAATTGAGAGAATTTGTTGCTAGCAGGCTTGCCTTATACTAAATATTAAAAGGAGTCCTTTGGTTTGAAATAAGAAGACATTAGAGTAACTCAAATCCACATGAAGAAATAAAGAGCACCAATAAAGACAACCATATAGGCAAAAATAAAAGACTATTATAAATACATGTTTGTTTCTCTTTACTTTCCTGTCTGTAAAAAGACTACTGTGTAAATTAAGAATTATAAATCTAGGTTGTAATTTGTGACATTAACAGGAAAAGGGACTAGCAGAGGTGGGGAGGGAACAGAACTATATAGGAACAAAACAGTTGTATACTATTGAAATTAAGTTTGTATTAATCCCATTAAAAAAATATGACTCTGAGTAGTTTGGTGCCTCTGCCTCAATTCATGCTAAGGTGCCAGCTGTCTTACCTACCACTGCTTTTGCTTTTGTTGATATTTCAGTGCAAATATCAACACAGTGAAATGAGCGATAACAGCATTATTATAAAGGTAAGTTCTGAAAGTGAATTAGGGACCCCCACAGTCCAAATGCAGACTCTACTTCGTGAACCCTTGAATAAGACCATAAGCTCTTAGAAACAAGGAACACATCTTATATTTACACACAAGGCAGCACAGTGAGCCAGAGAAGGAGCACAGATTTTTTTTTTTTTTTTGGTCAAGCTGACTTAGGTTCAAACTGTAAAGCTGCCATTTAGGTTACAAGGGCTTGAATTCTCTATGCCTCAGTTTCCTGTGCTATAAAATGAGGTGGGGAGGTGGGGTAGGGCAGGGTATAGATCAGTGGTGGAGCACATGCTTAGCACCAGGTCCTGGGTTCAATCCCCAGTAACTTCATTAGTTAGTAAGTAAGTTAATAAATAAATAAACCTAATTACCTCTCCCCAAAACAAAACAAAACAAATAAAATGAGGCTAATACCTACCTACCAGGGTTACTGTACAGATTAATGAGGTGAAGACCTAAAGTAATCTAAGACCGTCTGAAATATAACAGGTATACAATAAATGCTAACTCCTTTCTCCATTTTGTTCTCAATCAGCTACTACAGGGCCTTGCACAAAAGATGCTCAATTGCTCAGTAAATATCGGTGGAACAGTTTAATTAGTTACCTCATACACATATAAGTCAAAGTTCTAAGATGAAATTTAAATGCTACATTTAGATACAAAATATTGAGATGTGTTCAGATATTTTTCACAAAAATATATTCACCTTAATATATTTTAAACTGAGAAAATATTATTCTTTAAAAATAGCCCAATTTTTTAAAAAGTATTTGCTTTCAGGTAAGTAGCAGTAAGAAGTAAAGTGGTATATTAAATGCTAGACACAGCACCTATACTTGAGTCAAAAACATGTTTATGGCCTACATATCTCTACAGCTCAACTATTTGAAATCCAGTTGATATAAACAATTTATGATGACTTTATTAAACCAATACGGTGATGAAAAACATGAGTATTTTAGTTAAAGAGGCTGACTTTACATACCTACACTACTACTTACTAGGCTATGTGACCTCCGGCTAATTAGTAATCCCAGCAGGGATAATAATGATGCTCACAGAGTTACTGTGAGGATTAAATGAGATAATACATGAGAAGTACTTAATAATAATGCTGACACAGAGTAAGAACTCAACAAATACTATTTTTAAGCAACTTTTCTAACTTAAAATATATTGTACTCCACTGATATTCTTTTGTAGTATTCTTACATAGCACCCTGGCAACATGTGTAGATGTAATTTTTTAAAAAACAAAAACAAAAAATAAAATGCTCTTTGATAAGTTACTGATCTCAATAACTTTTGGGTGAATGCTGATAAACCTTTTATCATATAAAAGTTCTCCATTTACACGATAAACTTACTTTTCCCAACTTTCAGTGAGACAATCCAAGAGATTCTAAATCATGGTAGAAATCTGGAATCCCTCAGACTGCCCCTTTAAGAAGAGAAACTATGTTTCCAAGTCAAGTTTTGACTTAAACTTCAAATTATTCCAAAAATGGGGTTTGGGGAGATTACACAAATTTTATTTGCACACCACCAGATCCCTACCTTTAATGTATTAACTGTATATTTAAAAATACAAAAACATCACTGGGAAAAAAACTCCAATATAACATTTAACTAAAGTAGTTTGTTTTCTGTCACCATTAAGATCATTAATGAGACAGGAAGACTACAGATGAGAAGCCAAAACATTCCTGACATAAGTGTGTTTCCAACTTGAAGGACTTCATTTTGGAGTTGGGGAGAGAACATCGTTAAAGAATGTTGTGTACATAATAGACACTAACCATTTTAGCTGATAAACGACCAAATGCAGCAAAATAAATACATAAATAAAACACCACCTTGGCCCCAAACATGGCATGTTTATGAAAACACTTCTAAACATCTCCAGAGTACTGACTTGCCTTCAAAAGCTGGGCAGAAAAAGAAAAAGCAGAGACAGACAAAATCATCCCTGTTGAATTTAAATCTGATCTCTTTAAATTACTGTCCTGAAAAATTCCTCAGAGTTCATGATCTTTTCAAGAGCACTACTCTCCCCCACTCACATATCCCTGCTCAAAAAATGCTACTTTAATGGAGCCAAGCAGAAGACCTAAACAAGCAATTCTCCAATGAAGACATACATATGGCCAACAGACACATGAAAAAATGCTCTGTATTGCTAATTATCAGAGAAATGCAAATCAAAACTAAATCACATCACACCAGTCAGAATGGCCATTATTAAAAAGTCCACGGATGATAAGTGCTAGAGAGGGTGTGGAGAAAAGGGAACCCTCTTGCACTGTTGGTGGGAATGTAGTTTGGTGTAGCCATTAGAGAAAACAGTATGGAGATTCCTCAAAAAACTAGAAATAGATTTACCTTATGATCCAGCAATCCTACTCCTGGGCATATATCTGGAGGGAACTCTAATTTGAAAAGATACATGCACTCCAATGTTCACAACAGCACTATTTACAATAGCTAAGACATAGAAACAACCTAAATGTCCATCAACAGATGACTGGATAAAGAAGTTGTGGTGTATTTATACAATGGAATACTACTCAGCCATTAAAATGAATAAAATGATACTACTTGCAGCAACACGGATGGACCTGAAGATCGTCATTCTAAGTGGAGTAAGCCAGAAAGACAAAGAAAAATACCATGATATTATTCATATGTGGAATCTTAAAAAAAAAAAAAAGACACAAACGAACTTATTTACAAAACTGAAACAGACTCACAAACATAGAAAACAAACTTACTAACCAGAAGGGAAAGGGAGCGGAAAGGGATAAATTGGGAGTTTGAGATTTACAGTATATATTATAAATATGTTTTCTACATATTTACTATATAGAAAATAGATAAACAAGAAGTTTCTACTGTATAGCACAGGAAACTATATTCAGTATCTTGCAGTAACCTATAATGAAAAAGAACATGAAAACAAATATATGTATGCATATGTATGACTAAAACATTATACTGTACATCAGAAATTGGCACAACATTGTAAACTAACTATACTTCAGTTAAAAATCAATTTAAAAAGGGGGGGGGGGGGAGCCAAGAATGTACAATGAGGAAAGGACAGGCTTTCCAATAAATGCTATTGGTAAACTGGACAGCCACATGCAAAAGAATGAAACTGGGCCACTAACATACACAAAAATCAACTCAAAACGGATTAAAGACTTGAATGTAAGACCTGAAACCACAAAACTCCTAGAAGAAAACATAAGCAGTAAATTCCTTTACACTGGCAATTACTTGGTCTTGGCAATTACTTTTTTGGATTTCACATGAGAAGCAAAGACAATAAAAGCAAAAATAAACAAGTGAGACTACATCAAACTAAAAAGCTGCCACAAAGCAAAGGAAACCACCAACAAAATGAAAAGGCAGCTACTGAATGGAAGAAAATAATTGCAAGTCATATATCTGATAAAGCGTTAATATCCAAAATATATAACAAACCCATTCAGCTCAGCAGCAAAGGAACAAACAACCTGATTTAAAAATGGGCAGAGGATCTGAATAGACATTATTCTAAAGAAGACATACAGATGGCCAACAGGTACATGAAAAGATGCTCAAAATCACTAATTATCAAAGTGAAATGCAAATCAAAACCACAGTGAGATATCACCTCACACCTGTTAGAAAGGCCATTAACAAAAAACAAAAAATAACAAATGTTGGTGACAACGTGGAGTAAAGGAAACCCCTGTGCAATACTGGTATGAAGGTAAACTGGTGTGACCACTATGGGAAACAGGATGAAGGTTCCCCAAAAATTAAACACAGAACTAACATATGATCCAGCAATTCCACTTCCGGGTATTTATTTGAAGAAAACAGAAACACTAACTTGAAAAGATATATGCACCCTCATGTTCACTACAGCATTATATGATATAACCAAGACATAGAACACCTAAGTGTTCATCAATGGATGAATGTATAAAGAAAACATGGTAAAAAATATACAACAGAATATCACTCAGCCATAAAAAAAAAGATTGAAATCCTACCACTTGCGACACTGGACAGACCTTAAGAATGTTACGTTAAGTGAAATAAGCCAGACAGAGAAAGACAAATTGTCATATGATCCCACTTATATATGGAATCTTTAAAATAAACAAACAAACAAAAAAATGAACTCACAGATACAGAGAACAGATTGGTGATTGCCAGAACAGGTAAAAGAGTAGGCAAAATGGGTGAAAGGGGCCAAAAAGTAGAAACTTCCAGTTATAAAAGAAATAAGTCATGAAATATGATGTACAGCATGGTGGACTACAGTTAATAACACTATGTTGCATATTTGAAAGTTATTGAGAGAGTAAATCTTAAACGTTCTCATCACAAGAAAATTTTTCTAACTATGTATGGTGACAGATGTTAACTAGACTTACTGAGGTATTCATTTCACAATACATACAGATATCCAATCATCATGTTGTATATGTAAAACTAATGTTATATGTCAATTATACCTCAATTTAAAAAAACACTGCTGTAGGGGAAAGTCTAACTTGAAAACTCAATCTAAAATATAAAAACTCAATAATTTCCTAGAAAAAAAATGAAACTAGAAAAGGAACATTCTCTATACTAAAGAGAAGGTATCCTAGACATATCTTTTCCTCTAAGAATGAAAGAAAGGAAATTGATATTATTAGGGAGAATATTCAGAGCCAAGTCTACTACTTAAAAGATAAATACTGAGGAATTTATAAGTCTTGTAAAGGCATGCATATCTTGTTCTACTTCTCTAAGATTTGTTTAAGATGAGTAGCTAAAATAATTATCACTTATCCCTCAGTCCATTGTTCAGTTCTAAAAAGTTTTACTCCAAGAGCGGACAATGTGACACCAGAGGCCCAGCTCACAAAAAGGGCAGTCATAATTTTGGTAACCTTATCTGTTCTGGTGCCAAATTCTCCTGAAAAACTGCCTCAGGATGTAAGTGAAGGGTTTCCAATCCTCAAAGCAATGAAATCTCCAGCTTTACCTGTGACTGAATTACATACACTGAAGGCACAAAACATAGTACAAAGAGAATGGAGTGAGAAATTAGCCTTGCAACTCAAGGAAAACATACTAAAGCAGAGCCCAAAAAGGCTCTCTAAGGTGGATTATACAATCATGACCACAGAGCAGTTCACAGAAAGTGCACAGGAAGGAACTGCTTATCTACAATCTTCACCCCCTTAGTGGTATATATAATTATTTGTCAAGTGCATAGTATTTTATATGTCCATACTATTTTATAACCACAATTCTGGAAATATTCCATTACAATAATTGAGTGCGATAGATTAAAATTCATTTTCCTTCTTATATGGCATTCAGATTCAGGATGGCTGAGTAGAGAAAGAGACTCTGCCTCAAAATCTTGTCCAAAAGGTGGTAGAACTGCTGAATTTTAGGGTTTGAAAAAATCTACAGTAACCAAAGATTTCAGATGATGAAGAAACTAAAGCTCAGAAGAGTTATAAGCAATTTGCTAGAGGTCACCAAATGAATTAGTGGAAAGTCAGGAGGAGAACCCTGACCTCCTGACTCCCAACTTAGCATTTCCACACTACCATATTCCTTTTCTGTAAACAAATGATGAAATAGGTGTGGAGGATTCTGGTCTATGTGATTCAGCACACTATGTTGTCTTTTAAAATGCCAAATCTCTCCTCACGTTGGTTTACCCCTCCTCTAGAGCAGCTATCATTTCTGCCCATCTGAAAGGAAGAGCAGATCAGTAAAATGGGCCAGGCGATGCACTGAAATTAAAGTGAAAATAGCAGCATTGTGAGGATAGCAAATGAGCCAACAGGGATGAGCAACTCAGTTTAAGCCTCAATGCTACTGAGCAAGGGGGCTCCATGATATAACTTGTTCTAGACATCTGAGATCAGTGATTACTACTTTAACTTTTAAGTTTTATTAAAACATTATGTAAGCTTTAGGAAAAAAATATATATAGGTTAGATTTATAACAAAAAACAATAGTCAGTGGGATATTGTGACCAGAATAACATTTCAAAATCATCAATCAGACAGAGGAAGAGAGAACAGAAATGGATCGGGGCAGAGCATGAGAGGAAACAGACTGTAACTGGAGGCTACTGGAAAAGTCTAAGAGAGAGATGAGGGTGGCTTAGCCAAGGGCAGTAGTGGAGCAGACAGTCAGAAACAGTCAGATTTCGTTATTTCTGGGATGCAAGGATGGTTCAACATACACAAATCAACTAATATGATACACTGCATTTAAAAAATGAAGGATAAAAATCACACAATCATCTCAATAGATGCAGGAAAAGTGTTTGATAAAATCCAACACTCTTTCATGATTAAAAAAATACTCAACAAACTAAGAATAAATGGAAATTACCTCAACACAACAACAGCCATACACAAAAAGCCAACTGCTAACATCATACCCAATGGTGAAAAACTGAAACTTTTCCACTCAGATTAGGAACAAGGCAAGGATGCCCACTCTCACCATTCTATTTAACAGAGTGCTAGAAGTCCTGGCCAGAGCAATTAGGCAAGGAAAAAAACAGAAAGCATCCAAATCAGAAAGGAAGAAGTAAAACTGTCCCTGTTTATAGATGACATGATTTTATATATAAAAAACCCTAAAGACTCTATACACACACACATACACACACACACACAAATATTGTTAGAATTAATAAACAAATTCAGTAAAGTTGCAGGATACACAATCAATGTACACTAATGAACTACCTAAAAAGGAAATTAAGAAAAAAAATCACATTTACAATAACATCAGAAAGAATAAAACACTAAGGAATAAATTTAACTAAGGAAGTGAAAGACCTGTACACTAAAAATCATAAAACATTGAGAAAAGAAATTAAAGACATAAACAAATGTAAAGATATCTCATGTTCATGGATTGGAAGACTTAATATTGTTAAGATGTCCATACTACCCAAAGTGATCACAGATTCAATGCAATCCCTATCAAAATCCCAGTGAAGGGCAGTGGGTATATCTCGTGGTAGAGTACATGCTTAGCATGCACGAGGTCCAGGTTTCAATCCCCAGTATCTCCATTAAAAACATTTTTTTTAATCTCAATGGCATTTTCATAGAAAGAGGAAAAAACCAATTCTAAAATTCATATGGAAACACAAAAGACCCCAAATAGCCAAAACAGTCTTGAAAAAGAAGACTAAAGCTGGAGGCATCAAACTTCTTGATTTCAAAATATATTACAAAGCTACAGTGATTAAAACAGTATATGGTACTGGCAAAAAAGGCAGACATATATAGAGCAATGGAACAGAAAGCTCAAAAATAAATCCACTGGTCATAAAACATACGGTCAACTGACTCTCAACAAAGGTGCCAAGAGTATTTAATGAGGAAAAGACTGTTTCTTCAACAAATGGTGTTGGGAAAACAATATCCACATGCAAAAAAGATGAAGTTGGTCCCTGATCTTGCACCACACACAAAAATCAACTGAAACGGATTAAAGCCTTAAATGGAAGACCTGAAACTGTAAAACTCTAAGAAGAAAACAGGGAAAAAGCGTCATTACTAGTTTTCACAATTATTTTGTGGATATGATACCAGAAGCAAAAGCAACAAAAGGAAAAATAAATAAGTGGAGCTACAGTCGGCCCTTTGTATCTGCAGGTTCCACATCCTTCAGATTCAACCAACTGTGGATGGAAAATATTTGAGGGAAAAAAAAAAAAACAAGAAAGTCCCAAAAAGCAAAACTTGAATTTGTCATGTAGCGTTTACATTGCATTAGGTATTACAAGCAATCTAGAGATGATTTAAAGTATACAGGAGAATACGTATAGGTTATATGCAAATACTATACACCATTTTATATATGGGACTTGAGCACTGTGGATTTTGGTATTTGTGAGTGTACTGGAAAAAAATTCCCTACAGATACTGAGGGATGACTGTATACCAGACTAAAAAGCTTCTGCACATCAACAGAGGAAAAAGGCAACCTACAGAATGAGAGAAAAATATCTGCAAACCACATAATAAATAAAGGGTTAATTTCCTAAATATATAAGGAACTTCTACAATTTAATAGCAAAAAAGCCAATAACCCAACTTAAAAATGGGCAAAAAATCTGAACAGACATTTCACCAAAAAAGACATACAAGTGGCCAACAGTATATGAAAAAATGTTCAATGTCACCAATCAAAACTACAATGAGTTACCACTTCATACTCTTAGGATGGCTACTATTAAAAAAAAAAAAAAGACAAGTACTGGCAAGGGTATGAGGAAATTGGAACTCTTGTACACTGTTAGTGGAAATGCAAAATGAAAACAGCATGGAGATTCCTCAAAAACAAAATAAAAATAGAACTACCATATGATACAGCAATCCCACTTTTGGGTATTTTTCCAAAATAACTGAAATCAGGATTTCAAAGAGATACTAGCACTACCATGTTCAATGCAGCACTATGCACAATAGCTAAGCTGTAGAAACAATCTAATGGATTAATGGATTTTTAAAAAGGTGATATATACATACAATGGACTATTACTCAGTCTTCAAAAAGAAGGAAATCCTGAAATAGCAGCAACACAGACAAACCTTGATGACATTCTGCTAACTGAAATGTTACCAGGGACTAGGGAGAAGGTTAAAGAGGAAGTTGCTAATCAGTGGGTAAAATTTCAGTTTTGAAGATGATTAAGTTCTAAAGATCTGCCAAACAACACCATGCATATAGATAATGTTACTGTAATGTATACTTTAAAAATCTGTTAAGAGGGCAGAGCTCATCTTAAGTGTCCTTACCATAATAATTTTTTTTAATTTTAAAGAAAAGAAATAGTCATAATTGAGATATATTTTAAAGCTTGGGTTAGAATCTCATGAACGTATATCCTAAAGCAGTATTTTTCATATTGCAATTTGTAATATGCTGGTAACAAAAATCAGTTTAACAGATTGAGGTCAGCATTATGCAATTAAATAAAATAGAAACCATCAGATTGTGTACCACATGTAGTAAGGGTATTATTTCATGAAACTTTTGTCTCAGTTCTCTAAATACTTATGTGTATAATTGGATTCTAATATAAAATGTTCCCAATTATGAGTCACAGTCAAAAAAATTTGAGAAACATTCCCTAGGAAGTTGAAAATACTTTTCTTCCCTAAAATCTTTGTCAAAGTCCTACATTAGGCTCAAGTAAAACAAGCTACAGCAAGTTTAATTATATACCTAATATAATCTTATTGATCTGTCAAAACAATACAACACTTGGTCTTTAAAAAAAAAAAAGAAAGAAAGAAAGAACAGCATAAGCAATGTTCAAACATCACTGGAATGCCAGGCACAAATTATGTTTATTTCTACCAGCCATGGAGATACACAGATTACTAAAGGAATAGAATGCCAATTTTCTTTAACCACTAAACCATTCTAACTATTCAACTACTCCTAATTTTAGGGATTAAAACACCACTAATGCACATTCATAACAGCAATGCTTTCAGAATTTTCAGGAAAATATCTTACTCTCCAAATAAGAAAATATGGCCTAATTCTCCTTGAAGAATTCAGAGATTATATACTACAGCTCTGAAAGATTCTTTCAGAAAACTTCTTACCTTAAGCAATAACCTTTTTTAATAGCTGGCATGAAAAAAAACATTATTTACCATTTCACCAAGTCTTCAGGTTCAATTAGCTCAGTCTCTCAACAGCAACGTTATTGACATTTGGGGTAAGTAACTGTTTTGGACATTATGCTTGATCCCTGACCACCAAATGCTAGTGATGCATCTCCTCCCCACCCCCACAATCACTGTGACAACCAAAAATGCCCCTGTACTTGTCCAAATACCCTCTGGAGATATGGTACCTCTCCTATTGAGAACCACTGAAAAATTTCGCTGAGTCTCAGTTCAACTGATTGCCACATAACGAATTATGGCCTCTAATTCATGGCAGAGATGTCAGGCAGCTATCAGTGCCTTCAATTTGACCACTTCCAAGGAAGCATTAAGATCATACGACCTGAAGTAAAAAGAATATTTACCACCTTTTTCCTAGCACTAGGCAGTTAGTTTTTTTCAAAATGGGATACAGCAAATGAAGACGTCTACATTTAAGAAAACAAAAAAAGTTAACATATAGATTCTACAAGTGTTCTAAGTTAAAAGTAAATCTATACTCCCTCTCAAGTTTCATGAAGAAAGGATGGGACAGAGAGAATTACAGAAAAAATGTCTGAGATTATTTCCTTGTATAAAATCTACAGGCACAATTTACACATTTAGGTATACGTGTGTAGTGCAGACTTAAAAGAAAAGTCACTAAGTACTATATGACAAGTCTTAACAGGTTGAGAAGAATATATAACACTTACTGAACACTTGTGACCAGAAACTGCCAAATGCTTATACACTACTTATAAGGGTATTATTATTCTCCCATTATTCAGAGGAGACTCTGAGGTACAGAGAGGGTAAATAACTTGTTAAAGGTCATCTAGTGATTAAGTGTCTGAGTCAGGGTTCACACCAAGATCAACTCTTGAGTCCTCACCAAGAATTGTTAAGTTTTAAGGAATAGTAAGAGCACTAGAGGAAGGGATTATAAAAGCAGAAAAGAATTTATCAGAAAACTATGAAAAATGTTAATACAATAAAGTATTAATTATGAAAAGGTTATCAGCAAAAATCCCTCTGATCCAAGAAAAATTAGATTTTCATCCCAAGGCTCTTAAGCAATCATATTCAAACTCAGCCCTTAAAAGTTCACATTATAAAGAAGGTCAAATTAAATGAACTCTGAACTCTTATTTTGTACATGCTGCCTTGCACATAATACGCAATCTTTAAACGCTGTTCATCTGTTTAGTTTGTTGCTTAAGAGGCATTTCTACTGTGACAACCACATACTCTTAGTACTTTTTTTTTCTGTACAAGAGACATCAGAAGGAAATAATTATTATCACCCTAATCAATTACATATTACAAAGGGAAAAGGGCAACTTTACAACAGATAAATCTGGCACACAAGAACTTAACCACACGTGAGATTTACCATCACCATTAGTGAAACAAACTAACATCACGAGCCTCCCGGTATTAAACACTAAGAAAGACAAAACATCTTCCCACAATATTTATCCTGAAGTTATTCAAGAGGAAACAGGAATAAATTCAAATTGAGGGATATTCTGCAAAATAACTGATCTCCCAAAATGTCAATGTCATGAAAAACACCTCTCCCTTCCTAAAAGAGAGCTAAGGAACTATTTTACGGTAAAAGACACGACACCTAAATGCAATGTATTTATTGACTGAATTCTAGATTTCAAAGTTTTTAGAATAAGCTATAAAGGACATTATTAGAACAACCAGGGAAATATACAACACGGACTATATGTTAGATAATGGTAACAGGTCAATACTGTAATTCCTGAGTGTGGTAACTGTACTGTGGTTATATGAGAAATGTTCTTATTCCTTAGAAATGAATGCTGAAGTACTTAGAAGTAAAGTGTCGTGGTGTTTGGAAGTCACCCTCAAATGTTTCCAAATGTTCACAATTGGTGAATCTGTCCTATTCTTGGTGATCACTGTACTATTCTTATCAAAATAAAAGGGTAGGGTAGAAAATAATTCAAGACACAAAGCTCAGGAATCTTAATTTAAATATTATCTAAGGGATTAAGACAGACTAACAGAATGATTCTCTTTGGTAGAAAAAAGAAAAAAGAGAGAGAGAATCAAGAAGCAGCAGTCAGGGAGTAAGACAGGAATTCGATCCACTATGACTTAAATCCGTATCTTCCTTTCTTTACAACCCCAAGCACAAACATACTACAGGGAGGAACCTCAACAACCAATTCTAAAGGAAAAGTCCAGAGTGCATAAACAGTGAGTGCTCACTCACCCACCAATATTTATTAAATACAGTGTTTGTCAGATTCCATGGCCACAATATAGTAATAAATATAAGAGCACAGATTCTGGAACCAAAGTGCACAGGTTCAAATCCCAGCTCTACCAAATTCCAGCTCCACTGTTTGCTTTTAGCAAATTACTCAATCTCTTAGTGCTCTGATATCCTCATTTTTAAATGGAAGATAAAAACTTATCTTAAAGTACTTACTTCAAAGGCCTGCTGTGAAGATTAAATGATGTAATATATACATAAAATGCTAGAATACTGCCTGGCATATATTAAACAACCCAATAGATACTAGCTACTTTTTTGTTATTATTAGGCAGTAAAAATTCAAAGTCAAAGAAGATCTGGTTCCTTCTCTCAGAGTTCTGCAGTCTATCTGGGGAACAAAGGAGTCAACGTCCAGAGAACAGCGTGATGAGCATCATGTAAAAGTATTCAATTATAGCAAAGGTACTATAAGAGCAGAGAGAACGAGTATTTAAATCAAAGGATAATAAAAAGTTTACCACAAACGGGACCAGAGCTAATTTCTGAAGAATAGGCAGTTAATTCCCATGGGAAAGAGAGTGGTTAACCATTTGAGACAATGGGAGAAACATAAAAACCTTAATGGAAAAAAGCGTGACATCAGCTGAGGTTAGGCTAACAAGAAAGAAAAGTATGACAGGAAAAAAGGAAGGCAAGATCTGGATCATAAATGGCCTATGTGTTAAGCCGAGTGTGAACTTTACCCTGAAAGCTATGAGGAGTTATTGAAGACACAGAGGTAGAGGTATGATGTGCTTAAATCTTCATCAGAAAGATCACTCGGATAGTGAAGTGCAGGAAAAACTAAAGAGGTGGCAAGTCTAAAGGCAGGGAGATCAGTTAGAATTCTACTGCTGTAATCAAGAGGGGTAAAAAATATAGGTTTCAACATGTAAGCATATGGCCAAGAACTATTAAAACATGTCCACACAAAAACTTGTACACAAATGGCCATAGTAGCATCACTCTTAATAGCCAAAGAAAAGAAACAACCCAAATATCCACCAAGTGATACATGAATTTTTTTAATGTGGTATATTATTCATCCATAAAAAGGAATGAAGTAGTGATACATGCTCAACATAGATGACTCTTGCAAATATCAGACTAAGTGAAAAAAGCCAATAACAAAACAGCACATATTTTATGACTGCATTTATATGAACCGTCCAGAACACAAAGCAAGTTAGCAGTTATATTATGGCTGAGGGAGAAAGGAGAGGCTGAAAGGAGAGGGGGAAATAGGAAGTGACTGCCAATATCTTTCTTTGAGTGGTGATGAAAATGTTCTAAAATTGTGGTGAAATTGTACAACTCTGTGAATATACTAAAACTATAAAATTATACACTTTATAATTGGTAAATTGTATGGTATTTGAATTAAATCTCAATAAAGCTGTTTTTTTTTAAAAAATAAGCCTAAACTGAGGTGGTAACAAGAGGAGTCTGAGTTGTTTCCCAGGTCTCTAACATGAGTAACATGAATAAAGAAGTGATTTATGCTGCACTCACCAGGTACAGGAGATAAGCAGAGAAGTGCAGAAGGAGGCGGGGTGGGGAGAGGTCAAGTTTAGACATGTTAAGGTTAAGGTACCTATGAAACACCCAAGTGGAGATGTCCAGAAGGTAGCTGGATCAATAGGTCTAGGGCTTACTAGAGGTCTGGGGTGAAGGAACTACTTAGAAGTCAATAGCAAATAAGCAGTGATTGAAATGAGAGGTTTTGATGCAGAGATGCTCAAGGAGTGTATAGTGATGAGAGCTAAAGGATACAGCCAAGAATAGAGAGCCCTGGGGGATATCAACAATGGAGAGCTAAGCAGGGAACAGAGATGCCTATGAAAGATGCTGAGAAGCAACAGCCAAAGAGGAAGGACAAAAGAATACAATCTTCTGAGGACGGACAGCTTCAAGAAAAATAAAATCCTTAACAGTGTCAAATGCCTCATGGGGGCCTACCCCAGAACAATGCTTGCCATATAGAAGGTGCTCAACAATTATTTGATGAACCAATTAGTATAAAGAAAGAAGTATTCACTGATTTGGCAATGTAGAAAAAACAGTGACGAGTGACTTCAGTGAGACCACACGGTACCTAAATGCAAATTCAAAAAAGGTCCCTTCTTTGGGTGGGCACACAGGTTGACAAGCAGGGCTCAGGTGGGGTTTCACCCCCTACACACCTCCTCAGGCTGGCACCCATGTGCTCTGAACAACTGTGGAGGGTTAAAAAGTGAATAGACATGTGGAAGAGACAACAGCCATAGATTACTCCTTCATAACCTGTTGAGAAGGGACATACAGGAGCCTCTGGTACAAGGAAATTTCTCCAATCTTAGAGCCCACCAATAAACTACCCTATACACTCTCAATGCCTAAACGGATTATCGCAAATTTGAGAAGTTTCATTCAGCCTTTAGAGAACATGTTTTACTTATAACCTATTCAGTCATTTTAACTAAAATGTTACAGCTTCCACTAACAAAAAAGAAATAAAGATATAACCTAGATGTATACATGAACAATAAAACAAAAACAAACTAAATTCTACTGGAAACAAAGGACAAAGCCAACAGCTACAGAACTCCTGCAGGCAAAAATAAAGTCATTCAAAAAGCAAATGTGGTAGTTTTAAAATATACCCACAAATTCTTTAATATTCTTCCATGCAAAAGGTGGAAACTAATTCCCCTCCCCTTGAGTGCGTGGGCTGTACTTGGTGATTTTCTTCTAATGAATAGAATGTAATAGAAGTGACAATACATGACTTCTCAGCGGATCGCAAAAGGTACTGCAGCTTCCTCCTTACTCTCTCAGCTTAGTTGTTCTAGAGGGATAGCAGTTGCCTTGTTGTAACAACACTTAAGCAGTCCTCTGGAGAAGTCCATACGGTAAGGATCTGAGACCTCCTGCTAACAGCCATGTGAGTGAGCCACCTTGGAAGTGGATCCTCCAGGCCCCATCAAGCCTTCAGATGACCACAGTCGAAGCAGACATGGTGACTGCAACCTCAAGAGCCAGAATCTCTCAGTTAAAATACTCCAAGATTCTTGAGCCACAGAAGTTCTGTGCGATAATGTTTATTGTTGTTTCAAGCTGCTGAATTTTAAGATAATCTGCTATGTTAAAATATAGTCATCCCTCAGGATCCAAGAGAAGTTGGTTCCAGGACCTGCTACAGATACCAAAATCTGAGGATTTTCAATCCTATAGTCAGCCCTTCTTATCTGTGGTCCCACATCCAAAGATTTGACTGTGGGTCATATAGTATGTATTTATTGAAAAATATCTATGTATCAGTAGATCCGTGCAGTTCAAACCCATATTATTCAAGACTCAACTGTAGATACTCAACACACCAATAAACTTTTTAAAAGCTCAAGTGTACTAGGATATTTATTTATCTTATCTACTAAGCATGTGAACACTTAAGTACCAAGCAGAATTCTGCAAACTGGCATATATCTCATCTGCATATGGAAAGAGAAACAACCAGATACATGATTTCCTTTAAAAATAACTAACAAATGAAGGAAACAGGAAAACAAGAATAATGCAAGGTTTTTATTGAGAGGACTGAGGCATTTTTTCCCCAAGGGGGAAAAATAACTCGAATAAAAGTTAAAGTCCTTCTTTTCAAGAAAGGTTACTTTTTAAAAAGTGGTGAGAATGGAATAAAAATGACCAAAGGGTGATAAAGTTCAATGTGCAAAAAGAAACTAACACAGAAATAAGAGGGAGAAAGATGGCATGCAACAGGGAGAATACTGGGAAACTTTATATGAAGATTAAATTTGATGCAGAACTTAACAAAATTTGTGGGTGACTTTAAAGGAAGTTAAAAAGTAGTGTTTGTAAGAGATCTTTCTGGTGTGCTGGAAATGTAACACTGCCATGTTACTCCACAAATCTGCTAAAAATCATTAACTATACTTCAAACAGGCAAATTTTGCAGCATATAAATTTTACCTCAATAAAGCTGTTTTTTTAAGTGGTATTTGTTAGCTAAAGCAAGTAAGGAAAATTATATTACTAGTGTTTCTCTGGCTAAAGCCACGAAGAAAAATATAGTAATTCATTCAACAGACAGGAACATTTTCATAGATTAAGAAATAATGTTTTCATTTCAGCCCAATAAAGGGCAGTATTGTGCCTCTGGGTAACTCTCTACAGACCTTGTTAGGACCAAAAAATCTTACTATCTTACGAGAAAGGCAATAGATTTGGAAATCTTAAATGTGGAATAAGGAGAAGGAACACTTCACTTTATTTCCTACCCTCTAGGAGAAAGTAACAATTTATTCTGATCTCACATTATTGTGTATGCTTGAGACACAGAAATGGTACCTATAAGAAGAAGTTAAGAAAATTTAAAAGGAGAAAATCAAATTTATAATTGTTTTAAAAGAATGTATGGTAATCTCTTTCTTGTAAGGAGATGACAACAGCCCATTCCCTCAACCAGTCAAAACATACACATGGGGAATTTCTGGTATTTTTGGAGATTAATTTGCATTGGTTCAAGGACTTTTGTAGAAGTTTCCCAAAACAGCAGTATTGTATTTTATGTACCCCATTTGCAACTACAGAGATCAAGCAAAACTGCACCTATAAACAACCACAATTCTCATCTGCTTTGAGCTATGAAAATGTTAACCTACTCTGACCCCCCCTGCACCAACTTCAGGAAATCCTGGGTCAAGAGTCTCAACTTTCCAAATCAGCACAGGTGTCTCTAATTTCAGACCTGCTAGTCTCCTCTCTGACTTTGGCTAAATCAGTAGCAAGCCCAGAAAATAAAACCAAAAAAAACTCTACTAATTCATGTAGGTATTTTCCTTCTTCCCACATGAAAGAATGTTCTATTAGAATCATATATTGACAGATGTTATTTCATTTGTGCCTGTCTCCTAAGTGGCTATGATAAAGGTCAAAATAGTTCAAGATAGTGATATTCATAATATTATCCACCTAGACTTGAAAAATTATAATATATAAACAAGCAATTCTCCAAGGAAGAAATACAAATGATCAATAGGCACATGAAAAAATGCTCAATATCACTAATTATCAGAGAAATGCAATCGAAACTATAATGAGGTATCACCTCACACCAGTCAGAATGGCCATCATTCAAAAGTCCACAAATGACAAATGCTGGAGAGGCTGTGGAGAAAAGGGAACCCTCCTACACTGCTGGTGGGACTGCAGTTTGGTGCAGCCACTGTGGAAAACAGTATGGAGATTCCTCAAAAGACTAGGAATAGACTTACCATAGGACCCAGGAATCCCGCTCCTGGGCATATATCCAAAAGGAACCCTACTTCAAAAAGACACCTGCACCCCAATGTTCACAGCAGCACTATTTACAGTAGCCAAGACATGGAAACAGCTTAAATGTCCATCGACAGATGACTGGATAAAGAAGATGTGATATATTTATACAATGAAATACCATTCAGCCATGAAAAACAACAACATAACGCCATTTGCAGCAACATGGATGTCCCTGGAGAATGTCATTCTAAGTGAAGTAAGCCAGAAAGGGAAAGAAAAATACCATATGAGATCGCTCATAAGTGGAAACTAAAAAAAAAAAAAAAAAAAAAAAGAACATAAATACAAGACAGAAACAGATTCACAGACATAGAATACAAACTTGTGGTTCCCAAGGGGGCGGGAGGTGGGAAGGGACAGACCGGGATTTCAAAATTTGTAGATACTGACAGGCATGTGCAGAATAGATAAACAAGATTATACTGTATAGCACAAGATCTTGTGGTAGCTCACAGTGAAAAAAAATGTCACAATGAATATATGCATGTTATTGTATAACTGAAAAAGTGTGCTCTACACTGGAATTTGAAACAACATTGTAAAATGACTATAACTCAATAAAAAAGTTAAAAAAATTATAATATAAATGAACTTTACATATTTCAATAAATGAACAAACTGTGAAAGTTTACTATACCATGCCTAACCTTTAGTAGACACTCAATAAATGTTAGTTCCTTTCTTTCCTTACAGTATTTACATAAAATAGTTCCTTTCATCATTACCACAATATAAAGCAGAATGATAGAAAAGGATGATTTCCTGACTAACCACCCAGATCAGACTGAAAACTCAGGCCACCAGATGATGATGAAGAGACTGATTTGCAGAAGCTGAACTTTAATCTACTCTCTCCACCTCCCTTCCTAGGCAGCAGTGTCAATTCCAAGGACCATGTTCCTTCTGCGGTAGGAAGGGGCTCAATCGTTTTTCCCTGGAGCAATGTATTAATGGTTCCTGCTCTTTGTGACTGAGAGAAGGCCAGTCTCAAGAACCTATTCTGTTCTCAGTGCAGGTGTAGCAAGAGTCCAAAGACTGTCACCAACCCATAGAATCCCATGCACAAGTTCGCAGGATTCCTGGCTGGAGGATTGTGGGGAGTGCTGCCATTCATTTTTTGGCTACCAACTTCACTCTCCAAGTGATCCAAACTTCCTGCACCAATGAACAATGGGGTCTCCACACACCTAAGATCATGGGAACCAAAAACGACATGAAGTAGCACTAACCTCTACTTTGACAGGAAATGTTCTGCCAGAAGTAGGTTGCAGAGCTGTGTGAAGCTGCCATCTCCAGCTCTTTTTTGTGGGCATCTGACATAAGACAGACATATGAGCCAAAGTCATATCTGGTGTACTTTTGTTCAGGCTCTGGAGCTTAAGACAGGAACACAATCACGCTGTGTCAAATCAAACTCTAGTGGTTACAGATGGACAGACTGTGTCATCAGTAACAAAATTTATAGTTGTCAGTGATGGCCTGGCTACTGTCAAGACAGGCCCTTTGATTGCATTTAGTCGACCAATCACATAAGCTACTGAATTTTAGTGATCAGAAGAATTAGCTAGCCTGTCACCTCTCACTACCCCAAGCTGGTTTACCTAATGGCTCCAACACAAGAACTTCTGTCCTCTAAGGATTGGATCACAGGGTGTGCGTGTGTGTGTGTGAGAGAGAGAGAATTCATGGTTCTGTTCTATGATTACCAAAATTTTAAATAGGTTGTGCTGTTTCTTGGCATTCAGTACCTTCTGACAAGTTATTACATGTGACCACAACATTAGATACCTGGTGACAGACCATAATAGGGCCATGATGAGTGTTTCCCTAAACAATAATCAATTCTGATTTATTCTAGTTCAGTAGAACTGAAAACACTAACAAACACCTTAGAAAAGGAGGCAGGAAAGAGTAAATAAACCAGGGACCTACCTTGTTTACAATTCCCACAGACAGATGAAATTCAATTCCATGCCAACCATACCCTTCGACCACTAAAACACAAACAGAAAAATAAAAGTTCATGCAATATAAGCAGTTCTTCCAGTTCCTAAAAGGTATTTGGTTTCAAAAGTAAGAAACTGTTTCTTATCTGCTTTCTGTCCTTTTCATGCTCACAACAGTAGCTGAGCTGTCACTGGCAAAAGCGCCCAGATATGTGGAGTTAAAGAACAGGTAACACTAACTGAACACTTACTATATATGCTAGGCACTATTCTAAGAGCTTAAATGTACTAACTCAGATAATCCTCACAACAACCCTATGAGCTACTCTCATCAACTCATTTTATATTCAAATGACAACAGACTTATACCTCTGAAAGTTGCTCTTACTGGTATTAAGAAATCCCTTTTAAATAAACCCAGGCAACCTCAACCATTGCAGCTGCACGGTCTCAGTGGATAATATCTATAAATGTTCCATATTTATCCAGTCATTATGTATTTCTTAAGGTCCCTGGTGGTCTGAGCACTATACCAGGTGCTAAACAGGATTCATTCTCTGCCCTTTAGGAGTTGAAAAGCTAGTTGAAGAGATCAGAGTAAACGCCAAGAAATGGTTCAAGAAATTGAATGCCCTATGATGAGGTACGATCTCTTTGTGCAATCATTCAGTAAAAAAAAAAAAAAAATCAATAACCTTTGGGAAAAGGAAAGGAAAGCTTCACAGAAGAGATGTCCTAAAGCTGGACCTTTAAAAATAGGTTACATTGGCAAAGAGAGGAGAAAGGTTCTTCAGGCAAGGAAATGAGAACAAAACTATGGTGGTAGGGACAGACAGACCGCACCTGAGGTCCTTCATAATCTGACCCCACCCAGTCCTTAGCCTTGGCCACTGATCTCCCTCCCCATCCCCAACAGCCACACCAAACTTCTTACTTCGAGGACACACAATCTTTGACAGCTCCATTGTTTCTCCTATTGCCTGGAATGTCTCCCCTCCTTTTCCCTGATGGGTAACTTTAATCCTAGAACACAGCAGGCACTCAATAAAACATAGCCACTATTGTCAATAATTTTTATTATTAAGATCCAATTGCAACATTTTTCTAAAGCTTTTTCCAATTCTCTAGAGTTAATCCACTCGCCTCTCTGCCACACTTGCATGGCATTTGTCCTTTTCTCTATTAGAATGGTAAAACATTCTACTATCCCCAGCTTTCCTTTTTTCTCTCTTGCTCATCTGAACAGGAAACATCTTTTATACAACTCTATAGCCGCCAAGACTTAGCACAGTGTCCGGCACATGATAGGTGCCCATTATACACTTGTTGACTACAGGTCCAACTGACTTGAACTTACAAAATGAATCACGAAGGGATTCCTCTAAAAAGTCAGCTCCTTTAGTACATTTGAACAATTCAGACTGTCAAAATCTAACGCACTTTTATATTTTCATGAGTATGTCTGCTACCTAACAACACCAACAATTCACACACAAAAATGTCAAAGTGGATTCACCAAACACTACCAACTGACTAGTTTCTGCCTGACAACAAAATGAGGTCCTCATCCATGCCAATGGAGACAGGAGAAATTAACTGAATTGATAATTTAGATATTGTGGCTGGTGACCTTTCCCACTGAAACGATGCCACAGCTTTGTATGCAGTATGTACGTTTAAACGGGTATTTATATTGGCTTTACTCATGGATTGTAGAGGTTACAAATTTAGAAGTCCAATCATAAATCCAAGGTTTATTTATAGAAACTTTCCATATGGTAAGAGTTTAAGAAGTAAAACAGCAGCCTTTTCCTCTGCCGAAAGCAGGAGGTAGCAGAGTGCCAAAGGGCCAAACCCTCTCTCGACTCTGCTCTTGGCACTGCTTAGAGCAGAGGAAGAAATGTGCAGGGCAAGCAGGAGCCTCACTGAAAATCAGTCACACTGGGCAACAGGCATTTTGAATGTCTGTGTTATTCAAGGCTTAGGTATTAATTTTATACATGCCCATGTTCATTTAAAGCACAATTTGTGGCTTGGAACTTAAAAAATGCTCTAATGTGCTAGTTTGTCCACATGTTAATCGAGTCAGCCAGGTTTGAACATGCCAAGCTTAAAATACTCTCTAGATCGTTATGCAAAGGTATGAGCTCAATCCTTTATTCTCGTGAAAAGGAACTTAGTCAGGGGAGGATGACTAAAGCAGCAGTAGTTCAATGAAAGCCATAAAAGAACAAGTCAACTCCTAAATAGTGATGAGTTACTTTTTTAAAATATCTGAATAGAAATAGGATACAAGCTAATGACACATTTCTTACAATTATTAACCTCAAAATGAGATTCTGGTTTTTTAGATCCAAGTTGTCAGAGAATGTATTTTTAAATTGATTTCTACATGAGATCATCTCATAAAAAGGTTGTTTTAGTCGTCCACTGATTAAACCTCTTCAGAATCCAAGTTTAACTTACTTTTTATTGAAATAAATTATGTTTTTATATGAACAGTATTATAAGCAAAGTCTTCTTAAATCTTTTATCAGCTTTAGAGAAATGCCAATGAATGACTAAATTTAAACCTCAGAAGCTCACACATCCAATTCCTTCAATTTCAGTAGGGGAACCAGAGCAGAAAGGGTTCAGTGACTTAATAACAAGGAAGATCAGGACCAGAATCTGATTAGAAATCCCATGTATTTTATTCCACTACCTGTTACTAAATACACTGTCTTATTAAGGCAGAAAATGTTTTAGAAACTACAACAGAAGAAAGTTTAAATTCCTATACCCATTCCCCTTGAAAAGAATTTAAAAATTAGATGTGTATGCCCTGGAGATTTGGAAATGCTGCCTGTTAAGAACTTGGGCAGTAGGAAATCATAGCAGTTATTTTCAATACTTTTGGCTCAATACCTATTTACATAGAATCTTTGCTGGAAGCTTAGCTTTAAAATTTTTTTCTTACATTCCAAAGGGGATGGGAATAATTTTTATAGTCTAAGATGACATTACCCTTATCTTCTAAAAAATAAACTCCCCACCAATAAATAAGCAGTTTCACAGAATTCAGGGTCTTCTTTCAAACAAATATTTCTTCTGAAAGAATGCTAACTTGGGAGGAAAGAGATGCAAAGAATAAAAGGAAAGTAACAAAAAAATGTAATGGAAAGGGAAAAAAGGAAAAGGAGGAAAGAGGAAAGAAAATCAACAAAAAGGTTTGACTCCGATATCAAAAAAGGAGAAAAATAATTCTGAATTAAATGAATGAACTATAGTTTATTAGCATCTACAGGGTATGGTTACAAACTCCTCAAACTGAACATCTAAAAATAAGCTTAATCTCATTTTGCCTGATTCCTCTATTTGCTCTTTCTTCCACTTCCCAAAGATAGAGCATTTAGTGGATTGGGCCTCCCGGAGCACGCAGGGGAATCAGAAATGCCAGTCCATGCAGACCCCTCAAAGTGCTGGAGCTATTAAGAATCTCTAAAGGTGAGTCAAGAAAGACCACTGTGTTCCCAGATGTGTCTATAACCTCCTTTAGAAGAGACTAGAAACCTGCACAGAGCAATATACCCTGTTGCCTTTCACATGCACCAAAAACCTTTCCTTTCAGATTATCACTTTAACTTTGAACAGAGATTTTAAATAATAGTTAACATAACATTTAATTAAGGTGACAAGGGGGGAAAAGAAGCAATACCATATGTACTATATACATTATACTTTCTTTGTATAGATATACTATATAATTATATACTACATACATACATACATACATACATACATATATACTACAGACGGAGGGAAATTAAGGAAGACCTATGTAGCCCTGCTGGTCAAGCTAGCTGCAGCATTCAACTGAACACGTGCTTGGTAAGGCACTAGAACATGCACAACACTTTACAAATAAAAAACTAAAATCTCAAATCCTCCACTCATAAGAAATTTCCAGCTCCATCAAAGCTCTCCGTTTCACCTTCCTCTGCCAGCACCCCATACCAAGCCATGGAAGCATCTCGCATTTCACTGTGTATTAAGACCAATGTCATAGTTTCAGACAGGCAGATATAGCTATCACTTTTTGAAAAGGCAAAGCAAAATCCACTTTGACAGTTTCTCAGGGATTTGAACATCCATTCTCTTATGTGATTCTCCTCACACTGCAGAGTGGTATTTGCAGAGGTGATGGGTGGAGAGTAAACCGCAGGAAAGCCTCTATCACAATTGGGCTCACAGAGGAATCCATTTGTTCTAATCTCAGACCTGATTCAAACACCTCTGCAGCTAGTCTTAAACAAACATTTACACTCCTGTTTTCTCAAAGTAAAATGAACAATTTTTCTATTATTTCTTGCTTTTTCCCATATAAGTTATTTTTTTAATAGGTAATACGTAACTATGGTTTAAAAAAAAAAAACCAAGCAGTACAATGAGTATAGAGTGAAAAGTAAGTCTGTTTCCCACCCAGTGCCCTAGTACTCCTTTCCAGAAAGGATTTCAAGTTTCGTGTAAGTTAACATTTTCTTAATGACTAAATCACTCTCCCATGCTTAGAAATGTGACTGCAGGACAAGGAGCTGAATGACTTAGCTGGTTACTGCACTACCAGAGAGAGCACATCTCCACCATTGCTGAAGTCTGAGCATCTGTGCGGGAGACCAGCCTTCGGGATAGCACGGTACATCTGTGTCCTCCCTGTACCTACCCCCACTCGCATGCAAGCAAAGCTAGCCACACCCAAAGGAGAAGGTTCTTTTGTGTGTGTGTATGTATACTAAAATACACATTATATAAAATTTATCATTTAACCATTTTTAACTGTACAATTCAGTGGCATTAAGTGTATTCACAATGCTGTAGAACTATCACCACTATCCACTTCCAAAACTTTTTCATTATCCCAAACAGAAACTCTGTACTTATTAGACAGTAACTGCTCACTTTCCCTCCCTCCAGCCCCTGGTAACACTATTCTACTTTCTGTCTTTATGAATTTATCTGTTCTACGTACTTCATATAAGTGAAACCATACAATATTTGTCCTTCTGTGCCTGGCTTCTTCCACTTAGCATAAGGTCTTCAAGGTTCACCCATGTTGTAGACTGTAACAGAATTTCCTTCTTTTCGAAGGCAGAATAACATTCTATTGTGTGTACATACCACATTTTGTTTATCCACTCATCAGTGGAGAGACCCTAGTTTGCTTCCACCTTTTTATTGCTGTGAATAACGCTACTGTGAACACTGGTGTACAAGTATCTGTTTAAGTCTCTTCCTTCAATTCTTTTGGGTATGTGCTTAGAAGCAGGATTGCTGTATCCTATGGCAATTCTGTTTAACTTTTTGAGGAACCACAAAATTGTTTTCCATAGGGGCTGCACCATTTTACACCAGTGATACACAGGGTTCCTGTTGCTCCCCCTCGCAGTTTTTTTGGTAATAGCCATCTTAATGGATATGGAGTGGTATTTCAACATGGTTTTCATTCGCAAATGAGAGGGGTTTTGTATGTATGGTTTCAAAGCATTTTGCATTGAAGGTGTTTCTGTGGCGCTGGTCCATCTCTGACATACAAGGAAGTGTCTTATGTTCTGACTCTTCACCATGGTTCTCAAGAGTCTACCACTCACTCAGTGCACCAGTCACTTCAAATCTTGCACACCCTGACTCCACTCTGCCTTCTCTCCATGTCTTAATATCCTTTCACCTATGCTTTCTGGCTTCCTTCTCAAAAAAAAAGTTGATCTATTTATAACCAGGCCATTGCTAGTTTAATCAACACACTCTTCAATTTCTGGAAGAACTAACTACTCACAGTACTTTTGGCACTTTAGGTCCTCTCAGGAATTGTCAACAAGGCTAAAACGTTCTCTCTTGACTATCTAGGGTACTTGCTTTTTGTTTTTCTTGGTTTTGGGTTCAGAACCTTTTTGGATGCTTGAAGATGACAGAAAGTTGATCTCTAAATAACCAAATTACCATATGTATTTTCATGTCTAAGTCCACCTGCACTTAAGCAGAGCTGGCAGATAAATAAAATACATTAAACTTCTCACTTCTCAAGAAGAACACAACAAAGATAACAAAACTTAAAATATTTTTATTAGAATCCCACAATAAATTGTTATTCAACTATCAACAGTGCCTGGAACATGGTAGGCCCTTGATAAATATTTATTGAATGAATGGTTTAAGGAGATGACACGGCGCAGAGAAGGTAGGCTTTGGAGCCAGATCTGGATTTGTATGTCAGCTCCTACCTTTCTTAGCCACATGATCTTGGGATAAGTTTCTTAGCTTCTTGAAAGAGAAGCTAAGAAAATAGATGGCGAATATCACCTATCTTTCAGAATGACCATGAAGAGATGTCACTGGTGGCATACTCAAATGTATGAACTGCTTTGTTGGTATTGGCTCTAGGTACTGCAAAAGCACAAATTTAAGCAAAAGAAACAATTCAATAGTTCACAACTCTTTTATGTATTTATTCAACACTTAGAGATGGCCCACTATGTGCCTGGCACTGCAGTTGCAAAAGATACATTGGTGATCAAGACAGGCAGATCCCGGGGGGAGGGGATAGCTCAGTGGTAGAATGCATGTCTACCGTGCATGAGGTTGTGGGTTCAATTCCCAGTACCTCCATTAAAAAAAGTAAGTAAAAACTAATTACCCCCCACCCCAACCCCGCAAAAAAAAAAAAAAAAAAGACAGCTCTCTGCCCTCATGGAGCTGATATTCTAATAGGGAGAGTAGATAATAAAATAATAAATCAAATACGTGAACTATAAGATCTTAAAATATAATTAATATTTTTAGGGGAAAAAAGGAAAGGTAGATCAGAATAAAGGGAATCAGAAGTGTTGGGGGCAGAGGAGTTATAATTTTTAAGTAAGATGATTAAATGACTGAGAAAATGACACTAAAGCTAAGATTTGACAGCCAGGAGAGATTTAGCCATTCAGGTATCTAGAGGAAGAACATTTCAGAGAGAGGAAACAGCCAATTCAAAGGCCCTAAGACTGAAGCAGGACTGCCATATTCAAGGAACAGTAAGAAAGCTAGTGTGGCTGCAGCAGAGTGAGCAAGAGGGATACAGTAAGTGAGGTCAGAGAAGTTAACAGAAGACCAGAAAATACAAGGCCTTACAGGCTTGTACTCAGAGTGGAATGGGGAACCACTGCAGGGGAGCCACTGCTTTTGAACAGAGGAGTGACATGATCTAACAGGTATAAAAAGAATGCTGTGCTGAGAATTAAAGGAAAAGGTAGAAGTTGGGAGATTGGTATGGAGGTACTAAATTAATCCAGGCAAGAGAGGACACCGGCTTGGACCACAACAGAAGCAGCAGAGGTGGGGAGAGGTGGTTGATTCTGGATATATTTTAAGGTAGGCCCGGTAAGTTTTCCTGGAAGACTGGATGAGGGGTATGAGAGAAAAATGAGAGTCCAAAGTTCTGATCAGAGCAACTAAAAGAGTAGAGTTGCCATCAAATAAGACAGGAAAAGCTACAGGTGGGGAAAAAGTTTAAAGAAGGAAACAAATAGATCTCTTTTAGTTTTGTATATATTGGTTGAGATAGTTGACTTTCTAACATTTCCAACAGGTAAATAGGGTCAGATTGATGAAATAATGGTTTTTAAAAACATTTCCATTTTACTTTCTTGTAATATATGATAAACTGTAGGTTAGTCTGGCCTAGACTCTGCAGTTTTATAACAAATTAATTTTAGCAGTTACAATATACAGGAAAAAAGGAATACTCATAATATACTTTGATGATGCTTCATTCCCAGTAACTGACTGCATCCTTTAAATCCTGAAAATCAAGAATGAAATCCATTCTACCTCACAGTCATAGGTAGGGGGTCAAATCTCAGTAAATGAGGAATAAATAATAAAAGACAATGTGCTCCTTGCATCTGTTACCAACACTAAATTCTTCATGCTAACAGCAGCTGGAGGATTCCCGTGATCCTAACATAATCATCATCTTCAGGCTTACATACTCTTCTTGTTCTAAACACAATTTGTTTCTCCTTCTGTTCCCCAGAAAGTCCCAAAAGAAGAGAATGGTCCAGAGCCTGGGAACAAATGCACCTAGAGAGGAGAACAATACAGAGAGGAGCCTACACACAACCAGCACTGTTTCCACATTCAGGGTCAAGGCCATTGGAGAAATCGCAAAATCACACCATCTCAGGGTTGGAAAGGGATCATCATGTGTCAACAAATATTTTCCAAGTGACCATGTGCTAGATGCTAAGGATACACAGATGATTATGACAAAATCCCTATTCAAGGCATTGTGTGCTAAGTACTTTACTAAAGAAATTAACTAAGGGTCATGGGAATACAAAGGCAGGAATAAAAGAGTAGATTTTCAAAATAAATTGCCAAGAATTAACACGGGGATCACCACATCCACCATCTCCTACCAATCTTACATACAGAAGACTCAGGTGGTGATTCAGACCAAAGAGAAACCAACACTGCAGTCCTCTTAGAATCAGGGTCCTATTACCTTACGTGGTTGGTTAAAGAAACATCTCCCTTTCATTTCTCCCCTCCCCCCACACACACAAACTAAAATCAAGAGAAAACACTGTTCTAGTCCAACCATTCACTCAGTGCCAATCTCTGAATTTTTACAAGATAGTACTTAAGCCTTTAAAATATTTGCTGAAAGAAAACAGTGCCTCCTCTTCCTGTCCTAAAGGAAATTTTATTTCACGTAGGCTATCTACAGATGTCTAGGTTACAACTTTAACTTCTAGAATAAAGCTAACCATAACCACTTCCAAGCCATGTGACTTCCTCTGGCCCAAGTTCTAACCCCTCCACCTCCCCAGGCTTAGGAGTCTTTCTAGCTCTGACACTCTTTTCACTTTACTGCTAATTTTGACTCTCAGGAATCCAGCCACAATGTATCATGGGAATCCATTAATCCACAGACCATATTTCATCTTCATTTCCCAGACAAAATCTCAAAGGCCTGTAAAGCACAGTGTCAAAAGTATCATCTGTCTCTATACATCTCTAAAGGAAAAAAACTTATCTCTGACTTACGCGTTTTTACTTATTGGTAATCACTCTCTATCCAACAGAAACGTACTTCACCATAACATATTCCAGCAAACTGCTGCTATCTCAGCAATTACAATGGAGTATATGTGCTCAATAGTGAGTCAGGCTTGGGAGTGGTTTAGCACATGGAAATTCACCAGCTGGGATCTACAATTAGATTCAAGGAGGCAAGTGGAATTTTTCTATCAGGTTTTTCCAAGAGTTAACTAGTTCTTAAATTGATTATACCTCTCTGAAGTATTTACAGATGAAATTATATAATGTCTGGGACTTGTTTTTTAAATATTAAGGTGGAAGAGGGGAGTAAGGTTAAATAAGATTGGCCATGTGTTAATAATTGTTGAATCTGGATGATAGGTTCATGGTGGTGGTTCATTTTATTATTCTCTTTACTTACCCAGGTGTTTGAAAAAGTCTATAATAAAGATTTAATTTCTAAAAAAAATTTCAACTTACATTATGATCTGGTTAACTTGGAAAACAAAATGATTCTCGGAACCAATGAGCTCCATAATCTACTAGAATAAAAATTGTTCATTACTTATGTATATCTTGATTCTAACACTCATTTCTCACTGAACAAATATTTATTGAGCACAACTAGAGCAGATGCCTGGCACCAACCTGAGTACTGAGGATACAATGATAAACTAAATTCTCTCTCCCTCAAGGAACCCAGTAAGGAATCTGCTTTATGAAAGAGGCAAGCAGTGGTGTCACAGACCAAACAAGAGGGAGATCTAATCCAACTCTGGCCAATCAGGGAAAGATTTCCAGGTACCACCTAAGTTAATTCTGAAAGACTGAACCCAGAGAAGCAAATCATTTTTTCCCCATGTCGACCTTTATCATCTTACAGACTGTCAGATCAGCAAGAAAATGCCTGTTCCTTTATGAAACAAAGTATCTATTTCTCTATAAAGCAGAACTGAAACTGTCATTTATTCAACAAATATGTATTAAATACCTATCACGTGCCAGCATGTGCTAGACAAAAAAGATAAAACACGGTCTCTGCCCTACTGGGGTTTACAATCTCAGAGCGTAGAAAGACAAACAAGTAAGGAAGCCCATCAAGCAGAAAACTAATTACAAACTTCACCAAGTTACAAAGAAAACAAAGAGAAAGAACTTTGTGGGCAGAAAGTATCCACTTTTTAAATAAGGTGCTAAGGAAAGTTGAACAACTGAAATAAGACCAAGGGATGATAATGTAACTGACTGAAGGGGAAAGGGACGCAGGACCAGGTAGTGAGATGACCTCAGATAAAGCACGCGTGCAAGGTAGGTCATAGGAAGAAATCTATTTTACTCTAAACGGAAATGGTTGGAGTTGACGGTTTTAAGCAGAGAAGTGACATGATTCAGTTTATATTTTTAAGATCACTCTTGCTACTCTGGAGAGAACAAGATTGGAATAGAACAATAAATTTTGCCTAGAGGAATTTTAGATGAGTAAAACCAAAACACCAAAACCGACTTCGGCCAATGAAAATCATCTTTGCATTCTGTTACCAATCTAAAATCTTTTAAATTGCCCTACTTAGTCCAGGCTTCACCTACAGTTTTGTTTTGTTTTTAACGCTTACTACCAATGGTCATGATCTCTGAGGCACTCTGGGAAGCTGAAACAAGCCCAGATGCCTCGGGGTTAGCATTTTTCTCATTCTCTAATTGCCGAAGTCAGATTAATTTTCATTTACTCATCTCCTAATCCACAATCAGCTTCTTGACTGAAAGGTAAGGAGTAGGGAACTTCCTCAAGTTTTTCAGGCAACAATAAGCTATACTGAACATCTGATAAGGAATGCGATTGCACAACCTTTCTTATTGCCAACTATGTTCCAGGTGGGAACTCCACTATGAAAGCAATTCTAATTTTCCTGTCCAAGTTGGCTAGATCTCAGAAAGCTGCCTAAAGCAAACCCATTTAATTCTGCTTTTAAAAAAGTTTCCTCATTCCAAAGTCTAAACAAGAATAAATTTCTAATAGCTTTTGTAATTGATAAGGAAAAAAAAATAAATTCCATTGTCAATCCCTGGGACATGCGGCTAAGCAATCTTCATAAAGGCACTAACAAACTAACTTACACTCGAAGAGATTTTACTCAATTATTTGAAAAAATAAGAATGGAAGGAGGAGCGACAGTCTTTGAAGCTTTACGCACATCATTTCACTAAACCTTGATATTATTCCTACGAGAGAAGTATATCCCCTTTTACCAATAAGGAACAGGGCCCAGAGAAGTTGACACTAGCCCAGGGTCACAAAACTATTAAGCAGCTTCCATGGTCCATACTCTTTCCATTAAACAAATGTTTAAACAGAGATCAAAATTATAGAAAGTCTTCCACATGGCTAATGTACTAGTGGATAAACAAGTTTATACGTGTGTGTTTCATCGGGAGGTCTAATCACCAACTGTAACACTTTTTCAGTGGGGAAGGTGTTCAGGATTCCTACTTAGAGTCACACCAGCAGAAAGCACCTCTGAAGAGATAACGGATTTGGGTGGCAAAACCAAACCAGGCTATTTGCAATTAATGAAATTAAAGGAGCTCCTCCTTGAAGGCATCATATACTTTTTTAGGACTAGTAGCAGTGACTCTCTAACAAAAGCTTATAGGGACTCATATACAAGGACCACTCAGTCCCAAGTCCAGTAATATCTAAGTGATTTAGGGCGGTGAGACTGAGCAACACATACATGCAAAAACAACTATTTCATCAACAAATAAAATAAGATAGCATACACAAAAACACCTAACAGTGGCTAGCATAAAACAGATACTCAATAAAAACAAGTTTCTTCCACTCTCTACTCTGAGCTATTTGTACAAAAAAAACAACAAATAACTGCTGGATGGAGCGATAACATCTTCCTTAGTTGGGAAAATTAATGAAATTCTCTTTCTCTCAAACCCAGCCAAGTTGAGTTTGTCTGTTTGGGCCCACATTTGCTAAGAACAACAGGGACACAACCAGCCACATCTCAGAAGTCAGAAGTCTTCTCTTAAGGATTATTTTATTTCCTCCATCATCCAGCAGCACAGCAAGTGGACAACAAGGTATCTTCAAAACAAGTTGTGCTGAGTACAACACAACTCAGCAAAACCACCAAACCGTCACTGCAATCTGCATAACAATCTGCATTCCTCCACTTCTAGGATCACGGAGTGGTCATACACAACCTGGCATATTAAATCATGACTAAATACCTCACACTAGGGCAAATTATTCTTCAGCTATTTCAATGGTTTAACTTTTGAAATGGAATGATCTTTTCCATAAAATATTCTTTCAAGTTAATTCTATCATTTAGATGCTTCTGAGATTCAGACTCTGAGATTAACAATCTCCTACTGTAATTAAAGTTGAGATAGTGTGAAATGGTAATGACTGCCAGAGCAAATACAGTGACAAATTAAGGATCAAATGGAAACCACAGAAGGGACTTTAGGGGTCATGCAACTTAATGCTCTTATTTTACAGAGGAAAGACACTCACACCAAAGAGGTTAGACAACTTGTTCAATATTACACAGCTTATTAATGACAAAATGAGGGTTTTTTTAAAACCCCAAGCCTACTGATGCCTTGTGGGCCAGCCTGACCTCTCTCTAATAATAATAACTATAACTTATCAGGTAAATACAATGTGTCAGGTGTTGTACTAAAGGTTTTACATATGTGATCTCATTTAATCTCACCACAATCCTATGAGACAGGCATTATCAAACCATTTTCTAAATGAGGAGACCAGGATTCAAACCTAAGTCTGTCTGATGCCAAAGTCTTGATTTCGCCACTACAGTATGCCTTTCTACTTTCCATTCATTCATTCATTCATTCATCAAATACTCGCTAAGCAAGTACAAAGGGTCAGATATTGTCTCAGCCTTAGGGATACTAGTGATGAAGACAGACAGGGCCCCTGCCCTTCTGGCACTTACGGTAACAAGTGAAAAAAATAAGCACTTTGGGTATGACTGATAAGTGTTGCGGGAGAAAAAATCAGTAATGTGAATAACAACTACAGACACTATTATGCTACCAATCACATAAGAAAACACTGAAAATGTAAATATTACCACTTTATACCCATTAGGATGTCTACCATGGAAAAAAAAAACAACCCAGAAAATAACAAGCATTGATAAGAATGTGGAGAAATTGGAACCCTTGTGCACTGTTGGTAGGAATGTAAAATGAAAGTGAATTTAATCTTAGGTAGTGAAATGACTAAACAAGATTCTGAATCCTTCAAAGATAACAGGTATTTGAAACAGTATATTCTGAAGGGTAGGTAAACTAGTGTCCTTTTTCTTTAGTATATTAATTCTAGCACAGGCATAAGTAGGAACAATTTTAATCAGAGAAACCTGTCAATGAGGATAATAGAGCTTTCCAAATTAAAATAAACTATCAAGATTACACACGTATGCAACTCCAGTGGCCATTTCTTTTTTCCTCATTCTCACATTCCTGTTAAATTTCTTTCAGTCAGTTCCTCTGATATCTCAGCACAGAGACAAACTCTGACTATTGCACAGGTAAAGGCAGTTCATTAAGCTCTCTTACTGGACTCAGATTGCTGCTGCTGGAACTGCCTCCTCTTAAGTTTCTGGGCTTTTATCAGATAGAAGCAGCTCTTAATCTCCCTGGCTTCCTTTTCAGGGGACTGTGCCAAGAAAAGGCAAAGGAGAAAAGACCGAGGTCCACAGTTATCTAAAGCACTGTACTTTTATCCATTATGGATTGTGAGCTGCATGTTATTCACCTTCAAGCTAGAATGTACCATCAATCTTCTTTATTAAACCTGCTTGGTTCAGATCTTATATTAGATACATGAGAGAAAATGGTAGAGCCACTATTCCCCCAATGAACTATAACATTAATAGGAAAAAAGGGTCCTGGTGGGGAAAAAAAATGTTAAGTATAAAAAGAGAAATGATAAGAAGGTACCACCAGGAGAGGAGAGTCTGAAAACAATGGCCTGATTCGTACTCAAGGTACTACTGCCAGAAGAAGCCAAATAATTAACGCCATAAAATGACTGGAGTTAGAAAACTTCAGGGGGATAAAGGATGGGATATTTTCTTGCAACGGAGCTGCAACATCCATTAAACAGAAATCTGAAGACCTATTACAGGCTAGGCACTCTTGCAGTGAGCGCACGGGTGAGGGTATAGTTCAGCTGTTAGAAACTGGCTGACCTCAACCAAAGCTGGCACGCAAACATCTTTTGTCCAGAGAGTGTTGGCCTGCAGAGAATTTTAAAAACCAGCTCTGAGGTATAATTTACTTACAATCAAATGCACACATTTGAAGTGCACAGTTTCAAGGAGTTCAACGGGTTTTGACAAATGTACAGTACCATGTAGTCACCATGCTGAATCAAGGAAAGAAGTCATCCCTCATGTCCTTTCACAATCTCTGCCCTCCTACCCCCAGACAACCACTGACCTAATTTCTATTACTATAAATTCATTCTGCCTATTCTAAAACGTTAATATAAATGAAACCATACAATAAGTTCTCTTTTGTGTCTCACTTCTTTCCCTCAACATGTTTTTGAGATTCACATTGCCACATCTATTGATAATTCACTATTTATCCATGGTTTGTTTATCTGCTCACCTGCTGATGGTGGTGGCATTTGGGTCGTTTTCAATTTTGGGGCTATTATGAATAAAGCTACCATAAGCATTAAGGTGATCTTTTTGTGAAAATGTTTTCATTTCTCTTAGATAATAAACATCAAGGGGCAGGACTGCTGGGTTGTCTGGTAATTACGTGTGTAACTTTATGAGAAACTAACTGTTTTCCAAAGTGGTGGTACCATTTCAAATTCCCACCAGCAACATACATTAATTCTAATTGTTTCACATCCTCACCAACACTTGGAATTGTCTTTTTTTTTTTCCCCTTAATTTTAGATATTCTAGTGGGAATGAAGTGGTATCATACTGTGGTTTCATTTTGTATCTTCCTGGTAACTAACGATGCTGAGCATCTTTTCACATGCTTTTGGAAACATTCAAATATATTTTCTTCTGTGAAGTGTCTATTCAAACTTTTGCTCATTTTTAATTGGGCCATTAGTCATATTAAATTTTTAAATTTTTTACATATTCTGGATTTAAGTCGTGTGTGTGTGTGTGTGTGTGTGTGTGTGTGTGTGTAGTACATGTGTGTTTGTGAATATTTCCTCCAAGTCTGTGGCTTATCTTTTCATTTTCTTACACTGTATTTTGTAGGACTAAATGTTTTACTGTTGATAAAGTCTGATTTATCAATTTTTTCTTTTATGGTTAGTGCTTTTTGTATCCTAAAAATTCTCTGCGTATCTCAAGGCCACAAAGATTTTTCTCTTATAATTTCATCCATAAATCTTATGGTTTTAGTGTGTATGTTTAGGTCTATGAGCCACTTCAAGTTAATTTTTGTTTATAGTGTGACAGAGAGTTTAAGCTTCATTTCTTTACATACAAATATCCAATTGTTCCAGCAATATTTGTTGAAAAGACTATCCTTTCCCCTACTGAACTGTGTTTTAGCCTTTGCTGAAAAATCAACTAACCACATGTGTCCCTTTCAGGACTCTTTATTGTGGTCAGTGATCCATATGTTTATTTTTATACCAATAAAGACACACTGTCTTTATTACTTTAGTTTTATAATGTCTTGAAATCAGGTAATTTAATTCCTCCAAATTTGTTCTTCCACTCCCAAAGATTTTTGCTATTCTAAATCCTTTGCATTTCCACATTTTAGATTCAGCATGTCAATTTCTACAAAAAAGTCTGTAGGAGTTTAGACTGTAAACACACTGAATCTTTAGATTTTGGGGGGGAAGACTGAACTGTTTAACAATATTAGGTCTTTCAAAGAGTGAATATGATACATCTACACTTATTTAGGTCCTCTTTAATTTTTCTCAGCAATGCTTTATGATTTTTTTGTGTAAAGGTTTTACATATATTTCATTAAATTTATTCCTAAGTACAGAAATCTTTTAAATTCAAATTGGTTGTCAACATTTTTAAAAGAGAGTAAATTCACAATTTAAAAAAATCCAGGACAGCCAGACTTAACGCCAGAGGTGGAGCTGCCCCGCCAGTCGTGGAGCAGGTCCTTGCCCAGCTAATTCCTGTCTTGGAGCTTCCTCTGACACAGAGAGCGAGCCGCCCCTCTGCTCTCTTTCTTCTTCAGCTCCTTTTCCGTCGCTGAGTTTGCCGGGAGCGTGAAAGAAGGCACAGGGCCGCCTCAAACCCCTTCTGCTCCTGCCCATCGCAAGTGCCACTACCACCATGGGCCTCACCATCTCCTCCCTCTTCTCCCGCCTGTTCGGCAAGAAGCAGATGCATATTTTGATGGTTGGATTGGATGCTGCTGGCAAGACGAACATTCTGTATAAACTGAAGTTAGGGGAGATAGTCAGCACCATTTCTACCATTGGTTTTAATGTGGAAACAGTAGAATATAAGAACATTTGTTTCCTGGTATGGGATGTTGGTGGTCAAGATAAAATTAGGTCTCTCTGGAGGCGTTACTTCCAGAACACCCAAGGTCTTATTTTTGTGTTAGATAGAAATGATCATGAAAGAATCAGGGAAGAACAGAAGAGCTGCAGAAAATGCTTCAGGAAGATGAGTTGCGAGATGCGGTGTTGCTGCTTTTTGCAAACAAACAGGATTTGCCAAATGTTATGGCCATTAGTGAAATGACAGGTAAATTAGGTCTTCAGTCTCTCTGTAACAGAATATGGTATGTTCAAGCCACTTGTGCTACACAAGGAACCAGTCTGTATGAGGGACTTGACTGGCTGTCAAATGAGCTTTCAAGCGTTAAAAAACTGGATATCTAACCAAGGACATGTTTGATAATGGGTCTAGGCTTGTTACAACAAAATTAGTTTGCATCTTGGTTATTAAATAGTATCTGGGACTGATTTGGGAGGAATATTACAGTGTTTAAACTTACTTTGTTGCCAATTATTATTTACCAAGTATAATGTTGCTAGTTAGCAATATGCTTGGTTTTAAAGAAATTCTCCTTAACATGGGAAAAAAGTACCCTCTTTTCATTTTACTTCCCTTAAGCCTAAATGCCTGGACATAGCTATTCTGACACCTTTAAATAAATCCATTCTGAATGTTTTTTGAGCACACAGCAAATAATGTTTTAAAGTTATCCCCTTGCTACTTTTCTGATACCTTTATCATTCCCGGGACAGTCTGCTGATTTTTAAAATGTAGCGTTCCATTTGTATTTATTTTTCTCCCTTGCCAAAAAGATTTTCTATTACTGCTTGTACCAGCCAGGGAAATGCTCCAAAACACTATTCAGATCTCTTGCACTGAGGAACTTATATTTTTCCCCATTACTGACACCTAGCTTCCATCAGTCAAGCTTACCTTGGTGTGGTTTGGATTTGATAGCCAGTTAGTTCTGTGCTAGCTGTGGAGAGTTCATATTGAGATGATTTTTAATATCCAGCAGACTGTCTTCCTTTATATTGTATCTTTTTTATGTTGTATGTTGCTTTTGGTGTCAGCCTAACTCTTTGCCCAATATATGATAGTTCTGCTGATGTTTTATTGTTTATTGGTGAACATATCTTCATTAAGAGTTTTTAGAAAACTCATCAAACTCAATGAAGTTTTCTTCATAACCCATTTGGAATTATTCCTAATAAAATGATAAAACATGTAAAAAAAAAAAGCCAGATTTCTGCCTTCCCTTGAAAAAAATGAGAAGATCAGCAGTTCTGGGCCTGTACTCCCACATATCAACAATTTACCAAAACTGAGTAGTGGTTACCCTGTTAGACAGGGCACATTCTCTCCAATTTGCCATAGTTCCTACCACTCCTTATTATAATCCCTAATCTGCCCAGTTCCATTGATGTAAATTACCTGCCTGCAGCCTACAGACAGTGAAAGGTTTAGGGAAAGAGGAAGAGTGATATGATTAGATTTGCATTTGAAACTCCAGCTTCAGTGTGGAGAAATGATTAGCATCAGAGGGAAAGGATGGAAACAGGAAAATTAGCCAAGAATTTATTGACGTGGTCCTGGAAAGAGCATGGCTTGGACTAGCGTGAGTGGTTTTAGTAGCCTAGTCCCGTAATCATGTAAGGAACAAATCCTTATAATAAGCCCCATAATCTTCTACTGGTTCTGTTTCTTTGGTTGAATCCTGACTGATATAGATTTTGATATCCTGAAGTAGAGTGCTGCTGTAACAAATTCTGAAAAATATGGAAATGGCTTTGAAGTTTGATAATGGGTATAGGCCAGAAGAATTTTGAAAAGCATCATTTAAGGAGCTTAGGTTGCCTTAAACAGATAGTTGGTAGAAATATGGACACTGAAGGCACTCCTGGTAAGAGCTCAGAAGGAAGTGAGAGGCACAACAGAGAAAGCCTGTATTATTTCAGAGAATATATATGTCATCATGAACAGAAGACTGGTAAAAATACGAACATTAAAGGTGCTTCTGGTGAGAACTCAGAATGAAATGAGAAATGTTACTAGGAACTGGAAGAAAAACAATCCTTTTCAGATAGTGGCAAAAAACAAACAAACAAACAAAAAAACCTTGGCTGAATTTTGTCCTACAGTTGGGTGAAAAGCAGAACTTAGATATTTAGCTTAGATAAGTGATGAACTTGGATATTTAGCTAAGGAAAATTTCAAGCAACAAGTTGAAGGTGTAGCCTGATTTCCTCTTGTTGCTTGCAGTTAAAAGCAAGAGGAAAGATAAACTGATGGGCAAGATGTTAAACAAAAGAAAGCAGAATGTGATGATTTGGGAAATTCTCAGTTTATCTAGAGTCAAAAGATGCTAAAATTAGGAGAGACTATCAAGAAAGCACTGCTGCGGAGAGAAAACCAAGAGTGTGGCTAGACAAGCTTTTACTAGTGCTGAGAGATCACACACGTAACTCAGGGATTCCTTCAACCAACCATCCAAGCAGAAGCTAGGAAGAGACATAATGTTATCCAGGGAAGACCTATGAAGGACCCTCCTGTCTAGAATCCCTGACACATACACAGGAGACTCAAAAGATTTCTGAGAATGTTTTATTAGCAGGAACACTGCCAGCTTGGCCTGAAAGGGACAGAAAGAGAACAAAATAAAGGAAGGCTGTTGGACTCCCAAAATTCTACAGGCAATTTAACTACTAATAAGACTACTCAGCTGCAAACATGTGCTACCCTTTAAGAAAAAGTAAAGATAACCCCAAGAACAAATCCTTGGGCCCAGAAGCCAGAGCCACAGGCCCAGAGGGTAGTCTCTAGCCACAGGGGATTACTCCAGTCTTTGAAACCTAAGAAATTTTCCCTGCTGAATTCTGAAAGTGCTTGGGATCAGTGACACACTTATTCCTTGCATTTTCTCCTTTTTGGAATGAGAATGTCTGTCACAGTCATATTTTATCCCACCCCTGTATTTTGGGAATGTAACTTGTTTTCTAGTTTCCCAGGTCCACAGGTGGAAAGAAATTTTTGCCCCAAGATGGATTGTACCCAAAGTCTTACCTACACCTGATTTAGATGATTTATTTGATGAGACTTTGGATTTTTGAGCTGATGATATTTGGACGAGATCTTGGACTTGAGCTAATGCTGCAATGGGTTGGGACTCTGGGGAATGCTGAGATAGCATGAATGTATTTTGCATGTGGGATTGATGTGAATCTTTGGGGTCCAAAAGGCAGATTGTGGCAGACTGAAAAATAGCCCCCTAAAAGATATCCACATCCTCTATATCCTAATCTCTGGGACCTGTGAATGTTACTTACATGGCAAAAAAGGGGGAGGGGGATATTTTTGCAGATGTGATTAAATTAAGGATCTTGAGATGTGGAGATCATCCTGGATTATGTGGGTAAGCCTTAGATGCAATCACATGTCTTTGAGCGGCAGAGAGAGATCTGCCAAACACAGAGAAGATGTGCAGAGAGAAATTTGAAGATGCTGGCCTTGAAGACTGAGAGACACTGCCTCAAGCCAAGGAATGCCAGCAGTCACCAGAAGCTGGAAGAGGCGAGGAACAGACTCTCCCCTGAGGCCTCTGGAAGGACTGCAGTTCTGCAGCTGACACCCCAGTTTCAGCCAGGTGAAACTGGTTTCAGACCTCTGACCTTCAGAACTGTAAGAGAATAAGGGGGAGGGTATATCTCAGTGGTAGAGTGTGTGCCTAGCATGCCCAAGGTCCTGGGTTCCATCCCCAGTACCTCCATCAAAAGTAAGTAAGTAAGTAAGTAAGTAAATAAATAAATAAATAAATAAATGTCTGTATGTAATTACCTACCCCTCAAAAAAAAAAAAAGGAGGAGGAGGAAGAAGAGGAAGAAGAGGAGGAAGAGGAAGAGGAGGAAGAGGAGGAAGGAGGAGAGGGAGAGGAAGAGGAAGAGGAGGAGGAAGAGGAAGAGGAAGAGGAAGAAGAAGAAGAAGAGGAAGAAGAAGAGGAAGAAGAAGAAGAAGAAGAAGAAGAAGAAGAAAACTGTAAGAGAATAAATACGCTCTGCTTTAAGTCACCAAGTTGCTGGTAATCTGTTAGAGTAGCGGAACTAAGTAACACAGATGGCTCAGACAAGGGTGATTACAGTGGAGGTGGTGAGAAGTGATTATGTATGCAAAAGGAGCTAACAGAACTTGCTGACGGAGTGGATATGATGTGGGAAAGAGAGAGAAGATGACTCCAAGGTTCTCACCTGAGTAACTTGAAAAAGCATCACCATTTTACTGAACTAGAGGCAATCCAGTGGCTCAGCACCATGCAAGTCAGTGGCAGTCTCGCTGAAAAACTTTCGGCAGAATTTGACACCAGATTAGAGAGGGTTAGAAAGTCCAGAATACTTACAATTTTCTTCAACTACTGCTCTACTCTCTTTCTGGTTATTCATCGTGCATTGCCCTTTCCTTTACCCAGCTCCCATCTTTAATAGACTAAAGTTCAAGTAATAAGTGGATTAATTCTCAAATGGGCCAAAGGAAATAAGTTCAAACCACTGTCTTTTAAGGCAAGGAAGACGCGTTAAGAAGAGGAGGTGGGTCACTTTCATTCATTCAACAAGTATTTATTGAGCATCTCATATGCCATGCCAAGGGCTGTGCTGGATGCTGGGAATAAAGCCAGAGATAAACTTGGTCCCTTGCCTCACAAAGCTTACGAGAAGAAAAACATAAAATAAATAATTACAAAATTATTTAGCTACAACTGTGGCTAGTGCTACAAAAGAAAAATTCTGGGTGCTATGAAACTTAATATGAATTAAATGCCTATTATGTGCTAAATGCCTTACATGTAACTTTATTTACCCCCGCATATATCCTATGAGGAAATAGAGATTCAGAAGGATTAATTCCCTTGCCCAAGATCACAGAGACAATGAGCAGTAGAGCCACGACCGAAAACAGGTGCAATCAACTCTAAAAAACTCATCACTACTATCTCCAAACAGCAGGGGAAATCTACTATACTTTTTAAAAATAAAACAAAAGGGGTGTCCGGAAGAGTTCACAGAAGGGGTCACATAGGGAAAGTTTTGAGATTCCCTGCTCTAGAAAGAGCTTTCTAAACTCTGATGAAGGTGAATTTTGGAGGGTATTCAAAAATCCCTTAACACTCTCCAAATAGAACAAAAGGTTACACTATAATTAACTCAGTTTTATTTAGGCACCCAACAGGTTATTAAACATGTCAAAAATAAAATGTCATGAATAGCTTGGCCAAATGGTACAAGTCATGCCCAGTTTTCACACATTCTGTTTCTGCCAGGTTCACCTGCAGAATCAGCTTTAAGGTAAAAGCCAAAAAGGGAGGGGGGGGGGGACAATTATGCTACAGAGTGACTGATTTAGGAAAATGATTAAGTAAATAATTGCTTGACTCAGTGTACACAAAGATTCATGACAGATATCACACAAATGAACCATACCATCCTATGAACTTCTATACTGAGTAAAGGAAATTTTTAAATTTATTTAATTTCAAATAGCTAGTCTATGACCTCATCATACGCTTGGTTCCCTATTCCCATTCCAGGACCACACACACCCCACACCCCCAACCAAACAATAACAAAAAATCTGAACAGAAAGGAAATATCAACAAGATAATGTGAAATGATTCACTGAATCCATAAAACAGAGTTTAAAATACCACAGCATCTTTGCCTTCACTGCCATGATCTCAGGGCATTAACCTAGAATATTCCAATTAAAGAGTGCAAGGCTCCTGAATGGAAGTTTTAGTTCAAGTGATTTTTCATAGAAAGTGATTATAACATGTATCAAGAATAAGAAAGAAAGAAAACGGCCCTAACTTTTCATTTCTGAATTGTTTCCCCATCTCTTCCTCATAAAAAGAAAAAAAAGGCAAGCAACATATATATGGCAAATTTAAAAAGACTTTAAAACTATCCATTATATAACAAAATATAAAATCAACAGTAAAGCCAGTTTCAACCACGATAACACCACTCTAATACCAAAATGCAACATGGTGCGTCCTAAAGTATGAGGAGAGGGCAACTTTCCAAGTCCCTGTAAATTTTGCGGTAGTGAAAATATGTTCTAATTGACCACAATTAAGAGATTCTGGCATTACTTACACCATTTACAGTTACAAAGATACTGAAATACTAACAAAAAAAATTTGTTTTAATGTGGACATTCTGGTACGCCCTTGTTTAGTAAGTACTTACTGTGCAACTTAACATGTGAAGTCCCTATTGTAGCTTTCCATTTCAGGAATGGCAACAAGATACATACAAGGAATATTGCAAAGAATATTTTGAGAGCTACAACACCTTGATTACTACCATAAAAGATTCTCACTGTATTGACATTTTCACTACGCAAAATTAAGTGAACAGGAACAAACATTTACTGGAGGCAAAGTTAAGCACTTCACACACATTATGGTAGGGAGTCACCATCTCTTAATTCAAAGACAGACTTGGATTCAAATCCTGACAGTGATCTTCCTAAATCAGTTCATCCCTCCAAGCTTCTCTTACCTCATCTGCAAAATGGTGCTATTATTATTTCACAGAGCCGGTGAGACGATTAATCAGGCAGCACGATGACTAACAAACAGGAATCACTGTTACGTCCCTTTACCTTTCTCCACGCTCCTTGTAATAACCTCATGTTATAGGAATTATTAACTCCATTTTACAGATGAGGATATCGAGTCACAGGTTAAGTAGTGAGTTTACGGTCACACAGCTAATAATCGTCAGTACCTAGCTCTGCTCATGCCCTAAAACTTGACATGTTATTTCACTAGTTATTTTACTCTCTCATACTTGGAAAGTTAGAATTTTTTTTCAAATTATACCCATTATACATTAAATTTTCATACAACAACAAAGACTTTTCCAAATACCAAAATAACCCATAATTCTCAGTTGCAGTTTCAGAGGTCAAAGACCTGAAAACAGCCTATCTTCAAATTCAGTAACAAATGGAGGACACATTCCAGACTGCAAAGTGAACTATCCAAATTATTTTTTACTGGCACTCATTTATTCAGGAAATGACTTCTAAATGCATACTGACAAGAGTGAGTGAGGAAGCAAATGCACCAGACATACCACAGAAGTTGAAATATGGTGTATGCAGAAAAGAAAAAGAAATTTTCACAACACTTAGTCTTCCAAGGATTCTGCAAATCTTTTATTATTGCTATGTGAGCCAGTCTTGAACACAGGGTGAGGAACTGATCCAGGCTCAGCCACTAGATTGTTGCGGAAACTCAAACCATTTAATTTCTCAGTGCCTCCATTCAACTAAACAATCAGAGTTGGGCTTGAGTCACTGAACCACAGAACTGAAGGCAACTGAAGCAATTAGTTCCACCCAAGGCACCCAGGCAGTTCGCCCAATTTCTGCTTTAACACCTGCAGCGACACGGAGTTCAATTATCTTCCCTCTTCAAAGAAGTGACATATAGTTAATATTCTTAAGAATTCTGCAGATTCTTTTGTGACTCAGTCACAAAAGTCTTCATTGTGGGTAATTTTACTATGGGTTCCAGTTCCATCTCTAAGCTCTTTTCAAACATACGCAACTTTAAGGACTACTGCTGGTTAAACCCCTTATGCAAATATAGGGCCTGGTAATTTAAAGGGACAACCACAGGGTATGAGATACCCTTAACAGGCAACTGTGCACCTCCTGAGCTCTTGTTTTAATTGTGAAGTTCAACTAATAAAAGCCACTAGGTCACACTACTTGGTGAAGTAAAAATTTATTTAGATGTAGGTACTTGAACTGGATAAAGTGATGCTGAAGCAGCAATAACTGACATTTAAATACCTCCTTCTGAGTACTCATATTTTACATTCATTCATCTCTGCCTCCAACCTCATTCACCCAGGGTCAGTTCTATGCTACTGCTAGAAAATAATGATGATGATGCATGTAAACCTGTTTCAAAGACTTGGCATCTTTTTTAACTTATTTGATCCTCATAGCAGCAACATAAAGCAGGTACCATTCTTATCCCGATTTAAGTTACTGAGTCACTGAGAAGACAAAGTAGCAAGAGTAACACAGTCACACACCCGGTCACAGAGTTAGCAAGCGGTGGAGCCAGGATTTGAACCCAGGCAGTCCAGCTCTAGCATTTAACAACTTAAGCTCTGTAACTGCTTGTCTATCACTTTGATAAATTATGTTCTCTTCACACCAGAAAAATGACCCCACCCTCACCTTACACATAAAGATCAGGTATTTATCCTTAGTGTCAATGCTGGCCTAGACTACTTAAAACATTTCATGTGGCCATAATTTCATGTCCATTTCCACAAACTAGTCTTATATGTGGAAGGTGCACAATAAGCACAAAATACATATTTGTGAATATCTATTAAATGAATTAAATCTTTCCCAATTCCTTCAGCATCCCAAAGGTAATCTTTCCCTCCTCTGAATCCTTCCCTCCCTTCCCTCAGCATTTTGTGCTTTCTTCCAACACATCTTTTTCTACACTTTCCACTGTGGTAGCCAGCCGCCAAGATGGCCCCCAATGATCCTCACCTCCTGGCAGTCACATCCTTGTGTAGTCCCTTCCTATAAAGTGTGACCAACAGAATGCTAGAGAAAGGATGGTATGGAACTTCTGAAGCTAAGTGATAAAAGACAACGCAGCTTGGTCTCTTGAATTGCTTGCTCAGGGGGAAGCCAGAGGCCATGCCATGAGGGCACTCAAGTAGCTCTATGGAGGGGCCAACATGGAGAGGAACGGAGACCTCCTACCAATAGCCTGCACCATCTTGCCAGCCACGTGAGTAGCCACCTTGGAAGTGGATCTGCCAACCTAAGTCAAGCCTTCAGACGACTGCTATCCCAGCTGACATGTTACTGCAATCTCCTGAGAGACCCTGAGCCTAAAACCACTCAGCCTAGCTGCTCCTGAACTGCTGACTCATATAAACTGTGAGAGATAATAAATGTTTATTGCCATCTTAAGTACTAACTTTTAGGGTAATGTGTTACACAGCAAGAGATGGCAGGGGATAGCTAATGGTATTCTCTAAAACTATAAGCTACTTACGAGTAGAGACTATTTCTTTGATTCTCAAAACTCCATTAAAGCCTTAGAAATAAAAAGTGCCTATATTTGTTGAATTGTGTCAGTGGACTATTCCCCTTTGTCCATTGTTCCTCTTCTTCCAAAATGTATCCATTTATAAACTGTTTCCTACACCGAAAGTACTTCATCTTTACTCTATCAATGTGCTCCCTTTTCTCTTTCAAAGACCCTCTGAAATATACTTCTGAGCATCTACTATGTCCCAGAACTGCTCCTGAAGCTGGGAATGAAAAACAAATAACCCTGTCCTTATGGAGTTTATGGTCCAGCATATTCCCCTGCCATCATGGTCTCTCTAAACATAATACGACAATCTTTGCTAATATGACTTCAAAATTCTAGTTTCTCCTTTGTAAAAATTAGGTATTCAAAAATGATTTTCCCCCTTTCATTGTCTACTTAATTGGCCATATGTCTGCATATGCTTTTCTTTTACACTTAAATATTTAAGCTGCTGCCTTGAGACAAGTCCATACCTGTTTAACTACTTTGCGCCCCACATAGAATCTGTATGTATCAATGGCCTCCATTTTTACTGAATATTTCCATGAGCCACAGTTTTTAGCAAATATCATCACATTTAAAAGTATAAAATAAATACTATTTGATAAAAACAGCCTTTATTTATTATCCAAGCCCTAACAACTCTCAATCAAATATGAAAAATTTATTTTACAGAAAGTAGTTTGTAACAGAAGCAGCAAAATGATATATGTAGGTGGAACTTTCTCACCTCGTATATTTAGTACTTCTACAAAACAAAGTGTTCAAAAAAAAAAAAAAACAAGCTTGCTACACTTTAAAGTGAGAGATTCAAGTCCTGGCTCTGTCAATAACTGTGTAACCTCAGACAAATTATTCAACTACCCTGAGCCTCAGTTTCCATATCCTAAGGTGGAGGCAAAATCTACTTCATAGGGTTATTGTGAGTATTAAGCAATGCATTAAAAGCCTAGTTTGATGCCTGTTACATAGAGGACATCCAGGAAGGTCAGTTTCTTTCCCCTTCCCTGGAGCATGTACCTATGGTCGGAAGATTTGTCAGGAAATCTTTCCAAGCTCAATTTCTTCTGTTTGGAATGATCTTCCTCTCTTTCATCTAATGAGTTAAGATTCAGCTCAAACACCACCTTCTCCTATAAGTCCAAAGGAAAAGTTTCCTTCATTCTCTCATATAGTTTTGGGTTTGTACTTGGAGTTCATGTCAGTGTGTTACAATTACCTGTCACTTTCTGCCCATCCCACAAGACTATGAGCTCCTCATGAGCAGGGAACATATATCTCACTTATCTTCTGAACCTCAGCTTTTAGAAAAACACCTGGCAGGTTATAGGCACGAAACAAAGAAATTTACTAGATAAATGAATGAATAAATGAATGAAGTCGTTACTTAAGTAGTACCCATAATCACTACTGGGTGACTTGACCAAGCTTTATGCTTTTGCCCTTTATGGGCTGAGATGCTGTTCTGCACTTCTTTTGAATCCCTTCCTCATAGCACTAAGGACATGGAAAGTCTGCAATAAATACTTCTGGATTACGGGATACATATTACTCTTTCATCTCACATGATTTCACTCTAAATTAAAAAAAAATGTATCCTAACAGATGAGTTTTTTGGAGGCCTTTTAAAACAGGAGCTCTTCTTAACCGTTATTGCCAAAGAACTGAAGCAAATGCTAGAACTACACTACAGCCAGTTTTTCTTTGCATGTATTTTTGAAAAAAACAGTGATGGTTTGCTTCTTTCTAAATCATTTCATTAAGAAATTAAGTATCATAAAGCCCTTTGATTCACCATGAAAAATGCAAACGATGCTAGGCAAAAACTTCAGTAACTTTCAGCCAAAGGTTCCCCACCCTACAGTCATAGGGCTGTGGGCCAGCTGGCTGTACCACCTCACCCCTGGGAGATGGCTGCTTTTCAACAGTAAAATTGCATAAGCGAAATGTGGAAGTTTTAGGGGTCTTCAGAAGAGAGACATAAATTTAACTTCGTATTGATAATAAAGATTCTGTTAACAGGTTTTTGCTTCAGAAAGAAAAGACCTTGGTAAGATCTCAAAAACTGGCAACTTTGGGGACATTTCAGACATCTTATGGATTTTCAAGTATGTAAAAATACATGAAGCTAGGGGTAATTTCACTACTACATTTAAGTGACACACTTCTGATTCCTGTATACACACACCTCATGACAAGTATAGGCTGATAAGCAGTTAACTGTCCACCAAACTGCCCTTTAGTTATGCTACACAACAGGGAGAAAACAGAAATCCTGACAAAGCCAAGCGGGCCAGTGCTTACACACACGTAGTCTACCATGATTCTCAACATCATATAAGCAAACATTTCTTGGGCCCTTTACTAAGGTGTCAAGCGCTGTGTCAAACATTTTATGTGAAATATTTCATTTCATAATTACAACGACCCTGTGTGACAAATACTTGTATCATTCCCAATTTTCAGATAAGGAAACTGAGGCCCAAAATTACACAGGTAGCAAATGGCAGGCTTGAGAGTCTGACTCGAAAGCTCCAGCCCCAGCAACCACAGAGGATCAATGCACTTGCATTTTTGCCAGGGTGGGGGATGTAACCAAAGTGTCCTGACAGATAGGCACTTTGTTAGACAGTCAAGTTCTTGGCCGTCAAGTTTCAAATCTGCCAGATTCCTTACACCTGGCGGCATTCGGGTTGCTACACAAGCATCAACAAGTCCAGGTGAGACTCCTTTACCTGGGAATCCTGGGATTGCACACGGATCCTGAGGGTTTGCACAAGATCCCAGAGAAAGCGCCCGGTCCCTGCAATCACTATACGCCCGGGGCGCAGAGGGGGCGGAACCTCGGTGCCCACCCACCGGCGCAGCCCGACGCCGCGGCTCACAGGTGCACCGCCGCGCCCCGCGCCGCCCGCCGAGGCTCTGCGACCCTAGCCCGAAGGAGCAAGGAGCGGGGCGGGGGCGGGGGCCGGGAGGGGACCGGGACGCGAGGCCGGCCCCGCGGGACCACCGAGGGCGCGCGCGCGCAGCGTGGTCGCGAGGAGAAAGGATGCTCGGGGCGGGGCGGGGCCGCGGTGGGGGAGGGGTCCCTGCCCGGACTCTCACTCACCGCCTCGCTCTCCTCCCGGCCCGGGCTCAGCGGCGGTTCCCGCTCCGGCTCTCACAGCGCACGTCTCCTCCCGAGGCTCAGCGTCCAGCCGGGGCGCGCGGAGCTGGAGAGAAGTCGGAGAGAGCGGAGGGCGTGCAACGAGCGGAGCCGAGAGGGTAGGAAGGATGGGACGGTAGCTCTGGCCGCCGTCGCAGACACCACAGACACCGCCGCGGCCGGCTCCTCTCAGCCACGGAAGCTGCGGGCCCTCCCACCACACCCGCCTCCCGCCCCACACACCGCCCGCTGGAAGAGTGACGGCGGCGCTGGCCAATCAAAGGCTTCGCAGAGACCGAGACCGGCGGACTACGGGGAGGGCGGGGACTGGAAGGGTTGAAGGGAGGGGGAGGACGGCGGCGGGACTTCCTGTGACTGACGGCCCGGCGCAGCCAATGAGCAGCGGGGAGATGACCTCATTGCCGAGGGAAGTCTGGAACTGGCCGAGTGGCGGCGAGGAGGTGGGAGGAGGTCGGAGACCAGCCGGGGGCGGGGCGCTGAGGCCTTAAAGAGGCCGCAGCCCATTGGTCACCCAGTCTTGGGACGGGCAGTGGACCCAGTCAGACCTCGTCAAGTTGCCAAGGGGTCAATGCCGCGAGCTCTTACTGCAGTAATCCTCCCGACCCCATCAGGATCCTGCAAGGGGGCTGACGGGTCTCTGCCTGGGGCTTATAAATCTATTACTACACTTTCACGCTTCCCAAAAGAAGACACAATAAATTCCGTACTGGCCCGGAGCCCTGAATTCCCGTTACAGCCCCCGCCCCACCGAGGCCTGCCGTCTCGTCTCTCTGAGCCAGTTTCCCCAACGGTAGAAGGGAGGATACTGGCACCTACCTACAGCTCCTTACCTGCCTAGAATGTTGAGATCATTAACAGCGAAAGTGCTTTGGGCTTCGAGAAGGAAAGGCTGAATGAACCCTAAAGCTTGTATCAGGAGACTCCAGGAGGGAGGAGGATCTGTAAAAGTGAGGACGGCACTGGATGACTCCCGACGACTCTTGCAATTGTGAAATTCTAAAATGCTGATGTCCTGCTCTTTCCAGCATCCACTCTTGCAGCGAAGGGGTGTGTGTGTGTATGTGTGCGCGCGCGTGGGTCTCCTGCATTAGACCCAGAGGCCAACAACGTGGACTTGGTCCATGACTAAAACAAAGAGAAAATGCAGGCTACAAGGGAGAGAGTAATAAGTAAAGCAAGGTCCACTGTGGTGAGTGCCTTGGTGGAGGCAGGCCGTTTGCTTCCCCTCCCCCAGCAATGGGAGGGAGCCAAGAAAAGGCGAAATAACTCCAACTTGGCGGGGTGGAAAGGCGGGGAAGTGCTTTCCCGAAAGCTTCCTGGGGAGGGATGGTATCACCAGACAGGGTAAGGAGGGAGGAGTAACAGTAGCTACAGGAAGAAGGGGGCTAGCGCGTTCTCCCAGGTTTAGGAAGAAGCAGTGTGAAGGCACAAAAAGTGGAAAGAGGCAGCTCATTTTACATTCCAGAGTAAATTCTTACTATGCTCCCCTGTTCTCCCCCAAAAGTCTCCCCAGGCTGCCCTTTGGTGTAACTCTGAGGAAGGGCAGGCGAGGGCGCCTCTCCCGCTCGGTCGCTCGATCCAACAGCTGCAAAAGCCAAAGTGAGCCTTGATATTCCCAATTATTCATCTACACGTCAGCTTCAAGTTCAGTGTCCCAGCTGGGCATAGAATCTTGTAGTTCTGGCAGGATCCTTGTGGCCTCATAGTCACATACCTTCCCCCAAGGCAAGAATCCTTCCACAAAAGTCCTGATAAAGTTATTTATTTAACAAGTATTTCTGGAGGGGAGAAGACAAATAAGATAGTCACTGTCCTGGGGATGCTTTCACCAAACTGGGGGAAGTTGTCACATGCCGAGATGACCATCACATCAGGCAGAATATCCCAAGTGTCATGACCAACAAAGAGGGCCCAGAGGTACACCTCAGAGGCGAAAGTACTGCTGGTCAGAATTATTGGGGTGGGGCAGACTTCCTCAAGACAAGACCAGGCTGGAGCATTCCAGACAGGGTCCACCTAGACACAGCCTTCCTGAAACAGCCGGGGTGAGAAGAAAGCACAGTGTACGTTATTAGTCATGGGAAGAGTGATAGCCCACTCACCACCTCCCAAACAGGCTTGTTCTTTTTTAGAACATCTTAAATCATATATATATATATATATATATATATATATATATATATATAGTGTGTGTGTGTGTGTGTGTGTGTGTGTGTGTGACATATATGGTATGTATGGTATTTATACATATTTCTTATGGATGATCTGTCTCCCTCTAATCTCTAACCCTAAGTCCTAATGTCATCCCCAGAAGCCAAACAGAACACGGCTAATCCCACTGCGTCATGACAACACTCCAAATATTTGAAGATGACGCTTTTGCTCCCATTCCCCATCCCCCAAAACAACAGGGATTAAGGTTCTTTTTCTTGCCACCATTCCTCAGATGATGGCTTCCATAGCCTCACTATCATAATGGCTTCATGGGGACATCTTTGGTTTGTCAAAGTCTCTCAGGGACATGTGTTATTTTTGCTTTTCTTTCTTCTGGTAAGGGACCACTCATCCCCACTCTTGGTCTATAGGGCAGGCTTCCTTGGGGCTGACTTTACCACTCACCTTTCAGGGGAGAGGGGTCAGTGCACAGCCCAGTCCTGATCAATCAGCTCACTGCTCACCCCTCCCCACCACCGGCACCTGTAGGGACTGATTTAGAGACAGGCACGTGGCCCAAGGCAGTCCAAACAGAATGAGTCCTGGGCCCCTCGTTGGAACTACCAGAGGGAGAAGTTCTCAGTTCTCCTTGCAGTGAGGCTGCTGAAGTGTCCAGCTATTTGCTTGGAGTTGGAGGGAGACCACAGGAAAGAACCTGCTTGGCAATAAAGCCAATAATGAGAACGAACAAACTCCCAGGTCTGCAAGAACAAAAAAGGCCACAGCAGGTGATGACTGTATGAGAACCTGGATCCAGCTGTTTTTCTGGCTACTTGATTTGGTAGGTGTCTTAGGGGAGGGTCCTTAGAAACTGCCTGTAAGAGAGATCCAGTGAACGGGATTTCCTAAGGGAGGAAAAACCTATAAGGGTGGAAGTTGAGCAGGACAGGGAAAGGGAAGGAGCCAAGCAAGGCTCATCACTTGGCCTGATCACAGCAGAGAGCTCTGGAGCATAAACCACACCATGTCGTCATCCCACCATGGGGCAGCTGAGTGTGCCCCAGGATCCATCAGCCATTGGTAGTGAAGGGGTTAAGGTCACCAAAGCTACTCCCTTCAGCCGGGCAGTTCTCTGGAATTTGGGGCATCTGGGAACCCTTAGCTGCCCACACTCTCGGCAGCTGGGGGCCGCTGGGGGCCGGTGCGCTGGCCTGTTAAAGAGGTCTGGGAGGGGCACCGTTTGAGTCTAATGCTGGGGGCCAATTCATTCCCTTCCCACTTGGGTTTCTGTTCCTTAGAAACCAAAATGTGACTACCTAGAATACTCAAGTGTGATCTGACCACCACCGAGTACGGGGAGACCTCGGCCTTCCTTGATCTAACTCTGCATCCATTAGTACACTAGACAATCACATTAGCAAATTTAGTGGCTGTCCTGACCCTTTGGCTCAAGCTGACTTTATAACTGATCATTTCCACCCTCTTTCCTTTAATGCTCTTTCCCCACAGTGATACTAAGCCAAATCCACTCTTTCCTTTAATTAATTATTCAAGACATATATGGGACTTTAAGCTTAACCCTGCTAATTCTTAGCAGTACTTGTCATTTTGTCCATTTCCATCCTTTGCTGCAAGGTGCAGTGAACACAGGCTGATTTGATTGTCACCCATCTGCCACTTCTAACTGTATTGCTGTTGCTGAAAGAGGCACGCCCAATGACAGAAACCTCCAGCAAACCACCAGAGACTGATTTCCCCTCCTTCCAAGCTGGAAAATTTATTCCACCTGTGCTTTCTCTCGCTGTCTCTTTTCCTGGGGAATCTCTCCAAAGGTGTTTCCCGGGACTTGACCAGTCCTTCCTCAGCACATCTTGCTCTCTCCTGTTTCTTCTTAAGTCTTTGTTCTGTTTGGTCCCTCTGCCTAAATGGTTTCTCTTTTATCTTTTTTCGCATCCCAGCTCACATTCCACTTCCTCCAGGAAGCCCTCCACTGTTCCTCAAGCCTAAATTAATCTTCCCCTTAGCTCCTGGAGTGCCAAGCTCAATGCTAAGCATTCTGAGTGCATTGTCTTTTCTCACTCCTGTAGTATCCCTGAGGTGGGTGCTGTTACAATCCACATTGTTCGATGAGGAACCAAGACTGAGAGATGAATTAAGTAACTCACTATCACTAGCTAAAAACTGGTAAAGCCAGGTTACAGAGAGTAAAATTAGAACTCTGGCTGTAATTCAATAAACAATTTGTTGGCTACCCACAAGAAACTAGAGGAAATATTAGAAAGTGATATAGGCAATCCTTGCCCACGATTCAAGAACAGGGTCTATAAATGGCACCAGTATGAACAACGCTGTAAGGACAGTAGAAATGAAATAAGAGAAGGGAGAGCCCGTGTCTCGTAGAAAACCCAGTTAAGGACACATGAAGGAGTTTATGTTTGACAGGCCGGAATGAAGTGGGGCCCTGCACCTTAGGGAACACTGTGAGCAACAGCACGGAGGAAGGAATACATGGGGCATATTTGAGCAAGCGAGTTGTCTGGTTTGTTTGAGAGATAAGGCTTCAGGCCTTGGCTGAGGCCCTGTTGTAAAAAGTAAAGGATGCCAAGGCAAGGTGGGCATTGGGCTTTTGAAAAAAGGATCCGAACTGTGTCTTAAGAAGAGTTTCCTGGTAGTTAGTTGATGGGACTGGAAGGAGACTGAAATGGGGTTGCAGAGATAAGTTAGGAGACCACTCCTGTTGCCCAGCTGAGAGGAAATTAGGACCTACAAGGGTGCCAGCGATGGCCTTAGATTACTTTTTTCCCCTCTACTCTCCTAAAGATCATAACATCCTTGAGAAGTGTCAATCATTTTTTTAAAAATGTGCCCGTAACTGCTAAACTGCTAGCAATTTCTTGATATGTAATAAGTACTCAGCAAATGTTTTTGGAGTTGAATTGAATGCACGAGCAGGGTGATAAATATAGTTTTATAGGAACTCAGGCCATGCCTGCAACCATCTTCAGTATTACCCAGGAACAAAACTAAGCGAGTTTTTTATTCAGCACCTAATATATACATCACCCTCTCATTCATTCTCCTAGTGGTAGGTACTGACATTGTTTCCATCTTACAGAGCAGAAAAACTGAGGGCCAAGCAAGCAGGGTCACCAACCTTCCCAGTGTGCAGGGACGGAGAGGTTGGGCTGCAGGACTTTCAGTGCTAAAACCGGAACAGCCCCAGGCAAATCCAGAAGGTTTGTCGCCCTACCAAGAAACCTTGCTCCACATTACACAGCCAGGGTTTAAACACAAGTCTGACCAGCTCAAACCACTCCCCCCCGACCACGGGATTTTATTTTGGCTTTCTGATCACTGCAGCCAATAAAAATATCTTATTTGGGTATTTGGGGAATAGAATCCAAACATACTCTTCTATTGAATTTGGCCCATGTATTTGGAGCCTACTTGAGACGGGTGCGTGGAGAGAGGGAGAGAATCACAAAATGGATGGGTTTTTGTCAGAGAAAAGGTACCCAGGGTGGGGAATGTGTTCCCTGGCCAACAACCTTACGGAGGCGGTCGGCTTTAAAAACTGTTCTTTGGCGCCACCCAGTGGTTAAGGGCTGTACACCTTTCCTTTCTCCCTAGATTAGAGAACAGGTAACGCTTATCAGTGTTTATCAATGGTGACAGGTGAAACCCAGCTGAAAGTACTTTCTTCTTGCGGAGCACAAAGATTTGGCTTTAAAAATACAAACTAGCAGAGCTCTTTCTCTCTCTTTTTTCCTTAAATGAAAGTTGGCCAGCCTGCCATAGTCTAGGGTGAGGAGAATCAGATACAAAATTTTAAATGGACACCAAAAAACCTCAATAATATCTCAAAAAAATCAAAATTAATGCCCCCCAAATCCCCATGATGAACAAAATATCAAAATTTAAAATACAGGACAGACAGGATGGATGCCTCACTTGCCTCACCCTAATCCCAAGAGTGCAGCTTTCTGTTCAAGGGGATTCCTGAAGGTGGCCCTCGAAACCTCACCGTGGATGGGAAAGTGGAAATGGTGCATTTCAAACTTTCCCACCAAAAGAACTTCATAGAAAAGAGAACACCCCTGCTAGGAGTAGCCAGAAGGCCTGCAGCAAGCAAGAAATTTCTTTAAGCCTCTTGTTTAGGCATATTTTGAATTTGACATCATAAAATATCCATTTTTGGTTTCATTCTATTGCCTTTTATTGAAGTATAGATACTTCAGAAGTGTACAGAGAAGTGCATCCAACATAACTACAGCTCAAAGGATTTTCACAAATGAGCACACACTTAACCAGCACCCAAATCAAGAAAGAGGACATGACAGGGACCCTAGAATCCCTCTCTTGGCCCCTCCGCTCATGACCATCCCAAGGTAGCTCTGACTTGATGTCTGACAGCACGGGTTAGTTCTGTCCGTTTTCGTTCTGTGCATAAATGGAATGATACAACCTAAAGTATTTTGAGTCTGACTTATTTTGCTCAAAATTCTGTCAGTGAGATTAGGCCATAATCTTCATGTGTGATTGTAGTCTGTCCATTCTCACTGCATGGTATAAATATATCATAATAAATTTGTATGTTCTGCTTATGTGGATTGTTTCAGGCTGGGCTGTTACTCATCATGCTGGCGTGAATTTTTAATGCATGTCTTTTGATTAACATACACATTTCTGTCGGGGGTGCACTTGCTGGGTCATAGGGAAGGCATATTCTTAGCTTTAGTATCTACTACTAGTTAGCTTTCTAGAGTAACTGGAGCAATTTTCACTCAGAGAGTTCCTGTTGCTTCACATCTTTGTCTAAGACTTAATATTCTTGATCCTTTTTATTTAATCTGGTCAAGTAGAGTGGTATCATACTGTTGTTGATTTGCATTTTCCTGGAGAATAATGAAGTTAAAAAACCTTTTTGCATATTTATCTGGCATTTTTTTAATGGTGCCTTTTGAAAAATAAGTTTTTAATTTTGATGAGGTCCAATTTATACTTTTTTTCTTATGTTTGTGCTTTTGATGTCATATCTAAGAACTCTTTGCCTAAGATCAAGGTCACAAAGATTTGCTCATACATTTTCTTCTAGAAGCTTTGGAGTTTTAGTTCTCACATGTGGGTCTATGATTCATTTTGAGCACATTTTTGCACATGGCATGAGGTGAGGGTTTACTTTTTTTTTTTTTAACGTATCCAATTATCCTTGCACCATTTGTTGACAAGACCATCCTTTCCCCCAGCAGCATTACTGAGCAGCTGATTGTATCCCTCCTGAGGGCTGATCCACTGCTCGGTTTCAGTTATGTGCATAATAAATACATTTCCTCACTGTTCAAGCTCATTCAAGTTTTGTGTTGTTATCAGAAGCCAGAAGCAATCTAACGGTGTCCGTGTTGCCAGGGGATGGGACCCAGAAGGTCAAGGGAACGTTAGCCCAGTAGACCTTTTGGAGAATAACCCACACCTGCTCCTCAGAAACCCTTCTCAGTCCATGTGATTTCAGTGGATGGGAGCTCTGCCCCTTACCTCAAGAAGGCCATGCAATCCAATTCTGACCAAAAGACTGCATACCCCTGGAACAGGGATGCAACAAAACCGGGTCAGGCCGAGTGCTCCCTGGGATTTTTGCCGCAGTTAAGAAAAGCTGCTCTCTTCTCTAACTTCATAAACTGTAAGACAATGTAGGCTTAGAGCTGCCAGTGGCCATCTCGCTGTCCGGTGGCAGGAGAAGACTTAGAGTGAAACCCAATAATGACAGCAGGACCAAAACGTGGAGAGAAAGAGGCAGGGTCCTCACGACATCATCCACCCCTCTGGGTGAGCCACGCTCCACGCCCTCTGCATCTGGGGGCAAATCACAAAGCGGAGGTGGTAAGGACCCCTGCAACCAGCGGGAGCTCTGAGAGTTTCTGAGAAGTATGCGGGTTATTCCCCAGAAAGTCGCCCGGGCTGCTCCGAGTCAGGGGGTCAGGTTGTGCTGGTCTCTCCCTGCAGGGTCCTACCAGACTAGAACTGGTTCTGAAGTGCTGTTTTCTGGGCCCGCAGGTGCTGCTATTGCACCGATTCATTCCGAAGTGATTATTTTTTTTCTTGCTCAAATGGACAGGGATAGGAATTCCTCTGCCGCTCCCCAAGTCTCAGAAAGCTAGCATGCGGTAAAACCAGCAGCCGTATAAAGGATGATTAGAGTCACGCTGAACGATCGTAGGACCTTGACGGTACCAACTCCCTACAGGTGAACCAGGTGCCTGCCTGGGGAGAGCGGCAACAAAGCAGCCACTTCACAAGGCAGGGCACCTTGGTGGCAAGGCACGAGTGGTTCTAAGCCTGGCTCTGCCTTGCTAGTCAGGTGAGCTCAGGTAATTTACTGAGTGTCCCCGAGTGTCAGTCTTGTGTGTGAAATTCAGGCTACACATGCCCATGGGAACAGCCCTCAGCCTCTGCCTGACTACGAGGCCAGGCTTCCCGTGACTCGTAGTGGAGAACGAATGTTCTCTCAGGTCCCGCGTCTTCACTGTCCACCTGTGCCCCTCACTCCCAGCGCCGCTGGGGGCCACCTTGGTGTGGGTCAGAGCCTGGGCTCCTGGGCTTGGTCCCTGCAAAGCACGCTGCCTGCTTCCCAGCAGCCCTGGGCCAGAGCCTCTTGATTCTCTTTCTCATTGTGTCTATCTCCCTGCACCCCAGTGTCCACCTTTACTGAAGGGCTGGGGTGATTAAAGAGAGTTTCAATAAAGAACTTAAAGCTGTGGCCTAAATCTGATGGTGGCAAGATGGAGAAAACCAGAGTTACTGGCATTCCTTTTAGGAGAAGCACTGTTTATTTGTTCAGGAAAAAAAATTCCTTGCTAGACCCAGAGGGGAGAGGAGAACCCCCACCCCTGGAAGAACAGAGGGCACCCAGAATTCTCCCAAGTGCCTGGGGCAAGGAATTTTCAGGTTACACTGCAATGCGGTGGCAGTGGGAAAAGCGAGGGTCCTGGGTGTGACACCCTCCTTGACTCTCCAGTGATGGTCGTGTCCACTGAAAGAAAAAGGCACAACATAAAAGTTGTGAGAGACATTTTATTTGAGGACTTTACTGAGAACTATAGCCAGGGAGGCAGTCACTCAGATGGCTCTGAGGAACTGCTCTGAAGAGATAAGGGAGGAACCAGGGTATAGATGAACTTCTAACATGTAGTGAAGCATAAAAATATTGCTGCTAATCACAAAGAAAAATCATCTCATGTTAATGATTTTGGTGCTTTTCTATGTGTGGGAGGATGCAAGAATCTGGGGTCACTGAAAATTTTCCTTAGATGTGTCTCTTAACTATCTCGGGGCCAGTATATCCAAAGCACAGGATGCTTCCTGTTTTCTGCATCCTGAATTTCCCTCGGGGTGCACTGTCCTGGCTGCTGTGGCTCATGGCTTGATCCCTGTAGAACCGGAATGGCGGGCAACATTTTTTTCTTTACAATCACATTCCTGAGAAGCTGAGGTGAGTGGTTGCTTTGTGAAGCTGGGGCAAGGGCTGTCCTTGCCTCCTGAGAATTTACCTCAAACTTCCAGAGACCCCAGGGACCCCCTGGGTTAGGAGGTTTTGTTCCAGAGTCCCAGGGGGAGAGAATCCTCCCAAGAGGGTCCCCATCAGGGGCACCTCTAGCTTCTAATCTCACTCCCCATCCTCATGTCGAAAAGTTAATCAATGGTCAATCTGAGAAAGAACTGGAGGGTTTTATAACCTGAGGATCATAACCCAGGAGACAGCCTTTCAGAAAGCCCTGTTCCAAAGGACTGTTCCAAAGAGGTAAGGGTTGAGGGGAGGCCAGTATACATGTGATTTTGGCAAAGGGGGTGCATGCAGTCAAACACACATCTTGGCTGAAGGTTACTGCTCACTATCCACAAGGAACAGATAGCTTAGTCAATGGTTTTACTGCTTTTTTTTTCACTTACATATTTTTATTTGCAAATATTTCTATCAGTACAGTGAAACCAAATTTTAGAGACACTTGATGTCATTGGTTTGGATATCATTCCTTTATTATAAAAGAGAGACGTAGAAATTATTTACATGATGAAAAGATGTCAGCACTTCAGTGGAATGGGCGGCTACACGTGATGCCATTTCAAAAGTGACTTTTCAGTCCACATATTTTCCAAGACTGTCACCATCTCTAAAAAAGAAATAATCCTTGTCGTCTAGAACCACTTTGCTGCCTCCGTATTCTGAGAGAAGAACTTTATCTCCAACGTTCACGCTCACGGGTTGACTGTCCTCACCCTTCCTTTGGAGCCCATCCAGCAACTGCTCCTGCTGCCTGCAGTGCTCCTCCTTGAGACTTTTCTGGAAGCATAATGCCTCCTTTGCTTACAGTTTCGGCTGCAGTCCTTTTGACTAATACAGGGTCAAAGAGGGGAAGAAACTTTCTGAACGCCTGTCCCGCCGTGACTCCAGCCACCGCAGTTCAGATTCTGCTCTCCAGCCGCTGCCGCTAGGAGCTTCGTGCTTTTCTTCCTAAGTGTGGGAAGATGACAGAAACTGGGCTCATCACATTTTCTCCTGAAAATATCTAATCATCTGAGGGCTGGTTCTGCCAGTTTTCCCAGAACACAGAACTGCCTCATCTTGATCTCCGCCCTGAACTCCTTTCAGGGTGTAGTGAAGGTCATACTGAATCAGGTCAGCAACTGATGACCTGATTCCTGTAGAACCAGATGGTGGGCAACACTCTTCATTTTTTTAATTTGTATTTTTTAATTTATTATTTTTCCATCTTTTTTGAGGGGGAGGCAATTAGGCTATTCATCTTTTTAATGGAGGTGCTGGGGTTGAACCCAGGACCTCAGGCGTGCTAGGTGTGCGCTACCACTGAGCTGTACCTCCCCCTACATCCTTTATTTTACAATCCCCTCCCTTTAGGTACTCATTTCAACCAGGTTTTGGGAGGCATTTCCTGATCTATTTATACCAAGATGCTAGGAGTGCTCATTCCCAGGTCAGACAAGGATTTGGTTGACATTCACTGTGTTATTACTGGTCTAGGCACTGTTAACAGTAACCAAAAGCCTCTGGACCGTCTGTCTCACTAGTTTGTTATGGTCCAGGAAATGGTTCCCTCTTGTTGCTTCTTCCCAGACCTAGAGTTACACTATTACGGTCATTATCTTATAGAACTATAGATTTGGTCAATCACTTCAAGTCTTCGAGTCCACTATTTTATTGGAGGCTCTGTCACACATTTGGCAATGCAAGAAACAATAACCTTGTAAAACAGGCAGAATGCAAGTAATATAGCCGGCAACATGAATAAGGTCATAAGGAGATAATGTTGTCGTCTAAGGAGTCACACGGCTGGTGCCAGAAGAAGAAAAATTGATCTGTATGGTTGAGCAGGTATTTCTGCCATTGGGGAGGTCTGGTTAACACCAAGGAAGAGGCACGATGCACACTAGAGGGGAAGGAGGAGGCCCAAACGAGCAGAGAACATTTTTATGTTTAAATTTTTCTTGTCTTGCCTTAAAATATGAATTTTATTTCATCACCCAGAGTCTGTCCCCTCTTAAAAGGCTTGCTTTTCCCAACTTGCCCTGAAGCAAGTCCCCATCCATCTTTTAGGAAACTCTTGGGAGATGCATGCCCCTCCTTCCAGCAGCAGACTTCTCCAAGTCTGAGTTGGTCCATAGTAGGTGCTCAGTAAATATTTGACGACTGATGGAATAAATAACAGTGAGCATTTGTTATGAGGGAGGGTATAGCTCAAATGGTAGGGCGCATGCTTAGCGTGCATAAGGACCTGGGTTCAATCCCCAGTACCTCCTCCAAAAATAAATAAACCTAATTACCTCCCCCTGCCAAAATTAAATAATTAAATAATAAATAAATAAAACATTTTTTTTTAAAAAGTAAGCGTTTGTTGCCAGCAGCCTGCAGAGCACTCTGGGGAGGGAAGGGGGTTGGAGGGCTCTAAGGATGTCCTGGAACAGGCAGATACCATTCAAGTCAGGTCACTGCTTAGCTTTCAGCCCAACTGTGTGAGGGTATAGTTTGTGGAGGAAACTTCTGAAGCAAACACACACACTCCTTCCAAGATCAAACCTTAATTATTTTTTGTATTTTGGCAATTTGAACTGCATTTATTTTTAAACAAACAGGGAGGGTGGGAACATTGAGTGTTTTGAATGTTGTGTGCAAAACTGATACACATCACCATCCCACCGTCACAACTAAACCTGGTGGGGCAGGTAGGCTGGTTCCCAGCATCACAGGCAACACCGCATGTATGTTTTGTAATGAATGATGTAAACTTCGGTTTTAAGGCAGCTGGCACTCATGCTGCACACAGGCTCAGTTCCGTGCCCATTTCAGAAACGGGACAGTTAACACTTGAAAGCAAACTATAAGAGCAAAGAAGGGGAACCAGCATTATTTGACAAAAAGAATATTTTGTCAAAATATTTTCCCTTTCACACATACACAAAAGGAATACGGGATGGAACATTTAGAAAAACAAAGCACCCACCCTGCCAACTTCAGCCTGTTCCTTGACAAGTATTTCGAAATACTGATAAATAAGAGTGACTGCAAGCAGAATTCCAGTGCCAGAGCCCACGGCCCCGAGGAAGTCAGCCAACACCGACAGGACGCCCATGGACAAGCCCCTGAACGCGGCCGCCGTGGGGGGGTACCTATTAAGCTCATGAACCATAGAAGTACCCCTGTGGCCCCTCATTACCATTTGCTGTTCAGTTACATCTTTGGCGGAGGAACCAGACACCTCTATCCACATCTTAGGAAACAACACACACGACCCCAACATGAAGATGATGTAAACGGCCACTTGGACACGGTCCTCCAATGTGGCACCCATGGACTCAGGAGGGGAATGACAGTAACAATGGCCCCCACTGGGTAGGAACGAGCAGGTCCTCCCCCACTGACACAGGCCCACTGTCCTCATAAATTGACTAAAAAGTTGCCACTAAATCGAACCGATAGCATCTGAGAAATGATCTAGAGGTTGACAGCAGGGCCAACTGGAGGAGAACAGGAATGTGGACGGTGTAGACGAGCTTGCTGGGGTCGCTGCTGGACAGTCCTCAATACCCGGCAGAATTAGCAAGCAAGTCAGCACGAAATCCCTGAAAATACAGCAAACACAAAAACTGTGGCAGTGAGGTTCATGAGACTGGGTAAATTCTGACGATAGAAAGCCTCCCTTAAAGTGGTAAGATACAGCAGGAGGCGAGGTTCCAGCCCATAGCAGGAGCCCAGCGCCCGCCAGCTCCGTGCACGCACCCGCCTGGCACTTAAGCGAGCCCCAGCCGGGGTCAGCACTGACAGAGTGAACGAGGTGCTGCATCTGCCCCTCCTCGAAAAGGGGAGACACTGTGTGACCAAGTGTGTCCTAGGACGAGAAGTGAGAGTGTCTCAGGCACCAAATGCTGCGACATCGCTGTCCTTTGTCCTCAGATTGGCAAACGCTTCCTTAGCCCGTGCCACCCCCCAGGCACAACTCTGACCTCTTGACTTTACACATTAAATCATTAGTCCTCATGTGAGTTGTAGGAAATGGAGGCGCAGGCAGGCTCAGTTATTGAGTGAGGTCACACAGGTAGTGATGGAAGAGCTGTGATTGGAACCCACACCACCTGGCACAGCCGTCCGGCCTCCAAGCAACAGTGCTGGGCCGCATGGTCTGTGGCTGGTTAGCTCTCTGTGGGTCAGGGGCTAACCTCTACCAGTTATGGGCGCCACTCTTGGGCGGGCCAATTTTATGCCATTCCTTTCTCTACTCATTCAAAGAGTCTTTATTAAACACCTGTTATAAGCTGAGAACTCACTGATCTAGGTCCTTGGGTTTCATTAGTGAACAAAGACAAAAACCTCTATCATACGGAGCTTATATTTTATTTGGGGGAAAGGTGGTAGGTGGGGAAAGACAATGAATAATAAATGTTATACTTCTGGTCATGGTGGACTAGGAAAGTCATACCAATGTTCCCAGTAACAATAGCTTAAAAATCCGGACAACATATACTAAGTACCTTCTTAAAAGGGTAAAAGAGCTAAGAAGGAAGTAAGGAATTGCTGGGCCATGGTGGGTCTAGGAGATGCAATTCATTTCTTGACAAATACTGACTTATCCAGTCCTCATCACTGCCCTCTGAATTGTCCTATGAAAACAGTAGTGCCTGGTCCGGGGCCAGGGCTGGTATCAGGTTTGTGAAAGAAACTAGCTTGCTAGGCTCTGGGGCTTTATATACGCTATCTCATCTGAACCTCACAACATCTCTATGAAGTAAGTACTATTGCTTGCTGTTATTTCCGTAACTTTACAAATGAGAAAACAGAGAGTTTAAGCAACCTGCCCAGGATCACACAGCTAGTAAGTGGCAGAACAGGCTTTGAACCCAAGCTGTCTGAGTTCAGTCTGTAAACTAAGCCATGGTCCACACTACCTCTTGGTAAGTAGTACCTATTGTTTTTCTATTGGCTTTAGTAGAAAGATAACTCTGGTAGGAATGTTACTATTACTTTGTGTATGAATAAATGACTATATGATCTCTACTGAAATCTTGTTTTATGCAAAGATATTTAATTTCTGGTGTACAGCACAATACTCCCACCAGAAATTAACACAACATTGTGAACCAACTATACTTCAATAAAATAAAATGACAAAACATCTTAATAGCCCTGGACAAGCCATAAACCAGTCACAACAACTCTCCTGGCTTTGAGATTACTCTCATTTCTTCTGTGAGATTGGCAATTTCTCCTGCCTTAGATTGCATTATTTGGTCTACGATAGTCAAATCTTTTTATCCACATCTTAAGAACAAAGTGTACCACAACTTGTGCTCGGTTTTGCAAAGCACTTGCTGTTGCTTTGTAAGAAGAGTTGTCATCTCTCCAAAGAGAACTTTGTTTCACTGGCATCAGTTTCACTGCCTGTTGCTCCATATCCCTGTCTTTCTACATCATCACTTTTGAACCGACTGCTGAATTACAATATGATCTTTTTGAAGATATTTAAAGAGCACTAAATTCAGCACATGCAGTGCCAACAGTGCATCTAACTCAAAGTGAAGACAATATGGGCAGCTGTGCTCAGTTTCTCAAACTTGCAGCCAATAGTGTCTCCATCAGGACGCTGCCATCGATTGTCAGATACACTCCTAACATCAGAAATGTTGAAATGGGGGGGGATGTATGTCTTAAAATTAAATAGGGTAGTAAATACCTGTATTGATTAGAAATCTGAAAGAACGAGGAAGTGACAGAAAATTCCACCCAAGCTGACTTAAGCAAAAAGGATGTATTGAGCTACAGAAATCCAAAAGTCCTTGTGTTAATCCAGCTTCAGGTATGGCTGGATTCAGGACTCTCGGATATAATCAGGTCTCGGTTTCTCATCATTTCTTGCTCTTTCTTCTATAGGAATGGCTTCAGTCTCAGGTTTCACGTGGTAGCAGGCTGGAACCAGCCACTCTAACCCCCACATCCTCTCGGGTCTCAAGTCCAGTAAAAAGGAGTGAGCGCCTTTGTCCCAGAATTTTGAACCTAAGTCTCAGTGCCACTCATTGGCTCTGACATGTCACCTGCCTGGCCCTGGACCAATCCTCGTGGTTTTGGGGTCCGTTACTACTATACCCCAGGGCTGAGTTACCTTCCTGGAAGCCCGGGGGGTGCTGGGTCTCCAGAGGAAAATGAGGGCGCGAAAAGGGGTGCAAAAACAATGGGTGGTAGACTGTGGGGAATTAGGTGAGATGAGCCCCCCAGGGCAAGCCCCTCCCTAGGTGGCTTTGGCCTTGCTCCTCTGATGCTGTCTAGGGGAGGGAACTCTGCTGAGACCTACCAGCTCCATCTGAATCAGCCCTGCAGGCGGCTGCCCTCCCGAGCCGGCCAGCTGACATGACACTGACTCATCTGCTACGTGTGCTGGATGCTGCCTGGAAAGTTAATCAGCCTCTGAGGCAAGACATTCCTCCGGTGACGTAGGTTGGGGCCGTGAGTGGGTGGGAGTGAATGAAAAAGAGTGGGAGCAGCATGGCTCCTAAAGCGTTTATGAAGTGAAGAAGCACAGAGAGAAAGTGAGGGGGAGGTCAGGAGCAGCAGGAGAAGGCACCCCCCAGGGCTGTGGGTACTTTCTGCCAACAGGCGCATGCTGCCTGGTCCCTGGTCCCCCGTGCCCAGGAGCAGAGTGCCACCACCCCACCCCCTACCCTGCCCGGCAGCCCTCCTCCAGCTCTGCCCATCCCTTTCCTTCAGTCCAAGTTGCAAGGAGCAGGATGGTGCGAGAGGCAGGTCGGGAGAGGAACAGAGGAGGGAAGCTCGGTTAGGAGGGGGTCCTGCAGCAGAGGAGGAGAGCAGATGCGGGAGACAGGGAGCAGCAGGCAGGGGGCTGCGCAGGAGTGCTTTTTACAACCACCCAGAAACAGGATGGAACTCAACACGAAGCACCTGCCCTCTGTCAGGTCCCCAACTAGGAGGTGAGGATGCAGAAATAAATAGGATGTCGTCCCCGCCTTCAGGGAGCACAGATTCTAGCCTGGGACACAATAAGAAACACGTTCATCACAATGGAATGTGGTGGTGGGGATCCGGGGTTTATTGAAGGAAGCTACCCCTGAGGCGGGAGTGAAGGAGGTCCCAGGTCAGGCCAGCCTTGACCCCGTCCAGAGGGCATGTGGGTGCATTGAGGGGGCGGGGGGCTCTGGACACAGCTGTGCTGCAGGATGGTTCCCCTTGAGCCCAGGGGACTGGCCTATTCTACTCCCCTTTCAGGCTTTGGCTGCAGGCAATGGGGGGTGGTGACCGCCCTGGCAGCCAAGGGCAATTCTCCACACAAGGGGACAGCTGGCAGCGTAGCTGTGAGCCCTTGGAGCCCTCAGGCCCAGCAGCTGGAGGATGGGTGCCCCAGCCTGGCAGTGACCTGGGGAGCTGGGGGTGGGGTGGGCAGCAGCATCTGCTCTGATAAGTGTTGTGCTGGATGTTTGGTGCAGGGCAGGTTAGGGGGCAGGAGGGAGCCAGCGGGTGGGGGGCTTCCTGGAGGAGAAGAACAGCTTCAGAAGTGACAAACAAAGGAAGGTCTGAAGGGTCAATATTACAAAAGTTGTAGGAGTGTGTGGCACTTTCTGGAAATGCTAAGCTATTTAAGTACGACACTGGGGATAGGGTAGAAATAGGAGGTGATGGGACAGAGGCCTGACAGGTGGGCAGAGCCCAGATCAGGAGCAGTCCTGTGTGTCATCATAAAAAATTGGGGATTACAGTTCTTTTTAAAAAGAACTGGACTCTCATTCCACCCCCCACCTCTAACCTTTCTGCAAACATTTATCCACCGTCACAGGGTGAGGCAGTCCTGTTCAGTTGGATGAAATCAGGGCCCAGTTGCTGCAGAACTGAAGCAGGCAAGAGGCCACCAGCAGGCAGATGGCCAAAGAGGGACAGACGGCCAAAGGGGGGCTGTCTCCGAGGGCTGAAAACTCAGGGGTTGGGACCAATTTGAAAGTGAAGTTGTTTCCTCCACACGGGCATTTTGGACGTAGAAAGAAAGTGTCATCAAAAGGGAGCCCCTAGAAGAGGAATGAGCGCAGAATTTGGAGTCAGAAAAGCAGGAGGCCTAGGCTTGGGGCCCAGCACCACCATGCCAGCTGGTCGACTCTGGGAAAGTCACCCAACTCTTCAAATCGCCGTTTCCACATCTGCATGGGGGATCAGATCTGTCCCATGTGGTCGGCTCAGATAAGGCATGTGTGTAAAAAAGGCTGTATAAATGTTAGTTTCTGTCATTTTGCCTCAAAAAAAAAAAAAAAGTCCACAGCCAGGAGAATCCCGAGGCAGGCTCATTTTACTCCAGTGACCATTTGGCACTGAGCAGGTTGGGGACTTACTGGATGACACAGCAAGTCAGCAGCAGAGCCAAGGTGTAAACTCATCCAAGTACTGGCTGCAGCATCGTCAGCAGAATCAGCTGAAACCCAGCTTCACACTGCAGTTCAGATATCCAAGGTGTTCCCAGGAAGTCCCTTTCAGCAAAAAGTGTTCAAGGTGGTTCCCAGCAGGCAGCCCCAATATCCTCCAAATGGTTGGCAAGATGTAGCTGAGTGAGGTTCCCAGGAGGCAGGGTGAAAAGGGAGACAGTTTGCCCTGAGGACAGAAGAAGAGATCACACATTTCTCAACACTCCTTGAGGCCACAGTCCTCCTACCCCCGCCAACCTTTCAAAACAGACTCATTGAGGTAAAAGTCACATACAACAAAACACATTCTTTTGAAGGGTACAATTCAATGGTTTTTAGTATGTTCACAGAGTGGTGCAACCATCACCACAATAAATTTTAGAATATTTTCATCACTCCAGAGAAGGATTCCCAATCATTAAGAGTCATTCCCTTCCCAGACCCCCACCCTCCTCCTAGCCCTAGACAATCACTAATCTACTTTACATCTCAATAGATATTGAGCATTTCATATCGATAGAATCATAAGGTAGATGGTCTTTGTGAGTGTTGGGAGCTGCTGGTGGGAAAAGCAGCAGTTGAAGTGGGCTTTGTTATTTCAGTGGGGATGTGTGGACCCTGGGGCATGAGAACCCAAGTAGCAGCACTTCATTTCCAGGGGAAAGTGAGCATGGCTGTTATAATAAGCGGGGCCGGTGGAGTTACTAGGATATCTGTCCTGCAGAGAATGCTGTGGCTAATTTTGATCACAGAGTCCCTAAAACCAAAATATATGAGCAGCCCACCCTCTAAGTTCCTCTTTGACTTGCACATCTGAAAAAACTTCAAGTCTGGTGAACAGAGCTCTGACTTTAGTCACTTGGCTCTCCTGGTGGGAGTGGGAGTTAAGGTGGATCAAGTAATAAATGGAGTTTGACTAGAATGACTTCACAATCGTTCCTGTGGCTCTCTGGGGCTATTTGTCTCCCTGCCCCCGATTATATAGCTGGAAGGGATATCCCCAGCCATTGGCGGAATTACTGTATCAGCTCTGGGACTGGCAGAGTAAGGGATCTGATGAGGAGAGAAGTCAAATGGAAACCCCTCCTTATTGAAGTGATAAGCCAAAAGCAATATTGCACCCCCTGGGGACTGAAGAGATTACTAGCGTCATCAAGGCCTTTGAGGTGCAGAGTGCTGATTTTGTCATATTCCCACTTCCCTCTCAGCCGGGCCAGTGTGGCAGGCGGGTGGGGGTGAGGGAAAGCCAGTGGATGACCATAAACTTAATGATGGGGTGACTCCCATTGCATCTGCTATTTCAGATGTGGTATTATTGCTGGGGAAACAAATACAGCCCCTGACACCTGGTGCACAGTTACTGATCCAGCAGATGCCTTTTCCTCCATTCCAAGAAGCAGAAGGGACCAGAAAGCCTGCTTTTATTTGTCAGGGTCATCTACTGTACCTTTACCATCTTGCCTGAGGACTTCATCATCTCTCTCTCTCTTTTTTTTTTTTTCACTTTTATTTTTTATTGAAGTGTAGTTGATTTACATTATTAGTTTCAGGTGAACAGCCAAGTGATTCAGTTATACATATACATACATATATATTTTTTCTTTTCAGATTATTTTCCATTATATGTTATTATAACAAATTGAATATAGTTCCCTGTGCTCTACAGTAGCTCCTTGTTTTCTTTTAATCTATTTTAATATAGTAATGTGTATCTGTTAATCCCCAAACTCTTAATTTATCCCTCCTCCACCCTTTCCCCTTTGGTAACCATAGTTTGTTTTTTACGTCAGTGAGTCTGTTTTTGGTTTGTAAATAGAATTTGTATCATTTTTTTAAGATTCCACATATAAGTGATATATGATACTTGTCTCTGTCTGGCATACTTCACTTAATATGAGAATCTCTAGGTCTATCCATGTTGCTGCAAATGGCATGATTTCATTCTTTTTTATTGCAGAGTAGTATTCCATTGCATATAAACACACCACATCGTTATCCATTCATCTGTCAGTGTAGTAATCGGCTGTAAGTCTCATTTTCCCAACCTGTAAACTTTGAAATGCCCAGGGCCGAGCCCTCACAGCTCCTCCTGTCACCATCACTTTCTCTGTGAGTTCATCCTGTGTCATCAGTTTAACTTCATAGCTGCAGGTGTGACCTCTCCCCGGAACTTCTGACTCACATCCAACTACTACCCAACATTTTCACTCAGATGTTAATAGGCATCTCACACGTAACGAATCCAAACGGAACTCTTCATTTCTCCTCCAAATCTTCTCCTCCCACAGTCTTCCCTAACTCAGGAAATGACAACTCCATTCTGCCAGTTGTTTGGGCCAAAAACCTAGGCATCATCCTTGCTTCTTTCTCTCGCACATTTCTCGTCCAGTCTTCAGCAAGTTGTCCTGACTCTATGTAATGTACAGGAACCCATCATTCCTCCCCACCCCCACCTCCCTGATCTAAGGTACCAGATTATATTTCAACTGGATTATTGCGATAGTATTATGTATTGGATGCTTCTGGTCACCCAGCTCACATTTCCCTCGGCCACCTCTGACTTCGACTCCAGTGCAGCAGACAGTTGTGCGTGAGGTCAGCTGATCTTGTGCAGGTGGTGTCTTGCCTTGAGCACGCACCTTGTGTCCGTTTGCTTTTTGCCCAAGATGTCAATGCCGTCAGAGCCCTCTGGGCGCCATAATAAGATTCACCTTGTGCCGAACAGCCTCTTGCCTCGAGTGTGAGCTGCACACCTTCTTGCTTTCGGCCCCATGGAAGCTTGATGCTAAAGTGGAGGCTCCTCTCCCTGTGCACCCGGAGATAGAGATAACGCCCCAGGGGCCACACTCAACCAGTGGGGGTCGAGGCAACTGGGTAAACATTCCTGCCTCCCATCCTGCATGCACATGACTCTGGGAAGCAGCCTGTGCACTTTCCAAGGATCCTGGGAAACTCAAGCTCCTGTTGCTCACAGCAGTGACGTTGATAATGCACCTTTCTCTTGTCTTTTTCTCCTTTTCTGTCTCATTGTCCCCACTCCCTCATGTCTGCTCCCTGGGTCATCTCTCAGAAAAGACACGTGCACGTAAGTCCTTGTCTCAGGCTCTGTCTTCAAGAGAACCCAAACTAAAATATCCTTTCAATTTGTTTCCCTTGCTACCCAGCAGCAGACTGATTCTTTTAAAACATGTTTCATCATGTCCCTCCTCAGCTGAAAACACTCCAGTGACTCCCATTTTCCCTAAAGAAAAAGCCAAAGTCCTTACGACATGGCTAAGGCTGGACAGAATCTGCCCATCTCTTGATTTCTTCTGTGATGTCATCTCCTGCTAATCTCCCCTTTGCTCTACTATAGCCACGACTATAGTTCTCCAAAGACACCAGCACACTCCTGCCTCAGGGCCTTTGCACTGGCTATTTCTGCTGTCTGGAACACTCTTCCTCCAGATATTTCCAAGTATGTGTCTTTACTTTCTTCAGACCTTTTCCCAAGAGGCCTTCCTATGTACAGTAGCAACCTCCCCCTACTTCTGGTATTCCTTGGTCCCCTCACTCTCCTTTAAGTTTTTCATAGTACTGATCATCAATATCATAATTTGTCTTTTGGGGGGGTATATTTTCTGTCTCTCCTTACCCCCAACTTCAAAATAATTTCATGAGGACAGGGATTTGGGGACTTTATTGTTTTTTTCACTGCAGAGCCTAGAACAGTGCTTGGCAAGTAGTAAGTACTCAATAAATATTTGTTGTATGAAGCAAATAAGTAAGACTGAAGAAGCGTGTACAGATCAGACTGTGTTTACTCTGACCTCCCAAATCTGGCAGCGGGTGTGGTGGCAGCTCTTGGCTGCCAGGGGCCCTGGAGGTTGGCAGCAGGAAGCCCCTCCTGAGAATTCCCTCAATACTTTGCGCTCAAAGCCTGTTCCTGATTATTTCTTTGGGAGTCTTTGCTTTGAAGTTTGTCTCAAGTTGTTCCAGGTTTTAGGATTTCAGAGCATTTAGAAAACTAAAACTTCTGTAAGCCTGGCCCATGCTGATCCTGTGCAGAAGGGAGTTTGTCCCCTTCTGGTCTCCAAGACCCTGGCCATCACCAACTTGGGTGACCTGAGTCTCCTCTGAGTGCCAACAACGCCTCAGCTTCTGAAGGACGCTGGTAGTCTAGGCAGGGACATGGGTGGAATCCGTCAGGGCACTGGGAAGGGGCCCAGGTGCCTGGGGGCAGGCATGCTGGGTCCAGTGTGGCACTCCCTAGCTTTGGGAACAGTCAGCGCCCCCAACCAGGCCTGGCCACGTGGCGCAGGCACCTACCTGGGGTGAGGGGCTGGCCAGGCTCCTTTTCTCCAGAGAGAGGCAGCCCATTTGCCTTTGCAGAGACTCGCATCCTCACATGAAGCACGCAGCACTCCCCGTGGCACAGGAGACACAGCCCCAGGTGCCAGAGGGAAGGAAGCCTCCTGCCTGATGGGGTTGCCTGAGCCCGGCTCCGGCCCGCTGCGCTCTGCAGGCAGGCAGAAGTCGGAGCTGCGGCGCGGGACTGAAGAGGTTAACGAGGATCTGCCTCCTAATGTTGATGTGTCTAGGTGATGTCAGTGGGAGCCGGGGAAGGAGGGAGGGGAGAGCGGTGGGGCTCCGAGGCGTGGAGGCTGCAGGGGCCGAGGAAGACCCCCTTGCGGACTGCGGGGCTCGGGCTCGGGCTGCGGGACAGCGCGGCGGGCGGAGGCTGCCGCAGCCTGCGGGGGCGGACGGGCGCGCAGGCGACGCGCACCGGCACGATGGACCTGGAAGCCTCGCTGCTGCCCACCGGCCCCAACGCCAGCAACACCTCGGATGGCCCGGATAACCTCACCTCGGCCGGTGAGACGGGTTGGAGGGGAATCCTCCCTCCACTGCGCTGGGGGTGGGAAATGGGAAGGCTTCCCCTCTGAGCCAAACTGCTTGGGAAACTTTATTACAGTTCTTGGAGACAAGATCTGCAGTCTGCTTTGCCCAGAGGGGAAGGGGAGAAGGGGCAGGGGCAAAGAAGAGGGCAAAGGCACGTTGGGAAGTGCAGGGCATGGTGGCCAGCCTGAGGGAGGCAGGGGCAGACTGCTGAGGAGTTCCACAGATGCGTTGCAGGAAAAAATTCCAAGCTAGAAAAGCAGGCCAAAGAAGCTGTAGGATGGTATGTGGGGTTCAGCCCGAGGCTTACTCATTCACTGATCCTCTTGGCTTTTTACTTGGACTGCGGGTTATGGGGTCTGAAACACCCTTACTGCCTCCTGGGAAAGGCCACGGGAAGGGACAACTCAGAGCCGTGAGGGGATTAACTTTGCTGGCGAATGAAGCGTCCTGACATTTCCATAGCTGAGATGCCCTGGGATTCTAGCTTTGAAGGAGAAGAGAAGGAAGGAAAAAGAGGAAAGGCTTGTATGGAAAAAATTCTCAGGCAGCTGGGCTGCAAAACACAGTTTCAGTCTCTGGTCACTCAGGAAGCCCAGGCTCAGAAGACAGGGATCAAGGAAACCCCTGAGAGGGAATTGGCGGGGGGCGGGGGACGGGGGAGAGCTGTGGGCCTGAGGGGCAAAAGCCTCCACGAGACAGTCACCTACAGAGATGCCCAAGAATCAGTGCATGGCTTCCCACCAGCGATTCCTAAAATGAAATGCTCAGGGCTGCAAACAGGAAAGGAGAAACCACACGCACAGGCATGCGCCCACATGCACACTTTCGTGTCATGCTGGCTATTTTGATGATGTTTCCTGGTAAAGCCCAGAGGCCCACAGAACAATTCTCTGCAGACAGCTGTGGTTCTCAACTCTGTACTTCTGAGAAAACGCAGGAGACAGAGGATTGGTCCTTCAAGGAACAGGTGGTGTGGGAGACGCTGGTGGGACTGACCAGGGAACCAGTGCAGGAGGGCACGGGGGCAGGATTAGCAGCCGTGTGGGGAGGGAGGATGGTAGGGGGGACTCCAGATGAGTGGTGGGCCCTGAGCTGAAATGGCAGGGAGGATGAGGAGGTGAGCAGGCGCGTGGCTGGAGGCTGAGCACGCCAGCAGAATGTCAGCCCCCAGAGAGCAGAGTCCTTGTCAAATGGTCAACACTTGCTCCTTCTGTCCCCAGGGCTGCCTCCACGCACAGGGAGCATCTCCTACATCAACATCATCATGCCTTCTGTGTTCGGTACCATCTGCCTCCTGGGCATCATTGGGAACTCCACGGTCATCTTTGCGGTGGTGAAGAAATCCAAGCTGCACTGGTTCAGCAACGTCCCCGACATATTCATCATCAACCTCTCGGTGGTGGACCTCCTCTTTCTCCTGGGCATGCCCTTCATGATCCACCAGCTCATGGGCAATGGCGTCTGGCACTTTGGAGAGACCATGTGCACCCTCATCACGGCCATGGATGCCAACAGTCAGTTCACCAGCACCTACATCCTGACCGCCATGGCCATTGACCGCTACCTGGCCACGGTCCACCCCATCTCCTCCACCAAGTTCCGGAAGCCCTCTGTGGCCACCCTGGTGATCTGCCTCCTGTGGGCCCTCTCCTTCATCAGCATCACCCCCGTGTGGCTCTACGCCAGGCTCATCCCCTTCCCAGGGGGCACAGTGGGCTGCGGCATCCGCCTGCCCAACCCAGACACTGACCTGTACTGGTTCACCCTGTACCAGTTTTTCCTGGCCTTTGCCCTGCCCTTTGTGGTCATCACGGCCGCATACGTGAGGATCCTGCAGCGCATGACATCCTCGGTCGCTCCTGCCTCTCAACGCAGCATCCGGCTGCGGACAAAGAGGGTGACCCGCACGGCCATCGCTATCTGCCTGGTCTTCTTTGTGTGCTGGGCACCCTACTACGTGCTCCAGCTGACCCAGCTGTCCATCAGCCGCCCGACGCTCACCTTTGTCTACCTGTATAATGCGGCCATCAGCTTGGGCTACGCCAACAGCTGCCTCAACCCCTTTGTGTACATCGTGCTCTGTGAGACGTTCCGAAAACGCTTGGTTCTGTCGGTGAAGCCTGCGGCCCAGGGGCAGCTCCGAGCCGTCAGCAACGCCCACACGGCTGATGAGGAGAGGACAGAAAGCAAGGGTTCCTGACATGCCCCCTGCCACACTGGGCACCTCCGTGTCAGGATGTTATGACAGACCATGGGGAGAGATGCTGAGAGGAACCCAAGACCCCTCGGGGGGGACGTAGGAGGCTGGGGTGGTTGCAACTACAGGGCCCACAGATTGCCAGGGAGGCTCAGAGCCAGATTTGGGGCTTCAAGGATCAGAAATCTCTTTGAGAGAGCAGGAGGAGACCTTTGGGTTGAACAGAACTGAGCAAGAAGATTGCTTTAAATGTTTAGTTGAGCCCTACTTCTGCTAACTTCCAAATGTCTTTCTCCCAAAAGGAGAGGTGGAAGGCTTCTGGCTGGATGTATTTAAGAACAGGCAGGGCTGGGGTGTGAGTAGCGGGGCCATACGGCACAGGGTCCTGGGGAGATGAAGGTGGTGGGGCCTCTGCAGTCTTTCCCATCTCTCATTGGTATGACGGAGGGCTGCCTTTCTCCCAAGCTGGAGGATGATGAAAAATAAAGCATGCCGTGTCTCCGTGTTCCAGCATCCTGTGTCCGTTTCCCTTTATCTCTAGGGGAGGCATGTTTATTTTGAGGGGGTGAGGCTCTGAGTCCACAGGGGTGAAGGCCTGATTTGCTAGGAGATCCACTTATTGGGAATGACAAGGCTACCTGGGGTGGGCGGGGGTGGAGGCCTTGAAATTAAGAAAAGTGGGGGTGGGGTGGCCAGGGGGCTTTTGCAGTTATGAGGACATTGTCTTCATGGGGTACATTTATCAATCAACAGATCCAGAGTGAGCAGCCACCAGTGTCCCACATGTGCAGGGGTCATTCTGATGGCTGGTGTGTTTGGCATCATCTTTTTGCTCTGGCCCTTTCTCTGCAAAATAAAAACGAATAAAGGAAAATCTCCACCCACGTCTCTCTGGATGCGCCTGTATAATTGCTTGGGCTTGGGTGTAGGGGTCAGGGTAGCGGTGGGCGGCCGAAAAGGAAGAGGGGTCATTTGGCTGTGGAATCCAGACCTTGGTTCAGGCTGCATTTTAGAAGAAGAAGCAGGGGATCTGCTTGTCTAAACCCACAGGGAGGATTCAGTGACACAAAGGGAATTACTGTGAATTCATTAGATTGAAATTCTGCTGCTGGGTTTATTCTCAGGACTCAGCTTCCTGTCTTCTGCTCAAAAGCACTTGGCTGTCACCAGGGCCGACCCCCCAGGCCCCGGTTCACATGTTCCCATCCTCACCTCCCCCGCTGAGTCACCGGTCACCTGGCTGGCTTCGTGGGGCAGCCAGAGCCTGCCTCTTGCTGCTGCTAAGATCCCGCGTGAGCCACGTTGAGCAAGAAGATTACAGACGGGGCCTCTGGGCGGCGGCCAAGGCTGCTGCTTCTCAGCTTCTTCATACGAGGGGCCGGGAGCCAGGAGTCCTGCAAGAAGCGCTCAGCAGATGTTGATGAGATAGCGGGAGCAAACTGCGAGCTCCTGACTTGTCCCGATGCATCCTTAAAGCAGGTGTATCAGCACAGCCTCTTCTTGCTGGTTATTTTTCACTGCGGAGTTGCCGCAGGTAGCCTGTGTAGTGACCTTCTGGGCAGCTTTTGGGGTCTTGGGGAGCTCTTTTTAATCATCATCATTAGCTGTAGTATTTCCTGAGTGCATTCCACTCCACCCAGTGCACAGGGAGGTGGAAGAGGGTGGCGCAGGGGACGGAGCTGATGGATAGTTTTCCTTACTTGCTAACAGTGGGATCTCTAGGTGTTATGGGTAAGCTCCAAATCCATTTTAGATGCACATCCAACAAAAGAAAAAGATTCTTAGGGAAGCCTTGAGGCAACTCCTCAAGATTGATTGATTCCAGAAAAGGAGGTTTTTCTGCATCTGGTTTGCTTATGAAATGTTTCCCCAGGGTCTCTCTGCCTCACACCCGTCCCTGTCCTGGGAGAAATCTGGGAGAGGAAATAGATGAGATGGCCTCTCCCAGGAAACACAAGCGACCAAGTCTACAGGTGGGTGAGTGGGCGGGTGAACAACCTGCTGAAGTCCCCAGTGACTCTCAACCCTGTATTGAAAACTGAAATTGAAGCAGAGTTGGTTGGGACAGGAAAGTGAGTGGGTGGTGATGTAAACAGTGCAGAAGGGAGAGGATGGGGAGAAGCGGTGAAGTTGGGAGCTGGAGACAGAAAACAGGGCAGGGAGATTATCACCAAGGTTGAGGGAACTGTTACTGGCACATCACTCCCTCATCCTTACCCAGTAGTAACCTGAACACACTGGAGGAGCCACTGGATAAGGAGAAACACGTGACTTGGTGGTGGGAATGGTGGACAGTTCACAGGGCTGGGGGGGCTCTGAGGAATTTTCCTTTGCTCCTCACTGAACCTGGGGCTGTGGGTAGTGGGAACTCCAGGGAACTGTGGGGACCACCGTGAGATACAGAGAGGACCCAAGAAGGCGGTGAAGGGGACACTCCTTTTTCCTATACCGTGTCCAACAAATACTGTCTTTCCCATTGGGCCCCGTCAAAGCAATCCCCAGACCCAGATCTACTCCCCAGAAAATACTTCCTCTCCAGCTGTGAGGATTCTGTCTCTAAAAGCCCTGTGGTAGAAGGATTGCACAGCCAAGGGACTTACTCCTAACTCACAGGTTAGCCAAACCAAAGTTACAAGTGAATGCGTGGAACCTTTCTACATACTGATATTCACTAAAGAAATAATGCCTAGATTGCCAAGTGAAGAGACTAGCGGTGGTATTTTTGTTTGTTTACTTCCTGCATCATCAGGTATATATTTTTTTTATTGTGGTAAAATATATATTACATAATAAGTGAACTAGACACTTAAAAATAGTCAAGATGGTCGATTTTATGTGTATTTTACCACAATAAAAGTTATATACAAATTTAATGATATAAAATGTATTTGATACATATTTGAAATACATATGTGCTAAAGATTTATGCATATATAAATTTTATATATATAAAGTTTACTATTTTAACGTGTATAATTCAGTGGCACTAAGTAATTCACATTTTTGTGCAACCATCACCTATCTCTGGAATTTTTGCGACTTCCCAAACTGAAACTCTATACCCATTAATCACTAACTCCTCATTCTCTCCTTCCCATCCAGTCCTGGGCAACCACCATTCTACTCTCTGTCTCTATGAATTTGACAACTCTAGGTACCTCATGGAACTAGAGTCCTATAGCATTTTTTCAATCAGCATAATGTCTTCAGGGTTCATCCCTGTTGTAGCAGGTATCAAAGTCTCATTTCTTTTTGAAGCTGAATAATATTCCATTGTATGTGTGTCCCAACTTTTGTTTATCCACTCCTCTGTCAATGGACATTTAGGTTAGTTCTACCTTTTGGCTATTGTGAACAATGCCAGGTACGAACATGGGCAGACAACCACCTGTTTGAGATCCTGCTTTCAGTTCTTCTGTGCGTACATTTAGAAGTGGAATTCCTGGATCACATGGCAATTCTGTGTTGAATTGTTTTCCGTAGTGGCTGTATCATTTTACATTCCCACCAGCAATGCATGAGGGTTCCAATTTTTCCACATTCTTGCCAACAGTTGTTATTTACTATTAAAAAAAAGCCCATAGCTCTCCTAATGAGTGTAAAGTGGTCTCATTGCGGTTTTGAATTACGTTTCCCTGGTAATCAGTGATGTTGCACATCTTTTCATGTGTTTATTGGCATTAGTCTATCTTCTTCAGAGAAACGTCCATTCAAGTCCTTTGCCCATTTTTTTTCTTTTTTCCTTTTTTTAATTGAAGTACAGTCAGTTTATAATGTTCAATTTCTAGTGTACAGCACTATGTTTCAGTCATACGTACACAAACATATACTCTTTTTCATTATAGGTTACTACGAGATATTGAATATAGTTCCCTGTGCTATACAGTAGAAACATGTAGTTTATCTATTTTTTTCAGTTATGTATTTATGTATTTATTTATTTATTTATTTATTTATGTTTTTGGCAGGGGGGGTAATTAGGTTTATTTATTTAATTATTACTATTATGTTTAGTGGAGTTACTGGGGATTGAACCCAGGACCTCATGCATACTAAGCCTGCGCTCTGCCACTTGAGCTATACCCTCCCCCTTTATTTTATATATAGTAGTTAGTATCTACAAATCTGTTTCTGTTTTGTAAATAAGTTAATTTGTGTAATTTCTTTACATTCCACATATAAGTGATATCACATGGTATTTTTCTTTCTCTTTCTGGCTGACTTCACTTAGTATGATGATCTCCAGTTCCATCCATGTTGCTACAAATGGCATTATTTTATTCTTTTTTATGGCTGAGTAGTATTCCATTGTATATATACCATGGCTTCCTTATCCAGTTATCTGTCAAAAGACATTTAGGTAGTTTCTTTGTCTTATCTGTTGTAAATAGTCCTCTGTGAACATTGGGGTGCACTTATCTTTTCAAATTAGAGCTTCCTCTGGATATATGCCCAGGAGAGGAATTGCTGGATCATATGATAAGTCTATTTTTATTTTTTAAAAGAACCTCAATGCTTTCAGCAAACTGCACTCCCACCCACAGTGTAGGAGGGTTCCCTTTTCTCCACATCCTTTCCAGCATTTATCATTTGTGGACTTTTTACTGATGGCCATTCTGACAGGTGTGAGGTGATTGTAGTTTTGATTTGCATTTGTCTGATAATTAGCGATATTGAGCATATTTTCATGTGCCTGTTGGCCATTTGTATGTCTTCACTGGAGAAATGTTTGTTTAGGTCTTCTGCCTGTTTTCGGATTGGGTTGTTTGTTCTTTTGTTATTAAGTTTTATGAGCTGTTTGTATATTCTGGAAATTAAGCCTTTGTCAGTCCTTTGCCCATTTTAAAATCGAGTTCCTTTATATTGTTAGCAAAAATATTTTGCTTAACACAAATTAGTAATAATTTTTTATGCTTTATTACTAGGAAAACTTTTTTTTTTAACCAGGTTCTTCCTCCCTGCTGTTCAAAGAGATGTTTGGTTTTTTTATTTTTTCATTGAGCATCTGGCTGGAGAACCACACGTCCTCCAAAACCCCCTCCCTCTAGGCCTCTGATTTGCAACGAGTCAACCTGATCTGTGAGCTTGAGTTGAGGAGGTCAGAAAAAGCAAGGCAGCATCCCACCATGGTTGGTGAGAGCAGGCAAAACCTAATTTTATAATTAGCAGTGAGTTGCTAATTATACCTAAATACTGAGATTGTGGAAATGGGAGGTGGTGGTCATGGTGAGGGGGGAGGAGAGGTGATTCCCCTCTGAGGTGGGATTTCTGTTTGAACGGTGATGGGTAACCTGCCCTGGGTGCCCCAGCCTAACTCTCAGAGGACAACCAAGGGAAGAACTTTCCAGATGTTCAGAGGTGGGCTGGAGCAGCTGTCTCCTCCCTCGGTGCTGAATAGTGCTGATCTCAGGCTACACAAAAGGGCAGCATCTTTTGTTAAAAGAAAAAGAAAGGGTAATTTCAACTTTTTTGAGGTCATTCTTATGCCAAGCACTATGCTAAGTACTGTATTTATTTAGTAATACAATTCTCCTAACAACATTTTGCAGTAGACAGTCCTTTATGTCCATTTTACAGATGGGTCAGTTATTACTCAGAGAGGTTAAGTGACTTGCCCCAGGTCACAGAGCTAGTGGCAGTGCCAAGTCAAACCCAGATGTGCTTGATTCCAAAGTCCACATGCTGTATTATCTCCCCTCAGATCACATCCTTATCCTCAAACTGGCCCCAGCCTCACCCCGCTCCCCTGCCCAATGATCATACCCTGGACCTCACACTTCCTGGCCTTTGTGCTTCCCTGGCCTGAAGAACCCCTTCTCCTCTCCCAGGTGGAATTCCTGCTTACCCTCCTGTTGTGGGTGGAATTGAATCCCCTAAAGAAGATCTGTTGAAGTTACAACCCCCCAGGACCTCAGAATGTGGCCTTATTTGGAAATAGGGTCTTAGGGATTTATCCAAGTCCAGGTGAGCGAGTCTTAATCAATATGACTAGCGTCCTTAAAAAAAAGAGGGAGTTTGGACACAGGGACTCAGGGAAGATGATCTGAAGATGCAGGGAGAATGCCATTTGAAGACAGAGGACCAGAGGGCTGCACCTACAAGCTAAGGAACACGAGGCCACCAGAAGCCAGGAGAGAGCTGCGAAACAGATCCTTCCCCAGCATCTTAGAGCAGGCATAGTCCTGCCCGGCCCTTGAATTTAGACTTCCAGCCTCCAGAGCTGGAATAAATGTCTGGTTTCCTAAGCCACTAGCCTGTGGTACTTTGTTATGGTCGGCAGCCAGGGAGTAACTGACACACCCTCTGGACCCACTGATGAATTCTCATCTGGGAGGACCTAGCCTCTCCCGAGGAGGATCTATCGCTCTGAGCAGTTCTGCCTCCTCCCCTGAGTGTAAGCTGCCCCTGCGTTGGGGGCTGTGTCTTAATCACTCTTGATTTCTCTGCCTCTCACGGGGTGCCCGCCCAGCCCCAAAGCTCAAGTGATCAAGGATTCTAAAATAAATGCATCATCCATAGCAAGCACTGGAGAACCAGGGCTGGGAGGCTCAGCAGCCATCTTCCAGGCCAGCCCATGTGGGCAACGTTGTGCGGGAGGCTCTGAGAAGGCCCGCAACGACCCAAGAACTGGCCAAGCAAATCCAGTGTTCATCCCTCAGCCACATCTGTTTCCAGCGCCCTCCTTTTAGCTGTTTTCTCTCTTCAGAAATACTCTGCCCTCTCTCTCCCCGGAAGGACTGTGCGGTAAGTCCCTAGACTAGGTCACACTGTGGCCCTGGCTAGTGACTTCCTCTCCCGTTTCCTCATCTGTAAAATGCGGAGAACTACACCTACGTCATGGGGCTGCTGGGATGATTAAATGAGACACTGATATGTCACTGAGGGCTCCTCGGGGCCACCTTAACCTGAAACACCCACATAAACCCACCACAGCCTCCATCCTGACCTGCTGTTGGCAGGCCAGCCCCTTCTCAAACTTCTCGGTGGTGGCCTTGGGCTGGTCCTGGGTGTCACCTGCCGCCCCTGGCTCAGATCACTGCCGCACCACCTCCCCAGGCTGCTCCAGCTCTCCCTCTGCAGGCGGCTTCCCCCCAAGGCAGCCAGGGCCAGCTCAAGCCAGCCTGCAACGGTGGGGCTCAGGATGTCATAATGGGGAAGGGTGGGAGGGGAGAGCCCAGAGCCAGAAAGGACTGAGTCGGCGAGGGGCCTGGGGATTCTGCCGCCTGTCTGTCTGTCGTGCCAGGTCATGGGGACATAAGATCATGGTGGTCATTAGAAACTACAGCTGGCTGGGGCTGAGGCGTGACCATCCCTTTTAGGGGAAGCAATCGCTCCCTAGTTTGCTGCAGTCCCCACCACTCCATACTGCTAAAACTCAATCTGAGTCACATTTGTTAAGTCTGGCTCCTGGAAGCGTTTATATTGGTGACCCTTGTCCTGGAGCAATAAGAACTATTTTGCAGAGGAATTTTTAGAAGGTGATTTTTCTTTCTGCTAAATACAGAAAGCACTTGACACTATGTCTAGCATTTAGTAAATATTAGTTGTTAATTATTATCGCTTTTCCCTTCTTGTCCTTCATTAACTTCCATGGGTTGCTCTAAACTCTTTCCCTTCTTCTCTGGTTGATTGCAAATAAAAGCCCTGCCCCCTGCCCTGTGGTTTCCTCCATCTGGTTTGACGTCTCCTCCCCTGTGTCTGCTTGAATCCTACCCACCCTTCTACTCCACCTCAGTTCCCTGGTTCTCCACGAAGCTCCCCAGCCCTCTCTAGCCTCCCATGAGTTACTCATTCTCTGGATTCCTGTCCAACTGCCCAGCCACGCCACTTACGAGATGGCTAATCTTGCTCTGTCCTGTGACTTGGGGAGTTATTTACCTGAGTTATCGCCTTGTCTCTCCAACTCGACTTGTGGTTAGGGAGGTGTATTTCTTCCCATCCCAGCAGTTTTTACACATTGCCTTGCATACAGTAGGTATTCAATACATAATTTTTTCTTTTACTGTTTTATCTATTTATTGTTTTATTATTTAATTTGGGAAGAGGGCTGATAATTAGGTTTATTTACTTTTAGAGGAGGGACTGGGGGTTGAATCCAGGACCTCGTGCATGCTAAGCATGCACTCTGCCACTTGAGCTATACCCTCCCCCCCATAATTGTTAACTGATCACTTGATCATTTCTTCCTAGAAGGCGGCACCACCTTTTGTTTTGTCTGTCAAGTTCACCTTCCTTTTCTGGGAACTGTCTACTGTCCCTCCACCTCCCCCTCCACCCTGATGGTTACAATGGAAGCATTATGTCTCCACTGTGAACTCCCCCTCCCCACCCATTCCCTTGTCTCTGACCCCAGAGAGGAACGTACAGAGAACGGCTCACCAAGTTCCGAGTTCCGGGCAGACAGCAGCAGTTACGCCAACATCTACTGGGCAGGTGCCAGGGACTTGCTCACGTGCCGCACAGACTTTTTGTTCAAGTTCACTAAATGCATACAAGACCCTTAAAAGGTAGGTAACATTATTATTACCCCCATTTTACAGAAGAGGGGGCTGAGGCAGACCTCCCATCTGTTCTGTTCTGTTCTTTCTCCAGTGTGGAACCTAGATTTCTCACACCCAGGGCTCTCTGTTGTCTCCTCACCAGTCAATCTCTCCTCATCTCCTCCTGCCACCTCACAGCACAGCCCCGTGTTCCCATCTCCACACCTTTCCTTCTGCTCTTTTCCTTGCCTGGGAACACTATCTCCTTTTTTTTTTTTAATTTAATTGAGTTATAGTCAGTTTACAATATTGTGTCAATTTCTGGCGTACAGCAGCACAATTTTACAGTCATACATGAATATACATATATTCATTTTCATATTCTTTTCACCATGAGCTACTACAAGATCTTGTATATATTTCCCTATTCTGTACAGTATAAACTTGTTTATCTATTCTATATACACCTGTCAGTATACACCAGTCTCGAAATCCCAGTCTGTACCTTCCCAACTCCCTTCCCCCCGCAACCACAAGTTTGTGTTCTATGTTTGTGAGTCTGTTTCTATTTTATATGTAAGCTCATTTGTCTTCTTTGTTTTTAGATTCCACATATGAATGATAACATATGGTATTTTTCTTTCTCTTTCTGGCTTACTTCACTGAGAATGACATTCTCCAGAGACATCCATGTTTCTGCAAACAGCACTATGTTGTCGTTTTTTATGGCTGAACAGATCCTTTTTTTGCCTGAGTAACTCCTACTTAATCTTTCAGACAAAGGTTGGGAGCACCTCTTCCAGGAAGCCCTTCTTGAATAGCCTCCTCCTTCTCCGATGGGGAAATTGCTATTATCTCTCCACCGGGCCCGAGGCTGCCCTCCAGGACTGTACTCATTACACAGCAATTCCGCACTCTGTTGACTTACCCGTGCCTCCATAGACCCCGGGCTCCATGAAGACATACAGTCCAGGGTTCAGAACAGGGCAGACACATAGTAAGGCCCAGAGTGAAGGTGAAAATAACAAATCCACGGTGTCACATTCATGCCACCAGTGGATAAACTGTGCCTCTTACGAGCCTCGCAGAGCCTCAGGGGAGTGAAGCCCCAGAAAACCTACAATGTGCATCACTGGGCTGAAAGTGGCAGAGTCAGCCAGACAATAGCCAGCGCTGGTGAGGACATGAAGAAATTGGAGCCCTCAGTCACCGCTCGTGGGGAGGTAAGATGGTACAGCCACTGTGGAAAGCAGTTTGGTGGTTCTTCAAAAAGTTATAGAGTTACCATCTGGCCCAGCAATTCCTCTCTTGGGTGTCTACCTGAAGACTTGTATACAAACATTCAGAGCAGCATTTTTCATAACAGCTGAATGTCCATTAACTGATTAAATGATAAACAAAATGCGGTAAATCCATTTGATGGACTATTATTCAGCAGCAAAAAAGAACAAAGGACTTAGACACACTACAGCATGGATTGACCTTGGAAACATTATGCTAAAGGAAAGAAGTCATATTTCATTTATATGAAAATGTCCAAAACAGGAACATCCATAGAGACAGAAAGCAGATCAGTGATTGCCAGGGGCTGAGGTGCAGGTGCAGGTGATTGCCAGGGGCTGCTGGCAGGGACAGGGTTTCTTTTTGGGGCAATGAAAATGTTCTGGAATTAGGTGGTGGTGATGGTTACACAACTCTGTGAATATACTAAAGACTCCTGAATTGTACACTTTAAAAGGGTGAATTTCATGATATGTAAATTCTATCTCAATTTAAGAAAAATGGCAGGGTATGCAAAGCTGAGGGAGGCAGAGCCTGAGGGACAGGGTGGGGCGAACCGTTGGTAATAATAAGAAAGGTTGGGGGGAGGGTATAGCTTAGTGGTAGCGTGCATGCTTGGCATACACAAGGTCCTGGGTTCAATTCCCAGTACCTCCTCTAAAAATAAACAAACATAATTACCTCCCCTCACCACAAAAAAAAAAGAAAAAAAAAAAAAGAAAGGCTAACAGTTATCAAGTGCCGGCTTTGGGATGGCACTAGGCTAAATATTTGGCATAAATTATCCTATTTAATCTTCATGGTGACTCTGTGAGGCAGGTTCTATCATCAGTCCCATTTTACAGATGAGGAAATTGAGGCCCTAGAGAGATTGTCACCCACCAATCGAAGGGACCTCTAGAGCTAAAGCCTGTCTGGCCGCAAAGCTGTGCCTCATGTATGGGACCAGCCAGAGGACAGAATTAAGTCCCAGAACAAGGACAGAAGATGCTATGAGAGGCTGGAGAAGCCTTCACTTCCCATTGGGAATTCAGGGCATTTGGAAAGGATTTTGAAGGTAGACAGAACTTTGACAGGCAGAGATGGGGAAGTTTCAGGCAGGCAGGAAAAACCTGAGCACATACGTAGAGGTGGGGAAAGCTGGGTGTGTTTAAGGAACATTGCTGACGTTACTGGGAACACCCCAGCAAGACACATGCCCCTTCTCCCCCCAGGGGATGGGTCACGATTAGTCTAAGCCTATTGGACAAACTTACTTCCCACTTTCCCAGTCTCCCTTGCAGTGAAAGTTAACATGTGACCGAGTTTTCAGGAGGAGAGATGTGTGCAATGTGTCACTCGGTTTGGTATTTGACATCTTCATTTGGAATGCTAAGATGCAATATTGTCCACTTTGGGGAAAATGCAAAATTTTGTTCCCCTTTTACCTGTGTGATTCCTTAAGGAATATGTTTAAAACAAAACAAAAACAGGACTGAAACAGAAGTCTGCTCGGGGACTTCTGGGAAAAGTTTTGCTTTCCTGACCAAAGGACACAGATTCGGTTGGTACTGCCTGGGCTCTTCTTCCTCTCTCCCTGACTTAAATGCAGATGTGTTGTCTGGAGCTGCGGCCACTCTCTTGGGATCATGAGGTGACAAGAATGAAAACCAATGCTCTGAGGTTGATGCGTCAGGAAGACAGAAAGAGCATGGGTCCCCAAGGGCATCCCTGACTTGCTGAACCAACACCAGCTTCCACGCAATTTGTTTAAGCGACTGTTCTGTTTACCCTCCTAATAACATCCTAAACTCCCAACCTAAACCTTCCTAGTTTAGGAAATGTGGACCCCACCCCCAGCTCCGTGGATGGGCCCCGACTGGTTCTAGCCAATCACCGTATCCCATCTTCCTGGCCTTGGTGGTTCATTCAGGGAGGTGAGAGCAACCAATGGGATGTAAGAAGTCATGAGCCAGGACTTCCAGGAAGGAAAGTCTTTATTCTCCTTTGTTCACATCTACTGGTAGGGCCTCTCCCATCCCCCTTCTAGACTTGACCTGAGAAGCACACCTCCATGAGCTGCTGGCAGCCACCTTGGGGTCATTAGGGCAAAGCCCTCCTGAGACTGGAGCCAGCTCAGACGAATCGGAGCTGAAAGGAAGAGTGTGAGGGGCAGCAGACACCGCCACAGTCAAGCTTTGCCTAAAGCTAGGGTACTCTCGAACTGTTTCATTATAGGAGCCAATAAATCCCCTTTATTTTAACAGCCGCTTCAGTTAGGTCTTCTATTAATTGCAACTAAGAAGTCCTGATAAGAACAATATGAACATTTTAAAGATTAAGGTGGTGTCCTGGTGTTTTGGGCTGACACGTCATCCCCCCAAATTCACATGTTGAAGCCCTAACCTCATGCAATGGAACTTGGAGATGGGGCCTTTGGGAGGTCCTTATGTGTAGATGAGGTCATGAGGGTGGGGTTTTCATAATTGGATTAGTGCCCTTATAAGAAGAGACACCAGAGAGCTGGCTTCTCTCTCTCCACATGCACACTCCAAGGAAAGGCCGTGTGAGGACACAGTGAGAAGGCAGCTGTTTGCAAGCCAGGAGGAGAGCTCTCCCCGGGAACTAAATCAGCCGGCACTTTGATCCTGGACTTTCAGCCTCTAGAACTGTGAGAAATAAACGTCTGTCGTGGAAGCCACCCCGTCTACGGTATTTTGTTATAACAGTCCAAGCTAAGACGTCAAGAGGTAAGAGCCCTTTTGGTTGTAAATGACAGAAATCCAACTCAATTTATTTGAGAAAAAAAAAAAACACGTTCTGGCCTTTTAAGTGGAAAAGTTCAGGGCTCACGAAGGCTTTCAGTCACGACTGGATCTAACAGCTCCAGCTCTGCTGTCAGGACGGACTCTCCCTTCCTCTCTCCCTCACACCCTTTCTCTCTCCATCACGTGGCTCAGTCTTCCTCTCTGTCGGCCTCCTTCTCAAGGGATGTCCCCTGAAGTGGCAGCAAAGATGGTCACCAGCAGATGTGTGAAGCCACGCTGCCCTCACGGGCAGCAGCTCCAGGAATTAACCAGGATTTCGGTCCTGTTACCTGATGTGTCCTCATCACCTTCTCCCCAAAAAAGCTTCTGGGTGGTCCCGTGTGAGTTACAGCCCTTCCCACGTCCACACAACCAAGCATGAGAACTAGGAAACTGGGGCAGTCTTGTTGGCTAGTGTAGATCACACGTTCACTCTAGTGGGCTCGTTTCACTGGCAGCCCCATGCTGTGTGTGTGTGTTGTGGTTCCTAAAAGAAAAAGAGACCTTAGCTTACCATCAGTAGAATGAAGGATGGTGGGCAAATGAAAACAGCAGAGATCCCACCAGGTAGGGTCTCAATAATTTGAGAGGGCTGCGTGGAGAGCAGAATGGGCAAAGGGGCAGGTGGGAGGACCGAGGAAGATTTGGAGGACGGCCAGGACGCAGGCTATTACTGTGGAGGATTCTGCATAGGAAAGGATCTCTAACCTCGAATCTGATGAAAACTCCGACTCTCCCCGACCCCAAGTGCACATTTGCACATGCGCATAAAACACTACAAATAAGCTTGGAGAGATTATAACCTCCTCCCCAGAGCCTGAGGAGGAGCCCTGGTAACGGAGCCTTAGTGAGAGGTGGAATCTGGCTGCCTGACAGCTGAGTCAGACCGAGACCCGAGAGGCTGTGAGCAGGCACACCGCCCACGGTCAGGGTCCCTCCCTTGCTGAGCTTCCGACCCCAGTGGGGAGTGAATGTTAATCAGATAATCTTACAGGAAAATGTAAAATTACAAAGGGGAGGGAAGAGAGAATCAGTACATGGGTGGCGGGTAAGCTGCTCAGGCAGGTCAGGGAAGACTTGGTTAAAGAAGTGACATTTCAGCCACCAAGGCCCGAGGGGTAAAGGGGAGGGGCCTTATCTGTGCAAGAGCCCTGTGCTTGGAGCGAGCTGAGCAGGCTGATGGACGCCCTGGTGTGAAGGAACCAGGGGCTGTCTCCGCTGGATCCACACGGTGTTCCCAGGTCCTCCTGGAGTATACTCGGCAACGGGTAGCAAGAAAGAAATCGGGTTGCAACAGCAGCCTGGGGGCAGACCCACTCATTGCAAAAGCGAAAAACAAGAGTTTGGTTCATAAAGGTTCTGCTGTCTCTCCAACCTGGCCTCTCCTGGATCTCACTAGGGAAAAAAAAGCTGAAATCTCAAATGCCAGCTTCATTGCCAACACATGACAAAGCTCTAACTTGTCCGGCAAGTAGATTTTGAGCACAAACTACCCTGCTACCACCCCGTTGCCTAGTGCTCCCTAGGACAGCGCCCCCACCCCTGCTACCAGTCACCTGAGACGGGCGCCCACCCCCCACCCCAGCCGAGCCAGGTAACCTGCAGCTGCTCCTCTGCTGGCTTCACCCAGGCTCGCCTGGCTGACAAGAATTTTGCTGGGGGCTTCCTTCTTTCTGGGGGCCTCCGTGACTCTCCCTGCCCCCTTGGGAATGGAGTTAAGAGGAAGAAATCAGAGATGAAGATGGTATCTTTCTGAAGGAAATGGGGAAGGGACCCTTAAATGCAGCAACACCTTTTAGGTAAAGCAGCAAGGCACTCCCACCATCACCTGTCACCACCTTCCTTCTGTCCTCATTTCTAGCTCCTTGACTGCTCGGTCAACCATGCCCCCTTTTACTGATGCCTCTCAGACCCCTACCTCCCTTCATGACCCCAGTCCAGTGTTTCCATCTGTCCGTGTGACGTTTCCTCCACCCCACACTCAATATGAGAGAAACCATATTTTCATTATCTTCCTACCGCTGACCACCCACACTAACCCACCCTCCAAAATTCCCCATTTATCTCCAGGGCATGGTGTCCCTTGCTCTTCTTCATCCCTTATATCTGTTCCATCATAAAGTCCTAAAAAAAACGAAGTCTTGCCAAGCTTTATATTGAATTATTTTGTAGACTCATTCCTTCTATCTGATTTCTAGACTCAGAGACAGCTGGATTTATACCCCAGTATGACCACTAACTTGCTCTGTGACCTTGGACAAGTCACTTAACCTCTCTGAGCTTTTCTAAGCCTGTAAAACGGAGGTAAGACTATATTCCTCACAGGTTTGTTGTGATAAGTGAAGCATGGATAAAGTGGCATAAAATAGAACAGGTCCCGTGAAACATGAATTCTCTTCTCCCTGCACCGTCTCTCTTGGCGGCATCCTAGCCTAACCCCCTCCTCATCACATGACTAGTTAGAGCGGTAACTCCCCAAAGGGCCGCCAGTTTTCTAATCTATTCTCCAGTCCAATCCATCCCAAACACCAAGACCAGAGAAATCTTCTTAAATTATTATGTTTCTTTTGTCACATCCTTTTGTCCTATGATAGTCCTGTTCCATTACCATCAGGTTAAGTCAAAGACCCATTCTAGCCCCCAAATGTGCAATGATGTGGCCTTTTGCAACCCAGGCTGACTCTGCTGTCTTTGTTGAGACGGTGAGAATGAATGTGATTGCCTGGGGAGAAGAGAGGGGAAGAGAGATCTGGACACGACAGAATCTTAGGTAGGGAAATGGCCAGACGAATGAGCCGCTCCCTAGGGCTGCAGGGGATCCTGAAATAACTCTGGGATCTGGCATGGGGACGTGAGGATGTCAACTGAGGGGCCCCGGAGTCTCAGCACAGGAAAGAGACCACTCTCATGGGGCCCTCATGCACGGGGCATGATGCCAGCACTGGGTGTCAGCAGGGCCTCAGTGGACCTGGCCACCACCGTTGTGGACAGTGGCAGCGGAGAGAAGAGGAAACTTTGAGGACTGAGCACTTAGCCAATGAGACTGGGTCATCCAAGAGAGACTGTTTAAACTGGGAGACGCTGTAGCACCGTGAACTGGCAAATCAGGATCCCTTCCCACTTCCCAGCAGCCAGGCAGGGGCTCATCGGATTAGTCACAGGAAACTGAGAAGCACTGTTTGTCCTTGCATTTCTCCTTGAATATTCATCTGTGCTCCTGCCACCCAGGCCACGGTCACCCAGGCAGTGCTCCAAAGGCTGGGTAGCACCGAGCACCCGGAGCAACATTTCTGCAGCTGCCAGAGGGGGCGGGCAGGGGGGTGTCGTGGCAGAGGGCTCTTGGGAGCCTGGATGAGGAGATGAAGTGTGCGTGTGAGTGGAACAAGACTCTCCTGGGAATGGCTCGGGGATGGTTGCCTCTGGGAGAGGACATAGAAAAGTCAACTTCAAGGGAACAAATCAATACTGTCATATACCCTGGAGGCTGCTAAGGGGAAGCACCTTCCCCCAGGGAGCCCGGGGCAGGGAGAGCAGAAAAGGCCCCAGGCCTGTTAAAATTTAATAGAAGAGTGATGGCCTGGGCGCCGTCCCCTTGGTTCACTTAATCCACCCCACAGCGCTAGGTGTTTGTACAAAACACCAAACAAACAAAACCCAGAGACACCGGTTCCCCCTATTTCTGCTTTGAGGCTGGGGTTCAGACAAGTTCAGGAGCCACGGCTGGTACGGATCTGAACCTCCATGTCCGTGTTTTCCCCACCTTAGCCCGCTGCCTAATTAAAGGAGGAGAGGACTGTCAGGTGAAGGGACAAGTTCCCACAGAGCCCTTTGCTCTGAGGGAGATTTCAAGTCAGCTGCCATCACGCCACCCCCACCCCCTCCCCGCTGGCTGGCATCTCTAAACCGTCTCCCTTGGGAGCAGGGAGCACAACGTTGAGACCCAGGCAGAGGCTGGGTCATATTGTGTGCTGAGATCTTGGGCAAAGCATGTGTCAGCTTGGATTTCATTCTTATGACTGTGGGGATAACAGTTCCCGCCTTTCGCTGAGCGGGTAAAGGGCTGGACCTGGCCATGTAAACCGCGTGGCTCGCGTGGAGCCCAATGCAGGAACAGGTGAAAAGAACTTTTCTTAACTCTGCTACCCATCTGCCGCCCCCTCTCCCAGCTCTGCTCCAATCTGCATTTTCAGGGTTAAATACCCTGGAGGAAGCAAAGTGGCTCAGAACAAGATGGGTTTGAGAGGCTCAAGCAAGCTTCCCTTGACCTTGACCTTTGGTGTTCTTCAAAAACAGAAATCTAGAAAACCTTTTCTGGTGAAGGGAACAGAGCAGTCTCCCTGGGGGCTTGGCCCACCTGGCACCTCCTGGAGTATCAAGTAAGACAAAGAGCGCAGGTTGAAGGCAGGTGTGTGTGTGTGTGTGTGTGTGTTTGTGGCACTATATCAGGGTTTTAGGCGACACAACCAGGGCTTCCATCCCCTGCGGGAATGGGGCTCAGCCAGCTCCTCGCCCAGAAAGAACATGAGAGAATCACACTGTGCCAGTGATGGAGGCATCACCGTCAGAAACTGTGCACCGACCTCACTAAGAGGACGCCGAACTCTGTATTTCTCAGGTAATGTTGGGGGAGAGGTGCTCCTGCCAGGGGCAGAAGGAAGAAGAACCCCCTCCTTCTCGGCAGCAGGGGAGTCAGGTTGCCACAGCAACCAGCTCCTTCCCGAGTCCACTCATTATATGGCTTTTGAATTTGACTTCCTCCTGTGTATATGTCTGGCAGCTTGATTCCCTGTCTCGCCACCAGCTCACCCCCTAGGCTTCTCCCCTCCCTTCAAGGCCTGTCCACCTGTCCCTGGGATGGGACAGCAGTTACTTGGTTTGCATCAGGAAGAGTTCCCCTCTCTTCCTCTGTGGTGGGAGGGTCGACTGGTCAACTTCTTTGGGCAGCAACTGGGCAGAATGGAAGTGTGTACCCTCTGACCTCACGGCTCTGGGGGGTTAACCCTGGCACTGCTGCATTTGTTTGCCGTGGCCTAAAGCTGGGAGCAACCTTCATAGCACTGGTTAAATATCAGCTGTAGCCACTGCGGAATACCACGCGGCTGTCAGGAGGAGCGAGCTAGAGCCCACGTGCCCATGTGGGAAGATGTATTGTTAAGTTCAAAAAGCAAGTCGTTCAGACTCATAGAAACAGAAAGAATGGTGGTTGTCAGGGACTAGGGGGGCGGAAATGGGGAGTTAGAGTTTCATAGGTGTACAGTTTCAGTTTTGAAAGATGAAAAAGTTCCAGAGATTGGCTGCAGGTCAACCTGGATATACTTAACACAACTGAACTGTATATTTAAAAATGGTTAAGATGGTACATTTTATGTTATGTGGATTTTACCACAATCTTAAAGAAAAGCAAGTTGTAGAACAGAATTAATCATTACAGCATGATCTTGTGTGTGGTTTTTAAAGGGTTCTGCAAGTTTGGAAGGAGAATAAGTTGTTGTCCGTGGTTGCTTTTGCAGGTGGAGGGAACTGAGGGGGAAAGGATGTTACTTTTCAGTTTATTCCTTCCTGCAGAATTTTAAAATATATATAATTAACATCTATTATTTTTATAATTTCAATAAGCCAATACAGACAGGGTGATGGTATCATATGCCTGATGTCCAGGAAGCAGACGTTGTTAATTCAACAGATACTTACTAAGCGCTAACCTACCACGTGCAGACGCTGTGCCAAGCACTCGGTCCAAGGGAGAGCGAGCAGGCAGGACGGTCCCTGCCCTCGTGGGGTTCACACTGCCCCAGGGAGCCAGTCCCGACCATGGCTAGTGACAGATGCCAGCTGTGATAAAGAGCCCTGGCGGGCAAGGCATGCTTTCCCCATGTGGTCATTTCATCTCACACCTCTGGGGAGGTGACATTTAAGCTGCGACATGAAGGATGAAAAGGAACCAGTCGGGGAGGAAGGAGGAAAGGACATCCAGGCACAGAAGCAGAGATGGCCAAGACCCAGAGCAGGACAAGAGAGAAGGTCAAGGTGTCAGGAGTGACAGGCAGGAAGCAGAGGGCGACAGTGTTCCCAGGGCAAAGGCAGACATTCTAAGTGGGAGAGTGATATGATCTGTGGCAAAGATCTGTGGTTTTAGAGCCATCACCATGGCTGCCGGGGTTGGAGAGGGGGCAGGAGTGGGAGCTTCCACCTGAAGGACTTTGACGAGGATTTTGGTTTTAGATGAGGCCTGAAATTGCAGATCATTATTGAAAGTGGTTACAAAAGTGTGCTTTTTAAAAGTGCACATGAAACTGGTGACAATGTCATCCTAGCTGGGCTTGGGGAGGAGGAGGGCTGCTACCAGCTCCTCACACTCGGGTGCCTGTGAGCCAGTGGGATCCAGTCAAATGCAAATTCCCATTCATCAGGGCAGGGCGGGAGGGGCCGAGACCCCACATTTCTGAGGGGTCCCCAGGTGATGCCAAGCCAGGAACCACACCTGAGAGAGCACGGTGTGGAAGACTTTCATTCTCCAAGTTGCTGTAATGTTCGAATTCCTTTTTAAAAAGCACGATTTGCTTTTGTCCTGGAAAACAATAACAGTTACAAAGATATTTTTTAAAGGCCCTGGAAACCGCCAGCTTGAGACGCGAGCAGGCCAAGCAGAACAGATCAGGAAGGGCTGTCTCTGGCCCAGGCCACCAGGAGGCAGCCACGTCAGCCAGCGACAGGCTCACCGCTTCCTTGGGGAACCTCTTGGCTCCAGGGCACGACAAAGAAGTAACAATCTTCAAGTAAACACAAGTACCTCTTCTCTATCAAGAACTATGTAAAGGGCTGGGAGACTGGAGGGAAGAGTTGCCGGCGGAAGAGAACGGGAGACAGAGATGAGAACGGGAGACAGAGATGTGAACAGAGAGTCAGGATCACCCAAGCCCAGGGTGCTAAGGGCATCAGTGGAGGCAGCACCTGGAGGGCCGGAAGGGCTGCCAACCTGGGGAGGGGGTGGAGGAGGGCAGGTGCCGGAGAATCACCAGGATCACCTCTGCTGGCGCTCATCTCGCAGGTGGAGCCAGGAAACCAGCTCAGAGGCTCAGACACCAGAACCTGATCCACCTTTGACGAGAGCCTCCGGGTGCCAGGCACTGCCCCAGGGTCTTTGCAGACAAGTCTTATAAGAGCCCTGGTTCTTCAGGGCATAGACTCTGGGGCCAGATGACTTGGGTTCAAATCTTAGCTCTGTCACTCAGCAGCTTTGTAAACTTGGACAAATTGCTTAAGCTCTCTGGGCCTTGGTTTCCTCCTCTGAAGAACATCAATAACTAAGAGTGTTGTAAGGATTAAACCAGTTATTGTATGTAAAGCTCTTAGAATGATGACTGGCATGTAGTTAAGAGTCATCCACCCACTGGCTATTATTGTTTAATTCTCCCAACAGCTCTGTGAGCCCAGTAATACTAAATACCCATTTTGCAGGTAAAGACACCGAGGTTGGCAGAGATGGCACTCAGCTCTGGGGGGCGCAGCTGAGGCCTGAATCCCATTTTCCACAGCACTGCTTAGGTGCCCCATGCCCACCCCAGGCATTGCAAACAGACCTGGACCTTCCTGTGACTTAAAACAGCTGCCCCGTGCAGGAGCTAGAGGCCACGTGGGAAGGGCTCAAGGGTGTTTGGTCCTCAGACTGCAGCATCCCCAGCTGTTCACTCACTCGGCATCTCTGAGGCCAGTGGACCACAAATCTGAAACTCAGCCTGCAGGGGCCACATTAAAACACAACTGCGCTACCTGCCGTCTGCCCAGTGGCCTCCGTGAGATGAAAGGAGTTTTCTGAGATGAGAAGGCAGGCTGCCTCCATCCATCTTAATCCTGCTGGTTTTGGATGCAAATTGCTTTCTCACACTGATGCAAAAGAACGCTGGTGGGTGAGATGCGGCGGCTGGGGTGGGCAGACGGAAGACGGCTGGAGGGAGGGCAGCCGCAGGGACATGATGTAGGGCTAGGGCAGCTGCCCAGAGTCCTCCCTCCTCCTCCCCTGCTTCCCCACCTCGCCTCCCCCTCCACCCTGCTGCACGTGAACATTTTACAAAGAGTCAGATTTCTCCTCAGCCTTTGTCTGGGCAGGAGGGCCTGGAGGCATTTTGATGCATTTTGATGCATTTTGAGCAAACGGAAAGCAGACTGCTCGGCCAGAGAGGAGGCAGAAGAGGACTTGCTGGGGGGTAGGGGATCCCACTAGAGGCTCCGGGAGGGGGAGCCGCTGTGTCTCCCTGGGTCGGGCGGGTTGAAGAGAGGTCAAGTCTGCCTCTGGGTTCTTAACTCAAATTTGTATTTGATTTTGTATGGTGGAGATATTTACGTATGCGTATGTTTATTTATACACAGTTCAGTACATGAAGAACTTGAGATGGCTTACAAAAATGTGTGCAACGTCAAGGAATAAAACAGATGGCTTTGGGGACCGAAGTGAAAGGAAAATAAACGGAAAGGAAATAATGCAACCAGGAGTAAGACCAGTATCCATAAATGTAGGATAAATAGCCCTGCGCACAGCCGTAACAAGGCCCAGAAACTTGGTTCTGAGAACCCTGGTCGCCAGAGAGTGAAATGCAAACAAATACATGAACCACAGAGTCCATAAGATGAAAAAATCCAGAACCTCTCAGGAGAAGCACCACCTTAACTTTGTACAATTTACTTTTATTTATTTATTTTGGGGGGAGGGAATGAGGCTTGTTTATTTATTTAGCATTTTTTTTTAATGGAGGTACTGGGGATTGAACCCAGGACCTCGTGCATGCTGGGCATGCCCTCTACCACTGAGCTCTACCTGACCCCACCTTACCTTTGGAACTGACACTTGGGAGGATTCCTCCAGGCCCCACCTACAGATGACCTTGAGATGTAGAAGGTGACAGATGCCCTCAGGGGCACCATGACAATAGACACAATAATAATCATTCTCCTAATGTCCCTCAGTATGACATGTGGCACTGAAATGTCACTCAGGAGTAATCCTATTATTCATTCTGCTTTGTGGTATCAGAAATCAGAGACAGTCTAAATGCCCATCAAATACACTAAGGTGCCAGCATCCAGTGGTTGTAGCTATTAAGAAGAAAGGGGAGCAATTTAGGACTCATATGAAATGATCTCCAAGATATATTGGGAAGTAAAAAAATTAAGGGGCAGAACAATGTCTATAAACGAACAAAAGGATGTATGTACTTGAATGCTTGTATATATATACCCCACATCATTATTGGACGGAAGCATAAACTGGCAATAACGCTTCTGGAGAGAGGCACCAAGTGGAGGGCAATAGAGGTAAGAGACTGACTTTTCATTATCCAGCCTTTTGTACCGTCTGAATTTTGTACCACAGAAGTATGTTACATATTCAGCATCATTAAATAATCCATTTAAGACATGAAAGCAATTTATTTCATGCTATTTGCAAAATAAAAATTTACTAACATGTTGAATAATAGTTACTAAATCTGTATGTTAAATCAGTCCAAATAAAAATCTAGTCTAAGACACAGTTTTATATAAAATTCTGAATTTTATTGCTAAATATATGATCAGGTTCAGAAAAATTAAGTATGTATGAAATTACGATCATGTATTTTTGGCTTCTTGATTTCTCTTGTAAGACCATATATGCCAAAAAGTACTGAATTAGAAGGAAAAAGTAAACAATAAAAATTCTCTTTATTGTAAAAAAAAAAAACATGAAAGCAAAAATAATCTGAGAGGGGCTATACCAGGGCCTCTAAACAGATACTCCTTTATGGCCAAGCTTAAGGACCACATATAGATTACCTAGAAGAATGGAAGGCCCGCACATCCTTCTAGCTTCAGTCGTCCATGAAAGCCATTTGCCCAGTGCGTTCTCTGCTGAGACTCTGGTGGGCAGGTCTATATTGCGGATTAAGTCCACCATTTTCCTCATCAACTGGAAGTTCAAAAACTTTTCTACAAAAACAACCTGCTGGAACTAATAAATATAGCAAACTTGCACAATACAAAAATCAACAAAAATTGGTTGTTTCTATACACTAAGAATAAAGAATCCTAAAAGGAAATTAAGAAGACGATTCCATTTACTATAGAATCAAGAAGAATAAAATACTTAGGAATAAATTTAACCAAGGAGGTGAGAAACATGTACAATGAAAACTACAAAATGTTTCTGAAAGAAATTAAAGGAGACACTAGTGAGTGGAAAGACATCCCATGTTCATAGATTGGGAGACTTAACATGGTTAAGATGTCCTTACTACCCAAATCGATCTACAGACTCAGTGCAATCCTTGTCAAAATCCTGACAACAGTTTTTTGCAGAAATTGAAAAATCTATCCAAAAATTCATTTGGATCCTCAAGAGACCCTGAATAGTCCAAAAAATCTGAAAAAGATGAACAAGGCTTGAGACCTCAAACTACAGTCATCAAAACAATGTGGTACTGGCATAAACACATATATACAGGCCAATGGAATGGACTAGAGAACCCAGAAATAAAACTTCATAATCCCTTGTGTATGGTCAAATGATTTTCAACAAGAGTGTCAAGATGATTCAAAGGGGGAAGGAACAGTCTTTTCAATCAGTGGTGTTGGGAAAACAGAATATCCATGTGCAAAGAACGAAGCTGGACCTTCCCTCACACCACAGACAAAAATGAAGCAAAACAGGCATCTTTGACCTGCAGCAGAAATTCAATAAACATGTGCCGAGAGACTGAATGTCCCCACTTGTCCCAGTTTTCCCAGCAGCTGCTTGGGATGATAGAGCTGGAGCTGGAATAAGTGCCTGGGATGTTGACAAAAGGTGAGTATCCTGTGCCAGCTGGAGTGCCAGGGACAGTTCTCCTTTACACACACACACCCCACATTGTGCACACATACACACAATATGTGCCACACAAATATCTCAGACACACCACACTTCCCACCCACACATCACACATCCCACACACAAAACACCGCCATCCCACACATACACACACCCCTCACACACACGCCACATACGTCACACACACATCTACCACACACACCCATCACACATGCACGCACTCCCACACTCACGCCGCTGGGAGTGGGTTCATTCAGGCCTCGCTTGATGTACGGATTGAGAGCAAAAGAGCTCCTGTGTGATCTGCTTAAAACATAAATTAAAATTTGCCAGTTCTGTTTACACCCCTTCCCCCAAAATGCCTTGGTACATATTGTGAAATGAATCACTAATTGAGGTGTGGTTCTAGGGACTCCAGGAAAATGTACTCCCCTCTTCTTCCACCTCCCTTCTGTGCTGGCCACTGCCTGAGTTCTTCCCTGGGGGGCTTCATTGTTCAGTTTAGCACTTTGATGGATGTAAAAATATATCAACCCTCCCCGTCCGTGCCCAGGGAGAGTAAGGCAGATGTCTGTTAGCCATGTGCACCTGGGTATGAATGAAAGTGTGAGGGAAACTGGGGAGTGTGGAGAGGAGCATGATTACTAACTGAGTTCGGTCTGGTTACCAACCAGGTACTTGGGTAACCCGAGGCAAAGACGTGGTGTGGGGAAGTGGGGGAGAGCCCTGGAGCCCTGCGGGGTGAGCAGTGAGGAAGCCCTGGGGGGGTGGGGGTAGGGGTATCCGGAGGGGTGTGTGATGGGGGCACCGTGGAGGGGTTGTGTGGAGAGGCCAGTCCAGCATCTGTGGTTGGTCTATGTCCATCCCCGTCCTCATTTCCATCGCCAGCAAGATGAGGGCAGAAGCTGGCTGGACTCCCAGATAGTGAGGCAGCAGATAAAGTTGTTGAGACGAGATGAGTAAGCAGGGACCAGGGCCCGCAGGCAGCCCTGAAGAAGTTCTGCAGTGGAGCTCTGCATGGTCCCCAGAATCACGTGCCCGGAGGGGACCTCCTGCCCTGTGAACAGATGTGGGTCTCTTCGCCCCTGCTCCCACGCACCCCACTGCGCTGGCTGCCAACCAAGCAAGGGCTTGAGCCCTCAACTTTATCCTGGAACGCAGAACCAAGGGACGCCTTGTTTGGTTTTATTTTTGAGGCACAGGGACAGGGAAGGAGGAGGGCATCACATCACTTCAGAGAGGTGACGATGTGCTCCAAGTACCCCTGGATCTCGTGACTTATTAAGAAAACTTGCACTCCTTAATTGATCCAAATGTTTTTTTTAAAGGTATTTTGACCATTAGTCAAACTTCTGCTTAAATAATGAGTTTCAGAGGAAGAAGAAGTCAAAGGCTGTGTTGTTCTTGGAACACTGATCATTAAACCGTGAGGAATTCTGCCAGCACCAACTGTTTTTTCTCCAACGCCCTGTACGCCTCCACAGACACACCAGAAAAAGAAGAGACCGTGATTGACCTCTAGTTAGTTCCTTCTCTGCCTCACCCCAACGCCCCGTCTCCTCTCGTCACCATGTGAACACACCGTGCAGACGGGAACTGCCTGAGCACGGCCAGTGGGAGACAGAGTCAGGATTCCGATACCCGGCACCGAGCGGCTGCTGTTGCCCTGGGCCGCCCGCATCCCCAGCTGCTGCAGATTTTGGCTGCCAATGGCTCACACCTGTGCCCTCTTTTAAAGCCTTGCTCTTGGCCGAGGAGATGCTGGGAGATTATGGTCACACCCCAGCCCCTTGCCTTTTGTGGGGAAGCACCTCTCTGGGACAAGTTATGCTCCAGAGCTCCCCTACGGGTTAGGCTGAGGCTGGATTTCTCCTGAAACCACATCCTTCCCCAGCAGCTTCCCCTGACAGCTTTCTCTTGCGAGCCCCTCTTCTGTGAATCCCTTGCACGAGCACCAGTCTCAGGTTCTGCTCCTCTGGGGCCTGGCTATGACACTCTCACCTGCTGGCTTTCATTATGAAGTCATGGGCTTTAAAGGGTCCCTCCAGGCAGGAGTTTGGCCCTCCTGTTTTTCAGCTGTCAGCTCCACCCTGGAAGCCCTCCAAGCACTGTGGACCCTCCCTCCATGACGACCATCTCCCACGTGCATGGGAGGGGCCTGGAGTGGGCACATGAGCAGCAATGTTACTGAGCTGAAGATCCCGAACAGCCCCTCTGTGTCTGGGTGACAGCAATGGGGAAACCACGCTCCCATGTGCATTAGCTTCCAGGGCTGCTGTAACGAAGTGCCACAAACTACAGAAATCTATTGCCCCCTAGTTCTGGAGGCTAGAAGTCCAAAATTCAGGTGTTGACAGTGGCACACTTCCTCTGAAACCCACCAGGAGGAACCCTTCCTTGCCTCTTCCAGCTTCCGGTGTTTGCCAGCATCCTTGGCTCGTAAATGCATCACTCCAATCTGCTTCTGTTGTCACACAGCCACAGGACACCAGTCGCATTCGATCAAGGGCTCACCCTAACCCTGGATGACCTCATCTTGACTAATTACCACTGCCACAAAACTATATCCAAATAAGGTCACATCCTGAGGTACTAGAGGTAGATTCAGCATATCTTTTTTGAGGGGCGTCACAATCTAGCCCATAATACCATCTCTGCCGTTCCTTAGCTGGGGGATGCCTGCTTCGGCTTCCTCAGCTGTAGGAATGAGAACACCAGGGAGAAAGAGGGAACGTGTGGGTTCATTTCTGTCCATCTCCTACCATGGGCTGCTCCCCTCTGCTGGGCTCTCTCGGGTCCCCACAGGGTATGTCACAGCCCTGTCCTCCCCGCCACACCACCAAGCAGCCTCTCATTGGAGAGCTTAGGTCTGCCATGGAGGTGTATTTTGTATCAATAAAAGATTATTGGAGCCTTTCAGAAGTCAGGCCTCAGGGTCCGTTGTTCCAGTGTCACTGCCTGTGACTGCCGGCTGAGTGGCAGGAGTGCTAAGAATGTACTGGGTGGGACAACCTGGCTGAGTCAAACATGCACAAAAGGCTCAACACAAAGCGCTTGCTGGTCTAATAATGACATGACTCCACGCAAATCCATCTTCCTGGGGCAATTTCCTGCCGTCAGGACGGAACCAGCTCCCTTCTTCTCGGCCTCCTGCTGCTGCACCGCCTTCACGCTGGGCTTCAACAAAGGGGTGAGCACTCAGCAGTTCTCTTAATCGATGCTGTGACAGGTCCTTGTGCTGACATCCTGGCATCTGTCTGCCTCGTTCAGGGTGGTACAGCATCAACCTGAAATTGCTGGCTGCTTCCGGAATGATCAGTTCTCTTCCAGATCTAAGTCTCAAAGCTTGCATTGATTGTATTCCGTCTAGAATGTGCGCGGGTCACCTCAACAGGCAGTCCCCACAGCCCACCCCCTCGCCCCTACGCCCAGCTCCCCAAAAGAAAGGAGAGGGAGAGGCCAACTTGAACTTCAGATTCTATTGCCCTCTCGCCTGGCAGAAGCTCTCATCGGTCATCAGAGCTTCTCAAATTTTAAGGTGAAAATGTATCACCTGGGGTCTTTTAAAAGTTCAAATTAAGACTGTAGGTTTGGGTGAGGACAGGGAGATAGTGCATTCCTAAGGAGCCCCCAGTGTGATGCCCCAGCTGCCGGTCACAGACTGCACTTTGAACAGCCAATGCCAGCCGCACGGTCCCCCTCAGCAAGGTCAGTAGACATGCCAGGGACGTGACAGGTCATAGGGCCGAGGTTTGCTCTGGGTGCTCCAGGAGGAGGGAGGGAGCCCCTGACGGCCTGGGGAGCTAATGGAGCCCTCCCAGGACACATGAGCCAGAGTGAAGGAGGCCACAGGATTTCTGCTTCCAGAAAGATTGCACTGGGAGTGGCCCGCTGTGTGGAGAATGGAAAGGAAGGGCCAGGATGAAGGCACAGAAGCCACGAGGAGGCTTTTAAAATAATCAGGACAAGATAAAGACGCGATCAGGTCTGAAGTAGGACAGAGACGCAGGGCTGGAGAGGAAGGGGAAGGGGAGGAGACCTGTGGGAGGTGAACGGAGGGGCGGGCTCAACTGGCTGTGGGCAGTGATGCAGGAGGACGCAAACCCATCCCCAGACCCCTACGTCTGCCGGGGCTGGGGACTGAGAAATGGGATTCCTAGGAGGCTGCGGGGTTGGGGGTGTGACCTCAGGAGAGGAGAGAATGTGCAGGGAGGTGAATGAGGAAGGGGACATGCGTGGTTCACCGCTGAACAGGGTTCCAATGAGAAGCGTTTGCCTCTCAGTGGGAGGCAGGTGGGAAAGAAAGCAGGAGCAACGTGGGCGGCCCCTGGTGGGCAGGAGCACCCGGGCAGCTTGGCAAGGACTCGGTGTGGCCTGGTCTGCTCGTTCTTCTCAGAAGCCCCAGGCCCCCAGGGCAGCAGCCTGCAGCCAGACAGAGGGTGTCCAGGGCGCCCATCACAGGTATCAGACCAGTGGCCTCTGACGGGTGACCCTGGCCTATGCGCTCAGGTCCCCGGTTTAATTACCGATTTTCTCCCCCTGTCATCCGCTTCTTTTTCCTGTCCTTGAGTTGACTGGGTTGGATGTTTATCTCATTACTTTTAGCCTTCCCACCCTTCTAATATAAACGTTTACACCCAAACAATTCCCCTGAAGTATGGCTTCTACGGAATCTCCTAAGTTTTAATATGAAGCATGCCCCTTGGCATTCAATTCTAAATAATTGCAGTATCCATTATGATTTCTTCTTTGACCCATGGGCCACTGAGAGAGGTGTTTAAAAAAGTCGCAAGTACATGTTTTTAAAATTGATCTCTTGCTTATTCATTTTTAACTCATTTGACTGGTGGACAGAGAATCTGGTCTGTATAACACCGACTCACTGTAATTGGTTGAGACTAACTTTCGATCTTGTATGTAGTTAATTCTTGAGGCTGTTCCATATGTGGTTGAAAGAATGCATATTCCCTAATCGGGGCATAATCCTTAACTTGAATGCAATGTTCTTCACATTCACTCATGTGCTCAACGCATCACTGAGTGCTTGCTTTGTACCAAGCACTACTGTAGGTAAGGGGGATGTAACAATACAAAACAAACAAGATTCCCAAGACTTTCACTCCAGGAGGCTGAGGCAGGCAATGAACGAAATAACTAAGTAAAGTATAATAAAAACTGTACAAGTTTATATAGTGCTTACTATGTGCCAGGCATTGTTCTAAATTCTATGTTTACATGGATTCATTAATTCTCATAATAATTCATGAGATAGGGACTATTATTGTTCCCACATTAGGGTTGTGATAATGAGATTCAGAAAGATTAAATGCTTTGATCAAGGTTATATAACTAATAAGTGGCAGGGCTGGGACTCAAACCTATTCAGATACTGGAATATGTAAAATAACCTTATATAAAATTTTAGAAAAGAGACAGAATAAAGATGAGCAAGAGACTATTGAAAAGTGAGCCAGCAAATTAAAAAAAAAAGAACTAACTAGAACTTTTAAAAATTAAAAAAATTATGGACAGGTTAAGCAGGAGGTTATAGACAATTTGAAGAGAAAATGAGTAAATTGGATGTGAGGCTATCACACAGTATACAACACAGAGAGACAACGAGATGGAAAATGTCAGAGAATAACCTGATAGTGGGATAGTCTAATGTTTGTCTGCTTGGGGCCCAAGAAGAGAAGATGGAAGAGAATAGAAGACAGGAACTATCTGAAGAGATAAAAGCTGAGAATTTACAGAAAAACGCACATAAACAGATCTGTGCAAATGTTTCCATGGATACTCCCCGTAGCTCTCTGACGGTCCATGGAGCCCAGGTTAAGGACTCTGTGTAAGAAGCACTGCTAATTGCCTGTTCACATTCTAATCTCTTTTCCCTGTTAATGACCCCAGGCTTATTCGGGGTAGCATCTACCTTGCACCTTGGGATGGCGATGGCATTAGCTATGGACAATGGCATAAAAGCTTGTGGAAAAGGGATAAAATCAGCTACATCTTTCTTTTACCTTTTGCCCTTAACTATCCTGCTTAGAACTTGAATGCAATGCTTGGAGGTTCAGCAGCCATCTTATGACCACGTGGAGAGAAGCTCATGATAAAGATAGTCAAATAAATAGGAAGCCTAAATGACAATCATAGACTGACTACTTCCAGAGTTGGTATATAAGAAAAATAACTCCCTTTTGGCAAAGTCACCGTGGTTAGGTTTCTACTATGTGCAGCCAAACACAAGCTGCACCGACCCCACCCATCTCCCATCTCCCCACACCACCGGACAGTCTGCAGGCCAGGGAGAGGCAGAAAGTAAGAGATCAGAAATCATTTATGTTCACTTTTGACCTCAGCCTTTCCAGAAATGGTGACCATATCCTGTTCCAAGACACCACACCACCAGTCCAAGGAAAAGGCAAGAATAGTGAGAAAAGAATTTAAGCAGGAGTTTTGACCCTGCTCACTGCAATCCACCTGTTTTCAGAATTATATTATTTTAGGAAAATGTTATCTGACTGTCCTGCATGCCTCCTGCCTCTTTAACGTCACCCAAACCACGCGCACAGGCTGAGGGATGACACTGGGACTGTTACAGGCCTGTACTTCTTTCTCCCTAACGTGGGATCTTTGGTTTCCTCTTCTTCACATCCTCATTTGCATCCTCCCTCTTTCCCTCACGCTCTCGCACCATTTAACTCCACCATGAGGATGCTTCTCAGTCCAGGTGAAGGTATGGCTGGCCTCTGGCTCTGAGGTTTCCGGTGAGAATAGGACAAGGTGTCATCCCAAAGCTTCACTGCTGCACCGTGGCAGCGTACCCAGTCGCGGCCAGCCAGGTCAAGGTCAGAAGTCAGAATTTACCAACGTCACAGAGCCATTAAAAGGCCTTTTTCAAAACGAGTAATTCACCGGTTATACTGAAAACCAGCCTCCAGGTGTCGTATCACAGTGCACCAAGTTAGGTCTTCATTTTCAAACACAGCTTTGGTACAATGGCACCAGTTGGGTTTCGGTTTTGTTTTTTGTATGACACAGTAGCAATCTTTTTTTTCTCACTTGCTTCAGTAATTGCCCATGAAGGTCTTCGGGGAGAGCCACAGATAAGCCTCCCTCTTTTAGGAAGTCTGATGTTGTCTAAATCAAGGCTTCCGGCCGTGCCGAGGTGTACCATTGAAGGCTCTTGGTTTTGCATATATGGTAAAGGAATTGGCTTGGGAAGCAGCCCTTTTTGTCCTTCTCTCCTTTCTCATTTATATGAAGGAAAGACAGTGAAAGGAAAAGAACATAGTCCAATCTTAAGACGAGCAGTCCCTGTAGATGGGCAGAGAATTAGGGACACTCCGCTGCTAATGCAGCGTGGGAGGAGAGCTTGGAAGTCCAGTGGTCCTAGGAAATGAAACACTTTCTGAAATTGCCAGTGTCTGGAGGAAGAACAATCATGAAAGCCGCTGTGCCGTTCTGAGCTAAATGATTTTTAAGATAAGGCCTACTTTTAAATTCCCTTGAAGAAAGAGAGACAATGATTGCTTTGGAAACAAATGCTGACTTTAAAATTTGGAAAATAGGGTAGTCAGAAGGCTCCTTAAACCTAGCAACCCTTCCTTCTCCCATCATCTGCCCCCACCACAAACCAAACAAACGTACAAGTACATGCCGAAAACAAGTCAGTTATTCTGAAAATCAATTAAATTATTTATACCCTGTGAAATAAGCATTTCAAAGGGAAATCTGGAGAGGCAGAGCCAATTAGAAGTCATGGTGCTGAACAGCTTATTAGTTAAATCAGGCTCTTCGTCTTTCTGTTTCACTAATGGTGTGGACTTTTGAATCTTCTAATCATTAACTATGGCTACTTAGTAAGATCCCATTGGGTTTGGTTAGTTTATACTTTTCTGAATGACATTTTCCTTATTTTGATGGCCTAGAAGCATAATGAGGTGAATGAATCACAAGAAATAATAATTTTAAAAATCTAGGCAAGGAACAAAACTGGGCTCATTATCATGAAAAATTAGCATTCTGATGAGGGAAGGAAATTACCCTAGAGCAGGGGAGAAAACATCATAACCACCACTTACGTGCACTGCTTCCTGCATGCCAGGCACTTACATGTACTCACTCATTTAGTCCTAGTAGAAACGTTATATGGAAGAGGAAACTGCGGCACAGAGAGGCTAAGTAATTTGCTGAAAGTCACACAGCAAGGAAGTGACCTAGTTGGTATGTAACTGAGGCAGCCTGGCTCAAGCCTGGACTATCTCAACCCCTTTAAGGAAGGGGGAATGGGAAAGGCATGGAAAGAAGTTAAATGTATGAAAGAAAAGGACGTTAATATTTCTAAATGCACATTGATCAGTGTACTTGTTTCCTGCAGTTGCTATAACAAATGACCATAGACTTGGTAGTTTAAAACAACTGATATTTATTCTCCTGTGGTTCTGGAGGCCAGAGTCCAAAATCAGGGTGCTGGCAGGGCTGTGCTCTCTCTGGGGAGACTTGCCTCTTCGGCTTCTGGCAGCTCCAGGTGCACCCTGGCTGCACAACTCCAATCTCTGTATCCATCTTTCTGTGTCTCTCCTCTGTGTGTCTCTTATAAGGACACACGTCACTGGATTTAAGACCTGCCTGGATAACCCTTTAACTCAATTACATCTGCAAAGACCCTTTTCCCAAATAAGGTCACATTCACAGATTCCAGGGGTTTAGCTGTGGACCTATCATTTGCAGGACCACCATTCAACCTGCTATGATCAATTAGGACTTAATGATGTTGCAAGAAACAGAAAACTCATCTCGAGCTGTCTGAACTAACAAAGCAGGTCTATTGTCTCCCTTAGACGAATGGTCCAGGGCAGCTCTGGCTCCAGGTGAGGCGTGAGGACTGGCTCCACTCCCAGGCAGGCTCTTCCCTTACGGTCTGAAGGGCTGTCAGCTGCTCCTGGGCTCACGTGTTTCCTTGTTCAAGACCACATGGAGGAGAGAAACTTTTCCTTCCAGAACCCCCCACCCATGTTTCTCTGTCTCCCATCAGCTCTGATGAAGTAGACATATTCCTGTAACTAGAGTGGGGTGGGGGGCGGTATTGGATGTCACATGGCAAAGAGTGAGGGGTCCCCAATTTAAAATCAAGGTACCATTGGGAAAAGACCCACCATAGGCTTTTGGTCCTTCCTTTACCTTTTTGGGAGGAGAGTGGCTTCTTTCATTTTGCAGATGTTGAAATGGAGGGTCAGGAATATGGACTAACTTGGTTGAAGTTACTCACACGTAAATGGAGCAGAACCAGGCTGGAAACTGAGGCCTGTTGATTCCACAGCCTTCCTCCTGCCAGCGGCCAGGCGCAGGGCCAGTCTCCCCCTGTCCGCCAGCAAGCCCAGTGCTCTCCTGGGAGCCACGCCGTGGTGGACAGGTGTGCGCCTGCTGAAAATGAAATAAAAAGTGTTCAGGGAAGTGACGCCATCCAGACAGCTCTCTAGAGAACTAGTGAAAGGGTCTGAGATACAGGAGAACCCCAACACCAAAACGAAGTCCTACCTTACTTTATGCTCACTTTAACGACCGTTGATACTTTCGTTTCAAAACTCAGGGTTTCCCGATGTTCTAGCAAACTTGATTGAAAAGCGATATTCACTGTATTAATTTCTGCTTTCCCCATTGTATCAGTGACAAAATGAATTCTCTTTGGGACCACTGGACCCCAGCTCCCTTGTCATCTGCCCCAACAGAGGCAAGTCAGGAATTGTGGGCTGCTGGGCGAGGGAGGTGAAGGCTGGGTCCAGCCCCAGAGAGGGCGGAGTTTGCCAGCACCAAGAAGTTATGATTTTTATAAAATTACACAACCTATTATCATAAAAGGAGCTTTAAAGGTTTTCCAGTTCACCTCCTTACTTAATGCAGGGCCCCCTTTTCTTCAGGGCAGAGACCAAGTTATTCCTTTTTGTACTGTGAGCACTACACAGGGTCTGGTCCTAGCATAGGTGCTCAGTCAATGTCTGTCAAATGAATGAACAGATGAAGAAAGAGACCTTTTCGAGTGCAAACAAAACCGATCAGGTTCTTAGGGACTGAGTCATCTGCTTCACATTTATCAAGCTCATACCTAAACTTATAAGAAATTACTATATAAAGCAGAATACAGGAAGCAGAAAGCATATATTCCTTTGCACCAGGGAAGGAAATTCTAACATATGCTACAACATGGATGGAACTTGAGGACATGATGCTAAGTGAAATAAGCCAGTCACAAAAAGATAATGCTGTATGATTTCACGCATAGGAAGTACCTAGAGGAGTCAAATTCATAGAGACAGAAAGTAGATGGTGGTTGGCCTGGGCCCGGGGGAGAAACGGGGAGCTGGTGTTTAACGGGTATAGGTTTCGGTTTTACAAGATGGCAAGAGTTATGGAGATGAATGGTGCTGATGATTGCACAATATTATGAATGTATTTAATATCACTGAACTGTATACTTAAAATTATGAAAATGGCAGATTTTATGTTATGTATATTTTACAATTAAAAAAAATGGGAAAAACAATTTTTTGTGTAAGTTCTCTTTCTGAGCCAAAGCCTGAAGGTTGTGAGCCTTCAGCAGACTCCATAGTTTCAAAATAGTTACACCAGACAGACGTGCCAGTGCAACTGTTGTCTGGGTGGGGAGACATTCCTGGTGCTTCCTGCTCCGCCATCTTCCCCAGATCCTCCCACAAGAATTTTATAAACCAAAATATTACAACAATTTTTCCGGCCTCTTCCTCAAAGCTGCCAAATTTCATCACTTGTTCGGAACAATACTTAACATGGATGATTCAGCTTCTGATGGGTGAATTTCAACATGGAAAAGAATAACCATTTATAATGTCCAATTGTACAATTCCTCCCCTCCACATTTTTATTCTCCATATTGGAACCCGAATGACTCTTTTACGCATAAATCGGATCCTGAAAGGATATTGATTACTTATGCCATCATAAAAATCGAGGCACAGTGCGAAGACATTATTTCCCTTTTCACTGCTGTCCTTTCGATATATAAAGAGTGAGACAAGACCAGGTCCCCATCCTGCCTATTATGATTACTTCTCCACCGGGTGACCTTGGTTAGGAAACTTGGCTTCTCTGAGCCTTAGTTTTCTCAATCATGAAATGAAACTGTAATTTTGATAACCTTCTAGAGTGCTTTCAAGTCTAAAAGCTTAAGATCTGATGGCTTTGGTCAAAAGTCCCCAATTTTCCAAGTTCTAATTCTTGTGGTTCCAGTATAAGTCCTCATGTAAGGCCAAGTGTTTGAGTCCAGGTTTCCAGAGAAACAGAATCAAAAGGATGTATTTATACAGAGGGGTTTATTTTAAGAAATTGGCTCACACGATTCTGGGGACTGGCAAGTTGGAAATCTGCAGGAAAGGTTGGCTGGCTGGGAATTCTGACGGGAGTCAGGCCTGAGTCCTAAGGCGGTTCTGGAGGCCGGATTCCCTCCTCCTCTGGGGACCTCAGTCTTTTCTCCCAAAGTCTTCAGATGGCTGGATGAGGCCCACACACATTACAGAGGGTGATCTGCTTTTCTCCAAGTCTACTGATACAAAAGTTAATCACCTCTGAAAAATATCTCGCCAGCAACATCTAGACTGGTGTTTGACCAAACAGCTGGGTGCCCTAGCCTAGCCATGCTGACATAAAATTAACCACCACATCGATGTGACCCTCAAGTCGAATCCCTGTTCTCATCTTTCACTGCTCGAGAAGACCCTGCCCTTGCCCTCAGGGTCTCTCAGTCCAGCTGGGAAAAGGCTCCCATGTGCTCCTGCCGTGGAAGCGAGGTGCCCATCAGACAGGAAGGGAGCCCACAAGGGACCATGGAAACGTACAGCCTTCTCCTCTGCTCTCCCCTTTGTGTCCCCCCTCCCCCAGGAAATGAGGAAAACGACTCTCTGGTTAATAGATTAGATTCTTGTGAGTTTGCTTTGTGTGAATCACGTGAGTCAGTCCTCAGGGGTCTGATTAATTTTGTGCTAAGTACAGTGCTAAACATAGTATGTAGTCAAAAACCAGTGATCTGGACAAGCAAACCAACAATTTAATGCAGGGTTCTGAGAAAACAGGTTCAGGGTGGGCACAATGTCAGGAAGGTGACCTTTGAATTGAATTCGGAAGATCAGATGGAGAGTTGTCCAAGTGGAAAGGCAGGGGACCAGCAGGTGTAAGAGCAGGGCTGTGGAGCACAGGCCTGGAAGGCCAGACCAAGGCTGCGTGTCCCCACCGCATTCTGTGACGCCCCAGACAACCCCTTTGTAGCCACTCACTCCACGTCTGTGTTCCCCACTGAATCAGGAAGCCCAGAGAGAGGCCAGGTCCCATTTATTTCTGTTTTCCCAGCACTTAGCACACGCCTGTTACGCTGTTATAATACTTAACACATGCTGATCAAGTTACACTGGGTCCCCGTTCAGGTCTGGCGGCAGTGGGGGGTTCACCCCAACCCCTTCCAGCCTTTTGGCAAATCCTTGCAGTTCACAAGGAGGACTGGGCAAGAGAGACGGAGACAGACCACCACAGCTGCTCCCTCTTCACTGTGAGAATCAAAGTGTATGTTCTACTGTTGGTGCAAAAGAACCTGAAAACAGGCTTTGCAGATGTGGATGTTACAAAAGGGTTCACACTCATCTAAAAGGCATTCATTCAATGAATGTTTTTTGACAAATAAATAACCATATCCCCTTTCCCGCTAGGTGAGGGTGCTGTGCTCCGCACCATAGATCATCTTGGCACAAGGGTATTAAAACATGCGATTCTCTGTGTACGATCTTCTTTAGTCTTACATCTCATATTATAAAAGGACAAAAGATGCAGCGAAAGCCAAGGGAATCAGCTCTCAGTAAATCCCACCAATGTCCCCAGGGGATTTAGAACCACAGCAAAGAAGAGAGAAATCAACAGAGTCAGCCCTGCCGCTGCCTCATGCGCACCGTGGGCCCAGAGGAGTTTTGAGTTACCATAGCTACAAGCCTGTTTCCTAGGGCACACACCACACAGTAGGTGCCCTAAAAAGGCCTTGCTAGTCATAGGAGACGTAGATCTTTGCCTAAATAGACATGTTTTCCCTCGGAACTTATAATTAATGAACGTGACAGAAGAAGAGCCAATAAAAATAATGGGTCTGCTTCCCTTGGATGGAAATAACAGGCTAGTCCATTGCGAGAGCCAAGAGGAAACACAAAGCCGGACACTGCAATTATCTGTTCATTGTGATACATCTCCAGCTATCGGACACTGCAGGCTTCCAGAAGGCACATGCAGGAGAGTGAAAAAACAAAACCCTTTCAGATGGGGACTCAGAGCAGCAAGTCTATGTTACTCCATCTAATAATAAGAACGCATACCCCTATGAGGGCTTTTCATTTCTGCTACACTTTCTTGCATATTTATGTGTTTAACCTAATTCTCTAGCATCCTCCCAGGGCTGTTATGTACAAAACCCGTTCCCATTTACAGAAGAGAAAGACCAGGCTTCAACAATGTCATGTGATTTGCCAGAAGCCACCTAGAAAATCAGTGAAAGAACTAAGGAAGCAGCAAGGACTTGAACCCAGGTCTCCTGAGCCTGCATCCAGTGTGCTTGCTACTGTACCCAGTGACAATTTAAAAAAAAACTCACTTTTCTGTCTGAGTCCATGGGAAAGCAGCTTAGATGGGAATGATTTTCTGGGAGCAAATATGATTTTCTGGGAGCCCACATAAAGGTCCACATGAGAGGTTTTTACAAACTGGGGTCTCAGGGCCCTAGGAGAGCTCTGTAGCATATTTATCAAGAGGAATCAGGCTTTTGGCATTTTTGAGGGAAAAAAATTAATGATACGCTAAGTTTATGAGAGAATTTTTTTTCCTTGAATCTATTTCCTTTCCTTCCAAAATAAATTAAATTCTAATATTCATACTGAAGCAACAACACATTTGTTCCTAACTGCAACAGAGGACTTCATCTAAAGGCATAAAAGCTATTAAATCACAGTAGAGGCATACAGAATAAAAATATTACAGTCTCCCAATCTCACTCCAGGACCTCCAACCACGGCTGAGAAAAACAGCCAACATTTATGTAACACTTAGGTTTTGCCAGGCATTTCCATGCAGTTTACATACATTAACTCAGTCAATCCTCCCAAACACCCTAGGAAGAAGCAGCTACATCATCTTGACTTTGCAGATGGGAACACTAAGGCAAAACAGCTTTCCCGAGGTCACACAGCCAGTGCGTGGTGGAGCTGAGACTGGAGCCTGAGCAGTCTTGGGGCCAGCTGGGGTCTCAACCATGAGACCAAGTCTGAGATGCCCTTGACTCTTCTTCCTGAGGGGAGCAGTTTGGACAGAAGACTTCTGGGTCTTCTCCCCACCCCGCTCTGATTCCTAACTGGTGAGAGGTGGAGGTCCCTCCAGCACTCATGGGTTTACATGAACAATGGGGTGGACCATTAAAAATTACATTTACCAAACCCTGTCATACATGGGGAACTAGGTATAATCTGGTGCAGAGTGACAAAATAGTACCCCAAACTGCGCATTGCACTATGACTTAAAACTGTAATTACGTACATCTCAATCCTGGCTTTATATACACACACCAGCAAATAAATGAGAAGTACCCTAAGTGTTAACAGTGGTTGTTCTGGGGGTAGTAGAACGCTTCATCCATTTATCTAATTGGCTCCAGTTTTCTTCAGTGAGGAAATCTGTATAATGAAGGTATGAAATTTTAAATCACGTCACAATTGGGAGTAATACAGGCAAAATTTGCCTGGGTGAAAAGGGAATGGATTAGAAAAAATTTTCAAAGTTCAGGTTGCTGTTAACAGGATTGGTTGTAGAACCTGGCATTCAGTGGGTGGGTTAGCTCGGGAAGAAAGCACGATAAGGGGGATGTGATGGTTGCACACAAGCTGATTGTCGCTCAGTGGGTGGTGATGCCAGGTGTCGGGACTGTGCGGACCACAGTCCCATGTGAGCCACGGAACCCCAGCCTTCTTCTCTGCTCGGAGTTACACACGCCGAGGGAGGTCACCAACAGCACACCTGTGTCTCTCATGGCTGAGTCCGAGTTTTCCTTCTCAACTTTCTGCCCATTTGGCTGGAGCGGAGGGACGGGAAGAGGAAGAACACGGGACATCGTCTATGCTCTGCAGCTGGTCCGGTCCTGCTGATCACGACTCCTGACAGTGCACAGATGTCCTCTCGCAACTGCTGCTATTTTTTCCCCCTCAGAATAAGCTCATTGTTCATGCAAGGGACAGGCTTAAACTCGGGAACATTAAACTCCCAAACTGAGAGCTGCTGTGTGGGAATATGCAGTGAAACACAGGATACAGTCTCTGTTCTCACGGAGTTTACAATTTAGCTGCACCGATGAGATATTTACATTTGAAGAAATTACAATATAGGAAAGATTATAGACACTACTTTTACATTAACATAAATGATCTTGTATTGCTGGTCATTTTCCAAAATAAATTGTAAGCTTCTTGGGGGCAAGAGTTGCCCTGTATTTCTTCATATACCTCACAGTGTCTCCACAATGCCTGGAATACAGCCATGCTCTATATTTGGTAAATGTTTTGGACTGGAAATTATAGGTCACCCTTAAATCTGTACCCCTGTTGCCTACTTAGCCAGCAGGTGCATTTATCCTAAGTAAGATAAGGTGCTTCCTCTCTGAAGATAATATAGTCAAGATGACCTAGCTTTGACCTGGCTACTAGAGGACTAAGAGAGAAAAACAGATTTTCACTATTCTTTGGAAAACAAGAACTTAAACTCCGGAGAGACGTGATTGAAGTTAAAAGGGCAGTGCATTCCACAAGGCTCTTCTAACCTAAAATTTCAGGATTTCATCTCCTTAGAAAGGGATATATTTTTTAAAGTGCTTTGAAATTCTTCAATAAAAAAAGGCTGGATGAACATTATGTAGGAAATAAGGAATCAAAAACACTGGATAAAAAAAAAGGATGACTACGTAGGAAATAAACGGATTTAAATTCATAGAAGGGTACTGTCAGGTTATATATCAAACTGTTGATGGTAATTATTTCTGGGTGGACGGCAGGTCAAAGATGTACATTTGTATTGTTTGAAGCCTGTAAAACCAGAATGTATTCTTGTGTAAGTTCTGCCAACTAAGAAGGATGCAGAGGAGAAGGGAAGGAGGCCACCATCATCTGTAAGGAAGTTTGGGAAATGCATCACAAGTCAACGATACAGGGGTTTTGTCACTAATGAAGAAAGAGAAAGTGGCGTTAATAAGCATCTGAGCAGTCTGCTGCAGGGAAGGGGAAACACACGCAGTGAAAGGGACTCCCAGACAGCACAATGTAGTGGGAGGTCAGGTGACAGAAGAAGCGATGTTTAGAAAGTCAGGGAGGGCCCAGCTGATAAAGGGCTTTGGGTTTCTCACCCAGTCCAAGTCCCTGGTACCTGGTGACCAGCCGCCTTACACTTAAGCCTAAGAGATCCTGACCCTATGGCCTCTGATAAGGTTTGGGATTGGCTTTTTTTTAAAGCTCCGCAGGTGAATCTAATTTAGAGATTGGCTTGCTCTGGGCTGGAGGTTCTCAACGGATGGTTTCTACTTCAGGGAACAGTTGGCAACATATGGCTATGTTTTTGACGGTCACTGGGGGTGGGTACTACCGACAGGTGGCAGGGACTGCAGCTAGAGGTATTGCTAACACCTTACAACGCACAAGACAGGCCTCCACCACAAAGAATTATCCAGTTCAAATGTCAATGGTGTCATTGCTGAAAAACCCTGCTCTAGGCAATGAGGAGCCATTGAAGATTTTTGAACAGCGAGGTAATATCCATTCACTCAAACACCTACAGAGTGATTCCTATGTGCCGGGAGCTGTTCTAGACACTAGGGATGCAGTGCTGAACTGAACAAAGTCTTGCCCTCAAGAAGCTAATCCCAGAGAAACTAACCATGAATAGATAAACAAATACCTAATAAAATGTCAAGAAGTAGTGATAAATGCTATGCATAAAAATAAAGCAAGCTAAGGGAACAGGGAGTAGCTGGTGCTGTTTTCGATGGAGTGGTCAGGGAGGGCCTCTGAAGAGATGACACCTGGGTGGTACTGAGTGAGGCGACAACATAGGAAAGCAGCAGAAGGAACAGCAAGTGCAAAGACCCCGGGTCAGGTGCTTGCTTGAGTCTGATGAACATGGCCAAAGTGCACGTGCTCGTGTATGTGTGTGTGAGAGCAAGGATGGGATGTGGTTAGAGCGGTATCCAGGGCTGAGATCACAAAGGGTCTTGGGGGCCGTGCAAAGGCTCTGGACTTGATTCTGATTTTGTTGAAAGTCACTGCAGGGATGAGAGCAGGAGAAAGACAGGATCTGATTTACATATAAAAGGATCTTTGTGGTTCCAATGTTGAGAAAGTGCATGGGGGGATTGTAGAAGCAGGAAGCTCAGTTAAGAAGCCATGGCTGCGGTCTAGACAAGAGTGATGGAGGCCTGGACTTGGCAGTGGAGGGGGAGAAGGGGAGAAATGGCAGGATTTGCAATATATTCTGGAAGGATCTGCTGATAGTGGAGTGAGAGAGAAAGAATGATTATAAGGTTTTTTATCTGAACAACTGAGTGAGTGGTGGTACCTCTCACAGAGAGAAGGAGCACCGGGAGGACAGCAGATTTTCATTCAGGAACAGAGGCCACTTTTGGACACTCTCAGAAGTCTACTAACATCCAAGGGGAGATCTTTGTTACTTGCTCCATCATGATCATCAATGTTTTCTATTCCAATAAATGGCACCACCATCCACCCAGATGTGGTGGTAATCCTTCTATCACCCCTATTTGGCCAAACCAGACATGTGACACTGAGATTACTTCTTTAGGCCCAACTTTGTAGATCTGTAAAATGAAGATATCACCACTTGCCTCATGAGGTTATTACAAAGATTAAGTGAAGCAATGCGTATGAAGCATCTAGCATCTAGGAGATCAAGAGCTCCGAAAATGAGAGATGTGTTCTAGATATAGAGAGCAGTCAAATGGATATATGCAGAGAAGAATAAGCTGGAGGGAGAGACAAAGTAAATCCATTTCCTGGAAGGAACAGTACAAAGAAAAATGGAAATGTTTAGTAAGAAGAGAGGACTCACTGGGCACATATAAGCTGTCTTTAAAAACTGGAAGGGTTGTCATTGGAAAAGTAACATTTCTTTACAGTTTCACTGAACAGACAGAAGACAGAACCAGAGACATGACTGGAAGGGAGTAACCTCAGGGAGGCAGAAGTCAGCTCAGTATGTGATGGTAAATTGTTGTAAGTGTTCTAAATGTGCTTGAAAATGTATTTTCTAATTTGGGGGTGATTAATTATGAGATACTGCTTAAACTCTTTAGGCTATCTAATTTTCAGAAGGAAATGTGTTAAATTTCCATTTGATTGTAGGATCTGTCACTTTTTTTTTTTTTTTGTACTTCTGACCAACTTTGTATTACGTGTTTGAGTCTATGTTATTAGGTGCATCTAGGTTTAGGACTTTTCTCTCTTCCTGGTGATTTATCCATTTTACCATTACCTCATGACTTTTCCTATCCTGCAAAATGCTCTTTCCTTTAACATCAGCCAATTTTCCTTTAGTTTAATATTTACTTGGTATGTCTATTTTCATCTCTTCACTTTCTACCTTTTTGCCTTGTTAGTGGTGTCTTACTGTGCCTACCCACCTCCCTAAAGATAACTGGTATCTTGACTTCTAGCACTGTTTTTGAAATTTATTTAAATGCAATAATATATTAAGTAAAGTTTTATGTCTAGCTTCTTTCACTCAATATTGTGTGATTCATCCATGTTACTACATACAGCTATATTTGTTCACTTTCATTACTGCATATAGTAGTCTGTTGTACTAAATAATATGACAACTGTTATTTATTCACCATTAGGTTGTTTTGACTTCTTGGCTATTATGAATAAGGCTGTTATGAACATTTACATACTGGAGAAGTAAGAGAAACAGGGAGAGTTCAACTAATGAAAACTGACTAGGAGTGGGGGTGAGGTGGAGGGGACTAGAAAAAGCCTTTAAAAAATAATTTTATTTATGATACAGCAACACCGCACACTCAACAGTGATTCATTTACAACAGAGCTGAGAAATAAGAGGCATTTAAGCAGCCAAACAAGGTTTTGAAAATTCCATGCACTTTTTTCAACAGGAGAATTTCTTCCTCAGTTCATTTACTCTTATTTTACAAAAATTTCTGAATATTTTGGTTTTCTGGCAGACTGGTCCTCAGCATATTAGAAGTTGCCTATTAGAAGATAATGTTCTCAGAAGCAGACATATCAAGGTCAGAAAACGTGCTAATTAACAACTAGGGACAGGACAATCTGTATTTGTAAAAAGCAGATACAGAAATGCAAAACACACAGCAGTTTGGAGTGATTGTTTTGAAGGGCCAAACTATCCAATAATCTCCCAAAGGTATTACCACATTATTAGCCAACACAGTAACACATAACAGTGATGTCCAGGTTTTAAAGCAATGGTTAAGTCATATGTATTTTGATTATGTTTAAAGTATCAGGGATGTTTAGCATTTTGTAAGATTTCTGTACAAATGGTTTAAACAAACCAAAGTGTTAAGTGAAAACATTTTAGTGCCTAAAGAAGTAGCATTGCAAATGACGTTAGAAAAACTGTGTTAGTGTACTCTCACACATTCCTGAGAACAGCTAAAAGTACCGACTACGAAGCAGGTGCTTAGTCTAAGTTAACTGACTAACTGCAAGCAAAGAACCATGGAGGGAATCTACAAAAAACCCCACAACTAACATCATGCTCAGTTGTGAAACATTGGCTGTTTTCTCCCTATGATCAGGATCAAGTCAAGGATATCTGCTCTCACCACTTCTATTCAACATTGTACTGGAAGTTCTAGCCAGGGCAATTAGGCAGAAAAACAAAGGAAAGGCATCCAGATTGGAAAGAAAGATGTAAAAAGTCTTTTATGTTCAGATGACACAATCTTGTATATAGAAAATCCCAAGGAATTCAGTAAAAAAAAAAAAACTATTAGAACTAATAAATAAATTCAGCAAGGTTATAGGATACAAGATCAATATACAAAAGTTAGTTGTATTTCCATACACTTGCAACAAACAATCTGAAAGTGAAATTAAGAAAACAATTCCATTTACAATAGCATCAAAAGAATACAATGCTTGGGAATAAATTTAACAAAAAAGTACAAAATTTTATACTCTGAAAACTACAAAACTACAAAAAATTTTAAAAGATCTAAATAAATGGAAAAGATTTTCATGCTTATGGATCCAAAGATGGAAATATTCACCAAGTGGATACACAGATTCAGTGCAATCCCTATCAGAATCCCAGCTGTTTTTGTTTTGTTTTAGAGAAACTGATAAGTTGATTCTAAAGTTCAAGTGGAATTTTAAGGGACCCAAAACAACCCAAACAATCCTGAAAAAGAACAAAGTTGGAGGACTCATACTTTTAAAAGTTCCTGCAAAGCTACAGTAATCAAGTTAGTGTGGTGCTGGCATAAGGATAGACACATAGGTGAATAGAATAGAACTGAGGAGGGTATAGCTCAGCGGTAGGGTGCAGGTCTAGCATGCACAGGGTCCTGGGTTGAATCCCCAGTACCTCCATTAAAAAATAAATAAACCTAATTATCTCCTCCCAACCAAAAAAATAAGTAAATAAAATAAAATAAAGTGGTGTTATAAAAAAATTCATGTATCTATAGTCAAGTGATTTTTAACAAGGGTGCCAAGATCATTCAATGGGGAAAGAATAGTCTTTTCAACAAATGGGGCTGAGACAACTGGACAAAAATCGAAGTTGGAACCTTACCTCATACCACATACAAAAGTTAACTAAAAATGTATCAAAGACCTAAATGCAAGAGCTAAAACTATAAAACTCTTAGAAGAAAACACAGAAGTAAATCTTCATGACTTTGAATTTGGCAGTGGATTCTTAGACATGCCACAAAGATGTGAGCAACAAAAGAAAATACATATAAATCAGACTAGATGAAAATTTAGAACTTCTGTGTTTCAAAGGACACTGTCAAGAAAGTGAAAATATAATCCACAGAATGGGAGAAAATACATGCAAATCATGTATCTGGTAAGGGACTTACCAGAATATGTGAAGAAGTCTTATGACTCAATAAGAAAAAGATAAAAAAATGTAATTAAAGAAATGAACAAAAGAACTGAATGGACATTTCCCCAAAGAGGATATACAAATGGCCAATTAACATACACAAAGAAACCTGACATTATTGGTTATTAGGAAAATGCAAATCAAAACCACTATAAAATACAACTTCACACCCACTAGGATAAGCAAGATAATAACAAGTGCTGGCAAGGATGTGAAGAAATTGGAACTCTCATACATTGCCTATGGGAATGTAAAATGGGGTAGCCACTTCGGAAAACAATCTGGCAGTTCCTCAAATGATTAAACACACAGTTACCACATGACCAAGCAATTCCACTTCTAGGTATACACCCAAGAGCAATGAAAACATATCCACACAAAAATTTGTACCTGAAAGTTCACAGTAGCCAAAGGGTGGAAACAATCCAAATATCCATCAACAGATAAATGGATAAAATAACGTTGTATATTCATAAAATGGAATATTATTCAGCCATAAAAAGTACTGACACATGCTACAACTTTAATGAATATTAAAAGCATTATGCTCATTGAAAGAATCCAGCCACAAAAGCCCACATGTATGATTCCCTTCACATGAAAGGCTAGAACAGGAGACTCCAGAGACAGAATATGGATTAGTGGTTGCTTAACGGAGAGTGGGAGGCAGGGAATCAGAAGCTGAGGAAGTGATACCCAAAGGGTATGGTATTTCTTTTTGAGATTATGAAAATGCTCTAAAATTGACTGTGGTGATGGTGCCACATATCTGTGAATATACTAAGAACTATTGAATTGTACACCTTAAATTGGTGAACTATATGGAATGTGAGTTATATCTCAACAAAACTCTTACAAAAAAGAGCAGCACCACCACTAAGGATGAGCTCATGAACAAAAATAGAAAAGAAAAAAAGAAGAAAAATCAAAAAATGGTTGCTTAACGCACTTTAGTTTTCACTGATCATGTCTAAATTCAGTTCTGAACCAGTCTCTGATCTGGGGGAGTCTGATACCTTGATGTCAGTGGGGATCAGGGCACCAAGCTCATGAGTGGGCGTAGAATCACGGCAGCCTCTAGACACTGCATGCTGGACATAGAACGGTCCGGAAGGCCCTGTTTATGGCTTCCCAATAATCTGGCTGGAATCAGTATTTTGGAATTTGGTTCAGCACGTGCAAAGCCCAATCCAGCATCTCAGATAAAGGAGATACTGTTTGTGAGGATGGCGAATCAACTTTAAACATGGAGTTTGTGAAGTCTGAGCAGAGAAAGGATAGTATTGTATCATCTGCTGCACAGTCAAATACAAAGGCCCAAAGCTGAGAGAAGAGTCTCAGTTATCATAATAACGTATGCATATACTTAATATCACATATACATTCCCTTGGCTGGTGACATTACGCTGCACTCTAGCCCTTCTCCACCTCTGCACGGCTTGGTGTTCTCCTGCTCTGATTCTCTCCCGCCTTCCTCACATCAGCACGTGCACACACTGTGTGAAGGCTCTCTCACGTGGATGCCGGTAACTAAAATATCATTGGAGTACGTTAGATGCATGTGCTCCCTACGCTATGTTGTTTACAGCACTCATCTGTACCTAAAATCACCTTACTGGTTTCCATGCTCACTGTTTGTCTCCCTCTATTCCAACACAAGTCCCACAAGAGCAGGGACCCCATCTGCTCCCAGTGTATCCCTCTGCTCAGCAAAGTGGCTGGCACACGGCAGATGCTCAAAAATTATTTGTTGACTTCTTCTTCTTCTTCCTTTTTTTTTTTTTTTGGTTGACTTCTTGATCAGCGGTATCTTTGGTACAAGGCAACAGTACTTGTTAAGGACCATTATTAAGTCTCACTGTCAGGTACCGGAGACACAAAAACGAGAACTGCACTCCAGGAACAGAAGCAACAGAGGAACAGTAACAACAGCATCATGGGACAAGGATGACAGCAGCACCCTTGTTTTCATCACACAGTATTCTTTCTGCTTACACACTCCTAAACTTACGCACTTATTTCTTGGCTCCCTTCTGCCTGGACACAGCTGACACTTTATTCAGTTTAGACTAAGGTAGGGTTACATCTACCACGTTGTACTTAGTGTGCTGAAATTACTAAGACACTAAATCTTAGGAAAGCTATGTCTTACTTTTTATCAAAATATATTATCACAGAGATGGCAACTCTACGTACTCTGGCTTAGGCAAATCTAAATTCAACACAGTACCCCACCTCCCTCAATATATATACTCACTGGACAAATATTTACAGAGTACTCCTAGTAAGGCCTGGAATATAGTAATGGTGATGAGGATTCAGAGCTCCTAACCTACTGAGAGAGGTAGGTAAGTAAATAGAGAAATATAACCATACAGAAGTTACTTGATAGAGCTCTAGCCAGGGTATTATGTTCCCAAAACTACCGGAGAAATGAAAAGCACACAGAGACCTTTGTGTTAGGGACATCCTTACCCAAGCTCAACACTCAAACCAGGCTGTTCTTCTTTACATGGGCATTATTGCTTAAAACACACCTTAGGGAAAGATGCAGGGACGCATAGGCTTGAAAGAGTTAAATTCCTAGTAAATATGTCAACCCAGTAGTGCAAAAGAATCTAACTTTTTTTCATTGCTTGCACACTGAATCTACCTTCCAGCTTGGAAAAAAGAAAATATTAGTAAGCTTTTGAACTTATTTGCTAAGTTGTTTATTAAACTAAATAATCAAGAGGGAAGGGAAATAGTTCAGTGGTAGAGCACATGTGTAGCATGCACAAGGTCCTGGGTTCAATCTCCAGTACCTCCATTTAAAAAAAAGAAAAAGGTGTTGTGGGGGAGGATGGGATTTGGAGTCAGAAGACCTCTGTCCGAGTGCAACTCTGTCACTAGCTGTGTAACCGTGAACAAGTCCTTTCACCATCTGAATCTCCCCACCTATAAAATGGAGATACCATCTGCCCAGTTCATCTCAGAGGTATGAAGTGGGTACCAAGTAAGACAGTAGATGCCAGGTGGTTTTATAAACTACAAAAGCAACATATAAAGATTAGTCATTATTCATATTTGTATGCTAGTGCTTAATAAGTGCCTAGTACAAATGTACTAAAAAATATCTGTGAAATAAATTAGTATCTCAAATGCTCCTGGGGCACAGATCAATAGGAGCTCTAGCTGGCTGCAACTTAGAAGCCTCAAGACTCAAAAATTTTATTTCAAATTATGTGGGAAGGTTTACCTGTTTACATTAAAAAAAAAACACCCCATTTGTTTAGTAAGGATTTTAACTGATTTTTAAATTCATGGTTTGTCAAAATGCCTTTTACCTCTTCTCCCTGCTGTTCTGCCTTTTAATCATTTTCCTGCCTACTGGCGCTTCTATCAGATGGTAAACAAAAATGAGGCAGTTACTCAACTGTGGATCAGTCAGTTTTGCAAGTTTTTATTAGTGTCAATAAAGACCAGTAAAGTGGTGGATGCTACTGGACAAAAATTGTGCCTGTTGTTTCTTTGCCTTCAATTTCTATTGATATTGAGAGCTGCTGGCTTTATTATCTGGCCACAAGAAGGTTATAAATTAGGGGTGACAAATTTAGGCATATGCCTGGGAAAAGGAAAAAGTAAAAGAGTATAATTTCAGCAGACTACCACCTACTTTGCTCTTTGCTTTTACAGATAAAAGGGTATTTCAAGGTAGTGTTTCACCAAGCTCAAGCCACAGGTCCTATTCAGATTGCTCATTGAGTCTAAGAATGCTTCTGCTTTTGGTTTAATGGGAAACAAATTTCACCAGGCATCCCTGACAGCAGTGGTTTTATAATAAAGATGAGAGAGGCTGACTGCAATGCCCTCTGGTGGCCTAAAGGTTTCTTCATATCTGCAACTGCAAAAAAACCAAAATCAAAAACCAGCCATTTCCTATCAAACAGCTTACTTTTAAATTAAAAAGTCAAGAAAGATAAATTGTAAAAGTCACTTTGATATTCATAACCATCACAATCATAAAGCATTTCTACAGAGACACTTGTCCAGTATAACCCCATATTCATGGTGGTTGGAGCGAGGATGCAGAGACTTGCAGAAAGAACACTGGCTCGCAGCCATCGTAGGAGGATTAAATAAGATACGAGACAGCACCATCTCGTATGGCAGTGGAGCATGGCAGGTGCTCAATAAACGATCAAACTTCAGGGTGTGACAGTTAATGATCCCAGCCATCTGCAGAAAGAAATCTTTCAGCAAATCTAAACTCCTATAACACTTACTTTCGATATACCTCATTTAACTCAGAATTGCATCAGGTTTTTATGAGAATTAAACGAAAAAGTATGTAAAGCTCAGCCCCTGGCGTACAATGCTTCTTCCCTATCACACTAAAATGCAATTTCTCCTGCAGCTTGCCAAAGTAGAGGTGAAGAAAGAAAATGTTATCAAATGGAGTCCAAAATGACAATGAACATAAAGGACTAGATGGGGTGGAGTTTTAATTTAATAACACAATGTCATAGCATACTTTTTGACCCGGTAACTGGGTTCCTGGAAATTTCTCTTAAAGAAGTAATCAGAAAACATAAAAGGAGTCATATATTAAGGGTTTTATCACATTATTTATAATAGCAAAAAATTAGACACAACCTAGAAGTCCATCAATTGGCGTCTAACTAAATAATGATACATACAATGCAAGTCTATGTAACAACTTCTTAATCATGACATATTTACTGACAAATTATATTTGAGATGAAATAGTTACAAAACTAGCCATAGTTTGATCTCATTTAAAAAACACTATAAGATGACTAGATAAAGAAGTTGTGGTATACACACACACACACACAATGGAATACTGCTCAGCCATAAAAGAATAAAATAATGTCATTTGCAGCCACATGGATGGCCCTGGAGATTGCTGTACTAAGTGAAATAAGCCAGAAAGAGAGAAAAATACTACATGACATCACTTATTATGTGGGATCTTAAAAAAAAAAAAAGACACAAATAAACTTATTTACAAAACAGAAATAGACTCATAGACATAGAAAACAAACTTATGGTTATGGGGGGGCGAAGTAGGGGGTGAGGGATAAATTGGGAATTTGGGATTTACAGATACTAACTACTATATATAAAATAGATAAACAACAAGGTCCTATTGTACAGCACAGAGAACTACATTCAATACCTTGTAATAGCCTATAATGAAAAAGAATATGAAAAGGAATATACATATGTACCACTGAATCACTATGCTGCACACCAGAAACTAACACAACATTGTAAACTGACTCTACTTCAATTAAAAAAACCCTGTCTATAAATACATCTGTAAATGTATACATTTAAACAAGTCTGAAAATAGAGAAACTAAAATATTAGCATTTATTTCTAGGCAGTAGGAACCTAGGAAGATATATAAAAACACATGCATACAGGAATATATCTTTACTCTCTTCATTCTTTTCAGAATTTTCTGAAAAATTTTAATGACTGCATATTATTTTTGTAAAAGACCTTTCTAAAACTAAAAAAACCCACTTTAAATCAAAATAGAATATATAGATACATCCCAGCAGTACAAGCCAGTGAGAGATTACTGGAGAGAACATCAGGAGGTGTGAATTCCTGTTTTTGACTCCCAAACCTTTGCTATGTGTCCTGAGCCAGATCTGTGTCTCAATTTTTCCATCTATAAGGTATAAACATAATGAAAATAATTCTCATAATAGAAAGAACAAAGTGAGAATGAATGCACTAGGGAAAAAAAACTCAAATGCCACATCTATAAACTTGCTGCAAATTGAAACAGAAATAGAGAGGACTTTCTTAGTTTTTAAATTCCCCTTTCCTTAAGTCATCACTGCTTTCATAATTTTTAACACACTGACACATGCACGATAAAGCACTTAGGGTTTTAGCCTCAACTAGGCTCTGAACTATTTTCTAAGGAAACATGTCCCCACTGATCAAGATAAAGTGTAACTCCAGACCTTGACAGTAACAGCAACTCACAGTAAGCCTACATCGCTTGCTGGCCAATCTTCACAGAGGCAGAACTAAACAATTCATGTTATGTCTAATTTTCAAAGTACATTTAAAATTGGATTTCAAATTCATAGCACGCAGGGGATGTATCATCTTTGTTTAGACCCCAATCTAACTGTAGACAGAACAGTTCAGTAGGATAAGGGTCCTAGTCATCTCTTCTCCCTTGCTGCAGGTTCTCAGTGACCCCTGTTCTCACGTGTGTCCACCTCAGAGATACAGGTTGGGAAGCTTCTGATCTAATTCAAACCAACGTACAATAAGGCGTCATCCTCTTTCTACTTTGCAAATGCTACTTACTGCCTCTGTTAGGAAGGTGCTCTGCCCACTACTTGGTGTGTTCTAATTCAAATGTTGCCTTCTGATTACACAGACCAAGACAGAGCTGGGCCCAGCCTCTCCATGCTCCCAAAGCACCTCCTGAACATTCATGTTTCTTATCAGAACTCATCAGTGGTAGAATTCCAAGCTGTTTTTTGTTTGACTCCATGCAGAACAGTGAACTACGTAAAAGCAGAGATTGGGTATTACACATCCGATAATCTCAGCAATTGATGTAGTGCTTGGATATGGGAGGTAATAAAAAATGATTTCTTGAATAAATGAATGGAATGCTTTTCCTAGAATAGGAATTTGCAATTTAGTAAGGTCTTCCATATAGCACCCACATATGGAGTCACCTATTTGGCTGGCCATCTACTTTGTCAATAGGTTCTACAGAAACTAAAGAAAACCAAGAATGAAGTACACATGAAAGAATTAGATAAGCAATACTACTATGGCAGATAACTTTGGTGAGTCCATTTAAAGCAAAGAAATAATGAATCTTTAAAGATTAAAAAAGCCAACTGAATAGCAAAATAAAGTATGCTTCAAAAAAGTATGAACTAATTAGTCTAAGGGAAAGAAATATGAAAAACTGATAATCAACAACCAAGAAAATGCCAGGGTATAAGAATTCTAAAAACATGTAAACTCTTTTTTTGTGTGTGTGCGCGGGGAGGTAATTAGGTTTATTTATTTACTTTTTTTTTTTTGATGGAGGTACTAGAGATTGAATCCAGGACCTCAAGCATACTAGGCATGCACTCTACCACTGAGCTACACCCTCCCCATTAAGAACATGTAAACTTAATTAACAGATACACTTGATTGGAGAAAGGTCAACACCATCTTCAGCCAAAAACATTCATGCAACAACTGAGTGCCTATCATGAGCAAGACATTCTGCTACCTTAAAGAACCTGGTATCTAGGAGAAGACAGAGAGACAGACAGACTACTGCAATTCAAAACTCAGTGGAGCAGGTGCAGTGATAGACATCTGCACGAAATAGTATAGGAGTACAGAGGTCTTTGGAGGTGGGTGGGTAGAAAGTTCCAGAAACGCTTTCAGGAAATCTGACGCCTGACCTGGGCAGGAGTTCAGCAAGAATAGTAGGAAGAGATTCCTAATACACCACAAAGTATAAATGCAGGCACTGGGGCCCCAAACAGCATGGGTTTAAGAAGCCACCCTTGGATCCAGAGGCTACAGGCTTCCCCTGAGCTTGGTAGCATCATATGGGGCTCAGATAGTTCATCACAAAAAGAATCACACGTCTCGAATCATATGCGCCTCCAGGTTATAAAAGGGAACCACGCAGTGGCTCAGAAGGTTTACTTTTAAGAACAACTGAGGGATGTACTGCGGCAAAGTAGAAAGTTCTGGAGTCAGCCTACATTTTAAATCCTGACCCCCCAATCACTGAGCGACCACAGATAAGTTGCTCTTGAAGCCTTAAGTAACTTACCTGTTAATGGGAATGAACCTCATATATTTAGAGTTATTACAAGGATATCAAGATGTATGTAAATTACTAGGCACTCAGTGCATGGAAGTTCCATGACCCATTCTCATGGTTAGTTCCAAACTGAGCTTCCTTCCCTTTCCCCTTCACTACAGACTGGACCTCATTTGCTGGGTTCCACAGTTCATGCCCAGTTGTCACATACTCTTTGAGCATATCTTCTTGAGTGCTGTGCTAGGCATTGGTGCCTTGTCCCTCCTTCCCCTTGATCCTCATGTCCATCTCCTAATTTTCTCTTCACTCTGTCTTTACATAGTAATTCCTTTCTTTTCTTTTCTCACCTAGCCCATGGATACGTTATTTTCTTGTGCATTATGTCCCAATGAACATCATTTTCAGAGGCTATGTGTGCCCCACGAACATCAGCACTAACCCAAGGCCTTTTCTTTGTATAGTGGTAGAAACCCTGTTGGGGTTACAATTACATTTACTGTATATGTAAATATCATACAAGTGAGCCTTCATATATTATGGTATTCTAGTGACAGTCATCCGAGCCAGGTAAGTAATTCACCTGACCAGAGGGAGTGCTCTCCAGAGAAGTGTGGCATTTGGCGCCATGAAGTCACTATTCTTTAGCTTTTCCAGAGAGCCAAGATGAGACACTAGCTCAGTCAGTGATTTTCTGCTATTGAACCAGTTCATATTTTACTGATTAATGATAAATGTTTGGGGGACTTACTTTGAACACTGATTAAAACATAAAATTACTGGATTTGGCTTCACTTTTGAAGATACACCAAAGCCTCCCAGAAAAGACATATTCACAATTAAAACAAATGGAAAGAGGAAACATGGCCCCAAAGTAAAACCTAGTTTGTTTTTTTGGTTCAAACAGCATTTATCTGATGGACATTTTGACAGATGTTTACTTACTTAAATATGGTGATCATTTTGCAACATACACATACACTGAATCATCATGTTGTACATCTGAAACTGATATGTTATGTGCCAATTACATGTCAATAGAAAACCCCGCCACTTTTAAACCCATATGTATGTCATATACTGTGCCAGGTGCATGTATGTATTTATATCTACATCCTCATCTGTCCAACAGAAATGATTATCTTGCAAGATTAAAGGATTAAAGAAAAATAAAAAATAAATATAAAACAGCCTTGCAAGATAATCATTTCTACTGGACAGATAAACACGTAAAGACTCAGAAAGGTGAGGAAATAACTTGTCTATGCCCCACAATGCTTTTAAGTGATAGAATGAAAATCTGAACCCAGGTCTGGCTCAGAATCCACAGTGCTTTCCACTGAACCGCATTTATATCTGTTCAAACAGTCATATCCCTCATCAATAATAATAATATAATAATGGCCACCACTAACATTTATCTAGCTTTTCTCATGTGGCAAGCATTGTGCTAAGCAATTTATGTCTATGATCTCATTTAATCCTCACAATCACCCTATGAGGTACGCTTATCAAGATCTCCATTTCACAGTTGAGGAAACTGAGTTTTATACCAGTTCAGTAATTGCTTTGTTCCCACAGCTGCTCAGGAGCAGGACCAGGGTTGAACCTGAGTCTGTCTAATTCCAGAACCTGTTCTCACAATCATTACACTAGACTATAGGAAACTCAATTCTAGTTCCAGCTCCAACCACTGTCTCAATTTCTTTGTTAATTAAATGGGGACATTGTTACTTGTCCCTACTTATTTCACAGAGATATTGGGACTATAAAATGGGAAAGTGTACAAACTTCAGGAAGGTAAATTGCTATACAAATCCAGGCTTGTCATAAGTTTCACTCACATCTTCCCTCTCTCACGATCATAAAAAGATTTAGCTGACATCATTCGCTCTCAAACATCCTCTGAAGTGGGTAGTGAGTATTATTATCTCCACTTATCAAAGAGCTGAAGCACAAGGCGATGATGTAACTTGCTAGTCAAAAAAACCCGAGATTCTAACGCCCACTGCCTATGTTCTTATGGTAAATCCTATTTCTGCGTTTCAAGCTTAACTGTGAAAGAAACAAGGGTGGAAATATTAGTGTCCACTTCAACACACAGATTAAATACTTATAGAAATTAAATTTTCTACTGCAGTGACACTAATATAATCTCTACGGCTCTTACTCCTCACATTCTAAAGAAACTGCATAAAGACTCAAAAAGAAAATCTTTCCATTTCCCTAGCATAGGTTTCAACTCTTTAGCTTTCTCACATAACTTATTATTAGTCAAAGGTTACAAAACTGAGTGAGTCATTACCTAGTTTCAACTATGTAGTGAGTCTGGTAGCTTCCAAAGGGGACATAAAACCTCAATATGAAATTGTTCCCTCATAAAATCAGAAAAAAAGAAGCATCAAATACATTGTCACATCATAAACATCTAATGTAACTATATAACTTGACTTGGAAATTATTTTAACAAACCAACCTATAATACCTTGAGTTCAAAATTCAAGTTCCAAGGCAAACAGCATAGTTAAAACAGTAACAAAAGTACACACGGCACCTTTATGATCATTCTTTTCCTGTGGGGAACTATGTTCAATATCTTGTAGTAACCTATAATGAAAAAGAATATGAAAACAAACATATGTATGTATATGTATGATGGAAACATGCTGTACACCAGAAACTGACACAACATTGTAAACTGACTATACTTGAATTTTAAAAAAAAGTAGTAATAGGGCAAATCCTCTGTCTTTAATTCTCTAGCTTAAACAGGGGAGTGTTCAGTCTAGTTCCAGATTATTAGTTCCTCTTAAGTCTTGCTTTCTGGAACAACATAACAATCTTTCAATTACTACTAGTTTAATAATCACATATTTTGAAATTACCATGGGGACCAGAGGGGAAGTAAGAGAGAGGAAACTTCCACTCTCAAAATTGAACTTAAATACTGAAGTCCATAGACACTTCATTATCACTCTCTCTGACTCTGAATGAATTAGACTTATAAATGAAAAACCTGTCATTTTGTTATAGGGACAAAAACCAAGTTAAGAACCCAAAGAGCTGTTGTTCTACTAATGTCAAGAGAGTTTGCTTCTTGAGTGCCCTGAGATGTCTAAATTCATTCCTGGCCACAGAACAAAAGTCCATCCGACCTCAATACGTGCTATGCGGCGAAAGTAAATGACGACTAGGACTCCCAGCTTTTTCAGAGGTTGTTTTAATACATTAGTCTATCTTTCCTTTGAGAACAATCTGTTTTGGTTTCTATAATTGAAACCAATTTTATCTCTTGTAGGGTCAGGGGCTCCTAAGTTCCCTTGAACTTTAATGAGAGTACAGATCACCTGGGTATCTTGTTAAAATGCAGAATATGACCCAGAAAGTCTGGGACTGCATGTCCAACAAGCTCCCAGGTGATGTCAATGCTACTCAGAGACACAATGCTCCGAGCAGCAGGACTCTAAGGAATGTTTCCAAAAAGAAATAACCGCAATCAGATGTTTATTCTTAAAACATACAGCCTCTCCCAGGATTTTGTAAAGAAAGATGATATTCCAGAGCCTAAACAAAGTATCTGCTCCCTCCCCCTTTTCTGTGATTCTTATCAGCTGGCTGCAAACCCAATGTAATACTGTAATAAGGGCAACGTCTAAGAATGTCTTTTGTGCTGACAATTTATTGGGGCTTGTATGGATGAACTTATGAAACCTCAAGTTTTGTAATAAAAAATTGATTCAAAATTAATATTTTTAATTACATCAACTACTAAAGAATAAGTGATGTTTACAAATAGTTTATAAGAGAATCATTTGGGATTAATAATTTTCACTTCCCCCACAAAATAAATAGCTCACACACTGAAGAAGACACCTTTCTTTAAGCAGGAGAAAACAACCCCAACAAAAATAGTCATGCCCACGGCATAGCCATAACATTTTTAGTGAGGAAAGTGCCAAGATGAAGACTTACGAAAGTATATGAGGGGAATTACATGGTAGCAAATTTGTCCTAGAACCTGGGGGAGGGTCCTGGTAGACAGAATGGCTGGTAAATTTTAGAAAGATTTTCACTGGAAAAGATTATACATGAGGGTCATAGTCCATTCCCCTCAAGAAACCAATAAACCCCACGAACTGTCATTTTCAGGTTTTCAATAACGTTTTCTTTTCATATGGCCATTAGTCCAACCTCCCCCACAAAATTCAACCAACCGTCATCAAAATTAAGTTGGTAATGGGTCAGGCCGGCTATATCCCATGTTTAATCTTAGATGTGTTTCAAGCCAATGAGGGTAAAGTTCTCAGTGGAAGGAGCAAGTAAAAGACACACGGAAGGAAGCCCTCATCCTGGGCACCACCGCGCGCGCTCGGCAGTGGAAGGGCTCTCAGGGCTTGCGCACGCTCTTCAGCCTCATCACTATGAAGGTAGCGGCCGTCAGTTTCTCATAAACAAGGAACATGAGAGCAGCAGTGAGGACTGTCTGCAGCAGTTTGGCTTCAAGGCCTTTGTAGAGCCCCATTATTCCAAAACGCCTAAAAGGGAAGAGGTTTGGAAAAAAACAGAAGATTTTCTTTATAAAAGTCAACTCCTGTTTTAAAGAAACAAACTATTTTGCAAAGGTTTATCCTTAGAATCAAAACAAGCAATGGAAGTTTTAAATATTAACAGACTTCTGTTGTTTAGGTATTTTCTATCTTTAAAGGTATTCAGGGACTGGTGAATGTTTAGTATTTCTTCATAGCCACCATTAATTTGTAGAATGCTGACAATATCCCACAGATAGGGTGTAGATCCTAAAATCCTAAAATCATCTTAATGCCAAAGTCTGGGATCTGACAAAGGACTTTTTAGAACTTTACTTTAATGTTCTCCTAACTTGGCTATTTCAACCTAACAGTCCCTAAGTGGTAGAAAGCTGCCATTTGATTTACATCATTTTAGCCTCAACAGAACTAGAGAAAGTGACAGAAATGAAAAGCTATCCAATGCTGAGTCTTTCCATACATTTGATCGTCTAACCTTGAGGTTCTCAAATTTAGCGTACACCAGAATTGCCTGAAAGGCTCAGTGGGCCACCATTCAGTCTGGAATGGGATTCAAGAATTTGCATTTCTAACACGCTCCCAGGTGAGGAGGAGGATGACACTAGCCCGGAGACCAGCCCTTTAGAACCACTGCTCCGACCACAGGGAAGAATGCTCCAGCTAGGACCAAGAATTCAGAGGAAATGATGCCTTCAAAGTTCCTTGTTGAGAGTGAGTTCATCTCACGTGCAAGTTCATCAGCAAGTCCAGGGCTACATATGGCAGGCAGACTGAGATATTAAAGCTAATCGAGTGCTCCATTCAGAAGCTAGTCTATGTTTTATATATTTGCTACGTATGAAAATCTATTATTTGGAACAAATCATGTGATAAATGGGAATGAAAGCCTTAACTCATGATTTCTAGTTCACTGACCAACTTGAATTACGTTCCCCCAAGAAAGCCCACTGCAGTGTTTCTCAAGATGAGGTTTGCTGTGAGATAACAGAAAAAACATATACTGGTCTCCTTCCTCAGTTCATGGCACAGAGTTCCTAAAACCCTCGTCATTTCCTAAGTGGTAAGAGCACTAGGAGCATTTCTTACTCTAATATTTGGCCTTTGATCCTAGTTCCTGACACAGAGCTCCTAAGTCCTTTAAATTCCTGGGTGATAGCAGTGTCTTTCGTTCTAAAGGCTCTGGGAGGGCTCCTGGGTGGGGCTGGTCACCAGAAAGACCAAGCCATGATCAGAAGCTTGGGATTTTCAGCCCCACCCCCCATTCTCCAGAGAGGGAAGGGGGCTGCAAAAGGAGTTAATGATGGATCATGCCCATGCGATGAAGCCTCCACAAAAATCCCCAGAGTATAGGGTTCAGAGAGCTTCTAGGTTGGTAAGCACACCCATGTACCAAGAGAGAGACACACCCCAGCACTCCAGGGACAGCAGCCCTAGTGCTTAGGCGCCTCCCAGAGCTCTTCATCCGGCTGTTAGCCTGTACCCTTTATCACAGCCTTTAATAAGCTGGTAAACATAAAGAAGTGTTCCCCTGAGTCCGGTGAGCTGCTCCAGCAAACAATCGAATCCAAGAGAGAGGTCACGGCAACCTCTAATTTGCAGCCAAGTCAGACAGAAGTTCTGTGTAACCTGGGGACCCACTACTTGTGACTGTCACCTGAAATGGGGGTCAGTATCATGGGAGTGAGCTCTTACTGAACCTGTGGGATCTAATGCTATCTCCAGGTGTACAGTGTCAGAATTGAGTTAAATTTTAGGACACTCAGCTGGTAGTACACAGAATTGCTTGGCGCGGGAACCCACCCCCACATCTGGTGACCAGAAGTGCCCAAACTGAAGTGTCCTGTGTGAGCAGTAAAGGAAAGACAGACTGGTGTGAATTTTTCTCTATATCCACTCACATCAGAATCACCAGCGTCTGTTTAGAAATGAAGATTGCCAGGTCCCACCCCAAAGGGGAGGCATGAATCAGTATTTTAACAGGCACTTCAGGTGATTCTTAATCAATCAAAATTCTGGAGAGGCGAGGCATGGTATACTCTGCTGTCCGATATAGTAGCTATTAGCCACATGTGGAAATTCAAATTTAAGTAAAATTAAAAATTCAGTTCCTCAGTTGTACTAGCCATATTTCAAGTGCTTCAACAACCACATGTGGTTAGTGGTGACCCTACTGAAGAGCACAGATATTTCCATCATTGTAGAACATTCTAGTGGATGAAGAAAAGTTCTTCATTCATTCATTAATAAGTTCCCGAGTGCTTACTGAGCATATGAGTTTGAACATTTGGCTCTGCCTCCATCTGCCTTGTGCTGGGCAAGTCACTTTCCTTCTCTAAATCTGTTTCCTATTCTGCAAAAATCGGAATACAGTCACCCTTCCACACTCACAAGGTTGAGTGAAAACCAAACAAGATGAGAAATGTGAAAACACACTGGATCTGAAAACTATATAACCCTGCAGATTTCTAGTTAACACTACGTTCTTAATTTTCTTAACTACATCTTTCTTAACTCTCACAATGCTACGGAAATTGGTATCACTTTTTTTTGGATCAATATGGCAACACTTATCAAAATTTTATACGTTCAAACTTCTTAACCAAGTGATTCTACTTGAAGGAATTTTCTCTGCAATATAATCACTCAGTGCAAAGCTGAATTTACAGGCTATTCATTTATCAATCTCTATAAAGGCAAAACTTGGAAACAAACTAAATATTCACCATAAGTGTATTAGTCAATAAATTATGGTATGTTATGTAACAAAAAACAAGGCAGTCATTAAAAAATAATCTAATATAGATATTGATATGGAGGCTTGTTTGTAACATTAAGTTTACTTATTTATTTTTTCATAACATTAAGTTTATAAAAATTCAAGTTTGCAAAACAATATTCCCATATAATCCCATTTGTATAAAAATGAATACCCAAAAATGTATGTTTTATGCAGTATTCTGGAAATCTATACACTTTTTGTTAACAGTGACTACCTCTTGGAAAAGGGATAGGAGAGATAGAAAACAGTAAGGATGCATGTATTTATAGCTTTCCTGCCATTTAAATGACTTCAATTTAATGAGTTCTGACTGATGTACACTCGTGAAACCATCACCACATTCAACGTAGTGAACATATCCATCACCTCCAAAATTACCAAAATTATCCTCGTCTCCCTCTGTAACCGTTCCCCCTCTTCCCCTACTCTGGCCCCAGGCAACCACTGATCTGTTTTCTGTCACTATAGATCATTTGCATTTTCTAAGTTCTATGTAAATGGAATCATACAGTATGAATTCTTTTTTGTATGACTTCTTTTACTCAGCATAATTATTTTGAGATCCATCTATGTTGTTGCATGTATCAGTAATTCCTTCCTTCTGATTTCTGAATAGTATTCCACTGTATAGATATATCACAAATTGTACCTCCTCCCCTGATGATGGGCATTTGGGGGGTGTTTCCAGTTTTTGACTCTTGCAAAGAAAGCTGCTATTAACATTTATGTACAGGTCTTCGTGTAGATATACTTCATTTCTCTCCAGTAAATACCCTGAAGGAGAATGGCTGGGTCTATGGTAGGTGTTGGTTTACCTTAACAGAATGTCAAACTGCATTCTTTGGAAAAAGTGGTCGTGCCATTCTGAATTCCCACTAGCACAAGAAGATTCTGGTTGCTTCACATTTTTGCCAACACTAGGTATGGTGGGCATTTAGTTTTTACTTTATACCACTTCTTTATCTTTGATTTTTTTTAATCCCAAGCATATTCTATCTTTATAATAAGTTTATTTTCAAAATATCTTACATCTAGGAACAGTAATAAAGTTATAGCAGCTTTTGCGTCAAAGGTGCTCTGACTTATCTGACTTCCCGAGGGGTCAGTTTCTTTAAATGAAACAGGGAAATGACAACAGTACCTGCCTCACAGGGCAATTGTTCAGATTAGGTGGGCTTGCCTATGCAGAGCATTCAGCGCAGTGCCTGCCACACAGCGAGCACTGAAAAACGTTAGCTACTGTCATCACCATCATCACTGCTGTCACCATTATGAAGTTGTTATAACTCTTCCTGCTCCCCCCGCTTTCCCACTCTGACTGTGGCTCTCCGATAGCTGCTTGTTTCTATCTACGAGAGGTCATAGGATATGCCACTGACGGAGCACTACTCAGCAGGATGGTCTCTACATTAGATTACAGGAGGGCTCTCTCTCATTTTTAATTCCATGTCTCAGGTGTACAGCATTATAATTTGACATCTGTGTGCACTACACACTGATCACCACCACAAGTCTAATAACCATCCATTACGTACAGTTGACTCCTTTCATCCATTTTGCCCTCGAACCCTCTTCCTCTCTGGTAACCACCAATCTGTTCTCTGCCTCACTGAGCTTTTTTTTTTTTTTAAGATTCCACATGAAAAAAAAAAAAAAGATTCCACATGAGTGAAATCACATGGTATTTGTCCTTCTCCGCCTGACTTATTTCACTTAACATAATACGTACAAGGTCCAGCCGTGTTGTCACAAATGGCAGGATTTCACAGGAGCATTCCCCTTCTGAAGGTGTCCTGAATATTTGTAACGAACAAAGAATAAGGACCTGCACTTTTCCGTAATATTTCCAAAACGCTGTCATATCTCACTAAGCCCCAAAAGTGAGCAATCTGAGAGCACAGCAGGCAAGGGAGAAGTTTCTGGGCTGCCGCTGCCAAGGCAGTGGTGCAAGATAAGCAAACACAACCACTTCTTGGCAGAGATGGCTGTTAAAAGAGAGGACAGAATGTGAAACATCTACGAAGCTCACCTTACTCGCTGGTGAAGAAGATAGAGAATGTTCCGAAGACTCCCCAGTGTTCTGTTTTCTGGGTTTAGTCTGTGACGTCCAAACTGAGGAGGAAGACAAAAAAAATCAAATAATTACTCTTTGCTACTGCTTCCTTTTTCTTAATTTCTACCTGTAAAGGAAATTATGTTGGAGTACTATCTTATAGCATAAGGTAATAAAAATATCCAATTAGTATGTAGATTTCATTAATCCTCTATTTTTCAATGAAATAAATGAAATATTTCAATGAAATAAGTCATGAAATAAATGAAATATTTCAATGAAATAAGTGAAAATAAGAAACATTTTTTCAGTGAAGCAAGCATGAGAATTTTCATTTTACAGAGAATTGTAGGGGAAAATTCTACCTCAAAGTTAAAAACCATGCCCGTGATGAAGATGTCGATATTGATGGCATGGCTTTCAGTTCCTTAAGAAGTTCTGATAAACACTCATCAATTAGAATCTCTGCAGTCCAAGCTCTTCACATTAAATCTCTGTACTACAAAAGTGTCAAAACACATTTATCTGAACGCTACTGAATTCCTTTATGTTAGCTACCAATTTAAAAATAGTACACTAGTAAAAATACTTTTAAAAGAAGGTAATCATATTTTTGAACTGAAATACTTTCACCTCCACCCTCATTTTACTCATCAGCAAGTTCTTTGAATTTTTTCTCCCAAACAGACCTTGAATCTGTCCTCACCTGGTCTCTCCTCTCTACTGCTAGACTTCAAGTCCAGGCCACTATCATGTCTCCCCTGTATTACTGAAACAGCCTCCTCTTATCTCTCCACTGAACAGTCAAAGTAATCTTCTCGAATTGTAAATCAGACCACATTACGCCCCAGTCTAAAGCCCTGCAAGGCTTCCCACTGTCCTCACCTACAGCCTCCCTGCTACTTCCCAATCTCCCCGAGCCACCTCCAGCCACAATGGCCTCCTTTCAGTTCCTAGGACTCACCAAGCTCTCGACACATTGCATTTCCTCCATCTAGAATACTCTTCCTCCCGCACTTGGCACAGCTGGATCCTTAGCTGCCCTTAAGTCTTGATTTACACATGGCTCCACAGAGGAGCCCATTTCCAGTCATGCCATTTAGGAAGCTCCCCACCATGCTGCTCTCCACTAAGTCACAGGACGCTGTTCACTTCCTGTAAGTCCTTTCCTGAACTTGTAATTATCTATATCTCGCTTATTTATCTGTTCATTCTCTCCTCCGTTACCCCTCTAAGGGCGGGGACTCTTTTATTCATCATGTGCACCCAGCTCCTCACACAGAGTGGGTGCTTAAAAGAGACATATCTCAATGAATAAATAACTGAATGAATGAAAAACTAGAAATTTAAAAGTTCTTCAGAAAAGCTAAATCATTAATTCCTCTTGAATGAACTAAACGAATCAAGATTTTGTAAAGGATAATCTACCCTGACACCAAACAAATCAACTTGAACGAGAAGGAAGGAAACTTACATTCTCCTGAGGTCCTTAAAGAACCTTCCTCCATATTTGGGTTTTCTGATATACCACGTTACCTAAGAAATCGCAAATGTAAACTTTGTTCCAAGCCAAATAGGAAACCAACTGATAGCCAGACTGGTTAGCAAAATGTCAGACAAATGGAAAAATGGATGAGGAATGCTCTGGCTTAACAACTCACTACTTCATTAACATTGCTTCACACAGAGAAACCACGTATTTTAGAATGTTGTTTGACTAAATGCAGGGACTCACCCTCAGGATTGACTGTACCGTCTGCATGGGATAGGTGACCGTGGTGGCAATTGCTTTGGCTAGTGCACCAATGATGAACACATCCAAAGAAGAAAGCTGGAAAGCAAAGAAAGAATGAACTACTTCAATCTAAACAAGAAGGTGTCAGAGATTATTTGCTGCTTTCAAAATCAGGGATTACCTTCATTTGTTTCTTTAAAAGCTGCCGTTTTAAACCTTCATAGAACATGAATTGGATGGCAGGATTGAAGACCAGCAGCAAGGAAGGAAATGTGCCATTCCATAAAGCCGAGATTCCTTCATCCCGAATGATCTGGTGAAAAGCATCTAAGCAAGAAATCAAGGACCTGTGATGACTATCCCCTATCCAGAGAAAACAACGCGAATTCTGTTCAAATGTACCCAGAACACAAACCATACCGGTTCTATCCAGATTTCCTTCTTGCCATGACATTTTAGAGGCAAATTAATCAGTTACTACTTTTGGATAATCATCAGATATTGACAGTCACCAAGTTACTGAGAGACCAACTTCAATCACAGGCAACTCTTCCTGACAAATCTGGGGTTAACATGTCAAATTTTCCTAAGTAATCACCACCACTGGGAACTCTGTATTACACAGACTTGTGAACTGATGGCTCGCGTGTTTCACAACAAAGTCTAGTACAGAAAACAATAAGATAGTTTCCTGGAGTCCGTTTTATAGGACTGCCTTATAAGAAAACCACTGTTTTCATTACAAAGATGGAAACATGAGAAAGGAGAACCTGGCATGTGATATATTAAAAAGCAGAAGCTCAAAGATATCCTACACTACTTTGGTATCTTCATCCAAAGACAACACTAGAAAAAAAAAAGTGCAGCAGATTATTCTTCAGAAATATTCACCCCCTCCCACTACACTCCACGGGATATTTCTCCCCCTCTTCCTGGGGCTTGGAAATTGAATGGGCTTTGGTCTAGAGGAGGTCAGCAGACAAGATACAGACAGGGCTTGAGATATGCTTGTACGATTGGGCGCGTCCTCTTCTGCTTTCGCCATCACCAAGAGTATACGCTCAGGCTGGTCCCAGGAGAAGGAAGAGAGACACGGGGAGCTGAGGATCCCAGGCTGGAGTCAGCCTAGATAAGTCAAATCCCCATCAATCCACAGACACATGAACAAAACAAATGCTTACTTCTGGACACTGAGATGTGAGGCTGTCTGTTATAAGCATTATCACGGAAACTTGACTAAGAGACACTCACCAATAATACCACTGTAGTTGGTTGGTACAATGTCTTCATTTCTAAATTTTGCCCCCTGCAGCTTCAGCCTGGTGTTTACCACCCAGAGTGGAGTTGTTAGCAGCACGTTCACTACCCCTTTAGAAAGAAAGAGGGAGAGACAAAGGAAAAGCAAAATGTAACCTTTGGCGCTTTGCTGTCTTATATTAAAGCTACACACCAATCTTCCAGCTATACTTCTGCCACTGACCTCCTAGGAGACCTAAGGTAAGGTGTCCCTTTGTGCCCGGGTGCAACAGAAGCCAGTACTGTTAGAAGCAATTCAGAAGCCTAGCTGATGGCAGAATGGCTGGCAACAGTACTCTCCACATGAAAAGAGTAATGAGTTTCCTCACCTATATAACAGGAGGCAATCTGTTTGTCAATTTATAGAGCATCCAAAGTAGCAATTTTGATACTGTTTTAAGTATACGTAATTTCTAAAAACAGCTTTTTAAGACAGGGTAAGTGGCTTACTGATCACATGCTAAATAAGTCCATGACAATATCACATAAAACAAACAATTTACAACTCTCATATAAGTAGCTCACATGGTTTTAAGTGAGTATGGATCTAGTACAATGGGTGACAGGTGGGAGAAAGTGGTGACATTTGAGAGTGCTTCAACATGGACTAGAGGCTCATGGAAGAGCTCCTCATGGCTTGGGGGATTAGGATAGGCAGGCAGCAAGCAGCAGTTATGAACTGTCACAAAAACACCTGAAACAGCTTCACAAGCATAATCCTTACAAGCTTAAGGATGGGGATCTTGGCCCCCCAAGGTGGCCTCAGAGTGGAACAATACAATGAGCCAGGTGCTTCTTTTGTGAAAATACATGATCCCAATTTAACACCTTTTTGAGATATTAAAATATTCCTCATCAGTCCTGAAATGATTAAAGAAAAATACCAGACAGAGTTGTAACAAAGTGCCTGACACACAGTAGTATATACTTTATAAATGTTTGTTAAGTAAAATATTAAACAAGTAAACCAATGAACAAACTCAGCAAACAACCATACATCAAGCTATCTGGCTCCAGGCATACTTTGAAGAACCAAGAGGCACACTGATAAGGAAGGGAAACTTTCTTTTACTAATAGCCACTTAAATACAACAGGATTAAAAATGTTTGATTTAAGGAATCTCAGAACATACTAAGGATAAGCTTGGTGAAACTGCCAGGAAATCCAAATTCTGAATTTTCATTAGTTGTATACAGCTGCAAAAGTAAGATATTTTGGAACCTCTCTCTTAGGAACATTATGAGAATATATTTCTCAAAATAAAAGGCATTATCAAATAATTTTATGAGTCGTATTTGTTATATTTTTACATATAACACCAAGGAGTCATCTGTAGCCATGATTCAATGTACTTATACGTTGTCACTTGAGGCATTGATTATTTTCTGAAAAAGTCTTATTGAGAGATTCTTGCTAGTTTCATTTTAAAAAAGCAGTGCCCAAGAGGCCAAGACAGAAGAATATCAACACATACCCATTTGCCCAGACTTTATAATGTATCCCTAGACAATACAAAGTACACATCACTTAACAAAAAAAAAATCAACAGCCAGAAAAATCAGACTAGAAAGTGCTTAAGTAGTCCACTGCTTTTTGTGTTGTTGTTGTTGATGAAGACGACGGGAGGGTTCAGAGCTAGAGCTTTTGTGGATACCGGAGACAGGTACAGTACACCCACCTTTCTAAACATATGAAGCAGCCTGCCCATTAAACAAATTCTTTAGAAATCAAAGTTCCCTTCATGTTCTATTCAAGAGGTAGGCACACACAAAACACTTCCAAGGCAATGCAGCCAACATTAAGATTTAGCCATTATTTAAAATTCTGCTTACATATCCCCACTATCAACATGAGCTGAAAGACTGAGAGGATTCTAAGGACAAGGTCAAGCACGCAAATGCACTATTATCATCTGAAGAGAGTACAAAGTCCTTACAAAAACATTTTATATTTCACAGCTTTTATTTGAGAAGTGAAGTACTTTGTTCATCCTCTAAGCCAAAACAGATGGAGAGGTATTTTTTAACCACTATCATTTTATGAGTTCTGGGAAAATATTTGAGGATCCAAACTTTACTGAAAACTTGCAACCTATACAATCAAACAAAGGACAGCCTTCTGTGGAGGAAAAACAAGCTACAGAAGAACATGATGAGCAAGTTGGACTCTTGCTAAGGCAGGACGGATGTGGCCGCAGGATAAAGACGCCGTCCGCTTGTTTACGTGCAGAAAAGTCTCCTGCCAGTTCCAAGCTGTGGCTGTTACTTCAGCTCTAAGGTGGGAAAACGTGATCTACCTAAGGACAGGAGATTGTTTCTCTTCTAGTTCGAATGATTCTATTTTCTTTCTTCTTTCACAAAAAATCATTTACAAGAAAACAGAACCAAAATTAAGAGATGGGGAACAGCAATTGAACATACTCACTAAAATCATTCACTGATTCAAAGAAAACTCAGAACACAGCTATTGACTTCTGAAATCTTGACAATAGTTTTTTTAGCAATGAGTCTCCTTTGTTGAGGAGAGAAGACAAAAATGCAGTATGCTAAGTGGCTGTGCACTTCTGGGATGTATGGGCAGTGACCACTGCAGTGGCAGACAGGGCCACAAACCTAAGTGTTTGGCTCTCTCCAAAGGAATGCAGCTTGATACACTGCAGGAACAATCCTGCCTTACCAGGTTTAAGGTCTCAGCACAGGAAGTTAATTTCAACTATCACAATGATAACACCATTTGCATCCAAAAGGAGTTAGTGATAAAAACCCCAGTTTCATAAAAATAGCCAGTATCATCTTCATTTAAGTTATCTGTAAGGTTCTGTTCTCAAATTCTTCCCCAGGGTATATATTAAGCTATATGGCTTTTTTTTTCTCCTGTGAAAATACAATAAATAATAATAAGTCTCTAAGTTTCTAGAAAGAATTAGAAAAATAATAATACTGTTTCCGGTTTTCCCTGGAGATAATGAAACTCACTCCTACAGGGATTGTAATACAGTGGCAGGGTTCACAGCAGGAAGGGAAAAAGCTATTCTAATTATTGTAAAAATATGCAGGTATTAAGGTATAAAAACATGTTATAAGGAGAAGTTTAAAACTCACGAAAGTAATTTCCAAGGAATTCCCTACCTTCAGAAAAAGGGAAACCTACTATCAGAGAATCTCAGAATTATAAAGGACTATAAAATTCACTTGATCAAGGGTCTCTCAGCTGGGACACTACTAACATTTGGGGCGGGATATCATTTGTTTGGGGCGGGGCGGGGGTGCTACCGTGTGGGATGTTGAGCAGCAGCCTGGCCTCAACCCACCAGATGCTAGCAGCACCTGCCAGCTGTGACAACCAAAAATGCCTCCAGACATGGACAAATGTCCCCTGTGGATCAAAATCGGTCTCAGTTGAGAACCACTAACTTAACCCAAACACCAAGAGTTTATTCACTTTATTTTTGAATATCTCAAAAGATAGGAATTCAGTCTCACCCCAATAGCCTGTTTCTTCTCAGAGGTGTTAGAAATTTTACTCTTCTTGATATTAAATCTACCTTAAGTCAACTGGAAACACATGTAAAACTAGCTAGCAGATGTTTTTTTACCTGAGGTATGAATTAGCACTTCTTAAATGACTTTCTGGGTATTTTAGGAGAAGTCAATGCTTATCTGCAAGCCATTCAGCCATGGTCTGCTCATCATGTATGCACTGTGTGTCCAGTATGTGCTAAGTAGGTGCTGATGACACAGCAATTAAAAAATGAAAACTCCTGTCCTCTGAAGGTCCCACTGGAAAGGTGTGAGACAAGACAAACAAGTGAAATACACAGTATGTGAGAGCACAAGGGTTAAGGAGAAAATCTAAGCAGAGAAGAGGGATGGAAAAGGACACCAGTTTAGACAGTGTGGCCATTCAGGGAAAGACTTTAAAGAGGTGAGGGAGTGAACCATGCAGGAACCAGGCCGAGGGAACAGCAGGCACACGGGCCCGGAGGGGGAAGCAACCAGGAGTGTTCAGGGAGCAGAGGCCAGGGCGGCCTGCAGTGGTGTGAGTGGGGAGACGGGTAGGCAGACCAAGTCACATGGGGCTTGGTAGGACCAGGTTAAGGACTCTGGCTTTTACTGAGTGAGAAGGGAAGGAACTGGAGGACTTTGAAGAGAGAAATAATATGATCTCACTTATGTTTTAACAAGGTTACAAGCGGCTGCTGTGTTGCATACATACTGAAGAGGACAAAGGAGGAAGCAGGGCTCTGAAGATAATCCTGGTAAGATTTAATGGTGGCCTGGACTCAGGTGGTGGTGGGGAAAGGGGCTGAATTCTAGACACCACATGAAGAAACAGACAATAGGATTTGCTCATAGATTGGAGGTGGGGTCAGAGAGAAAGAGGACCAATTCAAGACTTTTGGTAGGGCAACCAGAAGTCTAGAGGTGCCATGTGACACAATGGGAAGATTACAGGAGGAGTGGTCTTTTAAACTGAATTCATTCACTCAGCATTTAATCAGCACCTTCTATGTATCAGGCACTGCATCAAGATACTGGGGATGTAGAGATAAAAAAATGTAATCTCTGACTAAATTTAAGGAGTTCACTGTCTAGGAAAAGATAAAGACGTAACAGGCTGACTGTTGTTATTCAGTAGAGTAAGCCCGCAGACAGAGTATACACTATTCACAACGTGTTGGAGCACAAAGCGTAGGCGCCTAACACAGAATAAAACCTGGGGGTGGTGGGTTTGAGAAACAGGGAAGGCTTCCTGAAGAGGAGGAGCTTGAGTTGAGAATAAAAGGATGAATAGGAGTTAATAATATTTAAAAACGCAGTTAAGACTGCTTCAGACAGACAAGAGTAGCTGTAGAGGAATGAAGACACTAAACGGCTGGGTCTACTCGAGGAATCAGTCTGGCACGGGGCGGGGCACAGGAGAGAGCTAGAGAGGTAAGCAGTATCACAGCAAGCCCTGCACGTCAGGCTCGCATCCTGCACTTGTACGAGAGGGGCCTTATACGCCAAGGGTGCCCGTGACTTCATCCCGTATGCAAGCGACAGACACCGAAGGGTCTGAACCTGGGCGTAACATAACCAGATTGGGATTTTAGAATAGCAGATCTCAACCATTTCTCTGAAAAGACATGTAATAGATGATGTTCAGAATCAACACAGACCTATGGGCTCTCCCTGCACGTTAAGCATAATTCCATTCTTCTCTCACAAGCTCAAGAAAACATTTCAGAATGTAAGTGAATTAGAATGACATTATTACAGGGGGATCACTTTTAACCAGTTCCACATACTGGACTCACCAGATAAACCTCTCTCCCGTTACGGGACATACTGACGGTGCCACAGCACATGAAAACATGTGACCAGTGTGCCCATGTCCTTCCACTCCCACCCCGCTGGGTTTTAAGCTCACCAAGAGTCAACTGTGTCTTTTCTTCAGCCTGCTTATGTCACCTGTATCTGTTACAGCAGGGAAAGCACCATAGGTATGGTTATATAAGAAAAAAAGCACAAAACTCCCATCAATGAGCTGATATGCCTTGGCCATTCATCACAAAAACTGGAAAAGTATGTATTCATACATCTGAGGTGAAAATAAAATATTTAGATATATAATAGGCATTTTATGATACTCCCTACTTCCACTGACTTTTTAAATCTAACTGCCCTACTATACCAGTCTAGCTGTTCTAGGTATGGAAGAATCTCTCATAATTACAAAGTGTGTAAGAATTAGAAAGGAAGTGAGCAGAGCACAGTGAGAGAGAACAAGGCATGGTGTGTGCTTAGTGGATAATGAGGCGTCAGCAAACAAACAGCTTCAGACAAACAAGGAAAAGATTTAATCATACATTTCAGAAATTAGTAGCTTCATGGAAAGTTATATGAGTTAGTCCTGGACTAAACAGTTATAACTAAAATCATAACCTTTTAAATGTAAATACATATGAGCCGCAATAAACTAAAATGTATTAAAATTAAGGTATTACAAATACTTTAAAGTGTAAGTATAAGAGATCATACTAGATTGCCATTTGTTACAGTTAAATAAAAAAGATTTCTTCTCTACAGGATAACCTTGGATCTATTCTGATTTGTTTTTGCAAGTGAAGAAAGCTCAAACTTGAGTTCTTTGAGTTATGTCAGTGTTTGAAAACTATTCTTCTGGAAAGGCTACTTGGGCAGAACCACGTAAAGTGCATTAGTAAGTAAGACTTCAGAGGTAAGAAGATCAGAATAGAGCAACAGTCCAGGTGAGGGATGATGGCACTTGATTTGGGGACATGGCTATGGATATGGAGAAGAGGAAATGCATTCAAGAGATATTTAAGAGACAGACTGATGGACGATTCATGATGACCAAGCAGATATGGAGGGTAAGAGAGCACCCTCTCTGAGGACTTCCAGATTTCTAGCCTGAGTTACCTACCTAACTATTCATTCATCTCCTCAGGGAATGAAATCCTGTGTGTTATACTGTTTATGTCGAAGTTGGTCTGGCAGGGAACAGGGGTGAAGGAGGTCAAAAGGTACAAACCTCCAGTTACAGAATAATTAACTCATGATGATGTAACGTACAGCATGGTAACTATAGTGAATAATACTGAACTGTATATTTGAAAGTTGCTGAGAATAGATCTTAAAAGTTCTCACAAGTTCGCAATATACACAAATATCAATCACTATGTTGTATAACTGAAACTAATATTATATGTCAGTTATATCTCAATTAGAAAAAAAGTTGGTGCAAGGGAAAATTAATTATATCAAAATCAACCTAAGACTAAAATGAGAGTATTAAGCAGAAGAAAGGCTCAGAGACCAAATTAAAGAACAGCAGTGGTCTCATAAGGTAAAGAGGAAAACTTGGAGACCATGAATACTCCTGGCCTGGTAGCTATTTTTCAATCAAATTATTTTCATTTCAAATAGACATTTTATTTATTCAATTGTGTGGCTCTCAAATCAGTAATTTTTCAAAGAACATATCAAAAACTGTCTCCACAAAGTACTAACACTCTATGTGCAACATTTAAATAAATTAACTTAGTTACAGACTAAAATGGATAAACACAAAAAATCATAGGAAATAGATCTCCTTTTTCTCCCATCTCTTTAATAAAACCCTGACTAATTCAACAAAAATTTTGCTCATTCAGCAAATATTTATTGAGCTCCTACTACATGCTAGGAATTGTTCTTACTGAGACTTTAGCAAGGGGGGGAAATATATATATTATATACTATATATAATATAGTATATATATATTATATATCAATATATATTATATTAATAATTATATATAATAATATTAATATTAATAATATATAATTATATTAATAATAATATATATTATATATATATATAAATATATACACTTCACGAGAGCACTTCTCTGATGATTAGTGATATTGAGCATCTTTTCATATACTTGTTAGCCATTTGTATATCAACTCTGAAGAAATGTCTTCTCATCAGAGAAGTGAAAATCAAAACCACAGTGAAGTATCACTTTGCCCTCATTAGGATGGCTACTATCAAGAAAACAGAAAATAACAAGTGTTGGTGAGGATGTGAAGACACCAGAAATAAGTGCTGCTGGGATTATGAAATAGTGCCATCGCTGTGGAAAACAGTATCGCAGTTCCTCTCAAAACTAAAAAAAACCACCATATGATCTAGCATTCTGACTTCTGAGTATATATCCAAAAGAATTGAAAGCAGGGACTCAAAGTGATATTTGCACAAACTATGTTCACAGCAGCAACTATTCACAGTAACCAGGAGGTGGAAACAACCTAAATATCCATCGAGAGATGAAGGGATAAACAAAATGTGGTATATCCATACAATGGAATATCATCCTTAAAAAGGAAGGAAATTTCGTTACTTCCTATAGCATGAATGAACCTTGAGGACGTTATGCTGAATGAAACAAGCCAGTCACAAAAAGACAAATACTGTATGATTCCACTTACGTGATGCATTTACAGTAGTCAAATTCATAGAGACAGAAAGTAGAGTGGTGGTTACCAGGGGCTGGGGGGAGGGTGGAAAAGGGAGTTGTTGTTTAACGGGTATAGAGCTTCACATTTGTAAGATGAAAATGTTCTGGAAGTCTGTTTCACAATAATGTGAATAAACCTACTGCTGAAGTGTACATGTAAGAACTGTTAATATGGTAAACTTTATGATGTGCATTTTTAACACACACACAGTCAAGTCAGAAAACTAATTACATTCTTTGTGGCATTACTTTGTGTTAAAATAACCTCTCAAAGGATATACAGACCATGAGATAAACAATAAAATATAAACACATCTGACTTTCAGAAAGTTTTGTTACCTGCAACAAATCCAACTACTAGATCTTTTCCAGTCGTAGAGTGTTGACCTTTGACCCAGACTGCTTTGAGGCTATTAAAAGTGTAGAAATAGACAAAATTGGAGCAGCAGAGACTGGAGATAACTGGAAACCACCCTCGATATGGTGCCAGGCTAGGGGAAGAACACAGGAAGCAAAGTGAGATGCTGGGCAAAAGCCATCTAAGTTCCCAACTGCAGATTCCCTGGGTTTCATCTGTTACTCATGAGCAGAAATGAGCTGAGTCCTAGGAAAGGCTGATCACCACTCGCATATTCTCAAAGCTCACTCCTTCACTACTGTCACTCCAAACCGTATGTGTATCTTACATTCTGAAGGATGCCCAAGAAATCTCTTCTAGCATTAATGACACCAAAGAAAAAACACACATTCAAGGACTGGTTTTTCCCCTTTGATTTCCTTTAGCAAATTACAACGTAAAATTAGAGACAATTTCCTCATGGTTGTTGATTCATATAGCATTACTCACATTTTATTACAAGGCAAGAACATTTAAAATGAAGTAAATATAGAAGTACAAAAAAAAGTGGCGGGGGCATGTTATGAGTGTGGAGGAACCAGACTGAAGGGGATCCCCTGGTCACATCTGGGATAATTTGAGCACCAAAATAATTAAGTATAGTAATCAATTGTTAATCATTAAAAAAAACAGGAATCTGAGTCTATACTGACATTAAATTAAGTATTTCCTCATAAGCTGCTTACAGTTACAAGAGAGGAAAAACAAAATATTCAGTGGCTAACTCACATACTTAACCAATGAAGAGCAAGTGGACAATATGTGACTCCAGATGTGACACCTTGAGAAGGATACAATTTCACTTATGCATTATTCTGGCCAAGAATGAACAGCCTCAATCTAATCATGAAGAAACAGGAGGCAAGCATAAAATGAGAAACACTTTATTTAAGAAAAAAAAAGGGGGGGTGAAGAAGGCCCATATTCTTTGAAAATGTCAGTGTCACAGGAGTAAAGGGCTTTGATGTATGGTATGTAACTTACTCTCAGATAATTCTGAGAAAGTCTGTGTGGTGTGTGTGTCTGTGTATGTCTGGTTGTAAAGACAGAAGAAGAGAGGGAGGAAGCACAAGTACCAATGGGAAAACAAATGGAAAAAGTGTCAACAACAGGGGAATCTGGGTAGAGCATATACTGGTATTCTTTGTACTACTTTCAGTCTTGCAGCTTTTGTAAACTTGAAATTGTTTCTGAATAAAAAATTTTTTAAAAAGGTACACAATGTCTGAATACATCTGATAGGAATGAACCAAACAATTATTACCTTCTTCAGTTTACGGTACAAATAAAGCATTGGTTTCATGGAAGACTCTACGATCTAAAAATCAAAACGGCTGGCCACAGAACTTTGAGGAAATGAAAACAACTATATACTTACAAGTCAGGCAATTACAAATTCACAACACTGTAAGGCTATGAGAATGGATAGAAAGGCCCGTGAACCTGCTCAGGAGCTGCTTTATCTGACAAAGATGCACAACGCAGTACTCACAGGCCTTCTTCTTTAATGATCTCCAGGAGCACCATGTGTGTTGTTTTGGACTTTCTTTTCTCATCAACTACAAGACCAAAGAGGATATGTTCAAACCAAATCCTTTGAGAATTATTATCTCCAGCATCAGCAAGTTTCACTGAAATGCCATTTACCTCACACAAGCAATCTCCCACCCTATCTTTAAGCTCCCTTGTTTGCCTCAGAGCTCAGTGTTACTCCTGCGTTCCCATGTGCTAAATTCCCAACTGTAGATCCCTTGGGTTTCATCTGTTATTCATGAACCAAAAGGCATTTTAATTCAATTCATTTCCAAAGTAAAAGATGTAACAGGAGAAATTTATTACTTATATATTTCATAGGGCTCTCTTGGTTTTTCCAGTCATATATTCTCATTTTTATCTTAACATCTTATAAAGCAGAGAGGAAATAAATTACCATCTCCTTTTTAGAGAATAGGCTACAGACACACACGTCTATAAAAGACACATGTAGTTGGCAGCAGAGCCAAGGTTAAAAGTTTTCAAAGTTTTAGCTTGTGCTGTTCCCTAATCTAAAAACTGAAAGTTCTTAAAAAGATGAGAACTGTGCTTTTCTTGTCATTCTCAATGAAAACAAAACCCACCTCAATTAACTTCAAACTTCCTACTCACATTTGAAGAATATTTTGAAAACATAAAAATGGGAAAATGAACCAGGTGCTTAAGAATTAAAATTGGTACCTGTATGGCTCATGGGATAACAAATTAGGAAACCCCCTAGAGGAAGCAATCTGACAATAACTATCAAAATTATAAACACATCTACTCTTTGATCCAACAACCCCACTGCTGGGAATTTATCCCACAGAACTTACAGAAACAAAATGGTATAAGAACAGGTCTATTCTACAAAAGAGAAGAACCAATCTAAGAATCTACAATAGGGGAGGGTAAACAGTTTATGTCACATCCACACCATGGAACACTCCACAGCTACAAACGAGAACGACAAAGCCATCCCACATATGCTGTTCAGTGAAAAATACAAGGTACAGAACAGTGGGGAAAGTATGCTGTTTGAGTAAGAGAGGGAGAAAATTAAGAACATGTATTATTTGCTTGTTATTCCATAAAGAAACTCTGCAGGGCTATCTGAGAAACTAATAAAAACATTATCTAGATGGGAGAGAAAAGGAGGCAGACTAGAGTGAGATTTTTCACTGTACTGTGTATCTTTTTATGTATTTTGGGTTTTGAGCTATATAAAATTATCACCTTTCCCACTGGAATTTGACACAACACTGTAAAATGATTATGAATCAATAAAAAATGTAAAAAAAAATTATCACCTTTCCAAAACCTCTAAAATTAATTTAAAATAGTAGTCATGAAGGGTTTTAACATAGGAATTAGTTACTCAAAGTTAAACTCACTCATCTCTTCATGTAAGTTCTGGCATAGGTTTATAATTTCAAAGTGAAATATATTGAGGGAAAAACAAGCAAGAGTTGTAGAAAGTTGCAAGTCCTATAAAATGAATGAGGCCAACTAGGACGATATGCCTAGATGAGCAATGACAACGGTCTTGGCTTCACCACGTTTCCTTTTCTGTGTTCTCTTTCCAGAAAACCTACCCCCAGGAAAAAATTCTCCAAATTGTGCTTTTAAAAAGTTGTACTGTTTATTATAATGAATTGTAATGATTCAAAACTTATTAATGCAAGCCCACTCAGGTTTCTCAGATTAGAAAATGACTGAGGCTATGACTCACCCATGAACGCTTCGCTGTTAATTAGGAAACAGCAACGATGTGTTTAAAGTCAGGGAAAACAGACAACAGATTTCTAACAAAAAAGAATACCCTTATGTTAACTTAGAACTTACTATAGAAATGTTTGCTTCCTGACACTATATGAACACGAATATGATGACATAAGACACTCACCTTGTAGTCGAAGTCGAGCTGTATCCAAGGGAAAAAATACTGTCATTGCTGTCATGCTTCCCTGAAAAGTTTGAAAAGCCTTTAGCCATTAGAGTATCACAAAAATAATGAGCCACAACTTTTAAACGAACAAAAGTTCATTACTGTCAATGAGTCAAGTCAAATTTTCAGTGAACAAATATACACAATATTTTAATCTATTGGGATCATTATTGCTCAAATTTCTATAGTTATATACTTGAACAGAAATACTTAATTTTTCAAAATGTTTTTCCTCTCTCTCTCTGATATGGAAAAAGAAAATGTAGTAGGGTCCCTCGAGATAACAAACTTTGGGGTTTACAACCTAGGACACATGTCAAAGACAGTAGGTAAATGGACTTTTAAACTTTTACTGGTCAGTTACTGTTCCTAAGCCTTCTTTGATACCACCAGAAACCAAAATATCTAGTAACCAAACAAATACATACTTCCATACGCTCTGCTTAATCAATATATTCACACAAAGTAAGAAATGTCAGAATCATATTGTTCTTTAAAATAGTTGTTTGCTTGTGTGTTAAACAAAATAGGGGCAATATCTTTGCTACAAATTCTACAAATAATGCATCTAGGATAATGCGATGACAAAAATTATCAGTAGAAAAAAAAAAGAAGCCAACAGTCTTTCCATTGCTAAGACCCTATGGCAGATAAAAACCATTAGCATATAGTTAGGAATAAAGTTATACACATGAAATCTCCAGGTGCGTTTATGGTTCTCAGCCTAGATGCAGACCCACGGCTGTATATTCTCAGGCATAAGATCAAGCATTAGGCTACTGATCTAATAACGGTTACAGACAATATTTTTACCATGGTAACAACTGGAAACTCGGTCAACATCATAGATAAGAACAGAAATTTCCTAGGTCCCTTATCTAAATAGGTCGGCCTGCTTGACAAAAGAGAACACTGTACTCTCCTACTAGTATTCTTCAAAACTCAGGTCAAATGTTACCATGCCTACCCGTCAGGGTACAACTGGCTGTTCCTTCCTTCCTCTATGTCCCCACAACATTTGTTTACACGTCTCTTACAGCACTGATATTACAGTGGAATCTAACTCTTCCTCCGGGTTGTAGGAATACTCATTCTCTTTGATATCAGAGATTCTTAAATAAATGTTTATTAAATTCACTCTACTTTCAGTTATGTATGCTGTTTTGATGACTTCCACATAGCTGTTCTTTCCTAAAAAGAAACAGGTAATATTTAACATCTCAAGAAATAGTCGATCTGCAAAGGTTTATAGTCTACAAATCTGTGCTTCTGGCGTCCTTGCTCCCCCTCAGGCAATTTTCAAGAAAAATGGGGGCTGGAAAGCTGGAGAACACTTTTCAAGGTTATTAAGGTTGTGGCATTTACTTCCCATCACGTGGTCTGAGCATATGTATGCAGGGTGCTGCATAGACAGGGCAAGTCCAGGCAGAAAAGTCCTGCCTGGAAACTACTTTTTCAAACAATTAGACCTCCATCCCTCCTCCCTGCCAGCTTTAAATAGACATCTAAGTTTCCTAACTTACAAGTCCTTGCCCTACCTATCCTGAAATCTTAAAGTACAACTTATACCAAGATAAAGAGAACAGTCAGTCCAAAGAGCTGAAAGGTCTATCGCCTCCTCAAGGACTGGTATAAAAAAATTCAAATCTGTAAATCTAAAAAACACTTAAAATGTGTTAGTACTAGAAAGACTGGATCAAGACGGTGAACTGATCCAGTTCAAAACCCACTTCTGCCTCCTCCCCATTCCAATCACTAATGACAGAAAAGATTCATATATAAAAGTATTGTGTAGAAAAGCAGAGAGGGGTCTGATTGGTGGACCAGAAATTGACAGCAGAGTGAGGCTGTTTTGAAAGAAGAAATCACAGACCACAATGCACAGAAGATAAATATGGCAGGTACAATAATGATCCCCTGAAAGTTGACCACATCCTAATCCACATGACCTGTGAACACATTATATGGCAGGTTGCTGATCAGCTGACCTTAAAAAAGAAGACTGTTCTGGATTATCTGAGTGAGCCCAAAGTAATCATAAGGGTCATTAAAAATAGAAGTGTAGGTGGGAGTGAGGCAATGTGAAGACTCAACCCATCATTGCTGGCTTTAAGATGGATAAAGGGGCCATCAGCCAAGGAATGGCAAGCCAGAAAAGGCAAGGAAATGGATTCTCTCCTGGAGCCCCCAGAAAGGAACGCAGTCCTGCTGACACCTTAATTTTAGCTCAGTGAGCCCTGCATCAGACTTTTGACCTACAGACCTACCAGATATTAAATTTGTGTTGTTTTAAGCCACCCAGCCTGGTAATTAGTTACAGCAGCAATGGAAAACTAATAAAGAGAATTACTACAAATGGTGGGGACAAGCACTGGGAAGCAGAAGGGAGCTCTGGGGTGACTTTCTGGGTGACTGGCTGGCCCCATGACAAACAGCCATGCAATCCGGCTCCCACTGTCACACCTTGCCAGGACCAATGCCCCCTTTTCACCACAATCCCCGGAGGCCAGCAGCAGTAAACAGGCCCAGGCAGGGGGAGGGGTGTGCAGTGGCAAGGAAATAAAAAGCTTACTAGTTTTAAGGAAGGATACACACACACACAAATGTATTCAAGGCTTTGTCAGAAAACCTAAGTTTAAATGTGAGAATCAAAAAGTTAAGGCTGAAGTTGAAGTGGCAGTTTCCATTTCCAGCAATATGTTGACCTAGACCACATACTACAGAGTACCTAGAACTGTTCCATAAAACATAAAATATTTTTCAAAATTTAAACTAGCTAAACTTCACTGGGGCCAGAAAGAAGAGTAGAAACCCACAAGGTTCAGTCTCTTTGGCGTTAGTCGCCTGAGGATTTTTTGCCAGTCTAAGTGATCGAGGGGCTTTATTATTATTTTTAATTGAAGTGGAATTCACGTAACATAAAACTGACTATTTTAAAGTACGTCATTCAGTGACATTTAGTACACTCACAATATTGAGTAATCACCACCTCTATCATGTTCTAAAATATTTTTATCACCTGAAAAGAAAACTCTGTACCCATTAAGCAGGCAGTCCCCACTTCCCCCTCCACTCAGCCCTGACAACCACTAATCTGCTTTCTGTCTCTACAGATGTATCTATTCGGGACATTTCATATAAAAACAATCGTGCAAGATGTGACCTTTTGTGTCTGGCTTCTTTCACTTGGCACAGTGTTTTTAAGGTTTATCCACCTTGTAGTATGTATCAGTTCTTCATTGTCAAGTAATATTCCCTTCTATGTATATACTATACTTTGTTTATCCATTGAAAATGCTTTGGAATGAGTTAGAGGTAGTGGCTGCACAACACTGAATATAGTAAGTACCACCAAACTGTACACTTTAAAATGGTTAATTTTGTTATGTGAATTACATCTCAATTTTTAAAAATTTAATCCTCACAACAACCCAGTGAGGTAAGTACTATTATTCTCTCCATTTTCCAGATGAGGAAAAAGGTACTAAGAGGTTTTATAACTTTTCTAAAGTCATATACTTTGCAAGTGGCAGAACCAGTATTTGAATAGAGGCAGTCTGGCTCCAGAGTCCACCCACACTTAACCATTGTTGTAATTAAATCTTTTAAAATATCACTAATATACTTTTAAAAAGGTAGTATAGTAATATGAGACCTATTTTATGTGTCAAATATTTTTCTGTGAACTAGTCTAGACAACCAGCACAGAGCCTGGCATAGCATAAGCCCTGAGCTTGTCAATAAATGCATGATTGTATTCACCTACAAGTAAACTTAACATCCATAAGAAAATGTATTCCAAATGCTAAAGGTAAATTTAGAACACAGCTGTTCTGTACACTGGGGATACTGGGGACTTGCTATATTTGTTTCCTCACCAAGCAAACACACAGATGACTGTTTTCATAAGCAGCTATTACCTGAAGGAAAATATTTATTATATATGCAAATCTTATGCCAAGCTATATAATCATATGATTTTTCAGAATTTGAATTAAATTCCCTTTTTCATAAATACCATGTTTTGTTTTTAATCTAAGAGTGTCTGTTCACTTATATAAAATTTGAAAGGACAAAATACTGGGAAGATAACTACAATGTACAGTAAGTTTGCACCAGCGAAGTATACAAATCAATCCATTATTTGGAGTCCCACAGAATTCTAACCATCTGAGTGGGAGTTCTACTGCTGACAACAACTACAGTTGAAGACTGTTTCCAGAGAAGCAATCTTAAATCTCACCAAAACCAAACATTTTTAGTTACAACAGTCTAACAACCCCCTCTGGCATTTAACCATTTGGTGCTGGCATAACAAATTAATTCCTACAACGCATTGGTACCTGGAGCTGGAAAAGCCTTTAGAGGTCAAGCAGCGGTGCAGACCGTCCCCTGTGAATGAGGCGTCGGCCTGGGAGGCAGAGGTCTGCCCAAAGCCAGGATGGCAGAGGCAGAGCTAGATCCGAGGTCTCCTGTGCTCCAAGTTCTTCTGCTCCCTGTTCTCCCTCAATCCTCAACCTATTTCCAATTAAGACATAAGTGACTTTTCATGTTTCCACTTGTAAAAGTGTACACGGTAAATACCTACACATACAGGGAACCAAATTTTCATTCTCAACAAATAATTACTGAAAACATACTACCTGGCAGGATATTCTGTATCTATATTGTCTATTTTATTAATTTCTCTTTATTACCATCCTTTTCCTTTGCTTGGGTTTATTTTGATATTCTCATCTAACTTCTTGAGATGGATGCTTAGCTCATTGATTTTTAAGTCTTTCTTTTCCAAACTTGATTTTAAAGCTACTCATTTCCTTCTAGGTATTTCAGTTGTGTCTGACAAGTTGTTTTCCTTACAACTCAGTGGTTTTTCATATATTCAGAGTTGTACAACATCCACTATCTAACTCCAGAACATTGTTATCACCTTAAAAGGAAATTGGTATCCATTAGCAGTCCCTCGCCATCCTGTCTTCCTCCTACACACTGGCAACCACTAATCTATTTTGTCTCTGTTTTGCCTATTCTGTACATTTCATGTAAATGGAGCCAAACAACACGTAACCTTTTGAGACTAGCTTCTTTCAAGGCTCAACCATGTTACAGAATCAGAACTTCATTCAATGGGCAGAAGACCTAAATAGACATTTTTTCTTTTGTTACTTGTGCTTTTGGTGTTATATGTAAGAAACCACTGCCTAATCCAAAGTCATGAAGAGTTATGCCAATGTTTCCATCTAAGAGTTCTGTAGTTTTATCCCTTTATTTAGGTCTGTGGTTCATTTTGAGTTAACCTTTGTGTGGTGTGAAGTAAGGGTCCAACTTCATTTGTTGCATGAGGAGATCCGGTTGGCCCTGCACCGTTTACTGAGGAGACTGTTCTTTCCCCATTGATGTTCCCTGGCATCCTTGCCAAAAACCAACTGAACGCAAATTAGTCAGTTTGTTTTCCGGACTCTCAATTCTGTTCCATTGATCTACCTGTCCATCCTTATGCCAGTACCAGTCTCTCGATTACTGTACCTCTGCACTAAGTTTTGAAATTGGGAAATATGAATTCCCCAACTTTGGGTCTTTCTTTTTTTTCTTCAAGGTTGTTTTGGCTATTCTGGATTCCTTGCATTTTCATATGAATTTTAGGATCATCTTACCAATTTCTGCAAAAAAGCAAATTGAAATTTTGATAAGGACTACACTGAACCTGTAGATCCTTTTGGGGAGTACTGCCATCTTAACAGTACTGTTCCCCAATCCACTTATTCAGGAAGTATCTTTCCACTTATTCAGGTCTTTAATTTTTTTCAATGATGACATGTCATTTTCAATGTAGCTACACGTTTTAGTACACACTGTCTGTACTACTGATCAGCTCTAAAGGCTTTTCTATTTCCATTACGATTTCTTCTTTAACTCACAAATCATTCAGTAATGTGTCTAATTCCCAAACACACACACACACATATATATATTTTTTTTTTCTTAGCTTTTTTGTTATTGGTTGCTAGCCTGATTGCACTGTGGCTCAAGAATATATTCTGTACAATTTTAAAACTTTTTCAAAATTTAAGTTTTGCTTTACAGCCCAGTAAATGGTTAGTTTTCACAACTTTTCTGTGTTTGACTTGAAAAGAATGTGTATTTTACAGTTGTTGGGTACAATGTTCTGTATACATCTACTAGATCAAGTTTGTTAAATATATATTCAATCCTCTATATTTTAGTTTTTTCCTTCCTTGTTTGTTCTATTAATTACTGAAAGATATATTTAAATCTTCCACTTTGATGATAGATTGTATATTTTTTCTTCAAGTTTTGTTAATTTTTGCTTTAAACATATTTAAACTGTATTACTGGATGAACACAAAATTATTTTCCTGACATACTGGGCCTTTTTTCTCTATGATGTCATCCTCTTGATCTCTAGTAGTCACTTTACTATAAAGTCTATTTTGTTTGATGTTGACAGTTTTGATTACTATTTGTCTGACATGTCTTTTCTCACATTTTTACTTTCAAACTTTCTGTATCTTTTTTAGACGTATCTTTTATAGGGTTTTTTCTTTTTAAAAACCAATCTAGCACACACATTTTAAACTGAATCATTAACATTTATTTGAATTTATAGCTAGCACCTTAGTTTGTGCTACATGTCATAATGCTCTGTGTTGCCTCTTCTGCCCTTTCCTGCTTTCTTATTTAACCAGTTTCTAATAAATTTTTGGAAGTTACATATGTAGTTTCTAATTCTTTTACAAGCTATCTAGTAATTATAACATATACTCCTAACTTATCAATTCTAAAAATATTCATCTGGTTTATCCTCCTCCTGAACAATATAAATTTAATTCTGCTGACTCCCACCCACCTTCATGCTACTGTTATATATCTTAATTCTAACTTCTTTTTTCTTTTTAATGTCCACAAAACATGTGGTTAATTTGTTTTATTACGTGATCGTTAATATTTGTTCACATTTAGCCATGTACAATATTCACCACTTCCTCTACTCTTTCTTCCTTCTTCCATCTCATACCTTCCATCTGGGATCACCCACCCTTTGCATGATGAACAATCTTTAGAATTTCTTCTAGTGAGGATCTTACCAGGAGAACATTGTTTTTGATGGCCTGGAAATGTCTCTATTTCATGTATGTTTTTAAATTTTTCCTTGGATATAGCATTCTAGGCAGAAAGTCATTATCTCTCAGCAAAATGAAGAAACATTCCACAGCTTTCCTAAGATCATTGTAAATGAGAATCAGGTGCCATTATCCTTCAGCTCATTAATTCTACCTTCAGCTGTGTCTAATATGTTGATAAACCTGTGCTTGAATTTGAACCCATTACTCAGCTGCAACAATTATCAGTTTATAGCTATGCATTAAATGTTTAAATTTAAAATTTTATTTGATCAAAGTAAAGCATGCACATAATTGAAAAAGCCATGTAATATAAATGACAAAATAAGTAGTTCCTGCCCATTTTACTCCATCTGCCTCCCCAGAGACGATTATTTTCTTTTAGCTACTTCTTTTGGAATTTACACATCTCCATAAAATTTTAAAATATCTTGATATCTTTTGATTCATCAATTTTAGCCATTATTTACCTTCTATTATGGAGGGTAAGACTCTAGCTTTCATATTCTCCTCTGCCTCCTGTGCCATCATTTTAAGAGTTATGATTTTTGCTTAAATCAATATTTAGTGTTCCCATGACTATCATGAATCAATTTTTAAATTTCAGTTATTTTACTTTCCATATCTAAATATTCTACTTGGTTAATTTTCAAATCTGCTTAGCCAATCTTAGTGTCTTGTTCCTTTACATATTTTCTAGCCTTTTTTAGATTACAACTGAAAATTTCATCTTCTCCTGTCTATTGCTGTTGCTCCTATCTATTGTTCTTGTTCATAATGCCTTGTTTCTCTGTAAGTTTTCACTGAGCTCCTCATTTCCCTTAAATTTTTATTTTAGGGCATTTTTTAGACCTCATTAAAGATAAGTATCTCTGGAAAAGATTTCTGCCAGGCACTCTGGAGGCCCACCAACCTAGAATCACTCCAAGTTACTGGCTGTAGGTTTCCAAATCATATAAATAATGAGAATTCAGGGTGCAACCTAAGGGAGGGCTTATGGCTTCAAAATGTCAATGGTGATTTTTCTCTCTCAAATTAGCACCAAGGTTGGAGACAGCTGATTTTCCCAGCAAGGAGTAAGATTATTTCGCATTTCCCTTTTAGCATATTCCTTTGGGATTCCAGGTTTATGGGTGATTCCCTACTGGACTTCTTGTCTTGGACAGAATGGGCCTTTTCTCTTGTTCCCTGTATCTCTGGAAGCTACAAATCTAAAGCTCTGTCTACCTGGCTAAGCAATTCCTACAGGGCAGACTGCCCTCCTTGACTCTGGGTCCTGACCACTCACTCTTTAGTTCTGAGAGTTCCTTACTTTCTTGTCACATTATCAGTGCATTTAAGAAGTTATTGTTTTTTTTTTTAAATTTTGTTTTATGAAGGGAGGTTTTCAGGAGAAGGTGTGATAAGCTCCTTAGTTAGAAACAGAAATCTCATTTTAAGTATTTTACAATGGCCTACTGCTAGTCCTAGCAAATAAATATTTTAAAATATTTGTGAATGTCTTTATTCCTTTGCTGTTTATTCTATTTTGCTCTTATGTCTTGATAAGATTATAAAAGGGCAGGTTGGTAATATATTCACATTTTGAATTTATAACCCTATAGCATTTAACACCCTTCTATGTTCCTTGGATATGCAACAAATAAACTAAGAAATGGATTCCTAACAATCCCCCTACCTCCAAAAAATTTATAAAATTTTGTAGAGTAACAAACACTAAACAAAAGTAAATCAAAACAAACATAAAATAGCTACTATTTTACCCTGGATATAAAAAAATAGGAAAATCAAAATCAGGGAGGAAAAACTCCAGAAATCTGAAGTTAGGCCCTTTGTACATAAGTATCTGATCAAAAGACACCAAAGGTCTTTTAGGGGGCCATTCAAGTAGCCTCAAGAGCATTCAACCTGAAAGACCAGAGCACAAATACAAACACTACTTTAGCAAAGTACATCTCATTTAAAACACTAAGGACTTGAATCAGTTTGAGTGGCAGGTAGGAAAATGGAGAAGGGATATCTACCAGAACTTTAAAAGAATCAACAGGATTTGCTGACTTACTGGATATGGATTGTAAGAGAGAAGAGAAAGTCACAAGAATGAAGATGCCATTGACAGAAACAGGAAAGTGAAAAGAGGGATATAGTTTTTAAAAATTACTAGTTCAGTCTCGGACATAGTGAATTTCAGATGATGAAGAATTAAGTACTCTCCCATTTGGGTTCTAATGGTATTATGCATCCTGTGTACAAAATTTTACTACAGCAATCACTGTACTGTGTTTAACGGTTAATGAGTTTGTCTTCCTTGTTAAGGCTATGGCACCTCAAGGGCAGGAACCCGACAATTAATTAACTAATAATTAATTAATGATTAAACAGGAAAAAAAAACTTCAGGCAGTTGGCAATACCATACTGTAGCCTAGGAGAGAGATCACAGCTAGAGATACAAATGGCAAGCAGAGTCATATAAATCTCTCAGCCTAAGTTCCTGGGCATTTCTGGCTCTCTCTACTGTGAACAAGCCCATAGCCAGCACCTGGATTCCTTAATAATTTACCAGCTCCTACATCTCAGGTTACATTGCCAAAACAGATGGTTTATTCATTTTCTGGACTATGTCTCCCCTATAAAAGGTCAATAAATATCCAGTCTACTTTTCAATTTGGCCAACACAAACACACATGGAGTTGAGCTTAACACCACAAAGTCAGAAGAAACAGCAAGGTAAATCTGGTCATGACTTGGTTTC